>NC_092709.1:6991418-7591418 GCF_047496885.1 Scyliorhinus torazame
GGACTAAGTACAGCTTCGGCAGAGCGATCCCACTGAGATCTGGATTAACAGGACTAAGTACAGCTTCGGCAGAGCGTTCACACTGAGATCTGGATTAACAGGACTAAGTACAGCTTCGGCAGAGCGTTCATGCTGAGATCTGGATTAACAGGACTAAGTACAGCTTCGGCAGAGCGTTCACACTGAGATCTGGATTAACAGGACTAAGTACAGCTTCGGCAGAGCGATCACACTGAGATCTGGATTAACAGGACTAAGTACAGCTTCGGCAGAGCGTTCATGCTGAGATCTGGATTAACAGGACTAAGTACAGCTTCGGCAGAGCGTTCACACTGAGATCTGGATTAACAGGACTAAGTACAGCTTCGGCAGAGCGATCACACTGAGATCTGGATTAACAGGACTAAGTACAGCTTCGGCAGAGCGATCACACTGAGATCTGGATTAACAGGACTAAGTACAGCTTCAGCAGAGCGATCACACTGAGATCTGGATTAACAGGACTAAGTACAGCTTCGGCAGAGCGTTCACACTGAGATCTGGATTAACAGGACTAAGTACAGCTTCGGCAGAGCGATCACGCTGAGATCTGGATTAACAGGACTAAGTACAGCTTCGGCAGAGAGTTCACACTGAGATCTGGATTAACAGGACAAAGTACAGATTCGGCAGAGCGTTCACACTGAGATCTGGATTAGCAGGACTAAGTACAGCTTCGGCAGAGCGTTCCCACTGAGATCTGGATTAACAGGACTAAGTACAGCTTCGGCAGAGCGTTCCCACTGAGATCTGGATTAACAGGACTAAGTACAGCTTCGGCAGAGCGTTCCTACTGAGATCTGGATTAACAGGACTAAGTACAGCTTCGGCAGAGTGTTCACACTGAGATCTGGATTAACAGGACTAAGTACAGCTTCGGCAGAGCGTTCACACTGAGATCTGGATTAACAGGACTAAGTACAGCTTCGGCAGAGGGTTCACACTGAGATCTGGATTAACAGGACTAAGTACAGCTTCGGCAGAGCGTTCACACTGAGATCTGGATTAACAGGACTAAGTACAGCTTCGGCAGAGGGTTCACACTGAGATCTGGATTAACAGGACTAAGTACAGCTTCGGCAGAGCGATCACACTGAGATCTGGATTAACAGGACTAAGTACAGCTTCGGCAGAGCGTTCATGCTGAGATCTGGATTAACAGGACTAAGTACAGCTTCGGCAGAGCGTTCACACTGAGATCTGGATTAACAGGACTAAGTACAGCTTCGGCAGAGGGTTCACACTGAGATCTGGATTAACAGGACTAAGTACAGCTTCGGCAGAGCGTTCACACTGAGATCTGGATTAACAGGACTAAGTACAGCTTCGGCAGAGCGTTCACACTGAGATCTGGATTAACAGGACTAAGTACAGCTTCGGCAGAGCGTTCACACTGAGATCTGGATTAACAGGACTAAGTACAGCTTCGGCAGAGAGTTCACACTGAGGTCCTGGATTAACAGGACTAAGTACAGCTTCGGCAGAGCGTTCACACTGAGATCTGGATTAACAGGACTAAGTACAGCTTCGGCAGAGTGTTCACGCTGAGATCTGGATTAACAGGACTAAGTACAGCTTCGGCAGAGCGTTCACGCTGAGATCTGGATTAACAGGACTAAGTACAGCTTCGGCAGAGCGTTCACACTGAGATCTGGATTAACAGGACTAAGTACAGCTTCGGCAGAGCGATCCCACTGAGATCTGGATTAACAGGACTAAGTACACCTTCGGCAGAGGGTTCACACTGAGATCTGGATTAACAGGACTAAGTACAGCTTCGGCAGAGCGTTCACACTGAGGTCCTGGATTAACAGGACTAAGTACAGCTTCGGCAGAGCGATCCCACTGAGATCTGGATTAACAGGACTAAGTACAGCTTCGGCAGAGGGTTCACACTGAGATCTGGATTAACAGGATTAAGTACAGCTTCGGCAGAGGGTTCACACTGAGATCTGGATTAACAGGACTAAGTACAGCTTCGGCAGAGCGATCACACTGAGATCTGGATTAACAGGACTAAGTACAGCTTCGGCAGAGTGTTCACACTGAGATCTGGATTAACAGGACTAAGTACAGCTTCGGCAGAGCGTTCACACTGAGATCTGGATTAACAGGACTAAGTACAGCTTCGGCAGAGCGTTCATGCTGAGATCTGGATTAACAGGACTAAGTACAGCTTCGGCAGAGCGATCCCACTGAGATCTGGATTAACAGGACTAAGTACACCTTCGGCAGAGCGTTCACGCTGCGATCTGGATTAACAGGACTAAGTACAGCTTCGACAGAGCGTTCACACTGAGATCTGGATTAACAGGACTAAGTACAGCTTCGGCAGAGCGTTCACACTGAGATCTGGATTAACAGGAGTAAGTACAGCTTCGGCAGAGCGTTCACACTGAGATCTGGATTAACAGGACTAAGTACAGCTTCGGTAGAGCGTTCACGCTGAGGTCCTGGATTAACAGGACTAAGTACAGCTTCGACAGAGCGTTCACACTGAGATCTGGATTAACAGGACTAAGTACAGCTTCGGCAGAGCGTTCACGCTGAGGTCCTGGATTAACAGGACTAAGTACAGCTTCGGCAGAGCGTTCACACTGAGATCTGGATTAACAGGACTAAGTACAGCTTCGGCAGAGCGTTCACGCTGAGGTCCTGGATTAACAGGACTAAGTACAGCTTCGGCAGAGCGATCACACTGAGATCTGGATTAACAGGACTAAGTACAGCTTCGGCAGAGCGATCACACTGAGATCTGGATTAACAGGACTAAGTACAGCTTCGGCAGAGCGTTCACGCTGAGGTCCTGGATTAACAGGACTAAGTACAGCTTCGGCAGAGCGTTCCCCACTGAGATCTGGATTAACAGGACTAAGTACAGCTTCGGCAGAGCGTTCACACTGAGATCTGGATTAACAGGACTAAGTACAGCTTCGGCAGAGCGTTCACACTGAGATCTGGATTAACAGGACTAAGTACAGCTTCGGCAGAGCGTTCACACTGAGATCTGGATTAACAGGACTAAGTACAGCTTCGGCAGAGCGATCCCACTGAGATCTGGATTAACAGGACTAAGTACAGCTTCGGCAGAGCGTTCACACTGAGATCTGGATTAACAGGACTAAGTACAGCTTCGGCAGAGCGTTCACACTGAGATCTGGATTAACAGGACTAAGTACAGCTTTGGCAGAGCGTTCACACTGAGATCTGGATTAACAGGACTAAGTACAGCTTCGGCAGAGCGATCACACTGAGATCTGGATTAACAGGACTAAGTACAGCTTCAGCAGAGCGATCACACTGAGATCTGGATTAACAGGACTAAGTACAGCTTCGGCAGAGCGTTCACACTGAGATCTGGATTAACAGGACTAAGTACAGCTTCGGCAGAGCGTTCACACTGAGATCTGGATTAACAGGACTAAGTACAGCTTCGGCAGAGCGATCACACTGAGATCTGGATTAACAGGACTAAGTACAGCTTCAGCAGAGCGATCACACTGAGATCTGGATTAACAGGACTAAGTACAGCTTCGGCAGAGCGTTCACACTGAGATCTGGATTAACAGGACTAAGTACAGCTTCGGCAGAGCGTTCACACTGAGATCTGGATTAACAGGACTAAGTACAGCTTCGGCAGAGAGTTCACACTGAGATCTGGATTAACAGGACTAAGTACAGCTTCGGCAGAGCGTTCACACTGAGATCTGGATTAACAGGACTAAGTACAGCTTCGGCAGAGCGTTCACACTGAGATCTGGATTAACAGAACTAAGCACAGCTTCGGCAGAGAGTTCACACTGAGATCTGGATTAACAGGACTAAGTACAGCTTCGGCAGAGAGTTCACACTGAGATCTGGATTAACAGGACTAAGTACAGCTTCGGCAGAGCGTTCACACTGAGATCTGGATTAACAGGACTAAGTACAGCTTCGGCAGAGCGTTCACACTGAGATCTGGATTAACAGGACTAAGTACAGCTTCGGCAGAGCGTTCACACTGAGATCTGGATTAACAGGACTAAGTACAGCTTCGGCAGAGAGTTCACACTGAGATCTGGATTAACAGGACTAAGTACAGCTTCGGCAGAGCGTTCACACTGAGATCTGGATTAACAGGACTAAGTACAGCTTCGGCAGAGCGTTCACACTGAGATCTGGATTAACAGGACTAAGTACAGCTTCGGCAGAGCGTTCACACTGAGATCTGGATTAACAGGACTAAGTACAGCTTCGGCAGAGCGATCACACTGAGATCTGGATTAACAGGACTAAGTACAGCTTCGGCAGAGCGATCACGCTGAGATCTGGATTAACAGGACTAAGTACAGCTTCGGCAGAGCGATCACGCTGCGATCTGGATTAACAGGACTAAGTACAGCTTCGGCAGAGCGATCCCACTGAGATCTGGATTAACAGGACTAAGTACAGCTTCGGCAGAGCGTTCACACTGAGATCTGGATTAACAGGACTAAGTACAGCTTCGGCAGAGCGTTCATGCTGAGATCTGGATTAACAGGACTAAGTACAGCTTCGGCAGAGCGTTCACACTGAGATCTGGATTAACAGGACTAAGTACAGCTTCGGCAGAGCGATCACACTGAGATCTGGATTAACAGGACTAAGTACAGCTTCGGCAGAGCGTTCATGCTGAGATCTGGATTAACAGGACTAAGTACAGCTTCGGCAGAGCGTTCACACTGAGATCTGGATTAACAGGACTAAGTACAGCTTCGGCAGAGCGATCACACTGAGATCTGGATTAACAGGACTAAGTACAGCTTCGGCAGAGCGATCACACTGAGATCTGGATTAACAGGACTAAGTACAGCTTCAGCAGAGCGATCACACTGAGATCTGGATTAACAGGACTAAGTACAGCTTCGGCAGAGCGTTCACACTGAGATCTGGATTAACAGGACTAAGTACAGCTTCGGCAGAGCGATCACGCTGAGATCTGGATTAACAGGACTAAGTACAGCTTCGGCAGAGAGTTCACACTGAGATCTGGATTAACAGGACAAAGTACAGATTCGGCAGAGCGTTCACACTGAGATCTGGATTAACAGGACTAAGTACAGCTTCGGCAGAGCGTTCCCACTGAGATCTGGATTAACAGGACTAAGTACAGCTTCGGCAGAGCGTTCCCACTGAGATCTGGATTAACAGGACTAAGTACAGCTTCGGCAGAGCGTTCCCACTGAGATCTGGATTAACAGGACTAAGTACAGCTTCGGCAGAGTGTTCACACTGAGATCTGGATTAACAGGACTAAGTACAGCTTCGGCAGAGCGTTCACACTGAGATCTGGATTAACAGGACTAAGTACAGCTTCGGCAGAGGGTTCACACTGAGATCTGGATTAACAGGACTAAGTACAGCTTCGGCAGAGCGTTCACACTGAGATCTGGATTAACAGGACTAAGTACAGCTTCGGCAGAGGGTTCACACTGAGATCTGGATTAACAGGACTAAGTACAGCTTCGGCAGAGCGATCACACTGAGATCTGGATTAACAGGACTAAGTACAGCTTCGGCAGAGCGTTCATGCTGAGATCTGGATTAACAGGACTAAGTACAGCTTCGGCAGAGCGTTCACACTGAGATCTGGATTAACAGGACTAAGTACAGCTTCGGCAGAGGGTTCACACTGAGATCTGGATTAACAGGACTAAGTACAGCTTCGGCAGAGCGTTCACACTGAGATCTGGATTAACAGGACTAAGTACAGCTTCGGCAGAGCGTTCACACTGAGATCTGGATTAACAGGACTAAGTACAGCTTCGGCAGAGCGTTCACACTGAGATCTGGATTAACAGGACTAAGTACAGCTTCGGCAGAGAGTTCACACTGAGGTCCTGGATTAACAGGACTAAGTACAGCTTCGGCAGAGCGTTCACACTGAGATCTGGATTAACAGGACTAAGTACAGCTTCGGCAGAGTGTTCACGCTGAGATCTGGATTAACAGGACTAAGTACAGCTTCGGCAGAGCGTTCACGCTGAGATCTGGATTAACAGGACTAAGTACAGCTTCGGCAGAGCGTTCACACTGAGATCTGGATTAACAGGACTAAGTACAGCTTCGGCAGAGCGATCCCACTGAGATCTGGATTAACAGGACTAAGTACACCTTCGGCAGAGGGTTCACACTGAGATCTGGATTAACAGGACTAAGTACAGCTTCGGCAGAGCGATCACACTGAGATCTGGATTAACAGGACTAAGTACAGCTTCGGCAGAGTGTTCACACTGAGATCTGGATTAACAGGACTAAGTACAGCTTCGGCAGAGCGTTCACACTGAGATCTGGATTAACAGGACTAAGTACAGCTTCGGCAGAGCGTTCACACTGAGATCTGGATTAACAGGACTAAGTACAGCTTCGGCAGAGCGATCACACTGAGATCTGGATTAACAGGACTAAGTACAGCTTCGGCAGAGCGATCACGCTGAGATCTGGATTAACAGGACTAAGTACAGCTTCGGCAGAGCGATCACGCTGCGATCTGGATTAACAGGACTAAGTACAGCTTCGGCAGAGCGATCCCACTGAGATCTGGATTAACAGGACTAAGTACAGCTTCGGCAGAGCGTTCACACTGAGATCTGGATTAACAGGACTAAGTACAGCTTCGGCAGAGCGTTCATGCTGAGATCTGGATTAACAGGACTAAGTACAGCTTCGGCAGAGCGTTCACACTGAGATCTGGATTAACAGGACTAAGTACAGCTTCGGCAGAGCGATCACACTGAGATCTGGATTAACAGGACTAAGTACAGCTTCGGCAGAGCGTTCATGCTGAGATCTGGATTAACAGGACTAAGTACAGCTTCGGCAGAGCGTTCACACTGAGATCTGGATTAACAGGACTAAGTACAGCTTCGGCAGAGCGATCACACTGAGATCTGGATTAACAGGACTAAGTACAGCTTCGGCAGAGCGATCACACTGAGATCTGGATTAACAGGACTAAGTACAGCTTCAGCAGAGCGATCACACTGAGATCTGGATTAACAGGACTAAGTACAGCTTCGGCAGAGCGTTCACACTGAGATCTGGATTAACAGGACTAAGTACAGCTTCGGCAGAGCGATCACGCTGAGATCTGGATTAACAGGACTAAGTACAGCTTCGGCAGAGAGTTCACACTGAGATCTGGATTAACAGGACAAAGTACAGATTCGGCAGAGCGTTCACACTGAGATCTGGATTAACAGGACTAAGTACAGCTTCGGCAGAGCGTTCCCACTGAGATCTGGATTAACAGGACTAAGTACAGCTTCGGCAGAGCGTTCCCACTGAGATTTGGATTAACAGGACTAAGTACAGCTTCGGCAGAGCGTTCCTACTGAGATCTGGATTAACAGGACTAAGTACAGCTTCGGCAGAGTGTTCACACTGAGATCTGGATTAACAGGACTAAGTACAGCTTCGGCAGAGCGTTCACACTGAGATCTGGATTAACAGGACTAAGTACAGCTTCGGCAGAGCGTTCACACTGAGATCTGGATTAACAGGACTAAGTACAGCTTCGGCAGAGGGTTCACACTGAGATCTGGATTAACAGGACTAAGTACAGCTTCGGCAGAGCGATCACACTGAGATCTGGATTAACAGGACTAAGTACAGCTTCGGCAGAGCGTTCATGCTGAGATCTGGATTAACAGGACTAAGTACAGCTTCGGCAGAGCGTTCACACTGAGATCTGGATTAACAGGACTAAGTACAGCTTCGGCAGAGGGTTCACACTGAGATCTGGATTAACAGGACTAAGTACAGCTTCGGCAGAGCGTTCACACTGAGATCTGGATTAACAGGACTAAGTACAGCTTCGGCAGAGCGTTCACACTGAGATCTGGATTAACAGGACTAAGTACAGCTTCGGCAGAGCGTTCACACTGAGATCTGGATTAACAGGACTAAGTACAGCTTCGGCAGAGAGTTCACACTGAGGTCCTGGATTAACAGGACTAAGTACAGCTTCGGCAGAGCGTTCACACTGAGATCTGGTTCAACAGGACTAAGTACAGCTTCGGCAGAGTGTTCACGCTGAGATCTGGATTAACAGGACTAAGTACAGCTTCGGCAGAGCGTTCACGCTGAGATCTGGATTAACAGGACTAAGTACAGCTTCGGCAGAGCGTTCACACTGAGATCTGGATTAACAGGACTAAGTACAGCTTCGGCAGAGCGATCCCACTGAGATCTGGATTAACAGGACTAAGTACACCTTCGGCAGAGGGTTCACACTGAGATCTGGATTAACAGGACTAAGTACAGCTTCGGCAGAGCGTTCACACTGAGGTCCTGGATTAACAGGACTAAGTACAGCTTCGGCAGAGCGATCCCACTGAGATCTGGATTAACAGGACTAAGTACAGCTTCGGCAGAGGGTTCACACTGAGATCTGGATTAACAGGACTAAGTACAGCTTCGGCAGAGGGTTCACACTGAGATCTGGATTAACAGGACTAAGTACAGCTTCGGCAGAGCGATCACACTGAGATCTGGATTAACAGGACTAAGTACAGCTTCGGCAGAGTGTTCACACTGAGATCTGGATTAACAGGACTAAGTACAGCTTCGGCAGAGCGTTCACACTGAGATCTGGATTAACAGGACTAAGTACAGCTTCGGCAGAGCGTTCATGCTGAGATCTGGATTAACAGGACTAAGTACAGCTTCGGCAGAGCGATCCCACTGAGATCTGGATTAACAGGACTAAGTACACCTTCGGCAGAGCGTTCACGCTGCGATCTGGATTAACAGGACTAAGTACAGCTTCGACAGAGCGTTCACACTGAGATCTGGATTAACAGGACTAAGTACAGCTTCGGCAGAGCGTTCACACTGAGATCTGGATTAACAGGAGTAAGTACAGCTTCGGCAGAGCGTTCACACTGAGATCTGGATTAACAGGACTAAGTACAGCTTCGGTAGAGCGTTCACGCTGAGGTCCTGGATTAACAGGACTAAGTACAGCTTCGACAGAGCGTTCACACTGAGATCTGGATTAACAGGACTAAGTACAGCTTCGGCAGAGCGTTCACGCTGAGGTCCTGGATTAACAGGACTAAGTACAGCTTCGGCAGAGCGTTCACACTGAGATCTGGATTAACAGGACTAAGTACAGCTTCGGCAGAGCGTTCACGCTGAGGTCCTGGATTAACAGGACTAAGTACAGCTTCGGCAGAGCGATCACACTGAGATCTGGATTAACAGGACTAAGTACAGCTTCGGCAGAGCGATCACACTGAGATCTGGATTAACAGGACTAAGTACAGCTTCGGCAGAGCGTTCACGCTGAGGTCCTGGATTAACAGGACTAAGTACAGCTTCGGCAGAGCGTTCCCCACTGAGATCTGGATTAACAGGACTAAGTACAGCTTCGGCAGAGCGTTCACACTGAGATCTGGATTAACAGGACTAAGTACAGCTTCGGCAGAGCGTTCACACTGAGATCTGGATTAACAGGACTAAGTACAGCTTCGGCAGAGCGTTCACACTGAGATCTGGATTAACAGGACTAAGTACAGCTTCGGCAGAGCGATCCCACTGAGATCTGGATTAACAGGACTAAGTACAGCTTCGGCAGAGCGTTCACACTGAGATCTGGATTAACAGGACTAAGTACAGCTTCGGCAGAGCGTTCACACTGAGATCTGGATTAACAGGACTAAGTACAGCTTTGGCAGAGCGTTCACACTGAGATCTGGATTAACAGGACTAAGTACAGCTTCGGCAGAGCGATCACACTGAGATCTGGATTAACAGGACTAAGTACAGCTTCAGCAGAGCGATCACACTGAGATCTGGATTAACAGGACTAAGTACAGCTTTGGCAGAGCGTTCACACTGAGATCTGGATTAACAGGACTAAGTACAGCTTCGGCAGAGCGTTCACACTGAGATCTGGATTAACAGGACTAAGTACAGCTTCGGCAGAGCGATCACACTGAGATCTGGATTAACAGGACTAAGTACAGCTTCAGCAGAGCGATCACACTGAGATCTGGATTAACAGGACTAAGTACAGCTTCGGCAGGACGTTCACACTGAGATCTGGATTAACAGGACTAAGTACAGCTTCGGCAGAGCGTTCACACTGAGATCTGGATTAACAGGACTAAGTACAGCTTCGGCAGAGCGTTCACACTGAGATCTGGATTAACAGGACTAAGTACAGCTTCGGCAGAGCGTTCACACTGAGATCTGGATTAACAGGACTAAGTACAGCTTCGGCAGAGCGTTCACACTGAGATCTGGATTAACAGGACTAAGTACAGCTTCGGCAGAGAGTTCACACTGAGATCTGGATTAACAGGACTAAGTACAGCTTCGGCAGAGCGTTCACACTGAGATCTGGATTAACAGGACTAAGTACAGCTTCGGCAGAGCGTTCACACTGAGATCTGGATTAACAGGACTAAGTACAGCTTCGGCAGAGCGTTCACACTGAGATCTGGATTAACAGGACTAAGTACAGCTTCGGCAGAGCGATCACACTGAGATCTGGATTAACAGGACTAAGTACAGCTTCGGCAGAGCGATCACGCTGAGATCTGGATTAACAGGACTAAGTACAGCTTCGGCAGAGCGATCACGCTGCGATCTGGATTAACAGGACTAAGTACAGCTTCGGCAGAGCGATCCCACTGAGATCTGGATTAACAGGACTAAGTACAGCTTCGGCAGAGCGTTCACACTGAGATCTGGATTAACAGGACTAAGTACAGCTTCGGCAGAACGTTCATGCTGAGATCTGGATTAACAGGACTAAGTACAGCTTCGGCAGAGCGTTCACACTGAGATCTGGATTAACAGGACTAAGTACAGCTTCGGCAGAGCGATCACACTGAGATCTGGATTAACAGGACTAAGTACAGCTTCGGCAGAGCGTTCATGCTGAGATCTGGATTAACAGGACTAAGTACAGCTTTGGCAGAGCGTTCACACTGAGATCTGGATTAACAGGACTAAGTACAGCTTCGGCAGAGCGATCACACTGAGATCTGGATTAACAGGACTAAGTACAGCTTCGGCAGAGCGATCACACTGAGATCTGGATTAACAGGACTAAGTACAGCTTCAGCAGAGCGATCACACTGAGATCTGGATTAACAGGACTAAGTACAGCTTCGGCAGAGCGTTCACACTGAGATCTGGATTAACAGGACTAAGTACAGCTTCGGCAGAGCGATCACGCTGAGATCTGGATTAACAGGACTAAGTACAGCTTCGGCAGAGAGTTCACACTGAGATCTGGATTAACAGGACAAAGTACAGATTCGGCAGAGCGTTCACACTGAGATCTGGATTAACAGGACTAAGTACAGCTTCGGCAGAGCGTTCCCACTGAGATCTGGATTAACAGGACTAAGTACAGCTTCGGCAGAGCGTTCCCACTGAGATCTGGATTAACAGGACTAAGTACAGCTTCGGCAGAGCGTTCCCACTGAGATCTGGATTAACAGGACTAAGTACAGCTTCGGCAGAGTGTTCACACTGAGATCTGGATTAACAGGACTAAGTACAGCTTCGGCAGAGCGTTCACACTGAGATCTGGATTAACAGGACTAAGTACAGCTTCGGCAGAGGGTTCACACTGAGATCTGGATTAACAGGACTAAGTACAGCTTCGGCAGAGCGTTCACACTGAGATCTGGATTAACAGGACTAAGTACAGCTTCGGCAGAGGGTTCACACTGAGATCTGGATTAACAGGACTAAGTACAGCTTCGGCAGAGCGATCACTCTGGATTAACAGGACTAAGTACAGCTTCGGCAGAGCGTTCATGCTGAGATCTGGATTAACAGGACTAAGTACAGCTTCGGCAGAGCGTTCACACTGAGATCTGGATTAACAGGACTAAGTACAGCTTCGGCAGAGGGTTCACACTGAGATCTGGATTAACAGGACTAAGTACAGCTTCGGCAGAGCGTTCACACTGAGATCTGGATTAACAGGACTAAGTACAGCTTCGGCAGAGCGTTCACACTGAGATCTGGATTAACAGGACTAAGTACAGCTTCGGCAGAGCGTTCACACTGAGATCTGGATTAACAGGACTAAGTACAGCTTCGGCAGAGAGTTCACACTGAGGTCCTGGATTAACAGGACTAAGTACAGCTTCGGCAGAGCGTTCACACTGAGATCTGGATTAACAGGACTAAGTACAGCTTCGGCAGAGTGTTCACGCTGAGATCTGGATTAACAGGACTAAGTACAGCTTCGGCAGAGCGTTCACGCTGAGATCTGGATTAACAGGACTAAGTACAGCTTCGGCAGAGCGTTCACACTGAGATCTGGATTAACAGGACTAAGTACAGCTTCGGCAGAGCGATCCCACTGAGATCTGGATTAACAGGACTAAGTACACCTTCGGCAGAGGGTTCACACTGAGATCTGGATTAACAGGACTAAGTACAGCTTCGGCAGAGCGTTCACACTGAGGTCCTGGATTAACAGGACTAAGTACAGCTTCGGCAGAGCGATCCCACTGAGATCTGGATTAACAGGACTAAGTACAGCTTCGGCAGAGGGTTCACACTGAGATCTGGATTAACAGGACTAAGTACAGCTTCGGCAGAGGGTTCACACTGAGATCTGGATTAACAGGACTAAGTACAGCTTCGGCAGAGCGATCACACTGAGATCTGGATTAACAGGACTAAGTACAGCTTCGGCAGAGTGTTCACACTGAGATCTGGATTAACAGGACTAAGTACAGCTTCGGCAGAGCGTTCACACTGAGATCTGGATTAACAGGACTAAGTACAGCTTCGGCAGAGCGTTCATGCTGAGATCTGGATTAACAGGACTAAGTACAGCTTCGGCAGAGCGATCCCACTGAGATCTGGATTAACAGGACTAAGTACACCTTCGGCAGAGCGTTCACGCTGCGATCTGGATTAACAGGACTAAGTACAGCTTCGACAGAGCGTTCACACTGAGATCTGGATTAACAGGACTAAGTACAGCTTCGGCAGAGCGTTCACACTGAGATCTGGATTAACAGGAGTAAGTACAGCTTCGGCAGAGCGTTCACACTGAGATCTGGATTAACAGGACTAAGTACAGCTTCGGTAGAGCGTTCACGCTGAGGTCCTGGATTAACAGGACTAAGTACAGCTTCGACAGAGCGTTCACACTGAGATCTGGATTAACAGGACTAAGTACAGCTTCGGCAGAGCGTTCACGCTGAGGTCCTGGATTAACAGGACTAAGTACAGCTTCGGCAGAGCGTTCACACTGAGATCTGGATTAACAGGACTAAGTACAGCTTCGGCAGAGCGTTCACGCTGAGGTCCTGGATTAACAGGACTAAGTACAGCTTCGGCAGAGCGATCACACTGAGATCTGGATTAACAGGACTAAGTACAGCTTCGGCAGAGCGATCACACTGAGATCTGGATTAACAGGACTAAGTACAGCTTCGGCAGAGCGTTCACGCTGAGGTCCTGGATTAACAGGACTAAGTACAGCTTCGGCAGAGCGTTCCCCACTGAGATCTGGATTAACAGGACTAAGTACAGCTTCGGCAGAGCGTTCACACTGAGATCTGGATTAACAGGACTAAGTACAGCTTCGGCAGAGCGTTCACACTGAGATCTGGATTAACAGGACTAAGTACAGCTTCGGCAGAGCGTTCACACTGAGATCTCGATTAACAGGACTAAGTACAGCTTCGGCAGAGCGATCCCACTGAGATCTGGATTAACAGGACTAAGTACAGCTTCGGTAGAGCGTTCACACTGAGATCTCGATTAACAGGACTAAGTACAGCTTCGGCAGAGCGATCCCACTGAGATCTGGATTAACAGGACTAAGTACAGCTTCGGTAGAGCGTTCACACTGAGATCTGGATTAACAGGACTAAGTACAGCTTCGGCAGAGCGTTCACACTGAGATCTGGATTAACAGGACTAAGTACAGCTTCGGCAGAGCGTTCACACTGAGATCTGGATTAACAGGACTAAGTACAGCTTCGGCAGAGCGATCACGCTGAGATCTGGATTAACAGGACTAAGTACAGCTTCGGCAGAGCGTTCACACTGAGATCTGGATTAACAGGACTAAGTACAGCTTCGGCAGAGCGTTCACACTGAGATCTGGATTAACAGGACTAAGTACAACTTCGGCAGAGCGTTCACACTGAGATCTGGATTAACAGGACTAAGTACAGCTTCGGCAGAGCGTTCACACTGAGATCTGGATTAACAGGACAAAGTACAGCTTCGGCAGAGCGTTCACACTGAGATCTGGATTAACAGGACTAAGTACAGCTTCGGCAGAGTGTTCCCACTGAGATCTGGATTAACAGGACTAAGTACAGCTTCGGCAGAGCATTCCCACTGAGATCTGGATTAACAGGACTAAGTACAGCTTCGGCAGAGCGTTCCCACTGAGATCTGGATTAACAGGACTAAGTACAGCTTCGGCAGAGCGTTCCCACTGAGATCTGGATTAACAGGACTAAGTACAGCTTCGGCAGAGAGTTCACACTGAGATCTGGATTAACAGGACTAAGTACAGCTTCGGCAGAGCGTTCCCACTGAGATCTGGATTAACAGGACTAAGTACAGCTTCGGCAGAGCGTTCCCACTGAGATCTGGATTAACAGGACTAAGTACAGCTTCGGCAGAGCGTTCACGCTGAGATCTGGATTAACAGGACTAAGTACAGCTTCGGCAGAGCGTTCCCACTGAGATCTGGATTAACAGGACTAAGTACAGCTTCGGCAGAGCGTTCCCACTGAGATCTGGATTAACAGGACTAAGTACAGCTTCGGCAGAGCGTTCACACTGAGATCTGGATTAACAGGAGTAAGTACAGCTTCGGCAGAGCGATCACACTGAGATCTGGATTAACAGGACTAAGTACAGCTTCGGCAGAGAGTTCACACTGAGATCTGGATTAACAGGACTAAGTACAGCTTCGGCAGAGCGTTCACGCTGAGATCTGGATTAACAGGACTAAGTACAGCTTTGGCAGAGCGTTCACGCTGAGATCTGGATTAACAGGACTAAGTACAGCTTCGGCAGAGCGTTCACGCTGAGATATGGATTAACAGGACTAAGTACAGCTTCGGCAGAGCGATCACACTGAGATCTGGATTAACAGGACTAAGTACAGCTTCGGCAGGGCGTTCATGCTGAGATCTGGATTAACAGGACTAAGTACAGCTTCGGCAGAGTGATCACACTGAGATCTGGATTAACAGGACTAAGTACAGCTTCGGCAGAGCGTTCACACTGAGATCTGGATTAACAGGACTAAGTACAGCTTCGGCAGAGCGTTCACACTGAGATCTGGATTAACAGGACTAAGTACAGCTTCGGCAGAGCGATCACACTGAGATCTGGATTAACAGGACTAAGTACAGCTTCGGCAGAGCGTTCACACTGAGATCTGGATTAACAGGACTAAGTACAGCTTCGGCAGAGCGTTCACACTGAGATCTGGATTGACAGGACTAAGTACACCTTCGGCAGAGCGTTCACGCTGAGATCTGGATTAACAGGACTAAGTACAGCTTCGGCAGAGCGATCACACTGAGATCTGGATTAACAGGACTAAGTACAGCTTCGGCAGAGCGTTCACACTGAGATCTGGATTAACAGGACTAAGTACAGCTTCGGCAGAGCGATCACACTGAGATCTGGATTAACAGGACTAAGTACAGCTTCGGCAGAGCGTTCACACTGAGATCTGGATTAACAGGACTAAGTACAGCTTCGGCAGAGCGATCACACTGAGATCTGGATTAACAGGACTAAGTACAGCTTCGGCAGAGCGTTCACACTGAGATCTGGATTAACAGGACTAAGTACAGGTTCGGCAGAGCGATCACGCTGAGATCTGGATTAACAGGACTAAGTACAGCTTCGGCAGAGCGATCACACTGAGATCTGGATTAACAGGACTAAGTACAGCTTCGGCAGAGCGTTCACACTGAGATCTGGATTAACAGGACTAAGTACAGCTTCGGCAGAGCGATCACACTGAGATCTGGATTAACAGGACTAAGTACAGCTTCGGCAGAGCGTTCACACTGAGATCTGGATTAACAGGACTAAGTACAGCTTCGGCAGAGCGTTCACACTGAGATCTGGATTAACAGGACTAAGTACAGCTTCGGCAGAGCGTTCACGCTGAGATCTGGATTAACAGGACTAAGTACAGCTTCAGCAGAGCGATCACACTGAGATCTGGATTAACAGGACTAAGTACAGCTTCGGCAGAGCGTTCACGCTGAGATCTGGATTAACAGGACTAAGTACAGCTTCGGCAGAGCGTTCACACTGAGATCTGGATTAACAGGACTAAGTACAGCTTCCGCAGAGCGTTCACACTGAGATCTGGATTAACAGGACTAAGTACAGCTTCGGCAGAGCGATCACACTGAGATCTGGATTAACAGGACTAAGTACAGCTTCGACAGAGCGATCACGCTGAGATCTGGATTAACAGGACTAAGTACAGCTTCGGCAGAGCGTTCACGCTGAGATCTGGATTAACAGGACTAAGTACAGCTTCGGCAGAGCGATCACACTGAGATCTGGATTAACAGGAGTAAGTACAGCTTCGGCAGAGCGATCACACTGAGATCTGGATTAACAGGACTAAGTACAGCTTCGGCAGAGCGTTCACACTGAGATCTGGATTAACAGGACTAAGTACAGCTTCGGCAGAGCGATCACACTGAGATCTGGATTAACAGGAGTAAGTACAGCTTCGGCAGAGCGATCACACTGAGATCTGGATTAACAGGACTAAGTACAGCTTCGGCAGAGCGTTCACACTGAGATCTGGATTAACAGGAGTAAGTACAGCTTCGGCAGAGCGTTCACACTGAGATCTGGATTAACAGGACTAAGTACAGCGTCGGCAGAGCGATCACACTGAGATCTGGATTAACAGGACTAAGTACAGCTTCGGCAGAGCGTTCACACTGAGATCTGGATTAACAGGAGTAAGTACAGCTTCGGCAGAGCGTTCACACTGAGATCTGGATTAACAGGACTAAGTACAGCTTCGGCAGAGAGTTCACACTGAGATCTGGATTAACAGGACTAAGTACAGCTTCGGCAGAGCGTTCACACTGAGATCTGGATTAACAGGACTAAGTACAGCTTCGGCAGAGCGATCACACTGAGATCTGGATTAACAGGAGTAAGTACAGCTTCGGCAGAGCGATCACACTGAGATCTGGATTAACAGGACTAAGTACAGCTTCGGTAGAGCGATCCCACTGAGATCTGGATTAACAGGACTAAGTACAGCTTCGGCAGAGCGATCACGCTGAGATCTGGATTAACAGGACTAAGTACAGCTTCGGCAGAGGGTTCACACTGAGATCCTGGATTAACAGGACTAAGTACAGCTTCGGCAGAGCGTTCACACTGAGATCCTGGATTAACAGGACTAAGTACAGCTTCGGCAGAGCGTTCACGCTGAGATCTGGATTAACAGGACTAAGTACAGCTTCGGCAGAGCGTTCACACTGAGATCTGGATTAACAGGACTAAGTACAGCTTCGGCAGAGCGATCACACTGAGATCTGGATTAACAGGACTAAGTACAGCTTCGGCAGAGCGTTCACGCTGAGATCTGGATTAACAGGACTAAGTACAGCTTCGGCAGAGCGTTCACACTGAGATCTGGATTAACAGGACTAAGTACAGCTTCGGCAGAGCGATCACGCTGAGATCTGGATTAACAGGACTAAGTACAGCTTCGGCAGAGCGTTCACACTGAGATCTGGATTAACAGGACTAAGTACAGCTTCGGCAGAGCGATCACGATGAGATCTGGATTAACAGGACTAAGTACAGCTTCGGCAGAGCGATCACACTGAGATCTGGATTAACAGGACTAAGTACAGCTTCGGCAGAGCGATCACACTGAGATCTGGATTAACAGGACTAAGTACAGCTTCGGCAGAGTGATCACGCTGAGATCTGGATTAACAGGACTAAGTACAGCTTCGGCAGAGGGTTCACACTGAGATCTGGATTAACAGGACTAAGTACAGCTTCGGCAGAGCGTTCACACTGAGATCTGGATTAACAGGAGTAAGTACAGCTTCGGCAGAGCGATCACACTGAGATCTGGATTAACAGGACTAAGTACAGCTTCGGCAGAGCGTTCACACTGAGATCTGGATTAACAGGACTAAGTACAGCTTCGGCAGAGCGTTCACACTGAGATCTGGATTAACAGGACTAAGTACAGCTTCGGCAGAGCGATCACACTGAGATCTGGATTAACAGGACTAAGTACAGCTTCGGCAGAGCGTTCACACTGAGATCTGGATTAACAGGACTAAGTACAGCTTCGGCAGAGCGACCCCACTGAGATCTGGATTAACAGGACTAAGCACAGCTTCGGCAGAGCGATCACACTGAGATCTGGATTAACAGGACTAAGTACAGCTTCGGCAGAGCGTTCACACTGAGATCTGGATTAACAGGACTAAGTACAGCTTCGGCAGAGCGATCACACTGAGATCTGGATTAACAGGACTAAGTACAGCTTCGGCAGAGTGTTCACACTGAGATCTGGATTAACAGGACTAAGTACAGCTTCGGCAGAGAGTTCACACTGAGATCTGGATTAACAGGACTAAGTACAGCTTCGGCAGAGCGATCCCACTGAGGTCTGGATTAACAGGACTAAGTACAGCTTCGGCAGAGCGTTCACACTGAGATCTGGATTAACAGGACTAAGTACAGCTTCAGCAGAGCGATCACACTGAGATCTGGATTAACAGGACTAAGTACAGCTTCGGCAGAGCGATCACACTGAGATCTGGATTAACAGGACTAAGTACAGCTTCGGCAGAGCGTTCAAGCTGAGATCTGGATTAACAGGACTAAGTACAGCTTCGGCAGAGCGTTCACACTGAGATCTGGATTAACAGGACTAAGTACAGCTTCGGCAGAGCGTTCACACTGAGATCTGGATTAACAGGACTAAGTACAGCTTCGGCAGAGCGATCACACTGAGATCTGGATTAACAGGACTAAGTACAGCTTCGGCAGAGCGATCACGCTGAGATCTGGATTAACAGGACTAAGTACAGCTTCAGCAGAGCGATCACACTGAGATCTGGATTAACAGGACTAAGTACAGCTTCGGCAGTGCGATCACGCTGAGATCTGGATTAACAGGACTAAGTACAGCTTCGGCAGAGCGATCACACTGAGATCTGGATTAACAGGACTAAGTACAGCTTCGGCAGAGCGTTCACACTGAGATCTGGATTAACAGGACTAAGTACAGCTTCGGCAGAGCGATCACACTGAGATCTGGATTAACAGGACTAAGTACAGCTTCGGCAGAGCGTTCACACTGAGATCTGGATTAACAGGACTAAGTACAGCTTCGGCAGAGCGATCACGCTGAGATCTGGATTAACAGGACTAAGTACAGCTTCGGCAGAGCGATCACACTGAGATCTGGATTAACAGGACTAAGTACAACTTCGGCAGAGCGTTCACGCTGAGATCTGGATTAACAGGACTAAGTACAGCTTCGGCAGAGCGTTCACACTGAGATCTGGATTAACAGGACTAAGTACAGCTTCGGCAGAGCGATCACGCTGAGATCTGGATTAACAGGACTAAGTACAGCTTCGGCAGAGCGATCACACTGAGATCTGGATTAACAGGACTAAGTACAGCTTCGGCAGAGCGATCACGCTGAGATCTGGATTAACAGGACTAAGTACAGCTTCGGCAGAGCGATCACGCTGAGATCTGGATTAACAGGACTAAGTACAGCTTCGGCAGAGCGATCACACTGAGATCTGGATTAACAGGACTAAGTGCAGCTTCGGCACAGCGTTCACACTGAGATCTGGATTAACAGGACTAAGTACAGCTTCGGCAGAGCGTTCACACTGAGACCTGGATTAACAGGACTAAGTACAGCTTCGGCAGAGCGATCACACTGAGATCTGGATTAACAGGACTAAGTACAGCTTCGGCAGAGCGATCACACTGAGATCTGGATTAACAGGACTAAGTACAGCTTCGGCAGAGTGTTCACACTGAGATCTGGATTAACAGGACTAAGTACAGCTTCGGCAGAGCGATCACGCTGAGATCTGGATTAACAGGATTAAGTACAGCTTCGGCAGAGCGATCACACTGAGACCTGGATTAACAGGACTAAGTACAGCTTCGGCAGAGCGTTCACACTGAGATCTGGATTAACAGGATTAAGTACAGCTTCGGCAGAGCGATCACGCTGAGATCTGGATTAACAGGATTAAGTACAGCTTCGGCAGAGCGTTCACACTGAGATCTGGATTAACAGGATTAAGTACAGCTTCGGCAGAGCGATCACGCTGAGATCTGGATTAACAGGATTAAGTACAGCTTCGGCAGAGCGATCACACTGAGATCTGGATTAACAGGACTAAGTACAGCTTCGGCAGAGCGATCACGCTGAGATCTGGATTAACAGGATTAAGTACAG
Organism: Scyliorhinus torazame; assembly: GCF_047496885.1. NCBI lineage: Eukaryota > Metazoa > Chordata > Chondrichthyes > Carcharhiniformes > Scyliorhinidae > Scyliorhinus > Scyliorhinus torazame. Next base: position 7,011,949 of record NC_092709.1, read on the forward strand.
CTTCGGCAGAGCGATCACACTGAGATCTGGATTAACAGGACTAAGTACAGCTTCGGCAGAGCGATCACGCTGAGATCTGGATTAACAGGACTAAGTACAGCTTCGGCAGAGCGATCACACTGAGATCTGGATTAACAGGACTAAGTACAGCTTCGGCAGAGCGTTCACGCTGAGATCTGGATTAACAGGACTATGTACAGCTTCGGCAGAGCGATCACACTGAGATCTGGATTAACAGGACTAAGTACAGCTTCGGCAGAGCGATCACACTGAGATCTGGATTAACAGGACTAAGTACAGCTTCGGCAGAGCGATCACGCTGAGATCTGGATTAACAGGATTAAGTACAGCTTCGGCAGAGCAATCACACTGAGATCTGGATTAACAGGACTAAGTACAGCTTCGCCAGAGCGATCACGCTGAGATCTGGATTAACAGGACTAAGTACAGCTTCGGCAGAGCGTTCACACTGAGATCTGGATTAACAGGACTAAGTACAGCTTCGGCAGAGCGATCACACTGAGATCTGGATTAACAGGACTAAGTACAGCTTCGGCAGAGCGATCCCACTGAGATCTGGATTAACAGGACTAAGTACAGCTTCGGCAGAGCGATCACACTGAGGTCCTGGATTAACAGGACTAAGTACAGCTTCGGCAGAGCGTTCACACTGAGATCTGGATTAACAGGACTAAGTACAGCTTCGGCAGAGCGTTCACACTGAGATCTGGATTAACAGGACTAAGTACAGCTTCGGCAGAGCGATCCCACTGAGATCTGGATTAACAGGACTAAGTACAGCTTCGGCAGAGCGTTCAAGCTGAGATCTGGATTAACAGGACTAAGTACAGCTTCGGCAGAGCGATCCCACTGAGATCTGGATTAACAGGACTAAGTACAGCTTCGGCAGAGCGATCACACTGAGATCTGGATTAACAGGACTAAGTACAGCTTCGGCAGAGCGTTCACACTGAGATCCTGGATTAACAGGACTAAGTACAGCTTCGGCAGAGCGATCACACTGCGATCTGGATTAACAGGACTAAGTACAGCTTCGGCAGAGCGATCACACTGAGATCTGGATTAACAGGACTAAGTACAGCTTCGGCAGAGCGATCCCACTGAGATCTGGATTAACAGGACTAAGTACAGCTTCGGCAGAGTGATCACACTGAGATCTGGATTAACAGGACTAAGTACAGCTTCGGCAGAGCGTTCACACTGAGATCTGGATTAACAGGACTAAGTACAGCTTCGGCAGAGCGATCACACTGAGATCTGGATTAACAGGACTAAGTACAGCTTCGGCAGAGCGTTCACCCTGAGATCTGGATTAACAGGACTAAGTACAGCTTCGGCAGAGCGATCACACTGAGATCTGGATTAACAGGACTAAGTACAGCTTCGGCAGAGCGATCACACTGAGATCTGGATTAACAGGATTAAGTACAGCTTCGGCAGAGCGTTCACGCTGAGATCTGGATTAACAGGACTAAGTACAGCTTCGGCAGAGCGATCACACTGAGATCTGGATTAACAGGACTAAGTACAGCTTCGGCAGAGCGATCACACTGAGATCTGGATTAACAGGACTAAGTACAGCTTCGGCAGAGCGATCACGCTGAGATCTGGATTAACAGGACTAAGTACAGCTTCGGCAGAGCGTACACACTGAGATCTGGATTAACAGGACTAAGTACAGCTTCGGCAGAGCGATCACGCTGAGATCTGGATTAACAGGACTAAGTACAGCTTCGGCAGAGCGTTCACACTGAGATCTGGATTAACAGGACTAAGTACAGCTTCGGCAGAGCGTTCAAGCTGAGATCTGGATTAACAGGACTAAGTACAGCTTCGGCAGAGCGATCACACTGAGATCTGGATTAACAGGACTAAGTACAGCTTCGGCAGAGCGATCCCACTGAGATCTGGATTAACAGGACTAAGTACAGCTTCGGCAGAGCGATCCCACTGAGATCTGGATTAACAGGACTAAGTACAGCTTCGGCAGAGCGATCACACTGAGTTCTGGATTAACAGGACTAAGTACAGCTTCGGCAGAGCGTTCACACTGAGATCTGGATTAACAGGACTAAGTACAGCTTCGGCAGAGCGATCACACTGAGATCTGGATTAACAGGACTAAGTACAGCTTCGGCAGAGCGATCACACTGAGATCTGGATTAACAGGACTAAGTACAGCTTCGGCAGAGCGATCACGCTGAGATCTGGATTAACAGGACTAAGTACAGCTTCGGCAGAGCGTTCAAACTGAGGTCCTGGATTAACAGGACTAAGTACAGCTTCGGCAGAGCGTTCACACTGAGATCTGGATTAACAGGACTAAGTACAGCTTCGGCAGAGCGATCACACTGAGATCTGGATTAACAGGACTAAGTACAGCTTCGGCAGAGCGATCACACTGAGATCTGGATTAACAGGACTAAGTACAGCTTCGGCAGAGCGATCACACTGAGATCTGGATTAACAGGACTAAGTACAGCTTCGGCAGAGCGTTCACACTGAGATCTGGATTAACAGGACTAAGTACAGCTTCGGCAGAGCGATCACACTGAGATCTGGATTAACAGGACTAAGTACAGCTTCGGCAGAGCGATCACACTGAGATCTGGATTAACAGGACTAAGTACAGCTTCGGCAGAGCGATCACACTGAGATCTGGATTAACAGGACTAAGTACAGCTTCGGCAGAGCGTTCACGCTGAGATCTGGATTAACAGGACTAAGTACAGCTTCGGCAGAGCGATCACACTGAGATCTGGATTAACAGGACTAAGTACAGCTTCGGCAGAGCGTTCACACTGAGATCTGGATTAACAGGACTAAGTACAGCTTCGGCAGAGCGTTCACACTGAGGTCTGGATTAACAGGACTAAGTACAGCTTCGGCAGAGCGATCACACTGAGATCTGGATTAACAGGACTAAGTACAGCTTCGGCAGAGGGTTCACACTCAGCTCCAGGATTACAGCAGAGTCCTGTTCGATAGCGTGAACATTTCCGCCGCTATGAGCATTGGGAAACATCCGGCTAAAGGTGTACGAGACAGGATTCTGTCGCAATTCAGTTTGATTGCGCTCACTGCGGCGCATTTTGATTCGTGTTCAGCCTGATCGCTTGTCTCGACTGGGCAGTTTGTTGTTATACAAACTTTGACTCAGGTGCAGGCACAATATCTGCCTGTTTGCCAAGAATAAGGGGCGAAACTCTCCGGAAACAGCGCGATATCTGCCGACTGGCGCCCAAAACGGCGCCAATCAGATGGGCATCGCGCCGCCCCAAAGGTGCGGAATGCTCCGCATCCGAGCCCCAACATTGAGGGGCTAGGCCGACGCCGGAGGGATTTCCGCCCCGCCAGCTGGCGGAAACGGCCTTTGTTGCCCCGCCAGCTGGCGCGGAAATGTCATATCGGGGCGGCGCATGCGCGGGAGCGTGTGCGGCCGCTGACGGCATTCCCGTGCATGCGCAGTGGAGGGAGTCTCTTCTGCCTCCGCCATGGTGGAGACCGTGGCGGAGGCAGAAGGGAAAGTGTGCCCCCACGGCACAGGCCCGCCCGCGGATCGGTGGGCCCCGATCGCGGGCCAGGCCACCTTGGGGGCACCCCCCGGGGCTAGATTGCCCCGCGCCCCCCCCCCAGGACCCCGGAGCCCGCCCGCGCCGCCTTGTCCCGCCGTTCAAAAGGTGGTTTAATCCACGCCGGCGGGACAGGCAATTTATCGGCGGGACTTCGACCCATCCGGGCCGGAGAATCCAGCAGGTGGGCCCGCCAACTGGCGCGGCCCGATTCCCGCCCCCGCTGAATATCCGGTACCGGAGACTTCGGCAACCGGCGGGGGCGGGATTCACGGCAGCCCCCGGCGATTCTCCAACCCGGCGGGGGGTCGGAGAATGACGCCCAAGGTTCACCAATTTGATCAAACAGTATGAAAGAGGAGAGCATCACTCAATAAACACCCTGTCCATAAATGTCCACAAACATAATCTTCAATCATTGACTGTTTTTGAGGATGTTTTAGAGACCAGCCACTGAATGGGACTGAGAGTGAAGCACTCAAAATCACAATCAAGGGATGCAGATTTTTTCCCTGGGGGTTGCTGGGTGAACAGGATTTGGTGCAAGTTAACATACAGGTGGTAGAGTTTTAGATGGACTGAAGATTTTGGAGGGTTTAAGGTGGATGAAAAGTTGAATCTCGAAGTAACAAAGACATGGATGAAGGTTTCAGCAGCAGACGAGCTAAAGAACATGGAACATAGAACATACAATGCAGAAGGAGGCCATTCGGCCCATCGAGTCTGCACCGGCCCACTTAAGCCCTCACTTCCACCCAACCCCCGTAACCCAATAACCCCTCCTAACCTTTTTAGGACACGAAGGGCAATTTAGCACGGCCAACCCACCTAACCTGCACGTCTTTGGACTGTGGGAGGAAACCTGAGCACCCGGAGGAAACCCACATACACATGGGGAGAACGTGCAGACTCCGCACAGACAGTGACCCAGTGGGGAATCGAACCTGAGGCCCTGGCGCTGTGAAGCCACAGTGCCAGCCACTTCTGCTACCGTGCTGCCCTAAGAAGAGATGGAAATAGGTGGTGTCAAAGGACATGTGGTCAGGAGCTCAACTTGGGGCCAAGGTTGACAACAAACTGGTTCAGCCTCATGAGGGATGGAGTCAGTACACATGTGAATACTTACACTGTGTTTTCTGAAGATGTCACCATGTAGATGAGAAATAGGAGCTGGTGGGGGGCAAGGATAGACCCCAGGGTTCACCAGAGGTAATGGAGCCGGAGCAGAAGGTTAAAGCACTGAAGGTAATTCTCTGGCTATGTTTTGATATGGGAATAGAACCAGCTTGGAGCAATCCCACTCAGAAGGGAACCGGATCCGAGAGTTTGTGCTGGTGATCACTATCTCAGTGTGGATGCTGCCTTCAAAAAGAATCATTCCTGGCTGCAATCAAAACAGAAAATGCCAGAAATACTCAGCCGGTCTGACAGGATCTGTGGAGTCAGAAATAGAGTCATGCTAGGCTGTGGAATCCTTCACAATCAAATACTGCTGAGGTTTACAGTTGTACCAGAGAGAAAGCAAGTCCTATGGAGCTGTATTCTGGTGAGAGAGTTAACATAGAAACATAGAAAAGATGAACAAAAGGAGGCCATTCGACCTTCGAGCATGTTCTGCCATTAATTATGATCATGGCTGATCATCCAATTCAGGAACCGGTTCCCACTTTCCCCCCATATCCTGTGATCCCTTTCGCTCCTCGTGCTACATCTCACTCCTTCTTGCAAACATGCAATGTTTTGGCCTCAACTGCTTTTTGCGGTAGCGAACTCCACAGTCTCACCACTCTTAGGGTGAAGATATTTCATAGAATCATGGAATTGACAATGCAGAAGGAGGCCATTCGGCCCATCGAATCTGCACCAGCCCTTGGAAAGACCACCCCACTTAAGCCCACACCTCCACCCTATCCCCGTAGCCCAGTTAACCCCACCCAACCTTTTTTTGGACACTAAGCGCAATTTAGCACGGCCAATCCACCTAACCTGCACATCTTTGGACTGTGGGAGGAAACCGGAGCACCCGGAGGAAACCCACGCAGACACAGGGAGAACGTGTAGACTTCGCACAGACAGTGACCCAAGCCGGAAGCGAACCTGGGACCCTGGTGCTGTGAAGCAATTGTGCTAACCACTGTGCTACCGTGCCGCCCTCATCTCTCCTCATCTCTGTCCTAAATGGTCTCCCCCGTATCCTCAGACTGTGACCCCAGGCTCTGGACACACCCACCATCAGGAACATCCTTCCTGCATCTACCCTGTCCAGTCCTGTTAGAATTTTATGAGTTTCTAGGCGATTCCCCCGCCCCCCTCATTCTTCTAAACTCCTCTCTGAGTTTCGGGAAAACCCAGCTTCAAACTGGAGTAAATCTTCCTAAGTTTCTGAACATCCCTTGTTGGAATGTGCTGGTGTTTCTGTCACATAACCAGAGTTACACACTGCCCTCCCCATGGCAAGTAAGATGTGCAGATATGTTTTAGAAATATTGATAGTTGCATGTGCAATTTTGCAAAGGTATTGAGAAATCTGCTGCACGTGATTTTGGGCTGGTTCATACAACTAAAAGCCACTGGGCGGCAGTGACGAAATACTTATGAGATATCTTTGAGCAGTTAAAAAGGTACCGGTTCCCTTTCTCTTTGACAATTGGGTGGAGCTGTGAACTCGAATCCTTTCAAAGAGATTGTCACAATTATATTTCATATTTGCATGGCTGGCTTCAGGAATGTGGAACTTCCCCATAACAGCAAACTTAGTATATTGTTCTGTTAATCTTTATTGTCACAAGTAGGCTTACATTAACACTGTAATGGAGTTACTGTGAAAAGCCCCTAGTCGCCACATTCCGACACCTGTTCGGGTACACAGAGGCAGAATTCAGAATGTCCAATTCACCTAACAGCACGTCTTTCGGGACTTATGGGAGGAAACCGGTGCACACGGAGGAAACCCACGCACACACGGGGAGAACGTGCAGACTCCGCACAGACAGTTACCCAAGCCGGGAATCGAACCTGGGACCCCGGCGCTCTGAAGTAACAGTGCTAACCACTGTGCTACCGTGCCCCCACGTTTTTTACATGCTTAGATTTAAGTTAAAGTGCAAGTTGGACAGATGTCAAATATTTTAAAGGAAGGCAAAGAATCAGTTAATCTGTGCAAAATGGGCTCCATAAAGAAACCTTCAAGTGGCGGAGGCTGTTCACAGACCACCAAGAGATTGAGATTTGGCTTCAAATGGTGGCGTTGTGAAAAAAGACTTAAGAAATGGCTGAAAGAAGGCCGTAACTGGATATGTCTTTCAGCGAGGCAGCACAGGCAGAGTGGACCAAACAGCCTCTTCCTGTGTTACATGTTCAATGGTCTTGCAAATTTATGCAGGATCATTTTTGTTTATTCTTTTATGGGATGTGGGTGTCGCTGGTTAGACCAGCATTTATTCTCCATCTCTAATTGCCCTCCAGAAGGTGGGGGTTTAGCCGCCTTCTTGAGCCGCTGCAGTCCATGTGGTGTAGGTACACCCACCGTGCTGGTAGGAAGGGAGTTCCAGGATGTTGACCCAAAGATAGTGAAGCAACGACCGATATATTTCCAAGTCAGCGTGGTGATTGACTTGGAGGGAACCTCCAGGTGACGATGTTCCCAGGTATCTGCTGCCCTTCTCCATCTAGATCAGGCATTGTCAAACACAGGTGCGCGACCCGCGGGTGTGTCGCGGGTGGGTGTCGGGAGGGTCGCGGAGCCGTCCGTCGCGGCACTCCTGATCGCGCAAAATCCGCGTGCAAATGCCGCAGCAGCCGGCTTTTAATAATGCCGGCTGCCAGCGGCCTCAAAATGGCCAGGAACAGATTTTAAAAATTCAGCCGCAGTACGCATGCGTGCCCGATCATCGGTGCACGATGATCCACCCCCCCCCCCCAGTCTGCAGCCACCACGCCGGGTTCACGAGAAATAAAGGATAAGTGTTCCGCGCCGACGGGAACCCGGCCGATCGGGGGAGGGCCTTCCGATGACGCGCCAACGCTCTATTCCCTAACTTATGCCAGTGACTACTGTGAGGGACTAAGATCCCACCCTGTATATTTTGTAAAATATATATAGAAATGCTCATTGCCATTTCTAAAATCCAAAAACTGAACAAAGATCTTTAAGATGGCTGAACGTATGTTAGTCTGTGACCCCTCCAAACAAAAAATGCTGCTTGGAAGTTGAGGGAAAAACTCCCACCATGTTATCTGAGGGGCCAGTAATGACACCCTTGTGGACTGCACAGCCCAACTTCAAAGAGAGCTATACAAAGGCCACCTGCATTTAATAACCCAGGCTGGTCAGAAGGAGTTGGGTCGTCTGCTATGACAAAGGCCCCACAATCTCCCTTTGAATTCCTAATGATATGGAGATGCCGGCGTTGGACTGGGGGGAGCACAGTAAGAAGTCTTACAACACCAGGTTAAGGTCCAACAGGTTTGTTTCAAATCACTCACTTTCGGAGCGCTGCTCCTTCCTCAGGTGAATCCTGAGGAAGGAGCAGCGCTCCGAAAGCTAGTGATTCGAAACAAACCTGTTGGACTTTAACCTGGTGTTGTAAGACTTCTTACTGAATTCCTAATGGGCGAGACATTTAACAGTCTTTCAAATCCAGACAATGGATACACACACACTCTTTGTCAAAGGGTGGAGAGGTGGGAGTCATTATATGGGCCTCTGGCTTGCGGAACAAGTAATATTGCTTTAATCATTAAATGGCATAGCTCAGTCTACTTTCCAGCTAACTAGCAGCTTCATAGACAAGGAGCTCTGCCCAGGTGGAACACCTGGTGCCTAGGTGGAACACCTGGTGCCCAGGTGGAACACCTGGTGCCCACCTTCCCTGCTCCTGCTGGAAGTTCTGCCCAATAACCTTCCTCATCTCTGCACACCTATTTCATTGTGTGAAGTCGACACCACGGGAAAAGTGAATTATCCAGCATTGCCTTTCAACCTACTGACCTCAGTAAAGAAATAGCTCCCTGGACCTTGATTCTGGACTCTGGAGCCCACATTGAAACAATATTTAGTTTCTCTGGGGTCTTTCCAGTGTAAATCTTTCTTTTCTCTGTCCCTTTCTGAATGTGAGGGGGATGTTGTGATCCCTCTTTTTGCGTTTTGAGTGCATGCAAATAAACTAACCCTTTGAGTTCATTCTGTCTCGAGTTTGCTGTGGAGTTATTAATAGAAAATTGTATCGCTCCAAAACCAAGGGATTGGAAAATATGCCACAGCTTATAAAGAGGAAGGCGAAGTAAACAGAAAGGCTTGAAAGCAAATGTTTAATTCCCATATGACTATTTCTCCTGGGTTTGTCCTCCCAGCAGTAACCCTAATTGCGGAGTCATTTTGCTGTCAGGATCCCATTCACACATCAACCCCTGCGCTCACTAACCCGGCACCAGGTCTAACGATGCATTGATTTTAAAATCTGCTTTTCAAATTCCTCCCTGACCTTACCCCCTCCCTACCGCTGTACCCTCCTCCAGCTCTACAGTCCCCCCCCCCCCCCCCCCCCAGACCTCTGCACTCCTCCAAATCTGGCTTCCTGAGCATCCCTGATTTTAATCGTTCCGCCATTGACAGCCGTGCCTTTAGCTGCCAGAGCACTAAGTGGTGGAATTTTCTCTTTGACCAAGCTTTGGCCAACTGTCCTCACGCCTCCTTATGTGGGCCCGATGGCAAATTTAGTTTGCTATCGCTTTTGTGAGGGCCCCTTGGGATCCTTTACTTCATCCTCTGCCTTGCATTGTCAATTACCCTAAAGTAATCAGGTTGCATCACGTTAAGCTGGATATTGTATGTGGGATTTGTGCACAGTTACTTTATCCTTTTATATCCTTGCGGGGAGGATGAGCGGATTTGTGTGTGTGTGTGTGGGGGGGGGGGGGTGAGGGGTATCGGTGGTAAGGTTAGTCCTCGCTACGTTTGAGGAAAGTCCTCCGTAGTCAGATCTAATCTTTTTTCTTTTGCTGCACTTACTCCTCTTCGAGCCCAGGCGCACAATGGTTTGTCAAGCTCCCGTTTAGGGGGAGTTGACGATTTACCCTGAATTGGTTCTCCCTCTTTGACTGTTCTTCTGTTGTGGTGAGGTCAACCTTAGTCTCCCTTGTTTTTGGTGGTAGGCGGTGTGTATGGTGGGGTGCTCCCTGCCGGGGAGCGGGGGTGCAGTTTCTTTGGGTGCCATGTTTCCCACGGGACCAGACCCGGGTGGGGGGGGGGGGTGGCAGTGGATTGGAGAGGGAGGTCATGGTAGTCCTCGGGGTGGTTTTTTTCATGTCTTTGCTCTTGTGGGGGCGCTGGGCGGGGCCAGGCCCATTGCCGCGGTCATTATCCTGTTGCTCTGCAGGCGATGACACCTCCTTTGGGGGTGCCATGAGGGGTCCCCAGGTGGGTGACCCACATCTGGAGAAGTGTTGAGATGGGGTAGGTCTGAGGATTCAGTCCAGTCTTTAGCCTTGGTTAACTCCTCCTGAGCGATGGGCAGGTCCACGTGGCGGATGGTTGGCTGGACTTTCTTGTAATACAGTGGATCCGAGCGGTTAGTTCTGACAGTTCTTGCTCTTCTTCGTCCTCATTTTTCTTCAGACCTGGCAAGCTATTAAGAGCGTTTCCTATATCCTTCTTAGTTTTGATTCCCTTGCGGGCAAGTGGTGGTAGTGTTGGAAGGTGGGCCTTGGTGGCAGGGACTGGCTTTTGGATGGGCGAATCATTTGCTTGGTTTGGGGGTCCTGTAGTCCTGGGGTGGGGTGGGTGGCCCTCTCTCGCTCCAAGAGTGCCCCCTAATCCTGGTGTGGGTCTCCCTCCCCCATCTTCCCGACTGGGACCAGATTATTTTCCTCTTGACTCCTGGGCCTTGACCCCAAGGTTGCCTTTCGCCCTATTGGGGGCAGTGTTGGTGCCTCAATGATCTGTTTTATTCTGGGGCTGGGAAAGGGGGTTCTGGAGGTTCAATTCTTCACTCTTAGCGCGTGGTCTTGCTCTCTTTTTACTTTCTCTGTGGGAGACTCTGCGTAGTTAACTCGGGTCTGTCCGTGCCCGATCCTCTCTTGGTATTTGTCTTTCCCCTTTTGCCATCTGGAATGTGAGAATGGCTGGCTGTGGGGAAGAGCTCAAATTGCTCTGTGAGCGTTAGTCGAATTTCCCTTAGTACCGGGGAACCCGCGTGTTGTTTTCTTCCTCCTGTCATTCTGTTTGAAGCTGTGGGTCTGAATTGTTGCCTGGATCTTGTTCGGGTGCAGACGGATTGTTTATCCCTGGGGGGGGTGGAATTGGTTGGGGATTCGGTCCCTGATCCATCCTGTCCTGTTGTTCCTAGCTCTGTAATGACTGTTGTTTTGGGCTGTACCTTTTGGACATCGACACCTGTCGCTGTCTCATTGCGTTTGCTTGTTCTGTGCGAATCTCTGTTAAATATGTAAAACTCCAATAAACAGACGTGAAAAAGAAAAGAGTACGAAGTCTTACAACACCAGGTTAAAGTCCAACAGGTTTGTTTCGATGTCACTAGCTTTCGGAGCGCTGCTCCTTCCTCAGGTGAATGAATGATGTGGAGATGCCGGCGTTGGACTGGGGTGAGCACAGTACGAAGTCTTACAACACCAGGTTAAAGTCCAACAGGTTTGTTTCGATGTCACTAGCTTTCGGAGCGCTGCTCCTTCCTCAGGTGAAACTAACCTGTTGGACTTTAACCTGGTGTTGTAAGACTTCGTACTGTGCTCACCCCAGTCCAACGCCGACATCTCCACATCAAAAAGAAAAGATGCAGAGAAGGTCCACCTGATTGAATTCTCACATTGCAGCATCTTGGTTCTTGAAATAGGCGAAAAGATTTGCAACTCTAAACTTTAAACTGAGACCCCAGTCTGCCCTCTCAGCTAAACAAAAACGATCTCAGGGCACTATCTTTGAAGAGGAGTAGAGAATGAACTCTGAAATGTTAACCCTCAATCAACGTCATAGACAATAGGCCATCTATCTGGCCGACTGCTGTTTGTGGCATCGTGCTGTGCGATCGGAGAACCAACCATAAAACCCACTGTGATATCATTGGACATTGAACCTGTAAATAAAAAAAACAGTTCCTTCTCCTTTCAGGGTATATCAGTTTAAAGAAAACACCTTTTCCTGTCCACAAGGTGAATGAAGGAAGAGGAAGATTTAAAAAATTGGCATTTATACAAGAACGTTCAGAACCCCAGGACTAAAATGCTTCACTGACAATGACTTGGCACAAAGGAGGATGGCTGTGATGGTTGGAGGTCAAGCATCTCAGCTCCAGGACATCACTGCAGGAGTTCCTCAGGGTGTCTTCGGCCCAACCATCTTCAGCTGCTTCATCAATGACCTTCCCTCCATCATAAGGTCAGAAGTGGGGATGGTCACTGATGATTGCACAATATTCAGCACAATTTGCAAGTCCTCAGATAATGAAGCAGTCTGTGTCCAGATGCAGAAGACCTGGACAATATTCAAGCTTGCGCTGATAATTTGCAAGTACTATTCATGCTACACGAGTGGCAGGTTCACAAACAACTGCCTTCAACAAACTTGACATGTAACAGCATTGCCATCGCTGAATCCCTCACCATTAACGCCTGGGGGTTACCATTGACTAGAAACTGAACTGGACTAGCCATATAAATAATGTAGCTACAATCGCAGGTCAGAGGCTGGAAATTATGTGGAAAGTAACTCACCACCTGACTCCCCCAAAGCCTGTCCACCATCTACAAGGCACACGTCAGGAGTGTGATGGAATGCTCTCCACTTGCCTGGATGAGCGCAGCTCCAACAACACTCAAGAAGCTCAACACCATCCAGGACAAAGCGGCTCACTTGATTGACACCCCTTCCACAAACCTTCACTCCCTTCATCACTGATGCACAGGAGCATGTGTGTACCATCTACAATATGCACTATAGGAACTCACCAAGGCTCCTTAGGCAGCACCTTCCAAACCCACAACCTCGACCATCTAGAAGGACAAGGGCAACAGTTGCAAAGGAACACCACCACCTGGAAGTTCCCCTCCAAACCATACACATCCTGACTTGGGAATATATTGTGTTCCTTCACTGTCGCTGGGTCAAACTCCTGGAGACACCTTCCTGTCAGCACTGTGTGGACTGTGACAAGAAGACGGCAGACTACCGCTTTCTCAAGAACAGTTAGGGGTGGGCAATAAATGCTGGCCTTGCCAGTGACACACACATCCTGAGAATGAATAAAAAATAACTTACTTCTTGAAGTGTCGTCACAATTGTAATGCCGGGATTGATGCAGTATTTTACACGCAGCAAGATCCATAATCAGCAATAAAATAATTATCAGATCATCTGTCTTCACAATGCTCGTTCAGGGATTCACCAAGACTCTGGAACTATATCCTCTGTTCTTCTTCAAAGTAATGCTAGGGTATCTGAGGGGAGACAGATGTAGCCTCAGTCAACATGTCATTCAAAAAGAAACGGCACCTCTGACAGAGCAGCACTCCCTGAGTACCGCACGGGGAGAGTTTCAGCTTGAGTTCTGCTCTAAGCCAATGGTCCTAGATTGGGACAATTGTCCCTCAAACAAACTGTGATCTGGTCACTTCACAAACTAGCTTATTACAATGCCATGTGCCTCTTTCAGTTTTTTTGAATAAACATTTTATTGAGGTATTTTTGGTATTACAATAACAACAAACTAAACAATGTACATGAATCTATAAACATAGTACAAAAGACGTCTCCCTCCCTTACATGTCCCACCTTTATTGATTCCCTACTCTAAACTAAACTAACCCCCCCCGCTCCCCCCCTCCTTCTGCTGAGGATTAATTTTCCACAAAGAAGTCGATGAATGGTTGCCACCTCCGAGCGAACCCTAACAATGACCCTCTCAAGGCGAACTTGATTTTCTCCAAACAGAGAAAGCTAGCCATGTCCGATAGCCAGGTCTCCGACTTCGGGGGCTTTGAGTCCCTCCAAGCTAATAGCATCCGTCTCCGGGCTACCAGGGAAGCAAAGGCCAGAACGTCTGCGTCTTTCTCCTCCTGGATTCTTGGGTCTTCTGACACCCCGAAAATCGCCACCTCCGGACTCGGTGCCACCCTTGTTTTTAACACCGTGGACATGACATCTGCAAACCCCTGCCAGAATCCCCTAAGCTTCGGACATGCCCAAAACATGTGGACATGGTTCGCTGGTCCTCCCGCACACATTGTACACTTGTCTTCCACCCCAAAGAATCTGCTCATCCGGGCCACTGTCGTGTGAGCCCAATGAACGACCTTGAATTGTACCAGGCTGAGCCTGGCACATGTTGTGGATGCGTTGACTCTAATCAACGCGTCTGCCCACAGACCATCCTCTATCTATCCTCCCAGCTCCACCTCCTATTTGCGCTTCAGCTCCTCGGTCTGCATCTCCTCTGACCCCATGTTCCTTATAAATATCTGGGACGCCCCCTTCTCCCACCCACCCTCTGGAAACTACCCTGTCCTGAATCCCCCTTAGTGGTAGGAGTGGGAAGGTTGACATCTGTCTGCGTAGGAAGTCCCGCACCTGCAGGTACCTGAATTTGTTTCCCCTCGCCGACCCAAACGTTTCCTCCAACGCCCTCATACTCGGAAAGCTCCTCTATAAACATATCCCCCATCCTCTCAATCCCTGCTCTCTGGCATATCTGGAACCCCCGATCCATACTTCCCGGGGCAAACCGGTGATTATTACAGATTGGGGACCAGACCGATGCTCCCTCTGCTCCCACATGTCTTCTCCATTGCCCCCAGACTCTCAGGGCCACCACCACCACGGGGCAGGTGGAGTACCGTGCCAGCGGGAACGGCAGAGGCGCTGTTACCAACGCCCCCAAACTGGTGCCCTTGCATGAAGCCACCTCCACATGTGCCTCTTTCTATTTGTATCTGTGTACTTGCTTTGAAAAGACAACACTCAGTCTTTTCCATGCAGAAGAAAATGACGCCAAGCCCTGAATCGTGATGGGAATCTTCACGGTATTGTCTATACCCTGTGTCCAGACAAACAAATGGGTGCCAGATAACAGTCAGAAAGAGGAACTGTGGCCAATTTGTGCTGTTGCTAGGCTGATTCTCGGATTGCCAGTACAGCTCCATCAGCAATGACTTACGGATCACAAACTAGGAATCCTTTGTACTACTCCGTCCCCAGTAAACAATGCAGTTACTTTCAATTGGTGGACTTGCCAGAAACTCTCTTAATAGGATCAAAAAGAATCCGTTCACCCCAGCAAGATCATTGTTGATCAGTTTCATAAATCTGCTTGCCCTCCTTGGATTCAAATCTCCGAATACCTTTAACCAATGAAAATCTATTAATCTCAATTACAATTGATCCTCTCCCCTCCCTTCCAACAGCTCCACAGCTTCCTCGGGGGACAGAGTTCCAGGATTCCATTATCCTTTGTGCAAAGAAGTGCTTCTTGACATCACTCCTGAATGGCCTGACTTTCAGTTTAACGTCTCTAACCCGCACCCCCCCCCCCCCCCCCCCCCCGCCCTGTCCCTTATGTTGGAACCCCCTCCCCCCTCCCCCAGAGGAAATAGTTTCTCTGACCTCCTGCAGTTGAACTTGCTTCTAAACAAGTCCTTTTAAAAATGATTAAATGTCGTGAATGACACATCTCTATGCTTCCTCGTGTCGAGCAATCATTCTTTGTTCATTTGTTATAATTGGCTTTAAACTTGCTCAAGGGAATATTGTGGAAGACCTTTTTCTGTGGTATTTCCTCAGTGCTTATCTATCTGAATCATTCATTCCTGGTGTAAGGTAAGGAGGAACAATTGATACTGATTTTTCACTCCAGAACAATAAACAATTCCCACACCCTCTGAACAATTGCACTCCCTATTCTGGTTGCTTCAGGGGAGATTCTACACACAGTCTGTTCCCACGCTAACTGAGACTTTTCGTAAATAGAAGAAGATATTGAGAATGCTTCCTAGCTACAAATACACAAATCATGAAAAGTAAGAGACATGAGTTCATCAGGCCCTAACAAAAACAAACCAGCCCTGACTCACTGCAGCTCCTGTCCTTCAACAATAACCAGAAAGTATTTGAAATAAAAACAGAGAAAGCTGCAAATACTCGGCCAGCCTGGCAGGATCTGTGGAGAGAGAACTGAGTTAACGTTTCAGGTCAACGGTCCTTCGTCAGAATGGGGAAAAGTTCAAGATGTTTTCAGCAAAGGAGTGGGTAAGACGAGGACGTAAGGTTTTAGTTTTTCTCTTAGTTTTGCTTTCAGACACCAGCACGCTGGCTCCGGGGAGATTTTTTGTTTCTTTCCTGGCCCCATCACCATTCCTCTTGGCCCTTGAAGGCTAACATTTCTATCGTACAATCTCTCCTGTCTTCCACCTATCGCAGATCTTCCACTTCTCGCGTTCCACCCAATCCGAGCTTGCTCAAAACGTCTCTAACTTTTCTCTGTTCTAGCGACCTGATTAGCTCTCCACAGACGCTGGATATTTCCAGCATTTTATTTCAGATTCGCAGCATTCACAATTTGCCTGGGCCAAGACTTGTCTTAAGGCTGTTTCTTAGGCCTGAATAGATGTGGGCTAAGATAACTCTGAAAAAGCATTTTTGATCCAAAAAAAAGGTTGAAAACAGAGCAAACCGAAATAGGGCAGCACGGTGGCGCAGTGGTTAGCACTGCTGCCTCACGGCTCCGAGGACCCGGGTTCGATCCCGGCGGCTCTGGGTCACTGTCCGTGTGGAGTTTGCACATTCTCCCCGTGCCTGCGTGGGTTTCACCCCCACAACCCAAAGATGTGCAGGGTAGGTGGATTGGCCTCGCTAAATTGCCCCTTAATCAGAAAAAAAGAATTGGGTACACTAAATTCAAACAAACCGAGCACTGGGAATTATTTACAGAGGGATAAAACTGAAAAGCAGAGAAGTTATTTTAAATTTATGAACTTGGTTTGTCCACACTTGAAGTACAGTGTCCAGTTCCGGTTGTGAGATTTACACGAATGATATCAGAAATATGAGATTAAAATCTGGAGAAGTTGAATGGCCACAGAACAAGTTCCCACATGCAGTAAAAGGTCAAGTTGCCACAGTCCCAGGTGACCATAGGCTGCTTTCCACTTTGTGGGGAAGAGCTGACTGGTGGCGATTTAACCTGAGGGTCACCACACCTCAGGCGAGGGGCAAGGTTGAGAAGGCTTCATAGATAACCTCAGCCAGAACAGTAATTGAACACGTGCTGTTGTCCTTGCTCTGCGTCACAGCCAACTGAGCTAAACTGACCCTCAAGAACCACAAGCAGCAGTGTGATAATGACCATAGTGTTGGATCAGAGTCTCTTTGCCACGTCTCTGTGGATTGATTGGGTTTTGCCACTGAATCCCACTGATGCAATATCAGAGAATTCACCTGTGGGGGTCTGGCAAGATGGTGGGTCTAAGGCATGTTGGGGGGGCAGGGCTAGGGTGGAGGAGCACAGTTAGACTGTAGAGAGAGAGAGCAAGAGAAACGTGGGGTGTCATTCAGCTCCCCCAAGACTGAGGTGTAGATCATGGCAGATCTACACCTCAACTCCATCTAGCTGTTTTCGTTCCGTCACGCTTGATACACTTACGCAACTAAAATCTATCAGCCTCAACTTTGAAAGTTCCAATATCCACGGTGATTTTGGGAGGAGGGGGGGGGGGAGGGGGGGAGAATTGCAAATTTTCACTCCTCTCTGGGTGACATCGCCCCTGAATGGTCTTGTGAAGTTCTGCCAGATCTGAGCATTTTGTTATATTGCCCCCTCTGTTGGGAGGTGTCTGTAAAGTTAGTATCTGCAGTTGTGTTAATCTTGCTCAGTGCAATACACAACAGGCCTGGCTCTGATTAGAAGATTCTGCCCCCTTGACCTGGACTTTTCCAGCATTGAAAATGTTTGTCCCAATCCGCCCCATCAAATCCTTTCAACCTTTGAAAGATGTTGTAATAGGATCGAGTAACATCAACTTTCAATTGCTAAAGCTTTAATAACAGCAAAGTTCATGTTCACACCATGACATACAATGATAGAATTATCAACTGCTGATTTTAATGGATTTAGGATCCTATAAAATCAAATTATAGTAATGATCGGAATTTAATGCTTTCAAAGCAAATATTCAGCTCCAGAAACTAGGTGCTAGTTGACAATGACCAAATTCCTTCATCCTTTTCCAAGGAGTATCCCAGATGACAATAAGGTGATCGTAAAGGGTAGATGCAGGTAAAATGTTTCCCTTGGTCGGGCAGTCTAGAACCAGGGGCACAATTTTTTTTAAAAGGGGGAAGTCTCTTAGGACCGAGTTGAGGAGAAATGTCTTTACCCAGAGGGTTGTGAATCTTTGGAATTCTCTATCCCAGAGGCTATGGAAGCTCAGTCATTGCGTGAGTTTAAGGCAGAGTTTGATAGATTTCTCGTTAACAGTAGCGTAAAGGGTTCTGGGGATAGTGGGTGTCAAAGGCATTGAATTGTCCAATCAGCCATGATCGTATTAAAGGGAGTAATAACAGTGAGAGCGGATGCACTGATATCGATCTTCCAAGAATCCTTACATTCTGGAAATGTCCCAGAGGATTGGGAAACTGCCAATGTAACACCTTTATTCAAAAAAAGAGGAAGACAAAAAACAAATGACTATAGGGCAGTTAGCTTAACCTCTCTCATTGGGAAAATGTGAGAGCCCATTATAAGGAATGTAATAGCAGAGTATTGAATATAATCAAGCAGTGATGTGGAGATGCCGGCGTTGGACTGGGGTGAGCAGAGTAAGAAGTCTTACAACACCAGGTGAAAGTCCAACAGGTTTTTTTCGATGTCACTAGCTTTCGGAGCGCTGCTCCTTCCTCAGGTGAATGAAGAGGTATGTTCCATATTGTCTATGTATACGTTTCTGGAACATACCTCTTCATTCACCTGAGGAAGGAGCAGTGCTCCGAAAGCTAGTGTTTGAAACAAACCTGTTGGACTTTAACCTGGTGTTGTAAGACTTCTTACTGTAATCAAGCAGAATCAACATGGCTTCATAAAGGGAAAATCATGCCTGAAACATTTATCAGAATTCTTTGCGGTGGTAACCAACAGTCGATGTAATATACTTAACTTCCAAAAAGTGTTCAAGAAGGTCCCACACAAAAGGCTACTTAGTAAGATAAGAGCCCATGGTGTTGGGGGTAGTATATTAGCGTGGATAGAGGATTGGCTAGCTGACAGAAGACAGAGAGTTGGGATAAGAGGGGCATTAGGGGCTGGTTTAGCACAGGGCTAAATCGCTGGCTTTGAAAGCGGACCAAGGCAGACCAGCAGCACGGTTCAATTCCTGTACCAGCCTCCCCGAACAGGCACCGGAATGTGGCGACTAGGGGCTTTTCACAGTAACTTCATTTGAAGCCTTCTTGTGACTATAAGCGATTTTCATTTAATTTTTCATTTCATTTCATTTTCAGGATGGCACCTTGTAAATATTGGAGTGGCACAGGGATCAGAGCTGTGGCCATAATTATTCACAATCTATATGAATAGCTTGGACAAGGAAAGTGAATGCATTATTGCCAAGTTTACGGATGACACAAAAACATGTGAGACGGCAAGTGGTGGGGTTAACAGAAAGAGTCTTCAGATGGGATATAGAAGGTTAGGTGAGTGGGCAATAATTTGGCAGATGGAATATAATGTCGGAAAATGTGAAGTTATTCACTTTGGTAGGAAGAATAAAGGAGCTGAATATTATTTAAATGGAGAAAGGTTGCAGAAAGCTGCAGCACGAGGGGATCGAGGGTCCTCATGCATACATCACAAAAAGCTAGCAGGCAGATTCAGCAGGTAATTGGGAAGGCAAATGGAATTTTTTGCTTGTATTTCAAAGGGACTTGAGTATAAAAATAGGGAAGTCCTTCTAAAACTATACACGGCACTAGTTAGACCATACCTGGAATTCTGTGAACTGTTTTGGTCTCCTTATCTGAGGAAAGATATACTGACATAAGGTTAATCTCAGTAATAATTACCATGACAACTATCATTGATTGTTGGAAAAAACCCATCTGGTTCGCTAATGTCCTTTAGGGAAGGAAATCTGCCGTCCTTACCCGGTCTGGCCGACACGTGACTCCAGACCCACAGCAATGTGGTTGATTTTTAACCGCCCTCTGGAATGGCCGAGCGAGGCACTCCGTTCCAGGGCAATTAACGATGGCACTAATGGCTGGCCCAGCCAGTATCACCCACATCCATAAAAGAATAAAGAAAACTTAAGTTTTCTTAAGTTTCTTAAGAGCTCCACTGGGAGCTCTTCCGGGGCAGGTGTGACCTGTATAAGATGGACGGGTTGCATCTAAACCGGAGAGGCATAAATATCCTGGCCGCGAGGTTTGCTAGTGTCACACGGGAGGGTTTAAACTAGTATGGCAGGGGGGTGGGCACGGGAGCAATAGGTCAGAAGGTGAGAGCATTGAGGGAGAACTAGGGAATAGGGACAGTGTGGCTCTGAGGCAGCGCAGACGGGGAGAAGTTGCTGAACACAGCGGGTCTGGTGGCCTGAAGTGCATATGTTTTAATGCAAGGAGCATTACGGGTAAGGCAGATGAACTTAGAGCTTGGATTACTACTTGGAACTATGATGTTGTTGCCATTACAGAGACCTGGTTGAGGGAAGGGCAGGATTGGCAGCTAAACGTTCCAGGATTTAGATGTTTCAGGCGGGATAGAGGGGGATGTAAAAGGGGAGGCGGAGTTGCGCTACTTGTTCAGGAGATAATCACAGCTATACAGCGAGAGGACACCTCAGAGGGCAGTGAGGCTATATGGGTAGAGATCAGGAATAAGAAGGGTGCAGTCACAATGTTGGGGGTATACTACAGGCCTCCCAACAGCCAGCGGGAGATAGAGGAGCAGATAGGTAGACAGATTTTGGAAAAGAGTAAAAACAACAGGGTTGTGGTGATGGGAGACTTCAACTTCCCCAATATTGACTGGGACTCACTTAGTGCCAGGGGCTTAGACGGGGCAGAGTTTGTAAGGAGCATCCAGGAGGGCTTCTTAAAACAATATGTAAACAGTCCAACTAGGGAAGGGGCGGTACTGGACCTGGTATTGGGGAATGAGCCCGGCCAGGTGGTAGATGTTTCAGTAGGGGAGCATTTCGGTAACAGTGACCACAATTCAGTAAGTTTTAAAGTACTGGTGGACAAGGATAAGAGTGGTCCGAGGATGAATGTGCTAAATTGGGGGAAGGCTAATTATAACAATATTAGGCGGGAACTGAAGAACATAGATTGGGGGCGGATGTTTGAGGGCAAATCAACATCTGACATGTGGGAGGCTTTCAAGTGTCAGTTGAAAGGAATACAGGACAGGCATGTTCCTGTGAGGAAGAAAGATAAATACGGCAATTTTCGGGAACCTTGGATGACGAGTGATATTGTAGGCCTCGTCAAAAAGAAAAAGGAGGCATTTGTCAGGGCTAAAAGGCTGGGAACAGACGAAGCCTGTGTGGCATATAAGGAAAGTAGGAAGGAACTTAAGCAAGGAGTCAGGAGGGCTAGAAGGGGTCATGAAAAGGCATTGGCAAATAGGGTTAAGGAAAATCCCAAGGCTTTTTACACTTACATAAAAAGTAAGAGGGTAGCCAGGGAAAGGGTTGGCCCACTGAAGGATAGGCAAGGGAATCTATGTGTGGAGCCAGAGGAAATGGGCGAGGTACTAAATGAATACTTTGCATCAGTATTCACCAAAGAGAAGGAATTGGTAGATGTTGAGTCTGGAGAAGGGGGTGTAGATAGCCTGGGTCACATTGTGATCCAAAAAGACGAGGTGTTGGGTGTCTTAAAAAATATTAAGGTAGATAAGTCCCCAGGGCCGGATGGGATCTACCCCAGAATACTGAAGGAGGCTGGAGAGGAAATTGCTGAGGCCTTGACAGAAATCTTTGGATCCTCGCTGTCTTCAGGGGATGTCCCGGAGGACTGGAGAATAGCCAATGTTGTTCCTCTGTTTAAGAAGGGTGGCAGGGATAATCCCGGGAACTACAGGCCGGTGAGCCTTACTTCAGTGGTAGGGAAATTACTGGAGAGAATTCTTCGAGACAGGATCTACTCCCATTTGGAAGCAAATGGACGTATTAGTGAGAGGCAGCACGGTTTTGTGAAGGGGAGGTCGTGTCTCACTAACTTGATAGAGTTTTTCGAGGAGGTCACTAAGATGATTGATGCAGGTAGGGCAGTAGATGTTGTCTATATGGACTTCAGTAAGGCCTTTGACAAGGTCCCTCATGGTAGACTGGTACAAAAGGTGAAGTCACACGGGATCAGGGGTGAACTGGCAAGGTGGATACAGAACTGGCTAGGCCATAGAAGGCAGAGGGTAGCAATGGAGGGATGCTTTTCTAATTGGAGGGCTGTGACCAGTGGTGTTCCACAGGGATCAGTGCTGGGACCTTTGCTCTTTGTAGTATATATAAATGATTTGGAGGAAAATGTAACTGGTCTGATTAGTAAGTTTGCAGACGACACAAAGGTTGGTGGAATTGCGGATAGCGATGAGGACTGTCTGAGGATACAGCAGGATTTAGATTGTCTGGAGACTTGGGCGGAGAGATGGCAGATGGAGTTTAACCTGGACAAATGTGAGGTAATGCATTTTGGAAGGGCTAATGCAGGTAGGGAATATACAGTGAATGGTAGAACCCTCAAGAGTATTGAAAGTCAAAGAGATCTAGGAGTACAGGTCCACAGATCACTGAAAGGGGCTACACAGGTGGAGAAGGTAGTCAAGAAGGCATACGGCATGCTTGCCTTCATTGGCCGGGGCATTGAGTATAAGAATTGGCAAGTCATGTTGCAGCTGTATAGAACCTTAGTTAGGCCACACTTGGAGTATAGTGTTCAATTCTGGTCGCCACACTACCAGAAGGATGTGGAGGCTTTAGAGAGGGTGCAGAAGAGATTTACCAGAATGTTGCCTGGTATGGAGGGCATAAGCTATGAGGAGCGATTGAATAAACTCGGTTTGTTCTCACTGGAACGAAGGAGGTTGAGGGGCGACCTGATAGAGGTATACAAAATTATGAGGGGCATAGACAGAGTGGATAGTCAGAGGCTTTTCCCCAGGGTAGAGGGGTCAATTACTAGGGGGCATAGGTTTAAGGTGAGAGGGGCAAAGTTTAGAGTAGATGTACGAGGCAAGTTTTTTACGCAGAGGGTAGTGGGTGCCTGGAACTCACTACCGGAGGAGGTAGTGGAGGCAGGGACGATAGGGACATTTAAGGGGCATCTTGACAAATATATGAATAGGATGGGAATAGAAGGATACGGACCCAGGAAGTGTAGAAGATTGTAGTTTAGTCGGGCAGTATGGTCGGCACGGGCTTGGAGGGCCGAAGGGCCTGTTCCTGTGCTGTACATTTCTTTGTTCTTTGTTCTTTGTTCTTAAGTCTCCACATTAATAGTTTCTGTTTGTTTGTAATAGAAACTGTGATGACACATTTGGGTTTTGTAATGTGTTCTTATCTAGGTGAAAGTCATTGTCAGGGAGTTTCCCTTTTCCCAAGGTACCAAGCCACGGAGAATATATGTCTTTTTATCTATTCACTCTCAGCATGTGGGCGTTCTTGGCAAAGCTGGTACGTATTGCCCAACACTGACAAGGCAGTGTGATGGATCTTTTGTCTTTTAATGGGTATGTTATAACTCTGTGGCTTGCCCGGCTATTTCAGAGGGCGGTTACGGAGCACCCCCTTGGCTTGGGAAGGTGCCACGTCAATAGGAGCAGCAGCTTTCGTTTCCAAGGGAACGTCACCTTTTATGGTTTGTGCCACCCTTTGGGTAGCACTCTCACCAATCGGTTAGAATGAAGGCTGTGGGCCCCCAGTCCTGCTCCGGAGATTTAAGCACAGAAATCCGGGCTGATGCCCCAGTGCAACACTGAGGGAGTGCGACACTGTTGGAGGTGAAATGTGAAACTGAGGACCCTGTTTGACCTCTCAAGTTGATTTTTTAAATCTGTGTTCATGGGATGTCATTGCCCAGTTCAGCGTGAAATGCCTATCTGTCCCAGAGGGCATTTAAGAGTCAGCCGCATTGCTGTGGGTCTGGAGTCACATGTGGGCCAGACCGGGTAAGGACGGCAGATTTCCTTCCCTAAAGGACATTAGTGAACCAGATGGATTTTTCCAGGCCCTTAGACAAGCATGTTGAACTTTGCTCACTCGAAAATGTTATTACTTCTTTAATTAAGTTAAAACAAAGCCTCCTGTCGCACTTATAATAATCTTTATTATTGTCACAAGTAGGCTTACATTAACACTGCAATGAAGTTACTGTGAAAAGCCCCTAGTCGCCACATTCCGGCGCCTGTTCGGGTACACAGAGGGAGAATTCAGAATGTCCAATTCACCCAACAGCCCGTCTTTCGGGACTTGTGGGAGGAAACCGGAGCACCCGGAGGAAACCAACGCAGACACGGGGAGAACGTGCAAACTCCGCACAGACAGTGACCCCAAGCGGGAATTGACCCTGAGACCCTGGTGCTGTGAAGCAACAGTGCTAACCACTGTGCCCCTTTATATATATATGTATATGCCATAGCTCAGACACAAGTGCCAGGCAATGACCATCTCCAACAAGAGAGAATCTAACCATCGCCCCATGACATTCAATGGCATTACCATCGCTGAATCCCCCACAATCAACATCCTGGGGGTTACCATTGACCAGAAACTGAACTGGACTAGCCACATTAATACTGTGGCTACCAGGGCAGGTCAGGGACTAGGAATCCTGCGGCCTTTAATTCATTTTCCCAAAGCCTGTCCAACATCTACAAGGCACAAGTCAGGAGTGTGATGGAATACTCTCCACTTGCCTGGATGAGCGCAGCTCCAACAACACTCAAGAAGCTCGACACCATCCAGGACAAAGCAGCCCCGCTTGATTGGCACCCCATCTACAAACAGTCACTCCCTTGTTCTTCCATCACCAATGCACAGCCGCAGCAGTGTCTCCCATCTACAAGATGCACTGGAGGAACACACCAAGAGACTTCAGACAGGACCTTCAAACTACCATCTAGAAGGACAAGGGCAGCAGGTACCTGGGAACACCACCACCTGGAGGTTCCCCTCCAAGTCACTCACCACCCTGACTTGGAAATATATCAGCTGCTCCTTCACTGTTGCTGGGGCAACATCCTGGAACTCCCTCCCTAACAGCACGGTGGGTGTACCCACACCACATGGACTGAAGCGGCTCAAGAAGGCAGCTCACCAGCACCTTCTCAAGGGCAGTGAAGGACAGACAATAACTGCTGGACTGGTCAACGAAGCTCACATTCCTGTGAATGAATATATAAAAAAGACTATCAGCTAATTCTACGCTTACTTCCACACTGGCTGCTGCAGGCACTTCGATTGGCTCAGGTCCCTTGTCATGTGACCCTTCACCTCACGCTGTGGTAAGTGCTGTCGTCCTGTCCCACATTAAGCCTTCCTATACCAAACACACTGATACTACATAGTCCAGTGACATTACCACGACACCATCCCTTTCGCGTAAACAAAAACATCTTGCAGCTTCCTGTGCTGCCTTCCGCCTCGGCCAATATTTATCACACATTATTCGGTCAACATTGCATCGCTGTTCATGGGATCTTGCTGTGCGTCACTTGGCTGCTGTGTTTCCCACCATGGGTGGGATTCTCTGACCCTCCACCAGGTCGGAGAATTGCCGGGGGGGGAGCTGCGTGAATCGTGCCCCGCCGCTCCGATGCTGGCTGCTGAATTCTCCGGCGACAGTTTTCGGGCAGAGGCGGGGATTGCGCCATGCCGGCGTGAAATGGGCTTGGAGGGCGGTTAGCGGGGTCCTCGGGGGGGGGGGGGGAGCGCGCGGGGGGATCCGGCCCTGGGGGAGGCGGGGGGGGGCCCACGCTGGCCTGGCCCGCGATGGGGGCCCACCGATCTGCGGGCGGGCCTGTGCCCTGGGGGCACTCTTTCCCTCCGCGCAGACCTCTGTAAGGCTCCAAATGGCCGGCGCGGAGACGAAACCCTCTGCGCATGCGCTGGGATCACGTCGGCGCTGGGATCACGCCGGCGCTGGGATCACGCTAGAGCTGGGATCCCGTCGGCGCTGGGATCACGCCTGCGCTGGGATCACGTCGGCGCTGGGATCACGTCGGCGCTGGGATCACGTCGGCGCTGGGATCACGTCGGCGCTGGGATCACGCCGGCGCTGGGATCACGTCGGCGCTGGGATCCCGTCGGCGCTGGGATCACGCCGGCGCTGGGATCACGTCGGCGCTGGGATCCCGTCGGCGCTGGGATCACGCCGGCGCTGGGATCCCGTCGGCGCTGGGATCACGCCGGCGCTGGGATCACGCCGGCGCTGGGATCACGTCGGCGCTGGGATCACGTCGGCGCTGGGATCACGTCGGCGCTGGGATCACGCCGGCGCTGGGATCACGTCGGCGCTGGGATCACGTCGGCGCTGCCGGCGCTGGGAAAATGCCGGCGCTGGGATCACGTCGGCGCTGGGATCACGTCTGCGCTGGGATCACGCCGGCGCTGGGAGCACGTCGGCGCTGGGATCACGTCGGCGCTGGGAAAATGCCGGCGCTGGCATCACGCCGGCGCTGGGATCACGCCGGCGCTGGGATCACGCCGGCGCTGGGACCACGTCGGCGCTGGGATCACGTCGGCGCTGGGATCACGTCGGCGCTGGGATCCCGTCGCCGCTGGGATCACGCCGGCGCTGGGATCCCGTCGGCGCTGGGATCACGCCGGCGCTGGGATCACGCCGGCGCTGGGATCACGTCGGCGCTGGGATCACGTCGGCGCTGGGATCACGTCGGCGCTGGGATCACGCCGGCGCTGGGATCACGTCGGCGCTGGGATCACGTCGGCGCTGCCGGCGCTGGGAAAATGCCGGCGCTGGGATCACGTCGGCGCTGGGATCACGTCTGCGCTGGGATCACGCCGGCGCTGGGAGCACGTCGGCGCTGGGATCACGTCGGCGCTGGGAAAATGCCGGCGCTGGCATCACGCCGGCGCTGGGATCACGCCGGCGCTGGGATCACGCCGGCGCTGGGATCACGTCGGCGCTGGGATCACGTCGGCGCTGGGAGCACGTCGGCGCTGGGATCACGCCGGCGCTGGGATCACGTCGGCGCTGGGGTCACGCCGGCGCTGGGATCACGCTGGCGCTGGGATCACGTCGGCGCTGGGATCACGTCGGCGCTGGGATCACGTCGGCGCTGGGATCACGTCGGCGCTGGGATCACGTCGGCGCTGAGATCACGCCGGCGCTGGGATCACGTCGGCGCTGGGATCACGTCGGCGCTGGGATCACGTCGGCGCTGGGATCACGTCGGCGCTGGGATCACGTCGGCGCTGGGATCACGTCGGCGCTGGGATCACGTCGGCGCTGGGATCACGTCGGCGCTGGGATCACGCCGGCGCTGGGATCACGTCGGCGCTGGGATCACGTCGGCGCTGGGATCACGTCGGCGCTGGGATCACGTCGGCGCTGGGATCACGTCGGCGCTGGGATCACGTCAGCGCTGGGATCACGTCGGCGCTGGGATCACGTCGGCGCTGGGATCACGTCGGCGCTGGGATCACACCGGCGCTGGGATCACGTCGACGCTGGGATCACGTCGGCGCTGGGATCACGTCGGCGCTGGGATCACGCCGGCGCTGGGATCACGTCGACGCTGGGATCACGTCGGCGCTGGGATCACACCGGCGCTGGGATCACGTCGACGCTGGGATCACGTCGGCGCTGGGATCACGTCGGCGCTGGGATCACGTCGGCGCTGAGATCACGCCGGCGCTGGCATCACGCCGGCGCTGGGATCACGCCGGCGCTGGGATCACGTCGGCGCTGGGATCACGTCGGCGCTGGGATCACGTCGGCGCTGGGATCACGTCGGCGCTGGGATCACACCGGCGCTGGGATCACGTCGGCGCTGGGATCACGCCGGCACTGGGATCACGTCGACGCTGGGATCACGTCGGCGCTGGGATCACGCTGGCGCTGGGATCACGCCGGCGCTGGGATCACGTCGGCGCTGGGATCACGCCGGCGCTGGGATCACGCCGGCGCTGGGATCACGCCGGCGCTGGGATCACGCCGGCGCTGGGATCACGCCGGCGCTGGGATCACGTCGGCGCTGGGATCACGCCGGCGCTGGGATCACGTCGGCGCTGGGATCACGCCGGCGCTGGGATCACGTCGGCGCTGGGATCACGTCGGCGCTGGGATCGCGTCGGCGCTGGGATCACGTCGGCGCTGGGATCACGTCGGCGCTGGGGTCACGTCGGCGCTGGGATCACGCCGGCGCTGGGATCACGTCGGCGCTGGGATCGCGTCGGCGCTGGGATCACGTCGGCGCTGGGATCACGTCGGCGCTGGGATCACGTCGGCGCTGGGATCACGTCGGCGCTGGGATCACGTCGGCGCTGGGGTCACGTCGGCGCTGGGATCACGCCGGCGCTGGGATCACGTCGGCGCTGGGATCACGCCGGCGCTGGGATCACGTCGGCGCTGGGATCACGTCGGCGCTGGGATCACGTCGGCGCTGGGATCACGTCGGCGCTGGGATCACGCCGGCGCTGGGATCACGTCGGCGCTGGGATCGCGTCGGCGCTGGGGTCACGCCGGCGCTGGGATCACGTCGGCGCTGGGATCACACCGGCGCTGGGATCACGTCGGCGCTGGGATCACGTCGGCGCTGGGATCACGTCGGCGCTGGGATCACGTCGGCGCTGGGATCACGTCGGCGCTGAGATCACGTCGGCGCTGGGATCACATCGGCGCTGGGATCATGTCGGCGCTGGGATCACGTCGGCGCTGGGATCCCGTCGGCGCTGGGATCACGTCGGCGCTGGGATCACGCCGGCGCTGGGATCACGTCGGCGCTGGGATCACGTCGGCGCTGGGATCACATCGGCGCTGGGATCATGTCGGCGCTGGGATCACGTCGGCGCTGGGATCACGTCGGCGCTGGGATCACGTCGGCGCTGGGATCACGTCGGCGCTGGGATCACGTCGGCGCTGGGATCACGCCGGCGCTGGGATCACGTCGGCGCTGGGATCACGTCAACGCTGGGATCACGCCGGCGCTGGGATCACGCCGGCGCTGGGATCACGCCGGCGCTGGGATCATGTCGGCGCTGGGATCACGTCGGCGCTGGGATCACGTCGGCGCTGGGATCACGCCGGCGCTGGGATCACGCCAGCGCTGGGATCACACCGGCGCTGGGATCACGTCGGCGCTGGGATCACGTCGGCGCTGGGATCACGTCGGCGCTGGGATCACGTCGGCGCTGGGATCACGCCGGCGCTGGGATCACGTCGGCGCTGGGATCACGTCAACGCTGGGATCACGCCGGCGCTGGGATCACGTCGGCGCTGGGATCACGTCGGCGCTGGGATCACGCCGGCGCTGGGATCACGCCGGCGCTGGGATCATGTCGGCGCTGGGATCACGTCGGCGCTGGGATCACGTCGGCGCTGGGATCACGTCGGCGCTGGGATCACACCAGCGCTGGGATCACACCGGCGCTGGGATCACGTCGGCGCTGGGATCACGCCGGCGCTGGGATCACGTCGGCGCTGGGATCACGTCGGCGCTGGGATCACGTCGGCGCTGGGATCACGCCGGCGCTGGGATCACGTCGGCGCTGGGATCACGTCGGCGCTGGGATCACGTCGGCGCTGGGATCACGTCGGCGCTGGGATCACGTCGGCGCTGGGATCACGCCGGCGCTGGGATCACGCCGGCGCTGGGATCACGCCGGCCCTGGGATCACGTCGGCGCTGGGATCACGTCGGCGCTGGGATCACGTCGGCGCTGGGATCACGTCGGCGCTGGGATCACGTTGGCGCTGGGATCACGCTGGCGCTGGGATCACGTCGGCGCTGGGATCACGTCGGCGCTGGGATCACGCCAGCGCTGGGATCACACCGGCGCTGGGATCACGTCGGCGCTGGGATCACGCCGGCGCTGGGATCACGTCGGCGCTGGGATCACGCCGGCGCTGGGATCACGTCGGCGCTGGGATCACGCCGGCGCTGGGATCACGTCGGCGCTGGGATCACGCCGGCGCTGGGATCACGCCGGCGCTGGGATCACGCCGGCACTGGGATCACGTCGGCGCTGGGATCACGTTGGCGCTGGGATCACGTCGGCGCTGGGATCACGTCGGCGCTGGGATCACGTCGGCGCTGGGATCACGTCGGCGCTGGGATCACGTCGGCGCTGGGAGCACGTCGGCGCTGGGATCACGCCGGCGCTGGGATCACGCCGGCGCTGGGATCACGTCGGCGCTGGGGTCACGTCGGCGCTGGGATCACGTCGGCGCTGGGATCACGTCGGCGCTGGGATCACGTCGGCGCTGGGATCACGCCGGCGCTGGGATCACGCCGGCGCTGGGATCACGTCGGCGCTGGGATCACGTCGGCGCTGGGATCACGTCGGCGCTGGGATCACGCCGGCGCTGGGATCACGTCGGCGCTGGGATCACGTCGGCGCTGGGATCCAGTCGGCGCTGGGATCACGCCGGCGCTGGGATCACGTCGGCGCTGGGATCACGTCGGCGCTGAGATCACGCCGGCGCTGGCATCACGCCGGCGCTGGGATCACGCCGGCGCTGGGATCACGTCGGCGCTGGGATCACGTCGGCGCTGGGATCACGCCGGCGCTGGGATCACGCCGGCGCTGGGATCACGTCGGCGCTGGGATCACGTCGGCGCTGGGATCACGTCGGCGCTGGGATCACGCTGGCGCTGGGATCACGTCGGCGCTGGGATCACGTCGGCGCTGGGATCACGCTGGCGCTGGGATCACGCCGGCGCTGGGATCACGTCGGCGCTGGGATCACGTCGGCGCTGGGATCACGTCGGCGCTGGGATCACGTCGGCGCTGGGATCACGCCGGCGCTGGGATCACGCCGGCGCTGGGATCACGTCGGCGATGGGATCACGTCGGCGCTGGGATCACGTCGGCGCTGGGATCACGCTGGCGCTGGGATCACGCCGGCGCTGGGATCACGTCGGCGCTGGGATCACGTCGGCGCTGGGATCACGTCGGCGCTGGGATCACGCTGGCGCTGGGATCACGCCGGCGCTGGGATCACGTCGGCGCTGGGATCACGTCGGCGCTGGGATCACGTCGCCGCTGGCATCACGTCGCCGCTGGGATCACGCCGGCGCTGGGATCACGCCGGCGCTGGGATCACGTCGGCGCTGGGATCACGTCGGCGCTGGGATCACGTCGGCGCTGGGGTCACGCCGGCGCTGGGATCACGTCGGCGCTGGGATCACGTCGGCGCTGGGACCACGTCGGCGCTGGGATCACGTCGGCGCTGGGATCACGTCGGCGCTGGGATCACGCCGGCGCTGGGATCACGCCGGCGCTGGGATCACGTCGGCGCTGGGATCACATCGGCGCTGGGATCACGTCGGCGCTGGGATCACGTCGGCGCTGGGATCACATCGGCGCTGGGATCATGTCGGCGCTGGGATCACGTCGGCGCTGGGATCACGTCGGCGCTGGGATCACGCCGGTGCTGGGATCACGTCGGCGCTGGGATCCCGTCGGCGCTGGGATCACGTCGGCGCTGGGATCACGTCGGCGCTGGGATCACGCCGGCGCTGGGATCCCGTCGGCGCTGGGATCACGCCGGCGCTGGGATCACACCGGCGCTGGGATCACGCCGGCGCTGGGATCACGTCGGCGCTGGGATCATGTCGGCGCTGGGATCACGTCGGCGCTGGGATCACGTCGGCGCTGGGATCACGTCGGCGCTGGGATCACGTCGGCGCTGGGATCACGTCGGCGCTGGGATCACGCCGGCGCTGGGATCACGCCGGCGCTGGGATCACGTCGGCGCTGGGATCACGTCGGCGCTGGGATCACGTCGGCGCAGGGATCACGTCGGCGTGGGATCCCGCCGGCACTGGGATCACGTCGCCGCTGGGATCACGCCGGCGCTGGGATCACGTCGGCGCTGGGATCACGTCGGCGCTGGGATCACGCCGGCGCTGGGATCACGCCGGCGCTGGGATCACGTCGGCGCTGGGATCACGTCGGCGCTGGGATCCCGTCGGCGCTGGGATCACGCCGGCGCTGGGATCACGCCGGCGCTGGGATCACGTCGGCGCTGGGATCACGCCGGCGCTGGGATCACGCCGGCGCTGGGATCACGCCGGCGCTGGGATCACGTCGGCGCTGGGATCACGCCGGCGCTGGGATCACGTCGGCGCTGGGATCACGCCGGCGCTGGGATCACGTCGGCGCTGGGATCACGTCGGCGCTGGGATCACGCCGGCGCTGGGATCACGTCGGCGCTGGGATCACGTCGGCGCTGGGATCACGTCGGCGCTGGGATCACGTCGGCGCTGGGATCACGCCGGCGCTGGGATCACGTCGGCGCTGGGATCACGTCGGCGCTGGGATCACGTCGGCGCTGGGATCACGCCGGCGCTGGGATCACGTCGGCGCTGGGATCACGTCGGCGCTGGGATCACGCCGGCGCTGGGATCACGCCGGCGCTGGGATCACGCCGGCGCTGGGATCACGCCGGCGCTGGGATCACGTCGGCGCTGGGATCACGTCGGCGCTGGGATCACGCTGGCGCTGGGATCACGTCGGCGCTGGGATCACGCCGGCGCTGGGATCACGTCGGCGCTGGGATCACGTCGGCGCTGGGATCACGCCGGCGCTGGGATCACGCCGGCGCTGGGATCACGCCGGCGCTGGGATCACGCTGGCGCTGGGATCACGTCGGCGCTGGGATCACGCTGGCGCTGGGATCACGTCGGCGCTGGGATCACGTCGGCGCTGGGATCACGTCGGCGCTGGGATCACGTCGGCGCTGGGATCACGCTGGCGCTGGGATCACGTCGGCGCTGGGATCACGCTGGCGCTGGGATCACGTCGGCGCTGGGATCACGTCGCCGCTGGGATCACGTCGGCGCTGGGATCACGTCGGCGCTGGGATCACGCCGGCGCTGGGATCACGCTGGCGCTGGGATCACGTCGGCGCTGGGATCACGCCGGCGCTGGGATCACGTCGGCGCTGGGATCACGTCGGCGCTGGGATCACGTCGGCGCTGGGATCACGTTGGCGCTGGGATCACGTTGGCGCTGGGATCACGTCTGCGCTGGGATCACGTCGGCGCTGGGATCACGTCGGCGCTGGGATCACGTTGTCGCTGGGATCACGTCGGCGCTGGGATCCCGTCGGCGCTGGGATCACGCCGGCGCTGGGATCACGCCGGCGCTGGGATCACGTCGGCGCTGGGATCACGTCGGCGCTGGGATCACGTCGGCGCTGGGATCACGCCGGCGCTGGGATCACGCCGGCGCTGGGATCACGTCGGCGCTGGGATCACGCCGGCGCTGGGATCACGCCGGCGCTGGGATCACGCCGGCGCTGGGATCACGTCGGCGCTGGGATCACGTCGGCGCTGGGATCACGTCGGCGCTGGGATCACGCCGGCGCTGGGATCACGTCGGCGCTGGGATCACGCCGGCGCTGGGATCACGCCGGCGCTGGGATCACGTTGGCGCTGGGATCACGTCGGCGCTGGGATCACGTCGGCGCTGGGATCACGTCGGCGCTGGGATCACGTCGGCGCTGGGATCACGCTGGCGCTGGGATCACGTCGGCGCTGGGATCACGCTGGCGCTGGGATCACGTCGGCGCTGGGATCACGTCGCCGCTGGGATCACGTCGGCGCTGGGATCACGTCGGCGCTGGGATCACGCCGGCGCTGGGATCACGCTGGCGCTGGGATCACGTCGGCGCTGGGATCACGCTGGCGCTGGGATCACGTCGGCGCTGGGATCACGTCGGCGCTGGGATCACGTCGGCGCTGGGATCACGTTGGCGCTGGGATCACGTTGGCGCTGGGATCACGTCTGCGCTGGGATCACGTCGGCGCTGGGATCACGTCGGCGCTGGGATCACGTTGTCGCTGGGATCACGTCGGCGCTGGGATCCCGTCGGCGCTGGGATCACGCCGGCGCTGGGATCACGCCGGCGCTGGGATCACGTCGGCGCTGGGATCACGTCGGCGCTGGGATCACGTCGGCGCTGGGATCACGCCGGCGCTGGGATCACGCCGGCGCTGGGATCACGTCGGCGCTGGGATCACGCCGGCGCTGGGATCACGCCGGCGCTGGGATCACGCCGGCGCTGGGATCACGTCGGCGCTGGGATCACGTCGGCGCTGGGATCACGTCGGCGCTGGGATCACGCCGGCGCTGGGATCACGTCGGCGCTGGGATCACGCCGGCGCTGGGATCACGCCGGCGCTGGGATCACGTCGGCGCTGGGATCACGTCGGCGCTGGGATCACGCCGGCGCTGGGATCACGTCGGCGCTGGGATCACGTCGGCGCTGGGATCACGTCGGCGCTGGGATCACGTCGGCGCTGGGATCACGTCGGCGCTGGGATCACGTCAGCGCTGGGATCACGTCGGCGCTGGGATCACGTCGGCGCTGGGATCACGTCGGCGCTGGGATCACACCGGCGCTGGGATCACGTCGACGCTGGGATCACGTCGGCGCTGGGATCACGTCGGCGCTGGGATCACGCCGGCGCTGGGATCACGTCGACGCTGGGATCACGTCGGCGCTGGGATCACACCGGCGCTGGGATCACGTCGACGCTGGGATCACGTCGGCGCTGGGATCACGTCGGCGCTGGGATCACGTCGGCGCTGAGATCACGCCGGCGCTGGCATCACGCCGGCGCTGGGATCACGCCGGCGCTGGGATCACGTCGGCGCTGGGATCACGTCGGCGCTGGGATCACGTCGGCGCTGGGATCACGTCGGCGCTGGGATCACACCGGCGCTGGGATCACGTCGGCGCTGGGATCACGCCGGCACTGGGATCACGTCGACGCTGGGATCACGTCGGCGCTGGGATCACGCTGGCGCTGGGATCACGCCGGCGCTGGGATCACGTCGGCGCTGGGATCACGCCGGCGCTGGGATCACGCCGGCGCTGGGATCACGCCGGCGCTGGGATCACGCCGGCGCTGGGATCACGCCGGCGCTGGGATCACGTCGGCGCTGGGATCACGCCGGCGCTGGGATCACGTCGGCGCTGGGATCACGCCGGCGCTGGGATCACGTCGGCGCTGGGATCACGTCGGCGCTGGGATCGCGTCGGCGCTGGGATCACGTCGGCGCTGGGATCACGTCGGCGCTGGGGTCACGTCGGCGCTGGGATCACGCCGGCGCTGGGATCACGTCGGCGCTGGGATCGCGTCGGCGCTGGGATCACGTCGGCGCTGGGATCACGTCGGCGCTGGGATCACGTCGGCGCTGGGATCACGTCGGCGCTGGGATCACGTCGGCGCTGGGGTCACGTCGGCGCTGGGATCACGCCGGCGCTGGGATCACGTCGGCGCTGGGATCACGCCGGCGCTGGGATCACGTCGGCGCTGGGATCACGTCGGCGCTGGGATCACGTCGGCGCTGGGATCACGTCGGCGCTGGGATCACGCCGGCGCTGGGCTCACGTCGGCGCTGGGATCGCGTCGGCGCTGGGGTCACGCCGGCGCTGGGATCACGTCGGCGCTGGGATCACACCGGCGCTGGGATCACGTCGGCGCTGGGATCACGTCGGCGCTGGGATCACGTCGGCGCTGGGATCACGTCGGCGCTGGGATCACGTCGGCGCTGAGATCACGTCGGCGCTGGGATCACATCGGCGCTGGGATCACGTCGGCGCTGGGATCACGTCGGCGCTGGGATCCCGTCGGCGCTGGGATCACGTCGGCGCTGGGATCACGCCGGCGCTGGGATCACGTCGGCGCTGGGATCACGTCGGCGCTGGGATCACATCGGCGCTGGGATCATGTCGGCGCTGGGATCACGTCGGCGCTGGGATCACGTCGGCGCTGGGATCACGTCGGCGCTGGGATCACGTCGGCGCTGGGATCACGTCGGCGCTGGGATCACGCCGGCGCTGGGATCACGTCGGCGCTGGGATCACGTCAACGCTGGGATCACGCCGGCGCTGGGATCACGCCGGCGCTGGGATCACGCCGGCGCTGGGATCATGTCGGCGCTGGGATCACGTCGGCGCTGGGATCACGTCGGCGCTGGGATCACGCCGGCGCTGGGATCACGCCAGCGCTGGGATCACACCGGCGCTGGGATCACGTCGGCGCTGGGATCACGTCGGCGCTGGGATCACGTCGGCGCTGGGATCACGTCGGCGCTGGGATCACGCCGGCGCTGGGATCACGTCGGCGCTGGGATCACGTCAACGCTGGGATCACGCCGGCGCTGGGATCACGTCGGCGCTGGGATCACGTCGGCGCTGGGATCACGCCGGCGCTGGGATCACGCCGGCGCTGGGATCATGTCGGCGCTGGGATCAC
Organism: Scyliorhinus torazame; assembly: GCF_047496885.1. Classification (NCBI taxonomy): domain Eukaryota; kingdom Metazoa; phylum Chordata; class Chondrichthyes; order Carcharhiniformes; family Scyliorhinidae; genus Scyliorhinus; species Scyliorhinus torazame. Next base: position 7,047,991 of record NC_092709.1, read on the forward strand.
GTCGGCGCTGGGATCACGTCGGCGCTGGGATCACGTCGGCGCTGGGATCACACCAGCGCTGGGATCACACCGGCGCTGGGATCACGTCGGCGCTGGGATCACGCCGGCGCTGGGATCACGTCGGCGCTGGGATCACGTCGGCGCTGGGATCACGTCGGCGCTGGGATCACGCCGGCGCTGGGATCACGTCGGCGCTGGGATCACGTCGGCGCTGGGATCACGTCGGCGCTGGGATCACGTCGGCGCTGGGATCACGTCGGCGCTGGGATCACGCCGGCGCTGGGATCACGCCGGCGCTGGGATCACGTCAACGCTGGGATCACGCCGGCGCTGGGATCACGTCGGCGCTGGGATCACGTCGGCGCTGGGATCACGCCGGCGCTGGGATCACGCCGGCGCTGGGATCATGTCGGCGCTGGGATCACGTCGGCGCTGGGATCACGTCGGCGCTGGGATCACGTCGGCGCTGGGATCACACCAGCGCTGGGATCACACCGGCGCTGGGATCACGTCGGCGCTGGGATCACGCCGGCGCTGGGATCACGTCGGCGCTGGGATCACGTCGGCGCTGGGATCACGTCGGCGCTGGGATCACGCCGGCGCTGGGATCACGTCGGCGCTGGGATCACGTCGGCGCTGGGATCACGTCGGCGCTGGGATCACGTCGGCGCTGGGATCACGTCGGCGCTGGGATCACGCCGGCGCTGGGATCACGCCGGCGCTGGGATCACGCCGGCCCTGGGATCACGTCGGCGCTGGGATCACGTCGGCGCTGGGATCACGTCGGCGCTGGGATCACGTCGGCGCTGGGATCACGTCGGCGCTGGGATCACGCTGGCGCTGGGATCACGTCGGCGCTGGGATCACGTCGGCGCTGGGATCACGCCAGCGCTGGGATCACACCGGCGCTGGGATCACGTCGGCGCTGGGATCACGCCGGCGCTGGGATCACGTCGGCGCTGGGATCACGCCGGCGCTGGGATCACGTCGGCGCTGGGATCACGCCGGCGCTGGGATCACGTCGGCGCTGGGATCACGCCGGCGCTGGGATCACGCCGGCGCTGGGATCACGCCGGCACTGGGATCACGTCGGCGCTGGGATCACGTTGGCGCTGGGATCACGTCGGCGCTGGGATCACGTCGGCGCTGGGATCACGTCGGCGCTGGGATCACGTCGGCGCTGGGATCACGTCGGCGCTGGGAGCACGTCGGCGCTGGGATCACGCCGGCGCTGGGATCACGCCGGCGCTGGGATCACGTCGGCGCTGGGGTCACGTCGGCGCTGGGATCACGTCGGCGCTGGGATCACGTCGGCGCTGGGATCACGTCGGCGCTGGGATCACGCCGGCGCTGGGATCACGCCGGCGCTGGGATCACGTCGGCGCTGGGATCACGTCGGCGCTGGGATCACGTCGGCGCTGGGATCACGCCGGCGCTGGGATCACGTCGGTGCTGGGATCACGTCGGCGCTGGGATCCAGTCGGCGCTGGGATCACGCCGGCGCTGGGATCACGTCGGCGCTGGGATCACGTCGGCGCTGAGATCACGCCGGCGCTGGCATCACGCCGGCGCTGGGATCACGCCGGCGCTGGGATCACGTCGGCGCTGGGATCACGTCGGCGCTGGGATCACGCCGGCGCTGGGATCACGCCGGCGCTGGGATCACGTCGGCGCTGGGATCACGTCGGCGCTGGGATCACGTCGGCGCTGGGATCACGCTGGCGCTGGGATCACGTCGGCGCTGGGATCACGTCGGCGCTGGGATCACGCTGGCGCTGGGATCACGCCGGCGCTGGGATCACGTCGGCGCTGGGATCACGTCGGCGCTGGGATCACGTCGGCGCTGGGATCACGTCGGCGCTGGGATCACGCCGGCGCTGGGATCACGCCGGCGCTGGGATCACGTCGGCGATGGGATCACGTCGGCGCTGGGATCACGTCGGCGCTGGGATCACGCTGGCGCTGGGATCACGCCGGCGCTGGGATCACGTCGGCGCTGGGATCACGTCGGCGCTGGGATCACGTCGGCGCTGGGATCACGCTGGCGCTGGGATCACGCCGGCGCTGGGATCACGTCGGCGCTGGGATCACGTCGGCGCTGGGATCACGTCGCCGCTGGGATCACGTCGGCGCTGGGATCACGCCGGCGCTGGGATCACGCCGGCGCTGGGATCACGTCGGCGCTGGGATCACGTCGGCGCTGGGATCACGTCGGCGCTGGGGTCACGCCGGCGCTGGGATCACGTCGGCGCTGGGATCACGTCGGCGCTGGGACCACGTCGGCGCTGGGATCACGTCGGCGCTGGGATCACGTCGGCGCTGGGATCACGCCGGCGCTGGGATCACACCGGCGCTGGGATCACGTCGGCGCTGGGATCACATCGGCGCTGGGATCACGTCGGCGCTGGGATCACGTCGGCGCTGGGATCACATCGGCGCTGGGATCATGTCGGCGCTGGGATCACGTCGGCGCTGGGATCACGTCGGCGCTGGGATCACGCCGGTGCTGGGATCACGTCGGCGCTGGGATCCCGTCGGCGCTGGGATCACGTCGGCGCTGGGATCACGTCGGCGCTGGGATCACGCCGGCGCTGGGATCCCGTCGGCGCTGGGATCACGCCGGCGCTGGGATCACACCGGCGCTGGGATCACGCCGGCGCTGGGATCACGTCGGCGCTGGGATCATGTCGGCGCTGGGATCACGTCGGCGCTGGGATCACGTCGGCGCTGGGATCACGTCGGCGCTGGGATCACGTCGGCGCTGGGATCACGTCGGCGCTGGGATCACGCCGGCGCTGGGATCACGCCGGCGCTGGGATCACGTCGGCGCTGGGATCACGTCGGCGCTGGGATCACGTCGGCGCAGGGATCACGTCGGCGCTGGGATCCCGCCGGCACTGGGATCACGTCGGCGCTGGGATCACGCCGGCGCTGGGATCACGTCGGCGCTGGGATCACGTCGGCGCTGGGATCACGCCGGCGCTGGGATCACGCCGGCGCTGGGATCACGTCGGCGCTGGGATCACGTCGGCGCTGGGATCCCGTCGGCGCTGGGATCACGCCGGCGCTGGGATCACGTCGGCGCTGGGATCACGTCGGCGCTGGGATCACGTCGGCGCTGGGATCACGTCGGCGCTGGGATCACGTCGGCGCTGGGATCCCGCCGGCACTTGGATCACGTCGGCGCTGGGATCACGTCGGCGCTGGGATCACTTCGGCGCTGGGATCACGCCGGCGCTGGGATCACGTCGGCGCTGGGATCCCGCCGGCGCTGGGATCACGCCGGCGCTGGGATCACGTCGGCGCTGGGATCACTTCGGCGCTGGGATCACGTCGGCGCTGGGATCCCGCCGGCGCTGGGATCACGTCGGCGCTGGGATCACGTCGGCGCTGGGATCACGCCGGCGCTGGGATCACGTCGGCGCTGGGATCACGTCGGCGCTGGGATCACGCCGGCGCTGGGATCACGTCGGCGCTGGGATCACGCCGGCGCTGGGATCACGTCGGCGCTGGGATCACGTCGGCGCTGGGATCCAGTCGGCGCTGGGATCACGCCGGCGCTGGGATCACGCCGGCGCTGGGATCACGCCGGCGCTGGGATCACGTCGGCGCTGGGATCACGCCGGCGCTGGGATCACGTCGGCGCTGGGATCACGCCGGCGCTGGGATCACGTCGGCGCTGGGATCACGTCGGCGCTGGGATCACGCCGGCGCTGGGATCACGTCGGCGCTGGGATCACGTCGGCGCTGGGATCACGTCGGCGCTGGGATCACGTCGGCGCTGGGATCACGCCGGCGCTGGGATCACGTCGGCGCTGGGATCACGTCGGCGCTGGGATCACGTCGGCGCTGGGATCACGCCGGCGCTGGGATCACGTCGGCGCTGGGATCACGTCGGCGCTGGGATCACGCCGGCGCTGGGATCACGCCGGCGCTGGGATCACGCCGGCGCTGGGATCACGCCGGCGCTGGGATCACGTCGGCGCTGGGATCACGTCGGCGCTGGGATCACGCTGGCGCTGGGATCACGTCGGCGCTGGGATCACGCCGGCGCTGGGATCACGTCGGCGCTGGGATCACGTCGGCGCTGGGATCACGCCGGCGCTGGGATCACGCCGGCGCTGGGATCACGCCGGCGCTGGGATCACGCTGGCGCTGGGATCACGTCGGCGCTGGGATCACGCTGGCGCTGGGATCACGTCGGCGCTGGGATCACGTCGGCGCTGGGATCACGTCGGCGCTGGGATCACGTCGGCGCTGGGATCACGCTGGCGCTGGGATCACGTCGGCGCTGGGATCACGCTGGCGCTGGGATCACGTCGGCGCTGGGATCACGTCGCCGCTGGGATCACGTCGGCGCTGGGATCACGTCGGCGCTGGGATCACGCCGGCGCTGGGATCACGCTGGCGCTGGGATCACGTCGGCGCTGGGATCACGCCGGCGCTGGGATCACGTCGGCGCTGGGATCACGTCGGCGCTGGGATCACGTCGGCGCTGGGATCACGTTGGCGCTGGGATCACGTTGGCGCTGGGATCACGTCTGCGCTGGGATCACGTCGGCGCTGGGATCACGTCGGCGCTGGGATCACGTTGTCGCTGGGATCACGTCGGCGCTGGGATCCCGTCGGCGCTGGGATCACGCCGGCGCTGGGATCACGCCGGCGCTGGGATCACGTCGGCGCTGGGATCACGTCGGCGCTGGGATCACGTCGGCGCTGGGATCACGCCGGCGCTGGGATCACGCCGGCGCTGGGATCACGTCGGCGCTGGGATCACGCCGGCGCTGGGATCACGCCGGCGCTGGGATCACGCCGGCGCTGGGATCACGTCGGCGCTGGGATCACGTCGGCGCTGGGATCACGTCGGCGCTGGGATCACGCCGGCGCTGGGATCACGTCGGCGCTGGGATCACGCCGGCGCTGGGATCACGCCGGCGCTGGGATCACGTCGGCGCTGGGATCACGTCGGCGCTGGGATCACGTCGGCGCTGGGATCACGTCGGCGCTGGGATCACGTCGGCGCTGGGATCACGCTGGCGCTGGGATCACGTCGGCGCTGGGATCACGCTGGCGCTGGGATCACGTCGGCGCTGGGATCACGTCGCCGCTGGGATCACGTCGGCGCTGGGATCACGTCGGCGCTGGGATCACGCCGGCGCTGGGATCACGCTGGCGCTGGGATCACGTCGGCGCTGGGATCACGCTGGCGCTGGGATCACGTCGGCGCTGGGATCACGTCGGCGCTGGGATCACGTCGGCGCTGGGATCACGTTGGCGCTGGGATCACGTTGGCGCTGGGATCACGTCTGCGCTGGGATCACGTCGGCGCTGGGATCACGTCGGCGCTGGGATCACGTTGTCGCTGGGATCACGTCGGCGCTGGGATCCCGTCGGCGCTGGGATCACGCCGGCGCTGGGATCACGCCGGCGCTGGGATCACGTCGGCGCTGGGATCACGTCGGCGCTGGGATCACGTCGGCGCTGGGATCACGCCGGCGCTGGGATCACGCCGGCGCTGGGATCACGTCGGCGCTGGGATCACGCCGGCGCTGGGATCACGCCGGCGCTGGGATCACGCCGGCGCTGGGATCACGTCGGCGCTGGGATCACGTCGGCGCTGGGATCACGTCGGCGCTGGGATCACGCCGGCGCTGGGATCACGTCGGCGCTGGGATCACGCCGGCGCTGGGATCACGCCGGCGCTGGGATCACGTCGGCGCTGGGATCACGTCGGCGCTGGGATCACGCCGGCGCTGGGATCACGCCGGCGCTGGGATCACGCCGGCGCTGGGATCACGCCGGCGCTGGGATCACGCCGGCGCTGGGATCACGCCGGCGCTGGGATCACGTCGGCGCTGGGATCACGTCGGCGCTGGGATCACGCCGGCGCTGGGATCACGTCGGCGCTGGGATCACGCCGGCGCTGGGATCCCGCCGGCGCTGGGATCCCGTCGGCGCTGGGATCACGTCGGCGCTGGGGACACGCCGGCGCTGGGATCACGTCGGCGCTGGGATCACGTCGGCGCTGGGATCACGTCGGCGCTGGGATCACGTCGGCGCTGGGATCACGTCGGCGCTGGGGACACGCCGGCGCTGGGATCACGTCGGCGCTGGGATCACGTCGGCGCTGGGATCACGTCGGCGCTGGGATCACGTCGGCGCTGGGATCACGTCGGCGCTGGGATCACGTCGGCGCTGGGATCACGTCGGCGCTGGGATCACGCCGGCGCTGGGATCACGTCGGCACTGGGATCACGTCGGCGCTGGGATCACGTCGGCGCTGGGATCACGTCGGCGCTGGGATCACGTCGGCGCTGGGATCACGCCAGCGCTGGGATCACGTCGGCGCTGGGATCACGCTGGCGCTGGGATCACGTCGGCGCTGGGATCACGCCGGCGCTGGGATCACGTCGGCGCTGGGATCACGCTGGCGCTGGGATCACGTCGGCGCTGGGATCACGTCGGCGCTGGGATCACGCCGGCGCTGGGATCACGTTGGCGCTGGGATCACGCTGGCGCTGGGATCACGTCGGCGCTGGGATCACGTCGGCGCTGGGATCACGCCGGCGCTGGGATCACGTTGGCGCTGGGATCACGCTGGCGCTGGGATCCCGTCGGCGCTGGGATCACGCCAGCGCTGGGATCACGTCGGCGCTGGGATCACGTCGGCGCTGGGATCACGTCGGCGCTGGGATCACGCCGGCGCTGGGATCCCGCCGGCACTGGGATCACGTCGGCGCTGGGATCCCGCCGGCACTGGGATCACGTCGGCGCTGGGATCACGCCGGCGCTGGGATCACGTCGGCGCTGGGATCACGTCGGCGCTGGGATCACGTCGGCGCTGGGATCACGTCGGCGCTGGGATCACGCCGGCGCTGGGATCACGCCGGCGCTGGGATCACGTCGGCGCTGGGATCACGTCGGCGCTGGGATCACGTCGGCGCTGGGATCACGTCGGCGCTGGGATCACGTCGGCGCTGGATCACGTCGGCGCTGGGAGCACGTCGGCGCTGGGATCACGCCGGCGCTGGGATCACGTTGGCGCTGGGATCACGCTGGCGCTGGGATCACGTCGGCGCTGGGATCACGTCGGCGCTGGGATCACGCCGGCGCTGGGATCACGTTGGCGCTGGGATCACGCTGGCGCTGGGATCCCGTCGGCGCTGGGATCACGTCGGCGCTGGGATCACGCCAGCGCTGGGATCACGTCGGCGCTGGGATCACGTCGGCGCTGGGATCACGTTGGCGCTGGGATCACGTTGGCGCTGGGATCACGCCGGCGCTGGGATCACGTCGGCGCTGGGATCACGTCGGCGCTGGGATCACGTTGGCGCTGGGATCACGCCGGCGCTGGGATCACGTCGGCGCTGGGATCACATCGGCGCTGGGATCACGTCGGCGCTGGGATCACGTCGGCGCTGGGATCACATCGGCGCTGGGATCATGTCGGCGCTGGGATCACGTCGGCGCTGGGATCACGTCGGCGCTGGGATCACGCCGGTGCTGGGATCACGTCGGCGCTGGGATCCCGTCGGCGCTGGGATCACGTCGGCGCTGGGATCACGTCGGCGCTGGGATCACGCCGGCGCTGGGATCCCGTCGGCGCTGGGATCACGCCGGCGCTGGGATCACACCGGCGCTGGGATCACGCCGGCGCTGGGATCACGTCGGCGCTGGGATCATGTCGGCGCTGGGATCACGTCGGCGCTGGGATCACGTCGGCGCTGGGATCACGTCGGCGCTGGGATCACGTCGGCGCTGGGATCACGTCGGCGCTGGGATCACGCCGGCGCTGGGATCACGCCGGCGCTGGGATCACGTCGGCGCTGGGATCACGTCGGCGCTGGGATCACGTCGGCGCAGGGATCACGTCGGCGCTGGGATCCCGCCGGCACTGGGATCACGTCGGCGCTGGGATCACGCCGGCGCTGGGATCACGTCGGCGCTGGGATCACGTCGGCGCTGGGATCACGCCGGCGCTGGGATCACGCCGGCGCTGGGATCACGTCGGCGCTGGGATCACGTCGGCGCTGGGATCCCGTCGGCGCTGGGATCACGCCGGCGCTGGGATCACGCCGGCGCTGGGATCACGTCGGCGCTGGGATCACGTCGGCGCTGGGATCACGTCGGCGCTGGGATCACGTCGGCGCTGGGATCACGTCGGCGCTGGGATCCCGCCGGCACTTGGATCACGTCGGCGCTGGGATCACGTCGGCGCTGGGATCACTTCGGCGCTGGGATCACGCCGGCGCTGGGATCACGTCGGCGCTGGGATCCCGCCGGCGCTGGATCACGCCGGCGCTGGGATCACGTCGGCGCTGGGATCACTTCGGCGCTGGGATCACGTCGGCGCTGGGATCCCGCCGGCGCTGGGATCACGTCGGCGCTGGGATCACGTCGGCGCTGGGATCACGCCGGCGCTGGGATCACGTCGGCGCTGGGATCACGTCGGCGCTGGGATCACGCCGGCGCTGGGATCACGTCGGCGCTGGGATCACGCCGGCGCTGGGATCACGTCGGCGCTGGGATCACGTCGGCGCTGGGATCCAGTCGGCGCTGGGATCACGCCGGCGCTGGGATCACGCCGGCGCTGGATCACGCCGGCGCTGGGATCACGTCGGCGCTGGGATCACGCCGGCGCTGGGATCACGTCGGCGCTGGGATCACGCCGGCGCTGGGATCACGTCGGCGCTGGGATCACGTCGGCGCTGGGATCACGCCGGCGCTGGGATCACGTCGGCGCTGGGATCACGTCGGCGCTGGGATCACGTCGGCGCTGGGATCACGTCGGCGCTGGGATCACGCCGGCGCTGGGATCACGTCGGCGCTGGGATCACGTCGGCGCTGGGATCACGTCGGCGCTGGGATCACGCCGGCGCTGGGATCACGTCGGCGCTGGGATCACGTCGGCGCTGGGATCACGCCGGCGCTGGGATCACGCCGGCGCTGGGATCACGCCGGCGCTGGGATCACGCTGGCGCTGGGATCACGTCGGCGCTGGGATCACGTCGGCGCTGGGATCACGCTGGCGCTGGGATCACGTCGGCGCTGGGATCACGCCGGCGCTGGGATCACGTCGGCGCTGGGATCACGTCGGCGCTGGGATCACGCCGGCGCTGGGATCACGCCGGCGCTGGGATCACGCCGGCGCTGGGATCACGCTGGCGCTGGGATCACGTCGGCGCTGGGATCACGCTGGCGCTGGGATCACGTCGGCGCTGGGATCACGTCGGCGCTGGGATCACGTCGGCGCTGGGATCACGTCGGCGCTGGGATCACGCTGGCGCTGGGATCACGTCGGCGCTGGGATCACGCTGGCGCTGGGATCACGTCGGCGCTGGGATCACGTCGCCGCTGGGATCACGTCGGCGCTGGGATCACGTCGGCGCTGGGATCACGCCGGCGCTGGGATCACGCTGGCGCTGGGATCACGTCGGCGCTGGGATCACGCTGGCGCTGGGATCACGTCGGCGCTGGGATCACGTCGGCGCTGGGATCACGTCGGCGCTGGGATCACGTTGGCGCTGGGATCACGTTGGCGCTGGGATCACGTCTGCGCTGGGATCACGTCGGCGCTGGGATCACGTCGGCGCTGGGATCACGTTGTCGCTGGGATCACGTCGGCGCTGGGATCCCGTCGGCGCTGGGATCACGCCGGCGCTGGGATCACGCCGGCGCTGGGATCACGTCGGCGCTGGGATCACGTCGGCGCTGGGATCACGTCGGCGCTGGGATCACGCCGGCGCTGGATCACGCCGGCGCTGGGATCACGTCGGCGCTGGGATCACGCCGGCGCTGGGATCACGCCGGCGCTGGGATCACGCCGGCGCTGGGATCACGTCGGCGCTGGGATCACGTCGGCGCTGGGATCACGTCGGCGCTGGGATCACGCCGGCGCTGGGATCACGTCGGCGCTGGGATCACGCCGGCGCTGGGATCACGCCGGCGCTGGGATCACGTCGGCGCTGGGATCACGTCGGCGCTGGGATCACGTCGGCGCTGGGATCACGTCGGCGCTGGGATCACGTCGGCGCTGGGATCACGCTGGCGCTGGGATCACGTCGGCGCTGGGATCACGCTGGCGCTGGGATCACGTCGGCGCTGGGATCACGTCGCCGCTGGGATCACGTCGGCGCTGGGATCACGTCGGCGCTGGGATCACGCCGGCGCTGGGATCACGCTGGCGCTGGGATCACGTCGGCGCTGGGATCACGTCGGCGCTGGGATCACGCCGGCGCTGGGATCACGCCGGCGCTGGGATCACGTCGGCGCTGGGATCACGTCGGCGCTGGGATCACGTCGGCGCTGGGATCACGTCGGCGCTGGGATCACGTCGGCGCTGGGATCACGCCGGCGCTGGGATCACGCCGGCGCTGGGATCACGCCGGCGCTGGGATCACGTCGGCGCTGGGATCACGCCGGCGCTGGGATCACGCCGGCGCTGGGATCACGCCGGCGCTGGGATCACGCCGGCGCTGGGATCACGTCGGCGCTGGGATCACGTCGGCGCTGGGATCACGCCGGCGCTGGGATCACGTCGGCGCTGGGATCACGCCGGCGCTGGGATCCCGCCGGCGCTGGGATCACGTCGGCGCTGGGATCACGTCGGCGCTGGGGACACGCCGGCGCTGGGATCACGTCGGCGCTGGGATCACGTCGGCGCTGGGATCACGTCGGCGCTGGGATCACGTCGGCGCTGGGATCACGTCGGCGCTGGGATCACGTCGGCGCTGGGATCACGTCGGCGCTGGGATCACGCCGGCGCTGGGATCACGTCGGCACTGGGATCACGTCGGCGCTGGGATCACGTCGGCGCTGGGATCACGTCGGCGCTGGGATCACGTCGGCGCTGGGATCACGCCAGCGCTGGGATCACGTCGGCGCTGGGATCACGCTGGCGCTGGGATCACGTCGGCGCTGGGATCACGCCGGCGCTGGGATCACGTCGGCGCTGGGATCACGCTGGCGCTGGGATCACGTCGGCGCTGGGATCACGTCGGCGCTGGGATCACGCCGGCGCTGGGATCACGTTGGCGCTGGGATCACGCTGGCGCTGGGATCACGTCGGCGCTGGGATCACGTCGGCGCTGGGATCACGCCGGCGCTGGGATCACGTTGGCGCTGGGATCACGCTGGCGCTGGGATCCCGTCGGCGCTGGGATCACGCCAGCGCTGGGATCACGTCGGCGCTGGGATCACGTCGGCGCTGGGATCACGTCGGCGCTGGGATCACGCCGGCGCTGGGATCCCGCCGGCACTGGGATCACGTCGGCGCTGGGATCCCGCCGGCACTGGGATCACGTCGGCGCTGGGATCACGCCGGCGCTGGGATCACGTCGGCGCTGGGATCACGTCGGCGCTGGGATCACGTCGGCGCTGGGATCACGTCGGCGCTGGGATCACGCCGGCGCTGGGATCACGCCGGCGCTGGGATCACGTCGGCGCTGGGATCACGTCGGCGCTGGGATCACGTCGGCGCTGGGATCACGTCGGCGCTGGGATCACGTCGGCGCTGGGATCACGTCGGCGCTGGGAGCACGTCGGCGCTGGGATCACGCCGGCGCTGGGATCACGTTGGCGCTGGGATCACGCTGGCGCTGGGATCACGTCGGCGCTGGGATCACGTCGGCGCTGGGATCACGCCGGCGCTGGGATCACGTTGGCGCTGGGATCACGCTGGCGCTGGGATCCCGTCGGCGCTGGGATCACGTCGGCGCTGGGATCACGCCAGCGCTGGGATCACGTCGGCGCTGGGATCACGTCGGCGCTGGGATCACGTCGGCGCTGGGATCACGTTGGCGCTGGGATCACGCCGGCGCTGGGATCACGTCGGCGCTGGGATCACGTCGGCGCTGGGATCACGTTGGCGCTGGGATCACGCCGGCGCTGGGATCACGTCGGCGCTGGGATCACGTCGGCGCTGGGATCACGTCGGCGCTGGGATCACGTCGGCGCTGGGATCACGTTGGCGCTGGGATCACGCCGGCGCTGGGATCACGTCGGCGCTGGGATCACGTCGGCGCTGGGATCACGTCGGCGCTGGGATCACGTTGGCGCTGGGATCACGTCGGCGCTGGGATCACGTCGCCGCTGGGATCACGTCGGCGCTGGGATCACGTCGGCGCTGGGATCACGCCGGCGCTGGGATCACGCTGGCGCTGGGATCACGTCGGCGCTGGGATCACGCCGGCGCTGGGATCACGTCGGCGCTGGGATCACGTCGGCGCTGGGATCACGTCGGCGCTGGGATCACGTTGGCGCTGGGATCACGTTGGCGCTGGGATCACGTCTGCGCTGGGATCACGTCGGCGCTGGGATCACGTCGGCGCTGGGATCACGTTGTCGCTGGGATCACGTCGGCGCTGGGATCCCGTCGGCGCTGGGATCACGCCGGCGCTGGGATCACGCCGGCGCTGGGATCACGTCGGCGCTGGGATCACGTCGGCGCTGGGATCACGTCGGCGCTGGGATCACGCCGGCGCTGGGATCACGTCGGCGCTGGGATCACGTCGGCGCTGGGATCCCGCCGGCACTGGGATCACGTCGGCGCTGGGATCACGCCGGCGCTGGGATCACGTCGGCGCTGGGATCACGCCGGCGCTGGGATCACGCCGGCGCTGGGATCACGCTGGCGCTGGGATCACGTCGGCGCTGGGATCACGCTGGCGCTGGGATCACGTCGGCGCTGGGATCACGTCGGCGCTGGGATCACGTCGGCGCTGGGATCACGTCGGCGCTGGGATCACGCTGGCGCTGGGATCACGTCGGCGCTGGGATCACGCTGGCGCTGGGATCACGTCGGCGCTGGGATCACGTCGCCGCTGGGATCACGTCGGCGCTGGGATCACGTCGGCGCTGGGATCACGCCGGCGCTGGGATCACGCTGGCGCTGGGATCACGTCGGCGCTGGGATCACGCTGGCGCTGGGATCACGTCGGCGCTGGGATCACGTCGGCGCTGGGATCACGTCGGCGCTGGGATCACGTTGGCGCTGGGATCACGTTGGCGCTGGGATCACGTCTGCGCTGGGATCACGTCGGCGCTGGGATCACGTCGGCGCTGGGATCACGTTGTCGCTGGGATCACGTCGGCGCTGGGATCCCGTCGGCGCTGGGATCACGCCGGCGCTGGGATCACGCCGGCGCTGGGATCACGTCGGCGCTGGGATCACGTCGGCGCTGGGATCACGTCGGCGCTGGGATCACGCCGGCGCTGGGATCACGCCGGCGCTGGGATCACGTCGGCGCTGGGATCACGCCGGCGCTGGGATCACGCCGGCGCTGGGATCACGCCGGCGCTGGGATCACGTCGGCGCTGGGATCACGTCGGCGCTGGGATCACGTCGGCGCTGGGATCACGCCGGCGCTGGGATCACGTCGGCGCTGGGATCACGCCGGCGCTGGGATCACGCCGGCGCTGGGATCACGTCGGCGCTGGGATCACGTCGGCGCTGGGATCACGTCGGCGCTGGGATCACGTCGGCGCTGGGATCACGCTGGCGCTGGGATCACGTCGGCGCTGGGATCACGCTGGCGCTGGGATCACGTCGGCGCTGGGATCACGTCGCCGCTGGGATCACGTCGGCGCTGGGATCACGTCGGCGCTGGGATCACGCCGGCGCTGGGATCACGCTGGCGCTGGGATCACGTCGGCGCTGGGATCACGTCGGCGCTGGGATCACGCCGGCGCTGGGATCACGCCGGCGCTGGGATCACGTCGGCGCTGGGATCACGTCGGCGCTGGGATCACGTCGGCGCTGGGATCACGTCGGCGCTGGGATCACGTCGGCGCTGGGATCACGCCGGCGCTGGGATCACGCCGGCGCTGGGATCACGCCGGCGCTGGGATCACGTCGGCGCTGGGATCACGCCGGCGCTGGGATCACGCCGGCGCTGGGATCACGCCGGCGCTGGGATCACGCCGGCGCTGGGATCACGTCGGCGCTGGGATCACGTCGGCGCTGGGATCACGCCGGCGCTGGGATCACGTCGGCGCTGGGATCACGCCGGCGCTGGGATCCCGCCGGCGCTGGGATCACGTCGGCGCTGGGATCACGTCGGCGCTGGGGACACGCCGGCGCTGGGATCACGTCGGCGCTGGGATCACGTCGGCGCTGGGATCACGTCGGCGCTGGGATCACGTCGGCGCTGGGATCACGTCGGCGCTGGGATCACGTCGGCGCTGGGATCACGTCGGCGCTGGGATCACGCCGGCGCTGGGATCACGTCGGCACTGGGATCACGTCGGCGCTGGGATCACGTCGGCGCTGGGATCACGTCGGCGCTGGGATCACGTCGGCGCTGGGATCACGCCAGCGCTGGGATCACGTCGGCGCTGGGATCACGCTGGCGCTGGGATCACGTCGGCGCTGGGATCACGCCGGCGCTGGGATCACGTCGGCGCTGGGATCACGCTGGCGCTGGGATCACGTCGGCGCTGGGATCACGTCGGCGCTGGGATCACGCCGGCGCTGGGATCACGTTGGCGCTGGGATCACGCTGGCGCTGGGATCACGTCGGCGCTGGGATCACGTCGGCGCTGGGATCACGCCGGCGCTGGGATCACGTTGGCGCTGGGATCACGCTGGCGCTGGGATCCCGTCGGCGCTGGGATCACGCCAGCGCTGGGATCACGTCGGCGCTGGGATCACGTCGGCGCTGGGATCACGTCGGCGCTGGGATCACGCCGGCGCTGGGATCCCGCCGGCACTGGGATCACGTCGGCGCTGGGATCCCGCCGGCACTGGGATCACGTCGGCGCTGGGATCACGCCGGCGCTGGGATCACGTCGGCGCTGGGATCACGTCGGCGCTGGGATCACGTCGGCGCTGGGATCACGTCGGCGCTGGGATCACGCCGGCGCTGGGATCACGCCGGCGCTGGGATCACGTCGGCGCTGGGATCACGTCGGCGCTGGGATCACGTCGGCGCTGGGATCACGTCGGCGCTGGGATCACGTCGGCGCTGGGATCACGTCGGCGCTGGGAGCACGTCGGCGCTGGGATCACGCCGGCGCTGGGATCACGTTGGCGCTGGGATCACGCTGGCGCTGGGATCACGTCGGCGCTGGGATCACGTCGGCGCTGGGATCACGCCGGCGCTGGGATCACGTTGGCGCTGGGATCACGCTGGCGCTGGGATCCCGTCGGCGCTGGGATCACGTCGGCGCTGGGATCACGCCAGCGCTGGGATCACGTCGGCGCTGGGATCACGTCGGCGCTGGGATCACGTCGGCGCTGGGATCACGTTGGCGCTGGGATCACGCCGGCGCTGGGATCACGTCGGCGCTGGGATCACGTCGGCGCTGGGATCACGTTGGCGCTGGGATCACGCCGGCGCTGGGATCACGTCGGCGCTGGGATCACGTCGGCGCTGGGATCACGTCGGCGCTGGGATCACGTCGGCGCTGGGATCACGTTGGCGCTGGGATCACGCCGGCGCTGGGATCACGTCGGCGCTGGGATCACGTCGGCGCTGGGATCACGTCGGCGCTGGGATCACGTTGGCGCTGGGATCACGTCGGCGCTGGGATCACGTCGGCGCTGGGATCACGCCGGCGCTGGGATCACGCCGGCGCTGGGATCACGTCGGCGCTGGGATCACGCCGGCGCTGGGATCACGTCGGCGCTGGGATCACGCCGGCGCTGGGATCACGTCGGCGCTGGGATCACGTCGGCGCTGGGATCACGCCGGCGCTGGGATCACGTCGGCGCTGGGATCACGTCGGCGCTGGGATCACGTCGGCGCTGGGATCACGTCGGCGCTGGGATCACGCCGGCGCTGGGATCACGTCGGCGCTGGGATCACGTCGGCGCTGGGATCACGTCGGCGCTGGGATCACGCCGGCGCTGGGATCACGTCGGCGCTGGGATCACGTCGGCGCTGGGATCACGCCGGCGCTGGGATCACGCCGGCGCTGGGATCACGCCGGCGCTGGGATCACGCTGGCGCTGGGATCACGTCGGCGCTGGGATCACGTCGGCGCTGGGATCACGCTGGCGCTGGGATCACGTCGGCGCTGGGATCACGCCGGCGCTGGGATCACGTCGGCGCTGGGATCACGTCGGCGCTGGGATCACGCCGGCGCTGGGATCACGCCGGCGCTGGGATCACGCCGGCGCTGGGATCACGCTGGCGCTGGGATCACGTCGGCGCTGGGATCACGCTGGCGCTGGGATCACGTCGGCGCTGGGATCACGTCGGCGCTGGGATCACGTCGGCGCTGGGATCACGTCGGCGCTGGGATCACGCTGGCGCTGGGATCACGTCGGCGCTGGGATCACGCTGGCGCTGGGATCACGTCGGCGCTGGGATCACGTCGCCGCTGGGATCACGTCGGCGCTGGGATCACGTCGGCGCTGGGATCACGCCGGCGCTGGGATCACGCTGGCGCTGGGATCACGTCGGCGCTGGGATCACGCTGGCGCTGGGATCACGTCGGCGCTGGGATCACGTCGGCGCTGGGATCACGTCGGCGCTGGGATCACGTTGGCGCTGGGATCACGTTGGCGCTGGGATCACGTCTGCGCTGGGATCACGTCGGCGCTGGGATCACGTCGGCGCTGGGATCACGTTGTCGCTGGGATCACGTCGGCGCTGGGATCCCGTCGGCGCTGGGATCACGCCGGCGCTGGGATCACGCCGGCGCTGGGATCACGTCGGCGCTGGGATCACGTCGGCGCTGGGATCACGTCGGCGCTGGGATCACGCCGGCGCTGGGATCACGCCGGCGCTGGGATCACGTCGGCGCTGGGATCACGCCGGCGCTGGGATCACGCCGGCGCTGGGATCACGCCGGCGCTGGGATCACGTCGGCGCTGGGATCACGTCGGCGCTGGGATCACGTCGGCGCTGGGATCACGCCGGCGCTGGGATCACGTCGGCGCTGGGATCACGCCGGCGCTGGGATCACGCCGGCGCTGGGATCACGTCGGCGCTGGGATCACGTCGGCGCTGGGATCACGTCGGCGCTGGGATCACGTCGGCGCTGGGATCACGTCGGCGCTGGGATCACGCTGGCGCTGGGATCACGTCGGCGCTGGGATCACGCTGGCGCTGGGATCACGTCGGCGCTGGGATCACGTCGCCGCTGGGATCACGTCGGCGCTGGGATCACGTCGGCGCTGGGATCACGCCGGCGCTGGGATCACGCTGGCGCTGGGATCACGTCGGCGCTGGGATCACGTCGGCGCTGGGATCACGCCGGCGCTGGGATCACGCCGGCGCTGGGATCACGTCGGCGCTGGGATCACGTCGGCGCTGGGATCACGTCGGCGCTGGGATCACGTCGGCGCTGGGATCACGTCGGCGCTGGGATCACGCCGGCGCTGGGATCACGCCGGCGCTGGGATCACGCCGGCGCTGGGATCACGTCGGCGCTGGGATCACGCCGGCGCTGGGATCACGCCGGCGCTGGGATCACGCCGGCGCTGGGATCACGCCGGCGCTGGGATCACGTCGGCGCTGGGATCACGTCGGCGCTGGGATCACGCCGGCGCTGGGATCACGTCGGCGCTGGGATCACGCCGGCGCTGGGATCCCGCCGGCGCTGGGATCACGTCGGCGCTGGGATCACGTCGGCGCTGGGGACACGCCGGCGCTGGGATCACGTCGGCGCTGGGATCACGTCGGCGCTGGGATCACGTCGGCGCTGGGATCACGTCGGCGCTGGGATCACGTCGGCGCTGGGATCACGTCGGCGCTGGGATCACGTCGGCGCTGGGATCACGCCGGCGCTGGGATCACGTCGGCACTGGGATCACGTCGGCGCTGGGATCACGTCGGCGCTGGGATCACGTCGGCGCTGGGATCACGTCGGCGCTGGGATCACGCCAGCGCTGGGATCACGTCGGCGCTGGGATCACGCTGGCGCTGGGATCACGTCGGCGCTGGGATCACGCCGGCGCTGGGATCACGTCGGCGCTGGGATCACGCTGGCGCTGGGATCACGTCGGCGCTGGGATCACGTCGGCGCTGGGATCACGCCGGCGCTGGGATCACGTTGGCGCTGGGATCACGCTGGCGCTGGGATCACGTCGGCGCTGGGATCACGTCGGCGCTGGGATCACGCCGGCGCTGGGATCACGTTGGCGCTGGGATCACGCTGGCGCTGGGATCCCGTCGGCGCTGGGATCACGCCAGCGCTGGGATCACGTCGGCGCTGGGATCACGTCGGCGCTGGGATCACGTCGGCGCTGGGATCACGCCGGCGCTGGGATCCCGCCGGCACTGGGATCACGTCGGCGCTGGGATCCCGCCGGCACTGGGATCACGTCGGCGCTGGGATCACGCCGGCGCTGGGATCACGTCGGCGCTGGGATCACGTCGGCGCTGGGATCACGTCGGCGCTGGGATCACGTCGGCGCTGGGATCACGCCGGCGCTGGGATCACGCCGGCGCTGGGATCACGTCGGCGCTGGGATCACGTCGGCGCTGGGATCACGTCGGCGCTGGGATCACGTCGGCGCTGGGATCACGTCGGCGCTGGGATCACGTCGGCGCTGGGAGCACGTCGGCGCTGGGATCACGCCGGCGCTGGGATCACGTTGGCGCTGGGATCACGCTGGCGCTGGGATCACGTCGGCGCTGGGATCACGTCGGCGCTGGGATCACGCCGGCGCTGGGATCACGTTGGCGCTGGGATCACGCTGGCGCTGGGATCCCGTCGGCGCTGGGATCACGTCGGCGCTGGGATCACGCCAGCGCTGGGATCACGTCGGCGCTGGGATCACGTCGGCGCTGGGATCACGTCGGCGCTGGGATCACGTTGGCGCTGGGATCACGCCGGCGCTGGGATCACGTCGGCGCTGGGATCACGTCGGCGCTGGGATCACGTTGGCGCTGGGATCACGCCGGCGCTGGGATCACGTCGGCGCTGGGATCACGTCGGCGCTGGGATCACGTCGGCGCTGGGATCACGTCGGCGCTGGGATCACGTTGGCGCTGGGATCACGCCGGCGCTGGGATCACGTCGGCGCTGGGATCACGTCGGCGCTGGGATCACGTCGGCGCTGGGATCACGTTGGCGCTGGGATCACGTCGGCGCTGGGATCACGTCGGCGCTGGGATCACGCCGGCGCTGGGATCACGTCGGCGCTGGGATCACGCCGGCGCTGGGATCACGTCGGCGCTGGGATCACGTCGGCGCTGGGATCACGTCGGCGCTGGGATCACGTTGGCGCTGGGATCACGTCGGCGCTGGGATCACGTCGGCGCTGGGATCACGTCGGCGCTGGGATCACGTTGGCGCTGGGATCACGTCGGCGCTGGGATCACGTCGACGCTGGGATCACGTCGGCGCTGGGATCACGTCGGCGCTGGGATCACGTCGGCGCTGGGATCACGTCGGCGCTGGGATCACGTCGGCGCTGGGATCACGTCGACGCTGGGATCACGTCGGCGCTGGGATCACGTCGACGCTGGGATCACGTCGGCGCTGGGATCACGCAGGCGCTGGGATCACGTCGGCGCTGGGATCACGTCGGCGCTGGGATCACGCCGGCGCTGGGATCCCGCCGGCGCTGGGATCACGCCGGCGCTGGGATCACGCCGGCGCTGGGATCACGCCGGCGCTGGGATCACGCCGGCGCTGGGATCACGTCGCCGCTGGGATCACGCCGGCGCTGGGATCACGCCGGCGCTGGGATCACGTCGGCGCTGGGATCACGCCGGCGCTGGGATCACGTCGGCGCTGGGATCACGTCGGCGCTGGGATCACGTCGGCGCTGGGATCACGTCGGCGGTCCTGCGCATGCGGCAACTCGCGCTGGCCAGCGGAGGCCCTTCGGCACCGGTTGGCGCGGCGTCCACCCCTCCCAGCGCCGGCCTAGCCTCCGGAAGTGCAGAGGATTCCGCAACCTCCGGGCCGCCCCGCCGATTGCGGGAGAATCCCGCCCGACATTTCAAAACTCTTGGTGTGAAGCTCATTGGCCGGAATTCTCCTGCTGTTTGCTGACGGTGGGATTCTTTCCGTCGGCAGCACCTCCCCCCCCGCTCCCCCCCGCTCCCGGGTTTGCCGGCGGTGTGGAGTGGCTTCAATGGGAACGTCTATTGACAGCAGCGGGAGCAGGGAGTCTCACCGCCAGCAAGCGGCACACCGCTGGGAAACAGGAGGCTGGAAGGATGGAGACTCCCGTCCGTTGTGTTGTGAAAGACTTTGTAGAAAAACAAATTTTGCTTATTTTTATTTTCTTTACGGACCCAACCTCTTTTCATACCTTCGCTTTGAATCCTTCTTTGATGCTGACATCAATCGCAGCTGTTTACATTCTTCAAACAACACCGCCTGTGGCAAGCACTTTTGTTATCTGAAGCTCAGATCAGGATACGGGCGTCTTTCTCTGACCCTCTCGGCCTGTCAGAGTTCATCATCCCTTTGTCTAGACCTGAACCACCTCCAGAGGGGTTTATTTTTACATTTCTCCATCAGGGCTTATAGGGAGAGGACAGAGGGCATGGAAAGGGAGAGGTTAGTGGGGGAGATTTTGAGAGTGGACAGGAGATACGCAGAGGCCCCGGAGGAAAGATTACTTGGGAAAGGCGACAGCTCCAGACGGAGTTTGACCTGTTGACCACGGGGAAGGCGGAGGCACAGTGGAGGAAGGCGCAGGGGGCGACCTACGAGTACGGGGAAAAGGCTAGTCGGATGCTGGCGCACCAGCTCCGTAAGAGGACGGCAGCGAGGGAAATAGGGGGAATCAAAGATGGAAGGGGAGCCACGGTTCGGAGTGTAACGAAAATAAACAAGGTATTCAAGGCCTTCTATGAAGAGCTGTACAAATCCCAGCCCCCAGGGGGGGAAGAGGGATGAGACGATTACTAGACCAACTGAGGTTCCCGAGGGTGGAGGAGCAAGAGGTGGCTGGTTTGGGGGCACCAATCGGGTTGGAGGAGCTGAGCAAGGGTTTGGGGAGTATGCAGGCAGGGAAGGCCCCGGGGCCGGACGGATTCCCGGTGGAGTTCTTCAGGAAGTACGCAGACCTGTTGGCCCCGCTACTAGTGAGGACCTTTAATGAGGCAAGAGAGGAGGGGACCCTGCCCCCGACAATGTCGGAAGCGACAATTTCCTTGATTCTAAAGCGAGACAAGAACCCACTATAATGTGGATCGTACAGGCCGATCTCGCTCCGCAATGTGGACGCTAAGTTATTGGCAAAAGTGCTGGCCACGAGGATTGAGGATTGTGTCCCGGGGGTGATTCATGAGGACCAGATAGGATTTGTAAAGGGCAGGCAATTAAACACTAATGTGCGGCGGCTCTTAAACGTGATAATGATGACATCGGAGGAGGGAGAGGCGGAGATAGTGGCAGCTATGGATGCGGAAAAGGCCTTTGACCGAGTAGAGTGGGAGTACCTCTGGGAGGTGCTGCGTAGGTTTGGGTTCGGGGGAGGGTTTATCAGCTGGGTTAAGCTCCTTTACAGAGACCCGGTGGCGAGTGTAGTGACGAACCGGTGGAGGTCGGAGTACTTTCGGCTGTACCGAGGAACGAGGCAGGGGTGCCCCCCTGTCCCCCCTGTTGTTTGCATTGCCGATCGAACCCTTGGCCATATCACTGAGGGAGTCTAATAAATGGAGGGGGGTGGTCCGAGGGGGAGAAGAGCATCGGGTGTCACTATACACGGATGACCTGTTGCTGTACGTGGCGGACCCAATGGAGGGGATGGTGGAGGTCATGCAGACTCTTAGGGAGTTTGGGGAGTTCTCGGGCTATAAGCTCAATGTAGGGAAGAGTGAGCTCTTTGTATTACAGGCAGGGGACCAAGAAAGAGGGATAGGGGACCTACCGCTGAGGAGGGCGGTGGGGAGTTTTCGGTATCTGGGGATCCAGATAGCCAGGAGTTGGGGGGCCCTACATAAATTGAATCTGACGAGGTTGGTGGACCAAATGGAGGAGGACTTCAAAAGATGGGACGTGTTGCCGCTCTCGCTGGCGGGTAGAGTGCAGTCGGTCAAAATGGTGGTCCTTCCGAGGTTTTTGTTTGTGTTTCAGTGCCTTCCCATCGGGATCACCAAGGGCTTTTTCAAGAGAGTAGGTAGAAGTATTATGGGGTTTGTGTGGGCGAATAAGACTCCGAGGGTTGCCGCTGCCAAACCTAGGGAGCTACTACTGGGCAGCAAATGTGGCGATGATCTGCAAGTGGGTGATGGAGGGAGAGGGGGCGGCATGGAAGAGGATGGAGGTGGCGTCCTGTAAAGGAACGAGCTTGGGGGCGTTGGTGACGGCACCGCTGCCGTTCTCGCTGTCAAAATATACCACAAGCCCGGTGGTGGCGGCAACGCTAAGGATCTGGGGCCAGTGGAGACGGCACAGGGGTGCAGTGGGAGCCTCGGTGTGGTCCCCGATCAGGGGTAACCACCGGTTTGTCCCGGGGAAGGTGGACGGGGGGGTTCCAGGGCTGGCATCGGGCGGGGATTAGAAGAATGGGGGACCTGTTCATTGATGGGACATTTGCGCTAGCAGAAGAGTTGAAGGGTAAATGGGAGGAGGAGCTGGGGGAGGAGATCAAGGAAGGTTTGTGGGCTGATGCCCTGGGTAGGGTTAATTCCTCCTCCTCATGTGCCAGGCTCAGACTGATACAATTTAAGGTGGTCCACAGAGCGCATTTGACGGGGACGAGGTTGAGTAGGTTCTTTGGGGTAGAGGACAGATGTGGAAGGTGTTCAGGGAGCCCGGCAAACCATGTCCATATGTTCTAGACATGCCCGGCACTGGAGGGGTTCTGGAGAGGAGTGGCGGGAACAATATCTCAGGTGGTGAAAGTCCGGGTCAAGCCAAGCTGGGGGCTAGCAATATTCGGAGTAGTGGACGAACCGGGAGTGCAGGATGTGAAAGAGGCCGGCATTCTGGCCTTTGCGTCCCTAGTAGCCCGGCGAAGGATCTTGCTAATGTGGAAAGAGGCGAAGCCCCCCAGCGTGGAGGCCTGGATAAATGATATGGCAGGGATCATAAAGCTGGAGAGGATTAAGTTTGCCTTGAGAGGGTCTGCGCAGGGGTTCTACAGGCGGTGGCAACCGTTCCTAGACTATCTCGCGGAGCGTTAGAGGAAGTTCGGTCAGCAGCAGCACCAACCCTGGCGGGGGGGGGGGGGGGGGGGGGGGGGGGGGCGGGGATGGGGGATTGCTTGGGGGGATGGAGGAGCGGGAGATAACATGGAGGGTGGGGGAAACTGGCACGTGCGGGCGAGAGGCAGTGTATAAAGCTATGTAAATATACCATTTTGCCATGTATATATCTTGCTCAGTGCGTTGTTGTGTTATTTTGTTCGGGGGGGGGGGGGGGGGGGTTTATTGTTTGTAAGGGGGAAAAATTGTGTTGGTAAAAAACTTTAATAAATATATATTTAAAAAAAAAAGACAATGTGCACCCCCTTTTCAGCTTTGCCATTGGATTGGGGGTAATGGGGACTGGACGTGACATGTGTGAAGTTGTAACGTTTGGCAAAATTGGACCACTCCTGACTGGCAAAACACGGGCCATTGTCGGACATGACCGTGAGCGGGATGCCATGGCGAGTGAAGGTTTCCTTGCACGTCCGAATGACCGCAGTTGAGGTGAGGTCACGTAGCCTAACTACCTCCAGGTAGTTTGAGAAATAGTCCACTATGAGGACGTGGTCCCGGCCAAGTGCATGGAACAGGTCGATGCCCACTTTGGTCCAGGGGACGTGACCAACTCATGGGGTTGCAAGGTCTCCCTTGGCTGAGCAGGCTGGAAACGCTGGCATGTTGGGCAGTTAAGAACGGCGTTGGCAATGTCCTCGTTGATTCCAGGCCAGTACACTGCCTCACGGGCCCGTCGGCGGCATTTCTCCACTCCCAGGTGGTCCTCATGGAGCTGCTCAAGGACGAGGTTCCGCATGCTGTGCGGAATGATGATCCTGTCCAGCTTCAGTAGAATTCCATCTGCCACCGCCAGGTCATCTTTAATGTTATAAAATTGAGGGCATTGGCCCTTGAGCCACCCGTCTGTCAGGTGGCGCATGACACGTTGGAGCAGGGGATCGTTGGCCGCCTCACGACGAATATGGATGAATCGTTCGTCCGTGGCGGGCAGATTGGATGCGGCGAATGCCACCTGAGCATCAATTTGGCACACGAAGCCCGCTGGGTCGCAGGGTGTGGTGACAGATCGGGAGAGTGCATCGGCGACGATGAGCTCCTTACCCGGGATGTAGACGAGTTTGAAGTCGTACCGCCTGAGTTTAAGGAGAATGCGCTGCAGGCGCGGCGTCATGTCGTTAAGGTCTTTTTGAATGATATTGACCAGTGGCCTGTGGTCTGCCTCGACTGTGAACTTTGGGAGTCCATGGACATAGTCACGGAATTTGACGACTCCGGTAAGAAAGCCCAGGCACTCTTTGTCAATTTGCGCATCGCTCTGTTCGGTGGGCGTCATTGCACGTGACGCGTATGCGACAGGAGCCCATGAGGAGGCGTCGTCACGTTGAAGGAGCACTGCTCCAATGCCGGACTGACTGGCATCCGTGGAGATCTTTGTTTCTTTGGCCGGATCTAAAAATGCCAACACCGGGGCCTTGGTCAGCCTCGCCCTGAGTTTCCGCCATTCTTGTTCGTGGGCGGGGAGCCATTGGAACTCGGTCGTCTTCTTAACCAGGTTCCTGAGAGCCGTGGTGTGGGAGGCGAGGTTAGGGATGAATTTCCCCAGGAAATTGACCATGCCCAGGAAGCGGAGGACCGCCTTCTTGTCCTCCGGTGTCTTCATGGCCTTAATGGCAGATACCTTGTCAGCATCCGGCTGCACGCCAAACTGTGAAATGTGGCCTCCGAGGATTTTAAGTTCTGTTTGACCAAAGGAGCATTTGGTCCTGTTGAGGCGGAGGCCATGGATTCGTCGGAAGACGCGTTGGGGGCGATCAATGTGCTCCTGCGGGGTGGTAGACCAGACGATGATGTCGTCCCCATATACGCGAACCCCTTCGATACCTTCCATCATCTGCTCCATTATTCTGTGGAACACCTCCGATGCAGAGATGATGCCAAACGGCATCCGGTTGCAGCAATACCAGCCAAATGGGATGTTAAAGGTGCAGAGCTTCCGACTGGATGCGTCGAGTTGGATCTGCCAGAACCCCTTGGATGCGTCTAGCTTGGTGAAAAATTTGGCGCGAACCATCTCGCAGGTGAGTTCTTCGCGCTTTGGAATGGGATAGTGTTCTCTCATAATATTGCGGTTAAGGTCCTTGGGATCAATGCATATGTGTAATTCACCGGATGGTTTTTTCACGCACACCATAGAGCTGACCCAGTCAGTCGGTTCTGTAACTTTTGAAATTACGCCCTGGTCCTGGAGGTCCTGCAGCTGCTGCTTGAGGTGGTCCTTGAGGGGTGCCGGTACCCTGCGAGGTGAGTGCATTTGGTTTTAACAAGATTTTATAAGTGTATGGGAGTGTGCCCATGCCCTCGAATACACCGTGGTATCGGGTGATGATGGCGTTCAGCTGTGTCAGAAAGTCAGCGTCCTGAGATGCGGAAGCGTCAGCGGGTGACAGGGAGTGAACCCTTTGGACAAGGTTTAGATGTTTGCACGCCTGAGCACCAAGCAGGGAGGCTTTAGTGGATCCCACTATTTTGAATGGCAGGTTAGCCTTTAATGACCGGTGCGACACTTCAAGTTGGCAAGAGCCACTGGCAGCAATGGCATTACCATTATAGTCCAGAAGCTGGCAGGCGGATGGCAGGATGGTAGGCTTGACATGGAGGCTTTCGAGGTCAGACCGCACAATGAGGTTGGTTGAAGCGCCGGTGTCCAGGCGGAATCGGATGCGGGATCGGTTGACCGTGAGGGTGGCACACCACTCGTCGTCCGGATCAATGCGGAATATTGGGAGAGACTTGGCTTTTGTCTTCTGGAGCATCTTGTGTTTGGTGATGATGCCCACCCGAAATGGTGCTTTCGGGTCCTCGGTGTCAAGGTCCGGAATCAAGTCGGAGTCGGAATAGGTGACCGGTGGCTGGGTGGTTCGGACATCCCTGCGTGGCTGGTTGGAGCAACGAGAGGTAGTAGGTTGAGCAGACCTGCATAGGGCTGCATAGTGGCCAAGCTTGCCACATTGGAGACAGCGTCGGGAGTTTGCAGGACATTGCCGCTTTAAGTGGGCAGAGCCACAGTTGCCGCACGTCGTGACGTCAGAATGTTTGGTATGCCACCGGGCAGTGCGGTCTTCGGCCTTGCCGTCCCCTCAGTCAGTGTGCGCATGCGCGGGAGCCCATGAAAAGCGCGCAAAATGGCCGCCCTCATCCAGGCTTAGGCCCTGGCGTTGTTTATGGTTTGCACCCACTCCGCCTCGTGGGGACCTTGCCGCGCCGTTGCAGCCGTTTGAATGTGAGAGTATCGGTTAGTGGTGTGTTCATGCAGAACGCAGGTCTCAATGGCTATCGCAAGGGTGAGCTGTTTAACCTTGAGGAGCTGCTGGCGTAGGGGGTCCGATTGCACACTGAAAACGATCTGGTCACGGATCATCGAGACGGAGGTGGAGCCGTAATTACAGGACTGCGCGAGGATGCGAAGGTGGGTGAGGAAAGATTGAAAATCTCATCCTTACCCTGCAGACCCTGTTGAAAGACATAGCGCTCAAAACTTTCATTTACCTCGATGTCACAGTGACTGTCGAATTTGAGCAGGACTGTCTTGAACTTGGACTTGTCTTCACCTTCAGCGAAAGTGAGAGAGTTGAAGATATGGATGGTGTGGTCCCCGGCCGTGGAAAGGAAGAGAGCAATCTTCCTGGCGTCTGAGGCAGCTTCCAGGTCTGTAGCTTCGAGGTACAGCTGGAATCGTTGTTTAAAGATTTTCCAGTTCGCACAGAGGTTGCCGGTGATGCGGAGCGGCGGGGGGGGGCGGACGCTGTCCATACTACCGGATGGCTGATTGCTTGTCGAAGGCAGATCACTTGAAGGTAGGTCTATTAAACTCTAACATCACATACTGGTACCGTGATGTGTTGGGTACTCTGGATCTGTGGAGACTGCGTTTACCTTCGCAGTAACATAGACAGGCTACCAACACTTGTAATTGTACAACTCTATTTTATTTAACTAAGAGCTGTTAAACATACTTGCACTGTGGGTCGACACTATGTTAGATTGACTGAAGACCAATGCCTAACCTGACCAGCCTATACTGCTAGCACATGGTGGATGTTTGTGCTACTGACTGCGGGCTCTGTCTGTCTCAGAGGCTGCATCCCGAACGAGCGGGAAAACTAGTGCCCTCTGTCTTTATAGTGACCGTGCCCTGACTGGTGATTGGCTGCTGTGTTGTGTGTGTTGATTGGTCTTGCAGTGTGTCAGTCAGTGTGTGTCTCTGCACCATCATATACTGATGTGTATATTATGACACCTCCCTTCTCCCAGGAGACGGGAGGGTGTGAAATGGGAGGGAAAATTTGTTGATTGATGATGCTGAAGCCATCAGGATGTTTGGGGCAGGCCTGTTGACAGCCTTTTCCTGATGGCCAATTTAGTAACATCACATTCCAACTCCTCCTGTCTCTCCACAAATTTCTCATCCCAGCTGCCTTTCTGCTCAATCTCCTCTGCTCAATCTTCCAGGTCTTTTTTTTTCATTAATCGAACGTGGGCTGTGGGCGTGGCTGGCTGTGCCAGCATTTATTGTCCATCCCGAGGGCATTTTAAGAGTAAACCACATTGCTGTGGGTCTGGAGTCACGTGTAGGCCAGACCGGGTAAGGACGGCAGATTTCCTTCCCTAAAGGACATTAGTGACCCAGATGGTTTTTTGTGACAATCGCCAATGGTTTCATTGTCATCATTAGACATTTTATTTCAATCTGTAGCCTGTTGGGATTCGAACCCGTGTCCCCAGAGCATGACCCCGGGTCTCTGGATTACTCATCCAGTGATAATGTCACTACGCCACTGCGTCCCTCTCCACATCTTCCTAAAGTGTGGTTCCATTGGACACAATACTCCAGCTAAGGTCGAAACAATGATTTATAAAAATCTAGCAAAACGTCTCTGCTTTTCTGGTCTCTGCTTCTATTTATATACCCGGGAATCCTGAATGCATTTTAACAGAGAGTTAAGAAGTAGTTCTGATTATGGATGTGGTCCAGTAGATCCCGGGAGAGGCCAGGCTGGGCGGGACCCAGCCTGGCAAGGTTCAGTGTGTTTAGAAACCCACTTAGCCGTGCTGGCACCCGAGCGAAGCGCCACCCGGCCTCTATCGGCCTCGCCGTGGGGCCCCCAGCCGGGAGCCGTTCAGCAGTGGCCCCCACAAGCGGGACCAGGCAGAACGGTATCTGGGGGGGTGTCTGCCAGGCGATTGCAGACCCCCCGGGTGGTGGTCCTCCAGGCAGGGGAGCACCCTGGCACTACTGGAGGCACCTGGTCACCTTGGAAGGGGCACTGTCAGGGTGCCATGTTGCCCGCTCCAGGAATCGGGCCTGGTGAGTGCCCTGCCCAAGGACCCCCCTTATAGGTGAAATTATGTGTGGGGGGTGTCTGGGGGATGGAGGGGGGGGGGTGCGTTGAGAGATGGGGACGCCATTTAATGGCGCTCCCCACTGGCGATCAAAAAAACCCAGAGTGCATTAAGTAGTGGGGTCATTCCCGACCCTTTCTATTTTTTTTGTTCGATCGCGCCCTGTAACTTTGCACTCGGATCAAAAGATAATTTGACGTGACTTCAGATTAAAACACATGGATGTTTATCTTTGTGGTATGAATCTTTCACTATGAAGCTCATCTTCAACGTCCCTCTGAGCCAATGATTCACTCTAGTTTTATGACCCGTATTTCTGTGATTCCCTCTGATGCGTCAATCGATTTCCCCTGGGTCGAGTCCAGACCAGCATATTCCCACTTGAATAGCTGTTACGTTGAACTCTGGATGCTGCGCCTGTTGTCATGGGATACGAGACAAATTGTTTTTATGTACTGTGAAGACCATGGCGAGAGCAAGTCTTATCATCAGGGAGGGAAATAAATAGCAGAAGGAGCTGTCTTTGTTCTCTCAGCTGTTGTAGAGTTACAGAAGGTCATGGTTCTTCTGCAAAGTCCCTGAATAAAGCTGAATGCAGCTTGAGTTGCACATTGACAGCTGATACAGATCTGCTCAACAATAAACCTTACAGCGCACACTGAGAGGATTGTAGATTCATCAGCAGTTTGTAAAGGATAGTCATGCCTCAATATCAAATGAAAATAGAATCATGGGCGTCACGGTGGCACAGTGGTTAGCACTGCTGCCCCACAGCTCCAGAGTCCCAGGTTCGATTCCCACCTCAGGTGACTGTGTGGAATTTTCACATCCTCCCCGTGTCTGCGTGGGTTTCCTCCGGGTGCTCCGGTTTTCTCCCACAGTCCAAAGATGTGCAGGTTAGGTGGATTGGTCGTGATAAATTGCCCCTTAGTGTCCAAAAGGTTAGGTGGGGGTTAGGGGGTTACAGGAATAGGGCAGGGGAGTAGGAGCAGGGAGGGAGCTCTTTCGGAGCGTTTGCTGCAGACTCAATGGGCCGAATGGCCTCCTTCTGCACTGTAGGAATTCTATGGTTCTATTCTATGGTTCTAAGTTGCTAACTCTGGATGGTTCTAACAGTTTTACCCCGACAGTTACTCTGAGAGAGTTAGAAAGAATAAAAACTTTGAACTCCAGACTGACTAAAAAAACCAGATTCCCTGGGAAATCCTGCACAAACACGACCCCCCCCCCCCCCCCCCCCCCCAGGGTACCGCCCTACCAGCACCCGACCCAATCTCCCCCCACCCCTCCCCCCCGCCCCAGCCTGACAGCCCCACCCCCGCCTCCCCCCACCCGGCGGAACGCGGTCCGACCCCATCCCCTCCCGCGCTGACTGACACCCCTTCTGGACTGAGCCCCATCCTGGATTGATGCCTTTCCCAGGCTGGCTCCCCACTCTCCCGGATTTACCCACCCCCTGTAAATTGTCCTTTTAAACGTCCCCTTTACCGCAGCGACTGCAGCGAAAAGGGGGAGTTTCCTACTTCTCTGCGCCCCAGTTACTCTGCGCCGATGCAGCCGGAGGGGCGATTCGCTGCTCCTGCCTCGCCTGGCCTGAGTGAGGAGGGCTGGGCGAGGCGGGCGCTTTGGAATCCCATCGCAGTAAGCCTGTCACGAGTGACAATCCGCCAGAGATTACTGCTCCGCAGAAGGTACGAGCCATTGAAACATCGCACACAGCAGAGGTCACGGAGAAGCTGATGGTCGACACCCTGTGGGGCTTTGTAACACCACTGAAGGCTGGTGGACTACCCTGGAGAAAGGCCAAGAGAGATGGGAGGCTGCTAACAGATGGGAGCACCAATGTAACTGTGAGGGCAGGATTATAGACCAACATGACTTATACTGTGTACACCAGGCAGCACGGTAGCACAAGTGGATAGCACTGTGGCTTCACAGGGTCCCAGGTTCGATTCCCTGCTGGGTCACTGTCTGTGCGGAGTCTGCACGTTCTCCCCGTGACTGCGTGGGTTTCCTCCGGTTTCCTCCCACAGTACAAAGATGTGCAGGTTAGGTGGATTGGCCATGATAATTTGTCCTTAGTGTCCAAAAGAGGTTAGGTGGGGTTATTGGGTTACGGGGAGAGGGTGGAAGTGAGAGCTTAAGTGGGTCGAATGGTCTCCTTCTGCACTGTATGTTCTATGAATCTATAGATACTTGCACAACTTTCAGAAGCTTTTTACAACCAATGGAGTAATTCTAAAGGGTAATCATTGTACTTTGGGAAATGGTGACGTGTGTTTGTGAACGCCAAGGTCCCGCTGACAGCAATGTGTCTTCACATCGCAGGCCAATAATTACTGCTGCTCTTCTTGGACATTGTGGCCGTGGAATCTACGCAGGCAGCCTGAGGGGGCAGATAGAGCCTTGGTTTAATGTGTCTGCACCAGGCTGTGAACCAGTAACCTTTTGCCTCAGAGAGTGTTTCTCTCACTGAGCAATAATGGCTGAAAGCAATCCCTCCGTTGTGCGATAACTGACGTCCCAATATCCACCTTTCCCAGTTCCTGATCAATTCTGGAAAATTTGTTGAACACTGAACTTAAAAGACACAAAGAATAGCGAGTTGTTTTTGCGGAACGCTGGTTTGGGAGGGTATGGAGATGGGTGAGAGTGTTGAATGTGACTGATTCAGAGACAGTTCTCACCATCAGGTGGAACCGGTTTGTGTACATTCTCCAACATTTAAAGCAACTTGTTGAAGGTTGTCTCATAAAAGGAAAGTTAATTTCCCACATTCTGCACTATTTATCAGCACATGATACACTTTACAGAACTTATAGCAAACTGGTTATCTACTGGGCTCCCCAGGTGAGGTTCCCCAAATTAGTTAAATCTGGGCAAGACCCCTCAACTTGTTACTGTCTGGCTGTTTATTGTAGAAGGAACAGTCCTTCACTCATGAGCAGTAGACGGTCGAGCTTTGTGTTCTTAGAGATTCAAGATTCCAGGAGCACTAACTTCAACAGGCAAATAGTCAGTTTCCAGATTCTGGGGCGAAATTCTCCGTAATCGGCGCGATGTCCGTCGACCGGCGCCAAAAACGACGCAAATCAGTCCGGCATCGCGCCGCCCCAAAGGTGCGGAATCCTCCTGACCTTGAGGCTAGGCCCGCGACGGACTGATTTCCGCCCCGCCAGCAGGCAGGAAAGGCCTTTGGTGCCCCGCCAGCTGGCACGGAAATGACATTGCCGGGCGGCTCTTGCGCGGGAGCGATAGCGGCCGCTCACGGCATCCCCGCGCATGCGCAGTGGAGGGGGGTCTCTTCCGCCTCCGCCATGGAGGAGACCATGGCGAAGGCGGAAGGAAAAGAGTGCCCCCACAGCACAGGCCCGCCCGCGGATCAGTGGGCCCCGATCGCGGGCCAGGCCACCGTGGGGGCACCCCCAGGGCCAGATCGCCCCGTGCCCCCCCCAGGACCCCGGAGCCCTCCTGCGCCGCCTTGTCCCGCCGGTAAGGTAGGTGGTTTAATCTACGCCGGCGGGACAGGCATTCCAGCAGCGGGACCTCAGCCCATCCAGGCTGGAGAATCGCTGGGGGGGGGGGGGGGGCCGCCAACCGGCACAGCCCGATTCCCATCCCCGCCGAATCTCCGGTGCCGGAGAATTCGGCAACCGGCGGGAGCGGGATTCACGCCAGCCCCCGGCGATTCTCCAACCCGGCGGGGGGTCGGAGAATCTCGACCCTGGTGTTCAACAGTTTGACACACACACACACACACCACACACTCACACACATACACACACATACACACACACACTCTCTCACACACACACACACACCACACACACACACACCTACACACACACTCTCTCACACACACACACACACTCTCTCACACACACACACACCTACACACACACACACCACACACACACACCTATACACACACTCTCTCTCACACACACACACCTACACACACTGATGCACTCTCAATTACGACGAGACGAGAGTAGAGAGTAATCGATGCTTTATTACACAGAGTTGTGTGGCCTCCCGCAGCTGCTTACGAAATGGCTGCAGCTCGGAGAGCACACACATTTATATACCGCCTATTGGGCGGAGCCAGCAGGCAGGGATCTACCCCCGTACCTGTAGTACAGGGTCCAGGTGAGTGCAGTCCCGGGAAGTGCGCTCCTGCCAGTGTGATCCCGTTGAACGCGGTCCCGGCGAGTGCGGACCCGGCGAGTGCGGTCCCGGTGAATGCGGACCCGGCGAGTGCGGTCCCGGTGAATGCGGACCCGGTGAGTGCAGTCCCGGCGAGTGCGGTCCCGGTGAGTGCGGACCCGGCGAGCGCGGTCCCGGTGAGTGCAGTCCCGGCGAGTGCGGTCCCGGTGAATGCGGACCTGGCGAGCGCGGTCCCGGTGAGTGCGGTCCGGGTGAGTGCATTCCCGGTGAGTGCGGTCCCGGCGAGTGCGGTCCCGGTAATGCGGACCCGGCGAGCGCGGTCCCGGTGAGTGCGGTCCCGGTGAGTGCGGACCCGGCGAGTGCGGTCCCGGTGAGTGCGGTCCCGGCGAGTGCAGTCCCAGTGAGTGTGGTCCCGGTGAGTGCGGTCCCGGCGAGTGCGGTCCCGGTGAGTGCGGTCCCGGCGAGTGCGGTCCCGGTGAGTGCGGTCCCGGCGAGTGCAGACCCGGCGAGTGCAGTCCCGGTGAGTGCGGTCCCGGTGAGTGCGGTCCCGGCGAGTGCGGTCCCGGTGAGTGCGGTCCCGGCGAGTGCAGTCCCAGTGAGTGTGGTCCCGGTGAGTGCGGTCCCGGCGAGTGCAGTCCCAGTGAGTGTGGTCCCGGCGAATGCGGTCTCGGTGAATGTGGTCCCGGGGATTGCGGTCCTGGCGAGTGTTGACCCGGCGAGTGCGGTCCAAGCGAGTGCGGACTCGGTGGGTGTCATCCCGGCGAGTGCGGTCCCGGCGAGTGCAGTCCCGGCGAGTGCAGAACCAGCGAGTGCGGACCTGGCGGGTGTCATGCCGGTGCACACCGTCCCGGCGGGTGCAGTCCCGGCGAGTGCGGTCCTGGTGAGTGCGGTCCCGGCGAGTGCGGTCCCGGCGAGTGCTGTCCCGGCGAGTGCGGTCCTGGCGAGTGCGGTCCCGGCGAGTGCGGCCCCGGCGAGTGCGGACCCGGCGAGTGCGGACCCGGCGAGTGCGGTCCTGGTGAGTGCGGTCCCGGCGAGTGCGGTCCCGGCGAGTGCTGTCCAAGCGAGTGCGGACTCGGTGGGTGCGGTCCCGGCGAACGCGGTCCCGGTGAGTGAGGTCCCGGCGAGTGCAGTCCCGGCGAGTGCAGAACCAGCGAGTGCGGACCTGGCGGGTGTCATGCCGGTGCACACCGTCCCGGCGGGTGCAGTCCCGGCGAGTGCGGTCCTGGTGAGTGCGGATCCAGCGAGTGCGGTCCCGGCGAGTGCGGTCCTGGTGAGTGCGGTCCCGGCGAGTGCGGTCCCGGCGAGTGCTGTCCCGGCGAGTGCGGTCCCGGCGAGTGCTGTCCCGGCGAGTGCGGTCCCGGCGAGTGCGGTCCCGGCGAGTGCGGCCCCGGCGAGTGCGGACCCGGCGAGTGCGGACCCGGCGAGTGCGGTCCTGGTGAGTGCGGTCCCGGCGAGTGCGGTCCCGGCGAGTGCTGTCCCGGCGAGTGCGGTCCCGGCGAGTGCGGTCCCGGCGAGTGCGGCCCCGGCGAGTGCGGACCCGGCGAGTGCGGACCCGGCGAGTGCGATCCCGGCGAGTGCGGCCCCAGCGTGTGTCATCCCGGTGATCGCAGTCCCGGCGAGTGCGGTCCCGGCGAGTGCGGACCCGGCGAGTGCGGTCTCGGTGAATGTGGTCCCGGGGATTGCGGTCCAAGCGAGTGCGGACTCGGTGGGTGCGGTCCCGGCGAACGCGGCCCCGGTGAGTGAGGTCCCGGCGAGTGCAGTCCCGGCGAGTGCAGAACCAGCGAGTGCGGTCCCGGCGGGTGTCATGCCGGTGCACACCGTCCCGGCGAGTGCAGTCCCGGCGAGTGCGGTCCCGGCGAGTGCTGTCCCGGCGAGTGCGGTCCCGGCGAGTGCGGTCCCGGCGAGTGCGGTCCCGGCGAGTGCGGTCCCGGCGAGTGCGGCCCCAGCGAGTGCGGACCCGGCGAGTGCGGACCCGGCGCGTGCGGTCCCGGCGAGTGCGGTCCCGACGAGTGCGGACCCGGCGAGTGCGGTCCCGGCGAGTGCGGCCCCAGCGAGTGCGGACCCGGCGTGTGTCATCCCGGTGAACGCAGTCCCGGCGAGTGCGGTCCCGGCGCGTGCAGTCCCGGCGAGTGCAGTCCCGGTGAGTGCAGTCCCGGCGAGTGCGCTCCCGGTGAGTACGGTCCCGGTGAGTGTGGTCCTGGTGAGTGCAGTGCCGGTGAGTGCGGTCCCGGCGAGTGCGGACCCGGCGTGTGCGGTCCCGGCGAGTGCGGTCCCGGCGAGTGCGGTCCCGGCGAGTACGGTCCCGGTGAGTGCGGTCCCGGCACGTGCAGTCCCGGCGCGTGCAGTCCTGGCGAGTGCAGTCCCGGTGAATATGGTCCCGGTGAGTGCGGTCCCGGTGAGTATGGTCCCGCCAAATGCGGTCCCAATGAGTGCGGAGCAAGCGACTGCAGTCCCGGTGAGTGCGGACCCGGCGAGTGCGGTCCCGGCGAGTGCGGTTCCCGCGAGTTCGGTCCCGGTGAGTGCGGACCCGGCGAGTGCGGACCCAGCGAGTGCGGATCCGGCAAGTGCAGTCCCAGCCTGTGCGGTCCCGGATCGAGTGCGATCCCGGTGAATGCGGTCCCTGTGAGTGCGGACCAAGCATGTGCGGTCCCGGCGAGTGCGGACCCAGCGAGTGCGGTCCCGGTGAGTGCGGACCCAGCGAGTGCGGTCCCGGCTAGTGTGTACCCAGCGAGTGCGATCCCGGTGAGTGCGGACCCAGCGAGTCCGGTCCCGGCGAGTTCGGTCCCGGTGATTGCGGTCCCGGCGAGTGCGGTCCCGGTGAGTGCGGACCCAGCGAGTGCGGTCCCGGCGAGTGCGGTCCCGGTGAGTGCGGTCCCGGTGAGTGCGGACCCAGCGAGTGCGGACCCAGCGAGTGCGGTCCCGGCGAGTGCGGTCCCGGCGAGTGCGGTCCCGGCGAGTGCGGTCCCGGCGAATCACCAGGCTGTGCTGTCATTCACAGCGTGAAGCCCGTGGGGCCTTGTTAAGTGGACGAGGTCGAGCATCAGTAAGCTCGCGGCAGTTCTTGCTCGCTACCACACTGGCAAAGCTTTTGGTTAAATTAAATAAATGCCAGTTTTTCGTTAATGTCTCCAGTAACTTCCTGACTGAATGGCCGTGTTTTCCTCACAGTTTTCAAACTCCTTGTTTAGATTTGAAGGATCAAATCAAAGTGATCCATCTGCCTCGGCAAGTGAGCAGTCATCTTTATTGGAAAGATGAAATGAAATGAAATGAAAATCGCTTCTTGTCACAAGCAGGCTTCAAATGAAGTTACTGCGAAAAGCCCCTAGTCGCCACATTCCGGCGCCTGTTCGGGGAGGCTGGTACGGGAATTGAACCCACGCTGCTGGCCTGCCTTGGTCTGCTTTCAAAGCCAGCGATTTAGCCCTGTGCTAAACAGCCCATTCACTGGTCCCGGCAGCAGCCCCCCCTCCCCCCAGCCCCGGTGGGTTCCCCGGTCGCCCGGGGTGACTTTAATGGGCGTTCCCATTGACAGCGGCGCGAGCAGGGAATCCTGCTGCCAGTGAAGGTCTGCCGCTTCCCGCCACCGAGAGACACCCGGCCTGGAGGCCCCGGGAATAGCGTCCTGGAACCAGCCTCTGGTTATACTTCAACCTTTCAAGATCTTGGTTGTGAAGAATTTTCCCACACAACACAAACAAAAGTCACGTTTGGTATCCAGACTATTCACGGTTTGACCTTTCACAGCAGACTGGTAAGAGAAACAAGTTTGGTGACATATATGGCTTAAATTTATGTTGTACGTGGATGTGATGCAGTGTGAGAAACGCAGTCAGTTTAATTGTACAACTCATCTGGAACAATCTGATTGACATTCAGCAATAACATATTAAAAACCAAAGAAATGCATTGGTGACAAGTTGGTGATAGTGACACTGTCTCTGTGAACAGGTGGCA
This sequence comes from Scyliorhinus torazame, assembly GCF_047496885.1. Classification (NCBI taxonomy): domain Eukaryota; kingdom Metazoa; phylum Chordata; class Chondrichthyes; order Carcharhiniformes; family Scyliorhinidae; genus Scyliorhinus; species Scyliorhinus torazame. The sequence goes on from NC_092709.1 coordinate 7,084,578, forward strand.
TTTCACTTTGTTGATGTTTGACGTTTGATTGTCCTCCTGTCATGATTCAAATATCTATGTTAACATTTGTTAGATGGATTATGCCCACAGGGACAATCTGTGCAAATCTCTGGTTAAGGGAGGGAGAAAGATACGTGGCGTCACCCTCATTCCGATGGCCACCATTGTGTGTGGCTGCATCAAGCTGTGCGTGGACCCCCGCAAACACCAAGTGTCACTACCTACTGAGGTTCTACCTGTCTCCGGTGTTGTGAGGGACGGGTCTGGCCACATTCCCGTGGAATGCTCCAAATGGTTGGACCGTATCACCTGTCCCTTGTGGAAAAGTTTGTTCAGAAAAACATCTTTCACCACAAGGTGATCGAGCAGCGGTCCGCACATAACGTCCTCGAGGGCCTGAGGGAAGAGGAGACTGTGGAGGACGTTGGACGGTTCCCTGAGCAGACTGTCAGAGTCATCTGGCAGAACGCCTCATCACCAGAACTTTCAAACAAGCACCGAGACCTAACTTGGCTGGTGGTGAGAATGGCCCTCCCCGTCAAATCCTTCATGTACACCCGGAGACTCAGCACCGGCACACGCTGCCCTCGGAGTGGCTGCCAGCGTGGGGTGGGGAGGAGTGGGGGGGGACACTGGGGAAGAGACGGTCACCCACCTCCTTGTGGAATATGCCTTTGCAATGACGGTCTGGAGAGAAGTGGTATTTGTCCAGGTTCATCCCGAGCAGCTCTGTGACACAGGACTCTGTGCCCTACGGACTGTTTCCAGGGACACACACCGAGACAAACATCAACTACTGCTGGAGGGTCGTCAACTTGGTGAAAGACGCTCTTTGATCTGCCCGAAACTTACTGATCTTCCAGCGCAAAGAATTGTCCTCGACCGAGTGTTGCAGACTGGCACATTCCAAGGTCCAGGACTACGTGCTGAGGGACGCACTCAAGCTTGGGGCAGCTGCCGCCAATGCGCAATGGGGAAAGACCACTGTGTAAGGTCTTCCCAGCAAATGTACACCAAGGGGCGGGTAACAGTGTAAAACCCAGCAGACTGTGTGTTTAATGCGAACTATGTCTCTGTATTGACGCACCGCAGAGCGCAATTGACGTCTATAATTTGAACAGAATTGTATTCTCTGTAACAAAATATTGAAATGTTAGTAATGCAGCACGGTGACACAGTGGTTAGCACTGCTGCCTCACAGCATCAGGGGCCTGTGTTGGATTCTGGCCTCAGCTCACTGACTGTGTGGAGTCTGCACGTTCCCCCCGTGTCTGCGTGGGTTTCCTCTGGGTGCTCCGGTTTCCTCCCACAGTCCAAAGATGTGCGGGTTAGGTGGATTGGCCATGATCAATGTTGGGGTTAAAGGGATGGGGAAGGGCCTGGCCTTGGGAGGGTGCAGTTACAGACAGTCGGTGCAAACGTGGTGGGCTGAATGCACTGTAAAGATTCTATGGATCCTATGGTTCGCATTCCTGAATTGAAGCACCTCTTGACCTCTGGAGAAAATGCGAATATCATTGCACTTTCCTGTTATGATAATTTGAAGTGTTTTGTAATGTTTCTTTCAAATATTTTATGAATAAAGTATATTTTTGCGAAAACAAACAGATTTAATTCTCATAGTACGGCGATGACACCCAGCTCTGCCTCAACTCCGACTCTCAACTTAAATTGTTAGACTGCTGATCGAACATCCATCTCATCTGGACAGTCAGTATAGTCCTCCTGCTGATCCAACATCCGTCTCGACCGGACAGGCAGTATAGTCTTCCTGTTGATCCAACATCCGTCTCGGCTGGACAGGCAGTATAGTCTTCCTGCTGATCCAACATCCGTCTCGACCGGACAGGCAGTATAGTCTTCCTGCTAATCCAACATCCGTCTCGGCTGGACAGGCAGTATAGTCTTCCTGCTGATCCAACATCCGTCTCGACCGGACAGGCAGTATAGTCTTCCTGCTGATCCAACATCCGTCTCGGCTGGACAGGCAGTATAGTCTTCCTGCTGATCCAACATCCGTCTCGACCGGACAGTCAGTATAGTCTTCCTGCTGATCCAACATCCGTCTCGACCGGACAGGCAGTACAGTCTTCCTGCTGATCCAACATCCGTCTCGGCTGGACAGGCAGTATAGTCTTCCTGCGGATCCAACATCCGTCTCGACCGGACAGGCAGTATAGTCTTCCTGCTAATCCAACATCCGTCTCGGCTGGACAGGCAGTATAGTCTTCCTGCTGATCCAACATCCGTCTCGACCGGACAGGCAGTATAGTCTTCCTGCTGATCCAACATCCGTCTCGGCCGGACAGGCAGTATAGTCTTCCTGCTAATCCAACATCCGTCTCGACCGGACAGGCAGTATAGTCTTCCTGCTGATCCAACATCCGTCTCAGCCGGACAGGTAGTATAGTCTTCCTGCTGATCCAACATCCGTCTCGACCGGACAGGCAGTATAGTCTTCCTGCTGATCCAACATCCGTCTCGACCGGACAGGCAGTATAGTCTTCCTGCTGATCCAACATCCGTCTCGGCTGGACAGGCAGTATAGTCTCCCTGCTGATCCAACATCCGTCTCGGCCGGACAGGCAGTATAGTCTTCCTGCTGATCCAACATCCGTCTCGACCGGACAGGCAGTATAGTCTTCCTGCTGATCCAACATCCGTCTCGACCGGACAGGCAGTATAGTCTTCCTGCTGATCCAACATCCGTCTCGACCGGACAGGCAGTATAGTCTTCCTGCTGATCCAACATCCGTCTCGGCTGGACAGGCAGTATAGTCTCCCTGCTGATCCAACATCCGTCTCGGCCGGACAGGCAGTATAGTCTTCCTGCTGATCCAACATCCGTCTCAGCCGGACAGGTAGTACAGTCTTCCTGCTGATCCAACATCCGTCTCGACCGGACAGGCAGTATAGTCTTCCTGCTGATCCAACATCCGTCTCGACCGGACAGGCAGTATAGTCTTCCTGCTGATCCAACATCCGTCTCGGCTGGACAGGCAGTATAGTCTCCCTGCTGATCCAACATCCGTCTCGGCCAGACAGGCAGTATAGTCTTCCTGCTGATCCAACATCCGTCTCGACCGGACAGGCAGTATAGTCTTCCTGCTGATCCAACATCCGTCTCGACCGGACAGGCAGTATAGTCTTCCTGCTGATCCAACATCCGTCTCGACCGGACAGGCAGTATAGTCTTCCTGCTGATCCAACATCCGTCTCGGCTGGACAGGCAGTATAGTCTCCCTGCTGATCCAACATCCGTCTCGGCCGGACAGGCAGTATAGTCTTCCTGCTGATCCAACATCCGTCTCAGCCGGACAGGTAGTATAGTCTTCCTGCTGATCCAACATCCGTCTCGGCTGGACAGGCCGTATAGTCTTCCTGCTAATCCAACATCCGTCTCGACCGGACAGGCAGTATAGTCTTCCTGCTGATCCAACATCCGTCTCAGCCGGACAGGTAGTATAGTCTTCCTGCTGATCCAACATCCGTCTCGACCGGACAGGCAGTATAGTCTTCCTGCTGATCCAACATCCGTCTTGACCGGACAGGCTGTATAGTCTTCCTGCTGATCCAACATCCGTCTCGACCGGACAGGCAGTATAGTCTTCCTGCTGATCCAACATCCGTCTCGACCGGACAGGCAGTATAGTCTTCCTGCTGATCCAACATCCGTCTCGACCGGACAGGCAGTATAGTCTTCCTGCTGATCCAACATCCGTCTCGACCGGACAGGCAGTATAGTCTTCCTGCTGATCCAACATCCGTCTCGACCGGACAGGCAGTATAGTCTTCCTGCTGATCCAACATCCGTCTCGACCGGACAGTCAGTATAGTCTTCCTGCTGATCCAACATCCGTCTTGACCGGACAGTCAGTATAGTCTTCCTGCTGATCCAACATCCGTCTCGGCTGGACAGGCAGTATAGTCTTCCTGCTGATCCAACATCCGTCTCGGCTGGACAGGCAGTATAGTCTTCCTGCTGATCCAACATCCGTCTTGACCGGACAGGCAGTATAGTCTCCCTGCTGATCCAACATCCGTCTCGACCGGACAGTCAGTATAGTCTTCCTGCTGATCCAACATCCGTCTCGACCGGACAGTCAGTATAGTCTTCCTGCTGATCCAACATCCGTCTCGGCCGGACAGGCAGTATAGTCTCCCTGCTGATCCAACATCCGTATCGACCGGACAGGCAGTATAGTCTCCCTGCTGATCCAACATCCGTCTCGACCGGACAGGCAGTATAGTCTTCCTGCTGATCCAACATCCGTCTCGGCTGGACAGGCAGTATAGTCTTCCTGCTGATCCAACATCTGTCTCGACCGGACAGGCAGTATAGTCTTCCTGCTGATCCAACATCCGTCTCGGCTGGACAGGCAGTATAGTCTTCCTGCTGATCCAACATCCGTCTCGACCGGACAGGCAGTATAGTCTTCCTGCTGATCCAACATCCGTCTCGGCTGGACAGGCAGTATAGTCTTCCTGCTGATCCAACATCCGTCTCGACCGGACAGGCAGTATAGTCTTCCTGCTGATCCAACATCCGTCTCGACCGGACAGGCAGTATAGTCTTCCTGCTGATCCAACATCCGTCTCGACCGGACAGGCAGTATAGTCTTCCTGCTGATCCAACATCCGTCTCGACCGGACAGTCAGTATAGTCTTCCTGCTGATCCAACATCCGTATCGGCTGGACAGGCAGTATAGTCTTCCTGCTGATCCAACATCCGTCTCAGCCGGACAGGCAGTATAGTCTTCCTGCTGATCCAACATCCGTCTCGGCCGGACAGGCAGTATAGTCTTCCTGCTGATCCAACATCCGTCTCGGCTGGACAGGCAGTATAGTCTCCCTGCTGATCCAACATCCGTCTCGGCCGGACAGGCAGTATAGTCTCCCTGCTGATCCAACATCCGTCTCGACCGGACAGGCAGTATAGTCTTCCTGCTGATCCAACATCTGTCTCGACCGGACAGGCAGTATAGTCTCCCTGCTGATCCAACATCCGTCTCGGCTGGACAGGCAGTATAGTCTCCGTGCTGATCCAACATCCGTCTCGGCCGGACAGGCAGTATAGTCTCCCTGCTGATCCAACATCCGTCTCGGCTGGACAGGCAGTATAGTCTTCCTGCTGATCCAACATCCGTCTCGACCGGACAGGCAGTATAGTCTTCCTGCTAATCCAACATCCGTCTCGGCCGGACAGGCAGTATAGTCTCCCTGCTGATCCAACATCCGTCTCGGCCGGACAGGCAGTATAGTCTCCCTGCTGATCCAACATCCGTCTCGGCTGGACAGGCAGTATAGTCTTCCTGCTGATCCAACATCCGTCTCGGCCGGACAGGCAGTATAGTCTCCCTGCTGATCCAACATCCGTCTCGGCCGGACAGGCAGTATAGTCTTCCTGCTGATCCAACATCCGTCTCGGCTGGACAGGCAGTATAGTCTTCCTGCTAATCCAACATCCGTCTCGACCGGACAGGCAGTATAGTCTTCCTGCTGATCCAACATCCGTCTCAGCCGGACAGGTAGTATAGTCTTCCTGCTGATCCAACATCCGTCTCGGCCGGACAGGCAGTATAGTCTTCCTGCTGATCCAACATCCGTCTCGACCGGACAGGCAGTATAGTCTTCCTGCTGATCCAACATCCGTCTCGACCGGACAGGCAGTATAGTCTTCCTGCTGATCCAACATCCGTCTCGGCCGGTCAGTCAGTATAGTCTTCCTGCTGATCCAACATCCGTCTCGGCTGGACAGGCAGTATAGTCTTCCTGCTAATCCAACATCCGTCTCGACCGGACAGGCAGTATAGTCTTCCTGCTGATCCAACATCCGTCTCAGCCGGACAGGTAGTATAGTCTTCCTGCTGATCCAACATCCGTCTCGGCTGGACAGGCAGTATAGTCTTCCTGCTGATCCAACATCCGTCTCGACCGGACAGGCAGTATAGTCTTCCTGCTGATCCAACATCCGTCTCGACCGGACAGTCAGTATAGTCTTCCTGCTGATCCAACATCCGTCTCGACCGGACAGGCAGTATAGTCTTCCTGCTGATCCAACATCCGTCTCGGCTGGACAGGCAGTATAGTCTCCCTGCTGATCCAACATCCGTCTCGGCCGGACAGGCAGTATAGTCTTCCTGCTGATCCAACATCCGTCTCGGCTGGACAGGCAGTATAGTCTTCCTGCTGATCCAACATCCGTCTTGACCGGACAGGCTGTATAGTCTTCCTGCTGATCCAACATCCGTCTTGACCGGACAGGCAGTATAGTCTTCCTGCTGATCCAACATCCGTCTCGACCGGACAGGCAGTATAGTCTTCCTGCTGATCCAACATCCGTCTCGACCGGACAGGCAGTATAGTCTTCCTGCTGATCCAACATCCGTCTCGACCGGACAGGCAGTATAGTCTTCCTGCTGATCCAACATCCGTCTCGACCGGACAGGCAGTATAGTCTTCCTGCTGATCCAACATCCGTCTCGACCGGACAGTCAGTATAGTCTTCCTGCTGATCCAACATCCGTATCGGCTGGACAGGCAGTATAGTCTTCCTGCTGATCCAACATCCGTCTCAGCCGGACAGGCAGTATAGTCTTCCTGCTGATCCAACATCCGTCTCGGCCGGACAGGCAGTATAGTCTTCCTGCTGATCCAACATCCGTCTCGGCTGGACAGGCAGTATAGTCTCCCTGCTGATCCAACATCCGTCTCGGCCGGACAGGCAGTATAGTCTTCCTGCTAATCCAACATCCGTCTCGGCCGGACAGGCAGTATAGTCTCCCTGCTGATCCAACATCCGTCTCGGCCGGACAGGCAGTATAGTCTCCCTGCTGATCCAACATCCGTCTCGGCTGGACAGGCAGTATAGTCTTCCTGCTGATCCAACATCCGTCTCGGCCGGACAGGCAGTATAGTCTCCCTGCTGATCCAACATCCGTCTCGGCCGGACAGGCAGTATAGTCTTCCTGCTGATCCAACATCCGTCTCGGCTGGACAGGCAGTATAGTCTTCCTGCTAATCCAACATCCGTCTCGACCGGACAGGCAGTATAGTCTTCCTGCTGATCCAACATCCGTCTCAGCCGGACAGGTAGTATAGTCTTCCTGCTGATCCAACATCCGTCTCGGCCGGACAGGCAGTATAGTCTTCCTGCAGATCCAACATCCGTCTCGACCGGACAGGCAGTATAGTCTTCCTGCTGATCCAACATCCGTCTCGACCGGACAGGCAGTATAGTCTTCCTGCTGATCCAACATCCGTCTCGGCTGGACAGGCAGTATAGTCTTCCTGCTGATCCAACATCCGTCTCGACCGGACAGGCAGTATAGTCTTCCTGCTGATCCAACATCCGTCTCGACCGGACAGTCAGTATAGTCTTCCTGCTGATCCAACATCCGTCTCGACCGGACAGGCAGTATAGTCTTCCTGCTGATCCAACATCCGTCTCGACCGGACAGGCAGTATAGTCTTCCTGCTGATCCAACATCCGTCTCGACCGGACAGTCAGTATAGTCTCCCTGCTGATCCAACATCCGTCTCGGCCGGACAGGCAGTATAGTCTTCCTGCTGATCCAACATCCGTCTCGACCGGACAGTCAGTATAGTCTTCCTGCTGATCCAACATCCGTATCGGCTGGACAGGCAGTATAGTCTTCCTGCTGATCCAACATCCGTCTCAGCCGGACAGGTAGTATAGTCTTCCTGCTGATCCAACATCCGTCTCGGCCGGACAGGCAGTATAGTCTTCCTGCTGATCCAACATCCGTCTCGACCGGACAGTCAGTATAGTCTTCCTGCTGATCCAACATCCGTATCGGCTGGACAGGCAGTATAGTCTTCCTGCTGATCCAACATCCGTCTCAGCCGGACAGGTAGTATAGTCTTCCTGCTGATCCAACATCCGTCTCGACCGGACAGGCAGTATAGTCTTCCTCCTAATCCAACATCCGTCTCAGCCGGACAGGTAGTATAGTCTTCCTGCTGATCCAACATCCGTCTCAGCCGGACAGTCAGTATAGTCTTCCTGCTGATCCAACATCCGTCTCGACCGGACAGGCAGTATAGTCTTCCTGCTGATCCAACATCCGTATCGGCTGGACAGGCAGTATAGTCTTCCTGCTGATCCAACATCCGTCTCAGCCGGACAGGTAGTATAGTCTTCCTGCTAATCCAACATCCGTCTCGACCGGACAGGTAGTATAGTCTTCCTGCTGATCCAACATCCGTCTCGACCGGACAGGCAGTATAGTCTTCCTGCTGATCCAACATCCGTCTCGACCGGACAGGCAGTATAGTCTTCCTGCTGATCCAACATCCGTCTCGACCGGACAGGCAGTATAGTCTTCCTGCTGATCCAACATCCGTCTCGACCGGACAGGCAGTATAGTCTTCCTGCTGATCCAACATCCGTCTCGGCTGGACAGGCAGTATAGTCTTCCTGCTGATCCAACACCGTCTTGACCGGACAGGCAGTATAGTCTTCCTGCTGATCCAACATCCGTCTCGACCGGACAGGCAGTATAGTCTTCCTGCTGAGCCAACATCCGTCTCGGCCGGACAGGCAGTATAGTCTTCCTGCTGATCCAACATCCGTCTCGGCCGGACAGGCAGTATAGTCTTCCTGCTGATCCAACATCCGTCTCGACCGGACAGGCAGTATAGTCTTCCTGCTGATCCAACATCCGTCTCGGCTGGACAGGCAGTATAGTCTTCCTGCTAATCCAACATCCGTCTCGACCGGACAGGCAGTATAGTCTTCCAATTCAACGCAAGGCCGGAGCCATTGGGCGGGATTCCCCGTCCTGACGCACCCGATTTCCGGTGCGACTCGCCCCCGCCGGTAGTGGGATCCTCCCGTCCGGGCAGCCGGCCAATGGGATTTCCCATTGTGGGCACCCCCCCATCGTCGGGAAATCCGCGGGCGTGAGTGCGCTGCTGGCGAAGCGGTGGATCTTGCCGACGGAGAATCCAGCCCGTTGTTTTCGATCCCCGTCCCAAACTCTGTTCCACTGCCAGACGTTTATCCCTCTCTCTCTGACATCTGTATGAGACTGAGCTGGACCGGACGCAAACTTTGGCCGGAGTTTTCTGGCCCCACCCACTCCAAAACTGGAAATTTCCACCGAAGGTCAACAGGTCTTTCGAAGGTCCTTCAAACTTTCCGTCCACAACGATTCCCACACCAGATGGGACAGGAATACTTACATCCGTGCTGTTTTGACCTCAAGATAGACTATTAACTCACAGCAAGGTAAGTTCCCCATGACCCCTGTGCTCACTGGCTGACACGCACAGCTGGCGAAGCAACATCTTCACGTTAAAATTCTCATCCTTGTTTTCAAATCCCTCTGTGGCCTTGTCCCTCCCTATTTCCTCCAGCCCCACAATGCTCCAAAGTGTCCGTGTTGATCTAATTCTGCACTCTTGTACATCCTCGATTTTAACAGTTGTCATCTTTACCTCCAGCTGCCAAGTTCGTAAGTCCTGGCGTTCCTTCCCTAAATCTCTCCGCCTCTCTCTCTCTCTCTCTTCCTTGAACATCCTCCCATTTATTCCGAGACTATCAAGCACTTCAGATGTGATGTGAAAGCAGAATATTGTGGATAATGAGATAAAAATGGAAAATGCTGGAAACACTCATCAGGTCAGGGGGCCTCTGCGAGGAGGGGCAATTCTAGATTGTTCTCGGTTGATGATCTTTCATCAGAAGTAGGATGCAATGTCAACATGTTCTGCACTTCATGATGAGGTTGCTTAATTCTCCTGCTGTCATTTAAAAAATCATTAACGCCAGTCGATTGCACGGCATTAGACGTACTTTTGAAATCTGAAGTCTAGACTATTTTTACAAAGTATTTAAAAAGGGAACATTCTTTGCAGGTTAGACCAGTTTTAAGTCCCACTTAAACACCTGCAGAGATGAATGCCAGAGGAATATTTCACATGAAAATATTTTGAGTCATAATGACTTGTCTCTAAAGATTTGAGTGCCATTCTAATAATAATCTTTATTAATGTCACAAGTAGGCTTACATTAACACTGCAATGAAGTTACTGGGAAAATCCCCTAGTCGCCACATTCCGGTGCCTGTTCGGGTACACAGAGGGAGAATTCAGAAAGTCCAATTCACCTAACAAGCACGTCTTTCGGGACTTGTGGGAAGAAACCGGAGCACCCGGAGGAAACCCACGCAGACACGGGGAGAACGTGCAGACTCCACACAGACAGTTTGACTGCCCTTGACATCAAGGCAGCATTTGACCGAGTGCGGCATCAAGGAGCCCGGGATAAACTGGAGTCAATGGGAATCAGGGGGGAAACTCTCCGCTGGTTGGAGTGATACCCGGCACAAAGGAAGATGGTGGTGGTGGTTGGAGGTCAATCATCTCTGCTGTAGGACATCACTGCAGGAGTTCCTCAGGGTCGTGTCCTGGGCCCAACCATCTTCAGCTGCTTCATCAATGGCCTTCCTTCCATCATAAGGTCAGAAGGCAGCTCGGCACCTTCTGAATGGGTAATAAATGCTGCGTTAACCAGCGTCGCCCACATCCTGTAAATTAATTTTTTTAGGGGAATCGAACCCGGGTCCCTGCCACTGTGCTACCGTGCCGCACCGAATTCAAGCATAGAATGGACCTTGTATCTGTATTTGGTGCCAGGACGATACTGGGCCCCATCGATGGAAAGAGAAGAATCCGATCTTTGCTTTCCCCTTCCCACCATTGAGCCAGTTACTACAACATTCTGTCAGGTTGCGGGTCAGGAGTGCCGTGGCCGGAATTCTCCGGCCATTACAATTCACTGTTCCCACCGGCAGCACGACCCCCGCCTCTGGGTTGCCCGACGGCATGGGGTGACTTCAGTGGGAAATCCCATTGACAAGCGGTGGGAGTAGAGGAAACCCGCCGCCGGCGAACGGCGCCCCGCCGAGAGACACACGGCTGGGGGAACGCAGATTCCAGCCCCGTACCGCGTGGGAGAAGCATGATTTCATTCCCAAAACTTAAACCTCACTTGTGGCAATTCCAAATGGTGTTTCCCGAAGGAACCAGCCGGCACGACCAAACTTTATCATTGTCGTCCACAGTTATGGGCCAGGGTTTAGAGAACCCCAAAGTGTACCATGGAGTTCACCTGACCCACAACTTTTACTAGATTGTGGTATGGGGAGCGCACGGCCCACTCTACAGGCGAGGTACAGCAGAAATGGAAAAGTATTTTTTAAAGCAAAACAATGTTTATTCTATGAACTCAAGTTAACCTTTTTGAAACATACAGTGAACATCTTAGCAACCATTAATTCAAATACAACCCCCAAAGAATACAACACTAAGTAATGCTTAATAACTTCCCAAACAACATCCAGAAAACAGAAGAAACACCTTTTAACAGAAGCACATCAGGTTTACATTCACTACGGAGAACATTTATAATTCTGAATTCACCAAATGATCAAGAGATAGTCTTTTCATGGCAGAGAGAACAGCAGTACACCTGCTCTGCCTGAAAACGAAACTAAAACACACCCTGCAGCAAACAGTCTAAAACAAAAGTAAAAAGCTGACAGACAGCCCAGCTCCACCCACACTCTGACATCATTGATAAACACCCATTTCTTAAAGGTACATTTCTTAAACACCCATTTCTTAAAGGTACTCTCACATGGCATCCACGCTTAATGTGGCACTGCCATCATTCACTGTTCGACAAATCGCCTCCTCCCCTCCAGTGCCAGGCCTGACTCAGGGAGTAGCACTTTCACTGCTGTATCAGAGCATTGTGGGTTCAATTCCCACTCCAAGGACTTGAGTACAAGATGTAGTTCAGCACCCTGGAGCAGCACTGAGGGAGAGCTGCACTGTCAGCGGGCTAGAAGAAGATCCCATGGCACCATTTTAAAAACGAGCAGGAGCGTCCTCCCCTTTGACCTGGCATCAACATTTATCCCTCAGCCACCATTGCTTAATGTATTATTTGACCATTTATCACATTGCTGTTTATGAGAACTTGCCGTGCACACATTGCTGCCACCTGTCTTACATGACAACAGTAACTAGTAATCCAGATGCCCAGGGTAATGCTCTGGGGGCTGGGGTTCGAATCCCACCAAGGCACCTGGTGAAATTTGAATTCAATAAAATCTCAAATTAACTGTCTAATGATGGAGGAGCATGGCGGCGCAGTGGTTAGCACTGTTGCCTCGCGCCGCTGAGCATCCGGGTTCGATCCCGGCCCCGGGTCACTGCCCGTGTGGAATTTGCACATTCTCCCCGTGTCTGCTTTGGTCTGACCCACACAACCCAAAGGTGTGCAGGGCAGGTGAATTGGCCGCGCTAAATTGCCCCTTAATTGGAAAAAAATGTTTAAAAGAAACAAAAAATGTAATGATGATCATGAAACCATTGACAATTGTCATAAAACCCCATCTTCTTCAATAATGTCCTTTAGGGTAGGAAATCTGCCGTCCTGACCCGGTCTGGCCTACATGCGACTCCAGACCCACAGCGATGCGGTTCACTCTAATATGTCCCCCCAAGAGCAATGACTGATGGACAATAAATGCTGACCTATTTGTAAAAAATACAACAGTGGCTCCACTTCAATAAAGTACTTCTTTTCCCGTAAAGCTGTTTGGGATGTCCTGAGGTTGTGAAAAGTGCTATAGAAACACAAGGTGGGTGATTCTCCAACCACCTTGCACTCGCCACAAATCCCGCTGCATGGGGAGAATTCCAGAAAATGCCCAAAACGGGATTTGCGCCGGACGGCAAACACTTTCCAATTCTCCCGGCCCGTTCCAGCTGGATTTTCATCTAAATATGCAGGATTTGTTTGAAGCTAGATTCTTCCGGCTCCTGTAATCCTTCCTGAGCCGCCAGCTCAAAGTGAAGCCGCCGTGAATCACTGCTGGTCTCCACACCGGGGGGGGGGGGGGGGTTTGGAGACAATTGTAGCCCTTAGATGGTCAGGGACGTGGCAGGGCAGTGCCACTGCTAGTGTGCCACTGAGAAGGGGTGGGGCCTATAGAACGAGAGGTCACGGATACAGGTTGAGAGGCGGTAGATTTAGAACAAAGATGAGGAGGAACTACTTCTCGCAGAGGATGGTGAATTTGTGGAGCTCACTGCCCCAGAGTGCGGTGGAATCTGAGTCATTAAAGTGGTTTTCAAGAGGGAGATAGATATATTTCTGATAAAACAACGGGTTAAAGGGACATGGGGAGCAGATGGGGAGGTGGATTTGAGATCAGGAAGAGATCAGCCACGATCTGATTGAATGGCGGAGCGGGCTCGGAGGGCTGAATTGCTGACTTCTGCTCCTAATTCCTATGTTCTTACGTTCGAATGCTCTACTGTTCTATTGTCACCTAATTCTTTCCCTTTCATTTCTTCCATTAGTGTGTTCTTCTTTGGTTTCATTTCTGAATTGAGGTATTTTTAAAAATACAACAATTTGACGGAGATCTTTGACCATGACATAATCCTCAAGATAGTTTCAGTCTCGCCAAAACAGAAAACAGAAAATGTTGAGCTTTAAGAATATGTGCTTCCATTGTGCAGAATCCCACTGGCAGCATATGTCCCAAGAATCTCCTAATAAGGTACCTTTTTAAATTTGTTTTGCAAGCTTTTTCGATTTCCTTCACAGGATGTGGGCATCGCTGGCAAGGCCATCATTTATTACCCATCCCTACTTGTCCTTCAGAACGTGGGCGTGAGCAGTCTTTTTCAGCTAACTCAAAGGACAGCTAAGAGTCATAAAATCATAGAATTTACAGTGCAGAAGGAGGCTATTGGGCCCATCGAGTCTGCACTGGCCCTTGGAAAGAGCACCCTACCCAAGCCAAAACCCTCACCCTATCCCTGTAACCCCACCCAACGCAACACAACACAACACAACCCAACCCAACCATTTTGGACACTAAGGGCAATTTATCAAGGCCAATCCACCCAACCTGCACATTTTTGGACTGTGGGAGGAAACCGGAGCACCCGGAGGAAACCCACGCAGTCACGGGGAGGATGTGCAGACTCCGCACAGACAGTGACCCAGCGGGGAATCGAACCTGGGACCCTGGAGCTGTGAAGCAACAGGGCTAACCACTGTGCTACCGTGCCCCCCAATGTGAGTCAATTACATTGCTGTGCGCCTGGAGTCACATGTAGGCCAGACCGGGTAAGAACAGCAGATTTACCCTGATTCCGCCTCCCCCCATATCCCTTGATCCCTTTAGCCCCAAGAGCTGTATCTAATTCCTTCTTGAAATTACACAACGTTTTGGCCTCAACTACTTTCTGTGGGAGTGAATTCCACAGATTCATCACTCTCTGGGTGAAGAAATTTCCCCTCACCTCAGTCCTAAAAGGTTTACCCATTATCCCCAAACCATGACCCCTAGTTCTGGACTCCCCCACCATCGGGAATATTCTTTCTGAATCTACCCTGTCACCCTTCTAAACTCCAATGAATATAATCCTAACTGATTTAGTCTCTCCTCATCTGACAGTCCCACCATCCCAGATCCGCCATCCGAAGCGGATAACCTCACATTTATCCACATTATACTGCATCTGCCCACTCACTCAGCCGGTTCAAATCCCCCTGAAGCATCTCTGCATCCTCCTCACAGCTCACCCTTCACCCAATTTTATATCATCTGCAAATTTGGAAATAATACATTTAGTTCCCTCGGCCAAATCATTAATATATAATGTGAACAGTTGGGGTCCTAGCACAGATCCCTGCGGTACCCCACTAGTCACTGCCTGCCAATCGGAAAAAGACCTATTAATTCCAACTCTTTGCTTCCTGTCTGCTAATCAGCTTTCTATCCCTCTCAAGACACTACCTATAATCCCATCCACTTTAACTTTATATAGTGATCTGCTATGCGAGACCTTGTCGAAAGCCTTCTGATAGTCTAAATAAACCACATTCACCGGTTCTCCCTGGTCAACTCTACTAGTTACGTTTTCAAAGAATTCTAGCAGATTTGCCCAGCATAATTTTCCTTTTGTAAATCCACGCTGACTTTGTCTGATTACACTACAGCTTTCCAAATGCTGTGCTCTGAAATCCTTGATAATGGCCCCTAGCAACTTCCCTACTAGCGATGTTAGGCTCACTGGTCTATCGTTCCCTGTTTTCTCTCTCCCTCCCTTTTTGAATAGCGGGGTTACGTTCGCTAATCTCCAATCTGTAGCAACCATTCCAGAGTCCAAAGGATTTTGGAAAATGGCCACCAATGGATCTACTATTTCTCAAATCTACTCAAATCAGATCTACTCAAATGCACCAAATTCAGCACTTCCTCAGTCACCAAACTCTCACTATAGCACTCAAATATACCAAATTCAGCACTCCCTCAGTCACCAAACTCTCACTATAGCACTCAAATGCACTAAATTCAGCACTCAGTGCATTGTGTCATAATATCCACTCATGTATATAATGAGATGCAGACAGGCAGTGATTGACACATAGGATGACCAGTAAGCATACAACACAGCACAGCCAATCACCAGACAGGACACTACCACTATAAAGGCAGGGGGCACTAGGTTTCCCGCTCTCTCGGGACCCAGCTACTGAGACAGTCAGAGTCCACGAGCTAGCACAGTGCAAACACCATGCGGTAGCTAGTAAGTCTGGTCAGGCTAGTACAAGGTCTCCAGTCAGTTCAGTATAGTGTCGACCCACAGCTGAATATGTACAGCAGTTCATCTAGTTGAATAAAACAGTGTTGGATCTTCTCCTGTGTTAGACGTCTGTTTCTAGCTTCCCTGCATCGAGTGCAGTCCACATCGAACTAACCTGCCTAACACATCATGGTACCAGAGTGATATTGATCTTGACGGACCGACCTCGGGTGAATCAGCATCGACCAGCAAGCAGCCATCCAGCGAAATGGAAAACATCCAACCTCCTCCGCAACTCCGCATCTCCAGCAACCTCGGTGCCAACTGGAAAATCTTCAAGCAAAAGTTCCTCTTGTACATCGAGGCCTCCGACCTCGAGGCAGCATCGGATGCCAGGAAGATCGCGCTATTTCTCTCCACTGCGGGGGACCACGCCATCCACATCTACAAATCGCTTAGGTTCGCCGACGGCGAAGACAAAACAAAATTCAAAACAGTCCCGCTGAAGTTCGACAGCCACTGGGACATTGAGGTGAATGAGAGCTTTGAACGGTACATCTTCCAGCAGAGGCTTCAGGGTAAGGATGAACCTTTTCAGTCCTTCTTGACCCATCTCCGCATCCTAGCGCAGTCATGTAACTATGACTCGACGGCTGATTCTATGATCCGGGACCAGATCGTTTTCGGGGTCCACTCCGACTCCCTTCGGCAGCAGCTCCTGAAAGTCAAACAGTTGACCCTCTCTGTTGCTATTGAGACGTGCGTTGTCCATGAGCATGCCAAGAATCGTTACTCCCACATCAGGGCGGCAGAAACTGCAAAGTGGCCTCCCACGAGGCTGAAAGGATGCAGGCCATTGCACAGATGCAGGGCCTGAGCATCGAGGAGAGTGTCCGTTTCGCACGCTTTTCTCGGATCCCTGTGCATGCGCGCCACGACCGAGTGGACGACGAGACCGAAATCCGACTGCGCAGGTGCGTATGTCGGCCGACCGCACTGCGCATGCGCGATGGCGCACGGGATCACGCTGATGTCAGCGTCATGACGTGTCCGAATTGTGGCTCCGCCCACTTAAAGCGGCAATGTCCAGCAAGAGGACGCCGATGTCTCCAGTGTGGCAAGCCTGACCACTACGCAGCCCTCTGCAGATCCGCTCCACCACTTAGCAGCCAGCGATCCCAGCTGCGGCGCAGAAGTATCCGCTCAATACAACAAGGCATGCCAGATTCTGATCCCGACAGCCCAACGGACCCTGATGCTGAGTGCCTCAAGTCTCCACATCGGGTGGGCATCATAACCACACATGAGCTGGCCTCCACCACACCTGCGCAACGCCTCTCAATCCTCAGTGTGGATCCCGACGACGAGTGGTGTGCTGTCCTCACAGTTAACAAGGCTCGCATCCGATTTAAACTGGACACCGGCGCGTCTGCGAACCTCATCTCACAATCCGACCTCGACACCATCCGGGCCCAACCAAGCATTCTTCCACCGGCCTGCCAGCTCCTTGACTACAATGGCAATGCCATAGCTGCCAGTGGCGCGTGTCAACTAGGGGTATCCAACAAGGCGATCAAGGCAACACTGCGGTTTGAAATCGTCGGGCCTGACAGGGCGTCCCTGCTCGGTGCTCGCGCCTGCAAGCTCCTGAACCTGGTTCAGCGAGTCCACACCATGTCATCGTCACCGGCAACGGTCTCGCCCGATGGAAACTTGCAAGCCGACACAGACGACATTATCACGCAGCACCACAGTGTATTCGATGGAATGGGCACGCTCCCATACCGATACAAAATACTGCTCAAGCCGAACGCCACCCCTGTAATCCATGGAGCGCTGCTCCTTCCTCAGGTGAATCCGAAAGCTAGTGACATCGAAACAAACCTGTTGGACTTTAACCTGGTGTTGTAAGACTTCTTACTGTGCTCACCCCAGTCCAACGCCGGCATCTCTACATCATGTATATAGTCAGGCATATATATATACACACCTCAGTATTTATTTAACTCAAAATAAAAGGGGGGGATGTCATAATATCCACTCATGTATATAATGAGATGCAGACAGGCAGTGATTGACACATAGGATGACCAGTAAACATATAACACAGCACAGCCAATCACCAGACAGGACACTACCACTATAAAGCCAGAGGGCACTAGGTTTCCCGCTCTCTCGGGACCCAGCTGCTGAGACAGTCAGAGTCCACGAGCTAGCAAGCACAAACACCATGCGGTAGCTAGTAAGTCTGGTCAGGCTACTACAAGGTCACTAGTCAGATCAGTATCGTGTCGACCCACAGCTGAATATGTACAGCAGTTCATCTAGTAGAATAAAACAGTGTTGGATCTTCTCCTGTGTTAGACGTCTGTTTCTAACTTCCCTGCATCGAGTGCAGTCCACATCGAACCAACTTGCCTAACACATCACATTGTTAAGACTCCCTTAATATAGAATCGAGCACCTTAGGACAGGTGACCAAAAGCTTGGTTTAAGATAGATTTAAGGAGCATCTTAAAGGAGGAGAGAGACAGAGGGAGAAATTCAGAGGTGTGGGTCCAGTTAGCTCAAAGTACAGCCGCCTGGGGTAGAATGAAGAAAATCAGGATACACAAAAGTCAGTAATTAGAATAACTCAGGGATCGTGAAGGGGTGCCGAGCTGGAGAAGGCTACAGACACAATGAGATGCAGAGCCACAGAGGAATTTGAAAGTAGGGATGAGAATCTTTCAGCCTTTTGGACATGACATTGAGTTCAACATCTTCAGACCCTGATCTCTCTCCTCCATTCTGATATTTTCCCAAGTTTTCCCCCTGCCTCTCTGATAGAAGATTTGCCCTTAGCCAATGAACACCCCACTGAATGTTAAATGGCTCTAGGCAGCTGGCATTGGCAACGATGGGTTCTCTGGTGGCTCTTTGGGCGCCTGGGCGGGAAACGCCACCATCTGAAAAATGCTGCCCCATCCAATGTCAGATGTGATTGAGGATAGGCTGGAAAGATTGGGCATGTTTTCCTTGGAGGGAAGAAGGAGATTTGATGGAGATGTTCAAAATTATGATGGGGCTGGACAGAGTGGACGGGGAGAAACTGTTCCCCCTCGTAAAAGGATCAAGAACGAGAAGGCACTGATTTAATGTGATCTGTAAAAGAAACAAATGTGATGTGAGAAAAACCTTGTTCACACAGCGAGTGGTTGGGGTCGGGAATGCACGGCCTGGAATTGTGGGGAGGCAGGTTCAATCGAGGCATTCAAGAGGGTATTCGACGATTATCTGAATAGAAAGAATGAGCAGGGTCACGGGGAAAAGGCAGGGAAATGGCACTACGCTATGATGCTCGTTTGGCGGGCTGGTACAGTCAAGGTGGGCCAAATGGCCTCCGTCTGCACCGTCACAATTCCGTGATTCAGTGATATGCATGGTGACATTTTGGGTGA
Source organism: Scyliorhinus torazame (assembly GCF_047496885.1). Lineage (NCBI taxonomy): Eukaryota > Metazoa > Chordata > Chondrichthyes > Carcharhiniformes > Scyliorhinidae > Scyliorhinus > Scyliorhinus torazame. Next base: position 7,103,661 of record NC_092709.1, read on the forward strand.
ATGGTAGGGGAAAGATGGGAAGCGAGCCGGGAGAGCACTGAACCTCTCAAGTTTCGAGGCAACATAAGGCATTCATGAGGATTAGAAGAGTGGATTAGGTGAAGTTTGGCGAAGATGGGGGATGCTATTTCCAAGGATATATTTCCCATTACCTTTTGAGTGAGAGGTTAAAGTTTAGTGGAGGAGTATATTGGCCAGGATTTTCTGGGTAGGTTCACCACAGGCACAATCCTATTATGGATGCCAACTCTCTCGGGCGGGCCATTACGATTGTGGCGACGAGATCTCAGGTTGCCACTGTGTGCCGCTGCCGGTGATGATATGGGTGGGGGGGCCTTCACTCTCACTTTGAGATCGGAGTGCCCTTTACAAAAGGGCGATCGCTATGGAACTGGGAGACCCTGCACTGCCAAAACATGCCCCCTGGTTTTGTTGAAAAAGTGTCAGAAGGTTCTGGACGTGATCTACTGGCCGTGCTATGCACCGCAGTGCAACGTTGGCGTTAACTGCCGGGAGACCCCGTTTCCGGGGTCTACCTGCCTCGCCACGCCCGGCAAGATCCAACGCAATCTTGCGAGACATCGCGATGTGAAGCGGGTTCATTTCTTTGCAAATCTGCATATTAGAGTGAGACAGCTAGTCTCACTGTGATATGCATTCTTGAGATGTACCCAAGGCATTGGGATCAATCCCCATGGCTTCGGGGATCTTGGGTGAATGCCGTTCATTGCTGGTCTCTGCAAACGGGACCGGATGGAATGGCACTTGTGGGGGTCTGCCAGGTGATTGGAGCCCCCAGGAGCATGCCCTCTGGACAAGGTGGTACCCTGGCACTGCTGGTGCCACCTGGGAACCCTGGCAGCGCCACCTGGGTGCTGGCCTGGCACTGCCAAGATGCCCAAGTGGCACTACCAAGTGTCAGGGGAACTGTCAGGGTGCCAGGCTGGCATTTTTTTGTGAGGTGGTGATTGAGCCGGGGGGGGGGGGGGGGGTCTGCGTTGGGGGCTCGAGCGATCGGGGCACCATTTAAATATGGCGTCCCGATCTCTCCCGGCATGAGGAGTTTCAGCGAGCTGGGTTCCTCACTGCTGGAAACAGGACTCAGAGCGGCCTTGGCTGTGTATCCCCACTGAGGCCCTGGGCGGGATTCTCCCAACGCGAGTCTAACTGCCGACGCCTGAGTAAAAACCGGAGTGTTTTACTCCGGCGTCGGCACCCGTTCCAGGACCCCTATTCTCCGCCCTCCGTGGGGCTAGCAGGGGCATCGTGTGATTTACGGGGGCGGGGCCTCGGTGCGGCGTCAGAGACGGGGCGCCGCGTAAAAGACGCGGTACCGACGACTTCCGGGTGCGGCGATGACCAGCTGAGTCGCACGTTTCGGCAGCTCCCTGTGAAACGGACTTTTGGGCTCTTGATAGGAGCCCCAACGGCAATTTTAACGGCTGAAAACACCGTGCGGTAAACCAGAAGGGTGTTCCCCCTGGACACGGATGGAAAAAGGAGAGGAAAGTGGCCGGATTGCAGCGGATCCTTTGGAACAACGGCAAGGAAGGCAAGCAGAAACCAAGATGGCGTCGGAAGGTGGCAGTTTCATATGGGGCCCTGAACAACAAGAGTTTTTGAAACGCTGCGTGGAGGAGATAAAAAAGGAAATGAAGAAAGAGTTGTTGGCCCCGATATTACAGGCGATTGAAGGGCTGAAAGAGGAACAAAAGACCCAGGAGCAGGAGCTTCGGGTCGTGAAGGCGAAAGCAGCAGAGAATGAAAACGACATACAGGGCCTGGTGGTGAAGTCGGAGATACAGGAGGCACACCAGAAACGATCTGTGGAGAGGTTGGAGGCACTGGAAAATAACGCAAGGAGGAACAACTTGAGGATTCTTGGCCTTCCTGAAGGTGTGGAGGGGGCGGACGTCGGGGCATATGTGAGCACGATGCTGCACTCGTTAATGGGAGTGGAGGCCCCGACGGGTCCGTTGGAGGTGGAGGGAGCATACCGAGTTATGGTGCGAGGACCGAGAGCAGGAGAAGCTCCCAGAGCCATAGTGGTGAGATTTCTCCGTTTTAAGGATAGAGAAATGGTCCTTAGATGGGCGAAGAAAACTCGGTGTAGTAAATGGGAGAACGCGGTGATCCGCGTCTATCAAGATTGGAGTGCGGAGGTGGCGAGAAGGAGGGCGAGCTTTAATCGGGCCAAAGCGGTACTTCACAAAAAAAAGATAAAGTTTGGAATGCTGCAACCGGCAAGACTGTGGGTCACATATCAAGGGAGGCACCACTACTTTGAGACGGCGGATGAAGCGTGGACTTTTATTGTAGAAGAAAAATTGGAATGATTGGACTACGAAAATGAACGTTTGGACAAAGTGGTGGGACGAGTGGGGGGGGGGGGGCGAAGCGGGATTGTATGATTAATCCTGCGGTATGGTAACTTTTCTTTCTCCCACAGGTGGTGATGGGGGGAGGTGGGGAGGGAGAGGAGATGGGGCGTTGGCCATGGGAGGCGGGGCCGAGGGAGAGGTGCGGGCTTGGTTCCCGCGCTATGATAATTATGGCGGGAATAGAGAAGCAGGAAGGAGGGGGCGCCGCACGGGGCGAGCCGTGATCACGGGGGGAAGCCGAGGTCAGCCAGAGTTTGCTGACTTCTGGGAGCAACATGGGGGGAGTAATTACGCTAGCGGGGGGTCTAGCGGGGGGGGGGGGAGGGGGGAATTACTGGGTTGCTGCTGCTGGGGAAAGGGGGGAGTGGGTGCGGGAAAGGATGGGCGGGGGGGCACCGTCTGGGAGAAATACAGCCGCGTGGGAACTGGGCGAGAAGCTGGAAAAAGATGATGGCTAACCGGCAAGGGGGGGGGGGGGGAAGCCCCCCAACTCGGCTGATCACGTGGAACGTGAGGGGGCTTAACGGGCCGATAAAGAGGGCACGAGTACTCGCACACCTTAAGAAACTTAAAGCAGATGTGGTCATGTTACAGGAAACGCACCTGAAACTGATAGATCAGGTTAGGTTGCGCAAAGGATGGGTAGGGCAGGTGTTCCATTCGGGGCTGGATGCGAAAAACAGGGGGGTGGCTATATTAGTGGGGAAGCGGGTAATGTTCGAGGCAAAGACTATAGTGGCGGATAACGGGGGCAGATACGTGATGGTGAGTGGCAAATTACAGGGAGAGATGGTGGTGTTGGTAAACGTGTATGCCCCGAATTGGGACGATGCCAATTTTATGAGGCGAATGCTAGGACGCATCCCAGACCTAGAGACCGGAAAGCTGATAATGGGGGGAGACTTTAACACGGTGTTGGAACCAAGGCTGGATAGGTCGAAGTCCAGGACTGGTAGGAGGCCGGCAGCAGCCAAGGTGCTTAAGGATTTTATGGAGCAGATGGGAGGGGTGGACCCGTGGAGATTCAGTAGACCTAGGAGTAAGGAGTTCTCGTTTCTCTCCTATGTCCATAAAGTCTATTCACGCATAGACTTTTTTGTGTTGGGTAGGGCATTGATCCCGAGGGTGAGGGGAACGGAATATACGGCTATAGCCATTTCGGATCATGCCCCACACTGGGTAGACTTGGAGATAGGGGAGGAAACAAGAGGGCGTCCACCCTGGAGAATGGATATGGGACTAATGGCGGATGAGGGGGTGTGCTTAAGGGTGAGGGGATGCATTGAAAAGTACTTGGAACTCAATGACAATGGGGAGGTTCAGGTGGGAGTGGTCTGGGAGGCGTTGAAGGCGGTGGTTAGGGGGGAGCTGATATCAATAAGGACACATAAAGGGAAGCAGGAGAGTAAGGAACGGGAGCGGTTGTTGCAAGAACTTTTGAGGGTGGACAGACAGTATGCGGAAGCACCGGAGGAGGGACTGTATAGGGAAAGGCAAAGGCTGCATGTGGAATTTGACTTGCTGACCACAGGCACTGCAGAGGCACAATGGAGGAAGGCGCAGGGTGTACAGTATGAATATGGAGAGAAGGCGAGCAGATTGCTGGCACACCAATTGAGGAAAAGGGGAGCAGCGAGGGAAATAGGGGGGGTGAGAGACGAAGATGGAGAGACGGAGCGGGGAGCGGAGAGAGTGAATGAAGTGTTCAAGACATTTTATAAAAAATTGTATGAAGCTCAACCCCCGGATGGGAGGGAGAGAATGATGGAGTTTTTGGATCGGCTGGAAATTCCCAAGGTGGAAGAGCAGGAAAGGATGGGATTGGGAGCACAGATCACGGTAGAAGAAGTGGTGAAAGGAATTAGGAACATGCAGACGGGAAAGGCCCCGGGACCGGACGGATTCCCAGTTGAATTTTACAGAAAATATTTGGACTTGCTCGCCCCGCTACTGACGAGGACCTTCAACGAGGCAAAGGAAAGGGGACAACTGCCCCCGACTATGTCAGAAGCAACGATATCGCTTCTTTTAAAGAAGGAAAAGGATCCGCTACAATGCGGGTCCTACAGACCAATCTCCCTCCTCAATGTAGATGCCAAGGTCTTGGCCAAGGTAATGGCAATGAGAATAGAGGAATGTGTCCCGGGGGTGGTTCATGAAGACCAAACTGGGTTTGTGAAGGGGAGACAGCTGAACACGAACATACGGAGGTTGTTAGGCGTAATGATGATGGCCCCACCAGAGGGTGAAACGGAGATAGTAGTGGCGATGGATGCCGAGAAAGCATTTGATAGAGTGGAGTGGGATTATCTGTGGGAGGTGTTGAGGAGATTTGGGTTCGGAGAGGGGTATGTTAGATGGGTGCAGCTGTTGTATAGGGCCCCAGTGGCGAGTGTGGTCACGAATGGACGGGGATCGGCATATTTTCGGCTCCACAGAGGGACAAGGCAGGGATGTCCTCTGTCCCCATTACTGTTTGCACTGGCGATTGAGCCCCTGGCGATAGCGCTGAGAGGTTCCAAGGGATGGAGGGGAATACTTAGGGGAGGAGAAGAACACCGGGTATCTTTATATGCGGATGATCTGCTACTATATGTGGCGGATCCAGCGGAGGGGATGCCAGAAATAATGCGGATACTTGGGGAGTTTGGGGATTTTTCAGGGTATAAATTGAACATGGGAAAGAGTGAGCTGTTTGTGGTGCATCCAGGGGAGCAGAGTAGAGAAATAGAAGACCTACCGTTGAGGAAGGTAACAAGAGACTTTCGTTACCTGGGGATCCAGATAGCTAAGAATTGGGGCACATTGCACAGGCTAAATTTGACGCGGTTGGTGGAACAGATGGAGGAAGATTTCAAGAGATGGGACATGGTAGCATTGTCAATGGCAGGGAGGGTGCAGGCAGTTAAGATGGTGGTCCTCCCGAGATTCCTTTTTGTGTTTCAGTGTCTCCCGGTGGTGATCACGAAGGCTTTTTTCAAAAGGATAGAAAAGAGTATTATGGGTTTTGTTTGGGCCGGGAAGACTCCGAGAGTGAGGAAGGGATTCTTACAGCGTAGTAGGGATAGGGGGGGGCTGGCACTACCGAGCCTAAGTGAGTATTATTGGGCCGCTAATATTTCAATGGTGAGTAAGTGGATGGGAGAGGAGGAAGGAGCGGCGTGGAAGAGATTAGAGAGGGCGTCCTGTAGGGGGACCAGCCTGCAGGCTATGGTGACAGCCCCATTGCCGTTCTCACCAAGGAACTATACCACGAGTCCGGTGGTGGTAGCTACACTGAAGATTTGGGGACAGTGGAGACGACATAGGGGAAAGACCGGAGCACTGGGGGGGTCCCCGATAAGAAACAACCATAGGTTTGCCCCGGGGGGAATGGATGGGGGATATGGAATGTGGCAAAGAGCAGGTATAACGCAATTGAAAGATCTATTTGTGGATGGGAAGTTTGCGAGTCTGGGAGCGCTGACCGAGAAATATGGGTTGCCCCAAGGGAATGCATTCAGGTACATGCAATTGAGGGCTTTTGCGAGGCAGCAGGTGAGGGAATTCCCGCAGCTCCCGACACAAGAGGTGCAGGACAGAGTCATCTCAAAGAAATGGGTGGGGGACGGTAAGGTGTCGGATATATATAGGGAAATGAGAGACGAAGGGGAGACTATGATGGACGAACTAAAAGGGAAATGGGAAGAAGAGCTAGGGGAGGAGATTGAGGAGGGGATGTGGGCAGATGCCCTAAACAGGGTAAACTCGTCGTCCTCGTGCGCCAGGCTAAGCCTGATTCAGTTTAAGGTATTACACAGGGCACATATGACTGGAACACGGCTCAGTAAATTTTTTGGGGTGGAGGATAGGTGTGCGAGGTGCTCGAGAAGCCCAGCGAATCATACCCATATGTTTTGGTCATGCCCGGCACTACAGGGGTTTTGGATGGGGGTGACAAAGGTGCTTTCGAAAGTAGTAGGAGTCCGGGTCGAACCAAGCTGGGGGTTGGCTATATTTGGGGTTGCACAAGAGCCGGGAGTGCAGGAGGCGAAAGAGGCCGATGTTCTGGCCTTTGCGTCCCTAGTAGCCCGGCGCAGAATATTGCTAATGTGGAAAGAAGCCAAGCCCCCGGGGGTGGAGACCTGGATAAATGATATGGCGGGGTTCATAAAGTTAGAGCGGATTAAGTTCGTCCTAAGGGGGTCGGCTCAAGGGTTTACAAGGCGGTGGCAACCGTTCGTCGAATATCTTGCGGAAAGATAGATAGGGGAGAACAAAGAAGGCAGCAGCAGCAGCCCAGAACTTGGGGGGTGGGGGGTGGGGGGGGGGGGGGTGTGGCCTGAGACAAGGCAGTTGCCAATTAGGGCTAGTTTTTATTTTTGTTATTTAATATTTATTTATTTGTTGTTGTTTTCTTTTGTTCTTGTTTAAATAAAAAAGGTCATTATTATCTGTATTGTTATAATATTGTGTAAAGGATGCACAATGTACTGTGTTGGTTGACCAAAAATTTTCAATAAAATATTATTTAAAAAAAAAAAAGACGCGGTACCTTTGGTCCCGCGCATGCGCGGTGGTCGTCCTCCCCCAGGCCGCCCCGCACAAACATGGCGGATGGATCCAGGCTCGCCAGCGGAAGAAAGGAGGCCCGCCGACAGAGAGGCCGATCGGTTGGTCCCGATCGCGTACCTGGCCACTCCGGAGGGTCTCCCCGGGGTTGGGGCCCCCCTCCCCCTCCACAGGCCGCTCCCGGCCCTTGAAGCCCCGGGTCCCGCCGGCCCAACAGCAGGTTAGAACGGCGCCGGCGGGAATGTCATTTTTTCGCTGGCCGCTCGGCCCATCCGGGCTGGAGAATCGCCGATCGCCGTTTGCGGTGATTCACCGAGCGGCCCGGCACGATTCGCATGGCGCTGGTTTCGGGGGGGGGTGGGGGGGAATCGCGTGCGGGGGTCGGGGCGGCATGGCGCGATTCGCGCAGCGCCCCGGCGATTCTCCCACCTGGCGGGGGGCGGGGGGAGAATACCGCCCCCTGAATCTAAGGGGAGGCAATGGCGTAGTGGTAATGTCACTGGATTAGTAATCCAAAGTCCCAGATACAAGCTCTGGGGACCTGGGTTCAAATCCTGCCTTGGCAGATGGTGAAATTTGATTTCAATGAAAATCTGGAATTAAAAGTCTAAAATCTGCCATCCTTATCTGGTCTGGCCTACAGGTGAGTACAGAACCACAGCAATGTGGTTGACTGTTGAATGCCCTCAGGGTTGGCCCAGCCAACAATGCCCACATCCATGATGAACAAATTTTTAAAAAATATATCTAACCAGAGTCTCGTTAGATAGGCTTGTGTTCCTCGCCGTTTACACGTGGCTAACTGTGCTCGCTATGGGACTCTGTTACCAATTGTTTGGATCGTGCCCCTGGAGTGAACACCTGGATCTGTTTCTGGCTTCATGACCTGATTCTTTGCAATTTTTCAGGAAAATTCCACACACTGTGGCACAGACAGTGGTGATAACTGGTGTTGGAGTCTGGCGGGTAGTTCTCATCGTGTCTGATCTGATGTTAGTTGGGGACGGGGCCGTGCATTGAAAAGAGTGAAAAATGTGTTTAAAGTACTGTGTGGTTAACCTGTGACTCCCGAGGATGAAAGTAGGACTTACAGGTACACTGAGAAGTTTCAGTAATGCTCGAGGGCATCCTGCCGCAGCACAGGCCTTACATCTTTAAACTTTGAAGTCTTTCTGCTTTGCTGTCACCAGGCAGGAAGGAGAAAAGTGGAATTAGGGCTGAGATACTTTTAGGTAAAAGCTGAGCTCAAACTAACCCGGGTCTAAGTCATGAACTGGTTAAATATGTTGAAAATTGTTTGTTATGTCTGAAAGAGGCGTTTCTACCTTGAAGTCCCTTTACATTTGTGTAGAACTGCCTTTAACAGAACAACGTGAGGTCTGCCCAACCAAGCAGCCATTTCTCCACAGCCAAGAGTGGCGGCACATCACTCAGTGTAATTATCCATACACCCAATTATAGAAACATTACTATACATCACCTTGGTTGAATCAATTAGAGAACATACGGCTTTGTTAAAGAACAAAACTATTTATTAACTAACTAAACACTGTAGAGGTTCCTACGATGTGAACGATAAGTACAGTTGGATACTGTGGCTAAATACAAATAATTATGATTAACTATATTAATTTTTAGCACAGTGGGCTAAACAGCTGGCTTGTAATGCAGAACAAGGCAGCAGCGCGGGTTCAATTCCCAAACCGGCCTCCCCGAACAGGCGCCGAAATGTGGCGACTAGGGGGTTTTCACAGTCACTTCACTGAAGCCTACTTGTGACAATATGCAATTATTATTATTATTATTACTATTGACTATGTAGCTACTCGATAGGCGGCTGGACTCTACGCCTGCTATCCACGTTCTGCTGCACACCTAGTGTGTTCCAGTAACGTTCTTCCAGTCATCACGCCACCTAGTGATCGGATGCTAGAATCTCAGTCCTTGCGTACGCCACCTATCTTTACTTACAATTCAGTTATTAAATTATACACAAATGATATTCTACATATCATTACACTTGCAGCTTCCCAAAATTACTTCACAGCCAAAGAAGTAGTTTTGAAGTATGGGGCGTGACGAGGCTGTTCAATCTCACGAGAGGCCTCATTGGGAATCGCAATATTCGAAATGCCTCGTGAGATTTAATGGAATCCCCCTGCGCATTGCGATCTGGATCTCGTTCTGACTGGACGAGATCCAGGCGCCCAGATTTAAATGACCCATTCGCCTCATTTGAACATCGCCCAATCCACCCGTTATCCCGGGATTCACCGGCCTCCCCAGGAAGGCTTCAACCGGGCGCCGTTTGGTACTGGTTCGCAAAGTCATGAACCTGTCACGGTGGCACTTGGGGGGGGGGTGGTCGTCTCGCTGGGGAGTTGAGGCCCCTGTTGGTCGGGAACAGGGCAGAGTGGTACCCTAGTACTTCCCCTGGCACCTGGGCACTTGGCACTGCCAGTGTGCCAGGCTGGTAGTTCTAAGGTGCCCAGGTACCAGGTTGCCCATGTCAGGGGTCATGCCCGGGGATGGGGGCTTGCCCATAAGAGGTGTGGTGAGGGGGGCTTGAGGACCCCAGAAGAGGTAAGTTGGGTGAAGTTGGGGGCCCCAAAGTTGGGATTGAGTGGGAGCTGAGCACGCCACTGCAGGAAATGTCTTAAAGAGTGGCCTCGACATAAAGTTCCTTGCCGAGGCCAAAACAAAATGGCAAAGTGTTGTTAAATAGTGGGATCCGTCTCAGCATTGTAGGCGCCGGGAGACACCCCACGAAACACGTCATTCAATGGTCTTTAACTGATGTAACGTAAGGGACACAGCCAATTTGCGCACAGCAAGCTCCCACAACACTGTGATGCCAAAAATTTCTGCTTTAGTAACATTGATTGAGGGATAAACATTGACCAGGGCACCAAGGAAAACTCTCCTGCTCCACAAAGCAATGCCATGGGATCTCTCATACCCACCTGAGAGAACTGGCACCCCACCCAAAAACCTCCAGCCGCCTGGGCCCTAACCAGTGGAATTTCCTCCCACATCTCTGAGTCTCTCTTCTACTAGGACACACAGTGGCGCAGTGGTTAGCACTGGTGCCTCACGGCGCCGAGGACCCGGGTTCACTCCCAGCCCCGGGTCACTGTCCATGTGGAGTTTGCACATTCTCCCCGTGTCTGCATGGGACTCACCCCCACAACTCTAATATGTGCAGGATACAAAGAACAAAGAAAATTACACCACAGGAGCAGGCCCTTCGGCCCTCCCAGCCTGTGCCGATCCAGATCCTTTATCTAAACCTGTCTTCTATTTTCCAAGGATCTACTTCCCTGTTCCCCGCCCGTTCATATATCTGTCGAGACACATCTTAAATGATGCTATCGTGCCCGCCTCTACCACCTCCGCTGGCAAAGCATTCCAGACACCCACCACCCTCTGCGTAAAAAACTTTCCACGCACATCTCCCTTAAACCTTGCCCCTCTCACCTTGAAATCGTGACCCCTTGTAATTGACACCCCCACTCTTGGAAAAAACTTGTTGCTATCCACCCTGTCCATACCTCTCAGAATTTTGTAGACCTCAATCTGGTCCCCCCTCAACCTCCGTCTTTCCAACGAAAACAATCCTAATCTGCTCAACCTTTCTTCATAGCTAGCACCCTCCATACCAGGCAACATCCTGGTGAGTCTCCTCTGCACCCTCTCTAAAGCATCCACATCTTTCTGGTAATGTGGCGACCAGAATTGCACGCAGTATTCCAAATGTGGCCTAACCAAAGTCCTATACAACTGTAACATGACCTGCCGACTCTTGTACTCAATACCCCGTCCGATGAAGGCAAGCATACTGTATGCCTTCTTGACCACTATTTCGACCTGCGTTGCCACCTTCAGGGTACAATGGACCTGAACTCCCAGATTTCTCTGTACATCAATTTTCCCCAGGACCCTTCCATTGACCGTATAGTTCACTCTTGAATTAGATCTTCCAAAATGCATCACCTCGCATTTGCCTGGATTGAACTCCATCTGCCATTTCTCTGCCCAACTCTCCAATCTATCTATATTTTGCTGCATTCTCTGACAGCCCTCCTCGCAATCTGCAACTCCACCAATCTTAGTATCATCTGCAAACTTGCTAATCAGACCACCTATACCTTCATCCAGATAATTTATGTATATCACAAACAACAGTGGTCTGAGCACGGATCCCTGTGGAACACCACTAGTCACCTTTCTCCATTTTGAGACACTCCCTTCCACCACTACTCTGTCTCCTGTTGCCCAGCCAGTTCTTTATCCATCTAGCTAGTACACCCAGAACCCCATACGACTTCACTTTTTCCATCAACCTGCCATGGGAAACTTTATCAAATGCCTTACTGAAGTCCATGTATATGACATCTACAGCCTTTCCATCATCAATTAACTTTGTCACTTCCTCAAAGAATTCTATTAGTTATGTAAGACATGACCTTCCCTGCACAAAACCATGCTGCCTATCACTGATAAGTCAATTTTCTTCCAAATGTGAATAGATCCTATCCCTCAATATCTTCTCCAACAGTTTGCCTACCACTGACGTCAAGGTCACAGGTTTATAATTCCCTAGATTATCCCTGCTACCCTTCTTAAACAAAGGGACAACATTAGCAATTCTCCAGTCCTCTGGGACCTCACCCGTGCTCAAGGATGCTGCAAAGATATCTGTTAAGGCCCCAGCTATTTCGTCCCTCGCTTCCCTCAGCAACCTGGGAAAGATCCCATCCGGACCTGGGGACTTGTCCACCTTAATGTCTTTTAGAATACCCAAAACTTCCCCCTTCCTTATGCCGACTTGACCTAGAGTATTTAAACATCTATCCCTAGCCTCAACATCCGTCATGTCCCTCTCCTTGGTGAATACCGATGCAAAGTTCTCATTAAGAATCTCACCCATTTCTTCTGACTTCACGCATAAATTCCCTCTTTTGTCTTTGAGTGGGCCAATCCTTTCTCTAGTTACCCTCTTGCTCCTTATATACGAATAAAAGGCTTTGGGATTTTCCTTAACCCTGTTAGCCAAAGATATTTAATGAACCCTTTTAGCCCTCTTTATTACGCGTTTGAGATTTGTCCTACTTTCCCGATATTCCTCCAACGCTTCATCAATTTTAAGTCGCCTAGATCTTATGTATGCTTCCTTTTTCACCTTAGCTAGTCTCACAATTCCACCCGTCATCCATGGTTCCCTAATCTTGCCATTTCTATCCCTCATTTTCACAGGGACATGTCTGTCCTGCACTCTAATCAACCTTTCCTTAAAAGACTCCCACATTTCAAAGTGGATTTACCCTTAAACAGCTGCTCCCAATCCACATTCGCTCGCTCCTGCCGAATTTTGTTATACTTGGCCTTTCACCAATTTAGCACTCTTCCTTCAGGCCCACTCCCGTCTTTGTCCATGAGTATTCTAAAACTTACGGAATTGTGATCGCTATTCCCAAAATAATCACCGACTGAAACTTCAACCACCTGGCCGGGATCATTCCCCAATACCAGGTCCAGTATGGCCCCTTCCCGAGTTGGACTATTTACATACTGCTCTAAAAACCTCTCCTGGATGCTCCTTACAAATTCTGCTCTTTATACGCCTCCAACCCTGCATGAGTCCCATTCAATGTTGGGGAAGTTAAAATTTCCCATCACGACCACCCTATTGCTCCTACATTTTTCTATAATCTGTCTACATATTTGTCCCTCCACTTCACGCTCGCTTTTGGGAGGCCTGTAGTAAAGTCCCAACAATGTTACTGCACCCTTCCTATTTCTTAGCTCGACCCATATTGCCTCAGTGCTCGAATCCTCCATCGTGCCCTCCTTAATCACAGCTGTGATATCATCTCTGACCAGTAATGCAACTCCTCCACCCCTTTTACCTCCCTCTCTATCCCTCCTGAAGCATCTATACCCTGGGACATTTAGTTGCCAGTCTTGCCCTTCCCTCAACCAAGTCTCAGTAATACCAATAACATCATATTCCCAGGTACTAATCCAAGCCCTAAATTCATCTGCCTTACCTGCTGCGCTTCTCGCATTGAAACAAATGCACCTCAGACCACCTGTCCCTTTGAGTTCATCATCTCTTCCCTGTCTACTCTTCCCCTTAGTCACAATGAGTTTATTATCTCGTACCTTACTGGCTTTAGTTGCTGCCTCTTTACTGACCTCTAACTTCCTAATCTGGGGTGAGATTCTCCGACCCCCCGCCGGGTCGGAGAATCGCCGGGGGCTGGCGTGAATCCCGCCCCCGCCGGTTGCAGAATTCTCCGGCACCGGAGATTCAGCGGGGGCGGGAATCGCGCCGGTTGAAAAAAAAAGAATTGGGTACTCTAAATTTATGAAAAAAACCTCTGTCTTCTCCTTTATGACACCTTTAAAATCCACTCCTTTCGCCCAGATTTTAGTCACTTCACCTAATGTCCCCACATGAAGCTCAAAAGTATCAGGTTTTGGGAGTTCCTCCACATCAAAGCGCTATATGAATGCAGGTTATTGTGGCTGTAGTTGGTTAACTTCATGGATGGAGTAATTTAGATTAAACATCTGGGAGCTTTCTCTTTCTGCACCATCAATGTATTTCTTTCTCTGTGAGACTTCTCCCAATCACAGGGGGTTCATCATCACATTCTCTCCAACAATATTATATTTATTCGTTCACAGGATGAGGGCGTCACTGGTTAGACCGGCATTTATTGTCCATCCCTAATTGCCCTTGAGAAGGTGGTGGTGAGCCGCCTTCTTGAACCGCTGCAATCCATGTGGTGTAGGTACACCCACAGTGCTGTTAGGGAGGGAGTTGCAGGATTTTGACGCAGCAACAGGGAAATTGCATGCCCGGCACCCAAGTTGCATTTCACCAGCGGTGAGCCAATGATAATGCTACTTATAACCTTTGTAGTTTGACACTAATTATTCTTGCCACAATTTAAAAATCATTCATTACTTCTTGAAATATTATTGGCCCAACTCTATTTTTGGGTGTTGTTACCTGCTGCTCTGGTTGCCACCCCCCTGCCATACTAGGCTGTTCAATCTGTTTCTCGGCCTTCCACTTTTCTCCTTGCTAGCTGTTATAACCTGCCTACTTACCATTGGCTGGGGACTAATGACAATCCCACAATGCTGAGGGAGTATGAGCTTCCCCAATGAGGGGGGCGGAGAAACCATTAGTAAACTCCTAGTATAAATAAAGCTGGCCAGTTTAGGAACCAGAGGAAGGAGTGTGCAGCAAGGGAAGTTGCCGCTGCTGTTATATATATATATGTTATTGTAAATAAATGTTATTACTTTGTATCCGTAAAACTCGTGCTGGATTCTTCGTGGCCCTCACAAAACTGGCAACGAGGGTTAAAGTGAATAGCTGTCTACACTGCTGAAGCCACCTCCCTGGATTTTTGTTGGATACAGGTTGGAAGTTGTTTTCTGTTATACCATGCCTCTGTACAGACGTTTGGATGTTTTTGATGCTGCGCTGGAAAGCTGGAACCAGTACACACAACGGATGCGTTACTATTTCCGGGCAAACAATATCACCGAAAACGAGCGCCAGGTGGTCATATTGCTCACCGCCTGCGGCCCGCATACGTTTGGGGTGATTAGGAGCCTTACGTACCCAGCTGCGCCGGACACCAAAACGTTTGATGAACTTGTGAATATAGTGGGGCAACATTTTAACCCAACCCCGTCCACGATAGTCCAGCGTTACCGGTTTAATACCGCTGAGAGGACCCCTGGAGAATCCCTTGCCGATTTTCTATCCAGGCTACGCAGGATTGTGGAGTACTGTGACTATGGTGAGACCTTGTCAGAAATGTTACGCGACCGTTTGGTTTGCGGTATTAACAATGCGGCCACCCAGAGAGAGTTGTTAGCTGAGCCAACATTGACTTTTCAACAGGCCATTCAAATAGTATTGTCCCGAGAGAGCGCAGAACAAGGAGTGCAGGAGCTACAGGGAATGGAAGTGCATGCCTTGGGGCGCAACCCCTTCCATCCGAAAACGTCCCCCCGCACTCCTGCGGTATCTTGGGCGAGGCAACGTCCGGACCGACGCCAGTGGCCGTTGGACATTCCTCCCCGAAGGGAGCCTTCTCCAGAACCAATGGATGAGGAGCCATGTCCGTGTCAGACTTGTAGGCGCCGACCCCGTCGCGGACGGCGGTCCTGGGGGCGCCAGAGGCGCCGTCGTTCCGACCGAAACTGGGACCAGCCCAGGGGCCATAACTGGGACCAACCCAGGGGCCGTACCTTCCATGTGGATGAACCTGCGGCGATTACTCCCGAGGACATGGAGACGGAGGACGACTGCCTGCAGTTGCATTGTGTGGCAGCTCCCCATGTGGCCCCCATTAAGGTGACAGTACGGGTCAATGGCCACCCGCTTGAGATGGAGTTGGACACTGGCACAGCGGTCTCCGTGATCGCCCAGAGGACAGTTGACCGCATCAAGCATGGTATACAGACCCTTACATTAACCGACTCACACGGCCACCTACACGGGGGAACCACTGGATATTGCAGGAACTACAATGACCCCTGTTGTTTATGGACACCAGGAGGGGCGTTTCCCACTTATCGTGGTGCGCGGCCATGGGCCCAGCCTGTTGGGTCGGGACTGGTTGCGCCATTTGCGGTTGCAATGGCAGCACATCCTCCAAACAGTTTCTGAAGGGTTGACTGAGGTGCTAGGACGATACCCAGATGTATTACAGCCTGGTTTGGGGAAAATAAAAGGGGCCTTAGCCCATATTCAAGTCGAACCAGGAGCCACACCGCGCTATTTCCGGGCGCGCCCGGTGCCTTACGCCTTGCTCGAGAAGGTAGAAGGGGAGCTCACTCGTTTTGAGAGTTTGGGTATTATCAGGCTTGTCCGTTTTGCTGACTGGGCAGCACCAACTGTACCTGTAATGAAGCCAGATGCCACAGTTCGCTTGTGTGGCGACTATAAACTTACAGTGAATACGGCTTCCCGACTCGACCAATATCCAATGTCTCGCATAGAGGATCTCTACGCGAAGCTTTCAGGTGGACTCTCGTTCACAAAATTAGATATGAGTCACACCTACCTGCAGTTGGAGCTGGACCCTGCCTCCCGACCATATGTAACGATTAATACACACTGGGGCCTGTATGAATATACACGGTTGCCCTTTGGAGTATCCTCTGCCTGTGCAATTTTTCAACGTGTTATGGAGGGCATTTTGAGAGGTTTACCACGTGTTGCGGTCTACTTAGATGACGTTTTGATTACAGGGACGTCGGAGCAGGAACATTTGGAAAATCTGGAGGCTGTCCTTAGACGCCTTTTGGAGGCTGGAGTCTGTTTACGTCGCACAAAGTGCGTATTTCAGGCAAAGGAAGTAGTCTACCTAGGTTATCGGGTGGACCGCGAAGGTTTGCACCCCGTCGCAGAGAAGGTGCGTGCAATTCAACAGGCCCCCGCCCCGACTGACACTTCGCATCTTCGTTCTTTTCTTGGTCCTCGTAAACTATTACGGGAAGTTCCTCCCCAATCTGGCAACTACGCTGGCCCCTTTGCACCTTCTGCTAAAGAAAAATCACACCTGGGTTTGGGGTCAGCCGCAAGAAACCGCTTTCCGGCGGGTAAAGCAACAATTGTCGTTGTCTGGGTTACTAACCCACTATGATCCTGGAAAGCCTTTGCTCATCACATGTGATGCATCCCCGTATGGTATTGGGGCCGTCCTGTCCCACAAGATGGAGAACGGGGCCGAGCGATCGATAGCTTTCGCCTCCCGCACATTGACTGCAGCGGAGAAAAAGTATGCGCAGATCGAGAAGGAGGGCCTGGCAGTGGTTTTTGCGGTGAAATGCTTCCACCAGTGCGTGTACGGCCGCCATTTCACTATCGTGACTGATCATAAGCCTCTGCTGGGACTTTTCAGAGAGGATAAGCCAATACCGCCCATTGCTTCTGCACGGATCCAGCGCTGGGCTTTGTTGCTTGCTGCATACGAGTATTCCCTGGAGCACAAACCAGGTACGCAGACAGCAAATGCCGACGCACTGAGCCGATTGCCTTTATCGACCGGCCCCATGTCGACCCCACGACCAGTGAGGTGGTTGCAACCCTAAATTTTATGGACACCTTGCCTGTCACGGCATCACAGATCCGTGAGTGGACACAGACGGAGCCAGCCCTGTCAAAGGTTCGGCACAGAGTCCTGTATGGTGGGCAGCATAGACAGCTCCCAGGCGAGTTGCGGGCATTTTCCTCCAAGCTGTCAGAATTCAGCGTGGAAGACGGCATCCTCTTGTGGGGGACGCGTGTGATTGTCCCGGAAAAAGGCCAGGAGCTGATACTAACAGACTTGCACAATGGGCATCAGGTGTGACCAAAATGAAAATGTTGGCCCGGAGTTATGTCTGGTGGCCAGGCCTCGACACCGACATTGAGAAGGTGGCCCAAAACTGCTCCATTTGCCAGGAGCATCAGAAGCTTCCGCCGGCCGCGCCCCTACATCACTGGGAATGGCCAGGGCGGCCTTGGGCGCGCTTGCATGCAGATTTCTAAGGCCCTTTTCAAGGATCCATGTTCCTTCTATTAATTGACGCCCAGTCTAAATGGCTAGAGGTGCATAAGATGCAGGGGACAACGTCCTGCGCAACAATTGAAAAGATGCATTTGTCGTTTAGTACGCATGGCCTCCCCGAGGTGCTGGTCACGGATAACGGCACTCCATTCACGAGTGAGGAGTTTGTGAGGTTCACGAAGATGAACGGCATACGCCATAGCCGCACTGCCCCTTACCACCCGGCTTCAAATGGGTTGGCAGAGCGCGCAGTGCAGACATTCAAAAGAGGCCTAAAGAAGCAGTCTTCCGGATCAATGGACACGAGACTGGTTCGCTTTTTGTTTACGTATCGGACCACCCCCCATACGATGACTGTGGTAGCTCCCGCAGAACTCCTAATGGGCCGGAGACTTCGCACCCGCCTTAGTATGGTTTTCCCGGACATTGGCGCAAAAGTACGACGCACACGAGAACGGCAGGGACAGGAATTTTCTCGGCATCGGCCGATTCGGCAGTTTGCGCCCGGTGACCCAGTGTTCGTTCGGAATTTTGCTGGTGGTGCCCAGTGGGTTCCTGGTGTAATCATAGAATTTACAGTGCAGAAGGAGGCCATTCAGCCCATCGAGTCTGCACCGGCTCTTGGAAAGAGCACCCTACCCAAGGTCAACACCTCCACCCTATCCCCATAACCCCATAACCCCACCCAACACAAAGGGCAATTTTGGACACTAAGGGCAATTTATCATGGCCAATCCACCTAACCTGCACATCTTTGGACTGTGGGAGGAAACCGGAGCACCCGGAGGAAACCCACGCACACACGGGGAGGATGTGCTGACTCCGCACAGACAGTGACCCAAGCCGGAATCGAACCTGGGACCCTGGAGCTGTGAAGCAATTGTGCTATCCACAATTCTACCGTGCTGCCCTTTCGCCGAACGGGCCCTATATCTTACCAGGTGCAAGCCCAGGGTCGTCTCCAGCACAAACATGTAGACCACGTTCGGTCCAGAAGACTATCCCCTCAAAAGATTCCCCGCTCCCGAAGCTCATTTCTACAGCCGCAGAGACCAGAGACATGGGAAGGTAGTCCTCACAATCTTCCACTGGTGCCTCACTCGAAGCCTGCGCAGGTCGTTACAGAACTGAATGGAGATAGAGACGCTGACATGACGGAGGCAGCAGATTCTGACTCTGAGATGGAGTCACAGGATGCATCAGAGGGGGATTCCTCAGGTCCACGAGCCGTGGATGTACAACTGGTGTGCCGTTCATCACGGAAGCGCCGGTCTCCGTCTCGTTACACACCGCCTGATCCTGCGTCGTGCGCAAATGGTGTCCGGCGTGCGGCAAAACGAGTCCGACGCCCTCCTTTGCCAGGGTCTTCGGTGGATTCCTTGGACTTTGGGGAGGAGGGATGTTATAACCTGCCTACTTACCATTGGCTGGGGACTAATGACAATCCCACAATCCTGTGGGAGTATGAGCTTCCCCAATGAGGGGGCCCAGAAACCATTAGTAAACTCCTAGTATAAATAAAGCTGGCCAGTTTAGGAACCAGAGGAAGGAGTGTGCAGCAAGGGAAGTTGCTGCTGCTGTTATACATATATGTTATTGTAAATAAATGTTATTACTTTGTATCCTTAAAACTCGTGCTGGATTCTTCGTGGCCCTCACAAAACTAGCTTTTGTTTCTGTCCCCTCTTTACTACCCTCCGACTTCCTGCATTGGTGCCCATCCCCCTGCCACATTATTTAAACCCTCCCCAACAGCGCCCCCTTCGAGGCATTTTAGTACGATTGAGTGGAACTGAAATCAGGTGTAGGCTAGTGAAGGCTAGTGAAGGATGGCACATTTTCTTCTCTAAAGGGATGGTTTTTTTTACAACAATGGTTTTAATTCCAGGGGCGGGATTCTCCGACCCCCCCACCGGGTCGGAGAATCGCCGGGGGCTGGCGCGAATCCCGCCCCCGCCGGCTGCCGAATTCTCCGGCACCGGATATTCGGCGGGGGCGGGAATCGCGCCGCGCCGGTTGGCGGGCCCCTCCCGGCGATTCTCTGGCCCGCGATGGGCCGAAGTCCCGCCGCTGTCAACCCACGCCAGCCGGCGTGGATTGAACCACCTTTGGGACGGTGGGACCTGGCGGCGCGGGTGGGCTCCGGGGTCCTGGGGCAGGGGCGCGGGGCGATCCGGGCCCCGGGGAGTGTCCCCACGGTGGCCTGGCCCGCGATCCGGGCCCACCGATCCGCGGGCGGGCCTGTGCCGTGGGGGCACTCTTTTCCTTCCGCCTTCGCCATGGTCTCCACTATGGCGGAGGTGGAAGAGACCCCATCCACTGGGCATGCGCGGGGATGCCGTGAGCGGCCGCTGACGCTCCCGCGCATGCGCCGCCCTGCAAAGTCAGTTTCGCGCCAGCTGGCGGGGCACCAAAGGCCTTTCCCGCCACCTGGCGGGGCGGAAATCATTCCAGCGCGGGCCTAGCCCCTCAAGGTGAGGGGTCGGCCGCTCAAGATGCAGAGACTTCCGCACCTTTGGGGCGGCGCGATGCCGGACTGATTCGTGCCGTTTTTGGCGCCGGTCGGCGGACATCGCGCCGATATCGGAGAATCCCGCCCCAGATTTTTTACAATTCAATCCATCCTGGGATTCGAATCTGGCTTCCCTGGACCTCTGACCCAGGGATCATGCCACCATGCCACTACTCCCTCATTGACAGCGATGGAAGCAATTGAGCAATTGGGGATGTTCAAATTGACGGGAAGCTGTCTAATTTATATCCCAAAGCCTTTATTCATATAGTCATATAACATAGAATGACAGCACGGACAGAGGCCATTGGGTGTATTTTGCCTCTGTCGGCTCCCTGAAAGAACGCTCTGATTAATTGCACTGCTCTTCTCCATAATGCTGCATATTTTTCCTTTTTGAAGAAGTATGTACTGTTCTCTTTCGAAAGTTGGATTGGATTGGATTGGATTTGTTTATTATCACGTGTACCGAGGTACAGTGAAAAGTATTTTTCTGCGAGCAGCTCAACAGATCATTAAGTACATGGGAAGAAAAGGGAATAAAAGAATAAGTTAAGTAAAAAGTGGATCTGTTTGTGAGAGCTCGCAGAGAGTCGCCTCGCTCCGGCGCCATCTTGGTAAAACTATAAGTTCCTATTGAATTTGCTTCCACCGCCCTTTCAGGCAACAGATCACAACAGTTCTGTGTTTAAAACCAAATCTCTTTATTTCCCCTCGGGGGTTTCTCTGCTCATTCTACACAGGTCTTTAAATCTTTGTCCTCTGGTTTCCAACCGTACTGCCAGTGGCAACATTTGCTCCGTAACTCCTCCCTCGTACCCTTTCAGATGTGATTCCTCACTCCAATGTTCCGACTGCCTGGGCCACAACCTGGGCTCGGAAAAGACCTCTCTAACGAGTAAAAGCTCTGGGAGTTGCTAGCTCGGCTGTGTCTAACCTCGAGGCATTTCACCGAGACACTCCGTTTGCGTGCTTCGTGCGTGGGTGGATGAGGAGGAAGCCACTGACATTGTAGCAAACCCTTGCAGCTGTCTGAACGTGAAAGAATCCCTCTCATACATACGTCACCGTTAGAGGTTCAATCACCTGCCCCAGAGGAGGATGACATCGCTTTGTTATGCACAAAGGGTGTAGAGGAATGTTAGGATATCCCTGCTCGTAATTCACATGTTTTATTTAATCTGTGAAGTCAAATTTGTAGTTTGGTGATCCTTTCAGGAGTAAAAGCAAATCTCGTTTATAAAGATATTTATATGGTGAAGCACAAAAGTCTTTGCCCTGAAACCAGTGCTGACTGGTGGAGTTATTGATGATTTCAGTGGAAGGTATCGATCGAAGTTCCCATGCGCCAAATGAGGCGTTAAACTGAAATGTACAAAAGCAAGGTACTGTAGATTGCTCAAAAATATGAAATAAAGATATGAACAAATGTAAATACTCAGCAACTGTTTTGCGCTTCTTGTTAACTAAACAAAAGATTGGGAGACAGCTAATCGCTTGTTCATTCCCCATGGAAATGCTTGACCAATCGGAATCGACCTGCCTGGTTTGAATTTTAACAGAAGCTTGGCAGTTGACTGTCACAGTGGCGACACAATGGTTAACCTCACAGCGTCAGGGACCGGGGTTCGATTCCGGCTTGGGTCACTGTCTGTGCGGAGTCTGCACGTTCTCCCCGTGTCTCCGGTTTCCTCCGGGTGCTCCGGTTTCCTCCCACTGTCCAAAGATCTGCAGGTTAGGTGGATTGGCCGTGATACATTGCCCCATAGTGTACAGGGATATGCAGATTAGGTGGGGTTGCGGGGCTAGGGTGCACTTTGGTAGAGTGCTCTTTCAGAGGGTCGGTGCAGACTTGATGGGCTGAATGGCCTCCTCCTGCACTGTAGGGATTCTGCAGTTCCATGCTGCATTCCTGTGAGAACACTTCCACAGAACCACTTCCACTAGCCAACCAATCAGCACTCTCTTCTCATGCAGTGTAAATAGTTGTTCCCTTTTACAGTTGCTATTCTTGCGAACCTGTCCTGGTGCGAGCACGATGGAAAACTTTGACACTCAACGATCAAAATATGTACTTCCTTACCATTTGCTCCAAATTGTTTCTTCCTATCCCGTTAATCTCTTCCTATCACCATATCCTCCTGTTCCCTTGTCGCTTATGTGCTCATATGGATTCTTCTGAAAGGTGTCTGTGCTATTGACACCCCACAATCCCAATCGCACTGGAATAAGGTTCCACCCCCACTTTCAACATCACCGTGACCACCTCCAGACCCTTCCTCTTACCTGCTGCCCAGGACCAATTCTACTGAATCCTCTGGACTCAAGATTCCCACTCCCGAGATGCCGGGCAGCTGGTCAGCTTGACCTGTGTTTTAGGGATTCTATTCAAGTGAGTTTCCGAGCCGCTAGGTTGCACCTGTGTATGCTGGGGGTTTACTGCAGACAATGGGGTTCCACCTGCACCATTCATATCCCCCCATCCAGGTCACCAACCCTTTCCGTCCATTTACAAACAAGGCCGACAATGTGACAGAGGACAGGAGGTACTGCGGCCTAGAAGGTTAAGTGGTGGCTCGGAGAATCCCCGGGGGGGGGCGTGAATCCCGCCCCCCGCTCCGACGCCGGCTGCCGTATTCTCCGGCGCCAGTTTTCCGGCGGGGGCGGGGATCACGCCTCGCTGGACGGGGGCCGTTGGCAGCGGCCCCCCCCCCCCGGCGGGTCTCCGGGCCCCGATGGGCCAGGCGGCCGTCAGTTTCTGGCCAGTTCCGACGGCGTGAAATGGACATGGTCCCACACGGCGGGACCTGGCTGGTAGGCCGGCTGGTGCGGTCCTCGGGGGGGGGGATCCGGCCCCGGGGGGTGGCCCCCACGGTGGCCTGGCCCGCGATCGGGGCCCACCGATCTGCGGGCGGGCCTGTGGCGTGGGGGCACTCCTTACTTCCGCGCCGGCCTCTGTCGGGCTCCGCCATGGCCGGCGCGGAGACACCCCCCCTGCGCATGCGCCAGAATACACAGGCCGGTCTGCGCATGCGCTAACTCGTGCCGGCCCTTTGGTGCCAGTTGGCGTGGCACTAACCCCTCTGGCTTAGCCCACGGAAGTGTTAAGGATTCCACAACTTCCGATTGGCCCGACGCCGGAGTGGCTCGCGCCATTTTTTTACGCCAGCGTCGGGCCATCGGGGGATTTGGGAGAATCCCGCCCATAGAATCCATCAGTGCAGAAGCAGGCCATTCTGCCCATCAGGTCTGCACCGACCCACTGAAAGAGCACCCTACCTCGGTCCACTCATGCACTCTATCCCTGTAATCCCACCTAGGGACAATTTATCATGGCCAACCCACCTAACCTGCACATCTTTGGACTGCGGGAGGGAACCGGAGCACCCGGAGGAAACCCACGCACACACGGGGAGGACGTGCAGACTCCACACAAACAGTGACCCGAGGGTGCGATCAAACCCAGGTCTCTGGCGCTGTGAGGCAGCCGTGCCAATCACTCTGCCGCTGTGCCGCCCCTGATTGAGATTAATTAAATATTTTCAAAATATTGCCTCGGACTCAGCAGTCTCCAGTTGTGCCACACTTTAGGCTTTATAACACCTTTATTCAGAAAGGAGAAATATCGCCATTGGAGTTTAAAAGAGGTGATCTTATTGAAACCTATAAGACCCTGAAGGGACTTGACAGGGTCGATGCTGAAAGGACCTTTCCCTTGTGGGGGAGACTAGAACTACAGACACAGTTTAAGAATTAGAGGTCTCCCGTTTCAGATGGAGATGGAGAGAAACCTGCGGCTGGATTCCCCCAGCTGAAATCGCGTTCGGCGCGGGGGCGGTGAATGGGCGCCAAACCGGGAATTCGGACCGTCTCTTGCGCGCGAACTACGCAGCACAGGTGGGGGACCATTGACAGAGTCACCCCCCCCCCCCCCACCCCGCGTGATTCTCTGCGCAAAACCGGCCGAGTTCCCGACTCGGTCCGCGGCCGCCCTGGTGGGGGGGGGGGGCGGGGGGATCATTCACGGGGGGGGGGGGCGGGGGCCTCATGGACGGCCAGGGGAGCGATCGGGTGTCACGGACCCGCTGCCGCGTGCGATCTCGGGGCGTGGGGGGGGGCCTACATTTTTGGTGCCGCTCAGCGGTGCGAGACCGCCATGTCCCACGGGGCGGCTGCGGCAGGCCGCCGCCGTGCACCAGCGCGGACCCCCGACCGGAGGTGCAGGGCCCCGTATCCGCAGCTGGGGCTGCGAGGAGCACTGCGGGGCCCTGCTGGCCCCCTGCAGGCAGGGGAATCGCTCAGGACTTTCTTCAGGAAAGTCC
This sequence comes from Scyliorhinus torazame, assembly GCF_047496885.1. Taxonomy (NCBI): domain Eukaryota; kingdom Metazoa; phylum Chordata; class Chondrichthyes; order Carcharhiniformes; family Scyliorhinidae; genus Scyliorhinus; species Scyliorhinus torazame. The sequence goes on from NC_092709.1 coordinate 7,128,013, forward strand.
AGAGTGAAACGCCAGCGTTTTGACGCTGGAGCGGGGACATAGCCTCATTACTGGAGAATCCCGCCCCTTTTCTCTCAAAGGTTGGTTCGTCAGTAGAACTCTCTTCCCCAGGGAGCAGTGGAGGCTGCTGGGTCATTGAACTTATACAAGGTGGGGTTAGGGAGATTGCTTTGATAAACAAGCAAGTCAAGGGTCATGGGGGGAAATGGCAAAGTGGAGTTGAGACCCTAATCGGATCAGTCACTATCTCACTGAATGGTGGGACAGGCTCGAAGGGCTGAATGGCCTTCACCCGTCCCTACGTCCCATATTCCTACGTTCCTCCGCCTTGGAGAAGATGCAGAGGAGATTCACTAAAATAAGTCCCAGGGTTGATGGACTTCAGTTATGTGGAAAGTTGGGAGAAGCTGTGATTGTTCTCCCTGGAGCAGGGAAGGGAATGGGAGATTTAAGACCGATCTTCAAAATCAGGAATGGTTTTGAAGGAAATGTGAAGACAAACTATCTCTGCTGACAGGAGGGTCAGTAACCAGAGAACACCAATGTAAAATAATTGTCAAAAGAGCCAGAGAGGCAGTTATGAGAATTTATTTTACGCAGCAGGTTGGTACGATCGGCAAAGTGTTGATAGGTTGTTTTGTGTCTCACCAAGTGGTTTCGTGCCATTGAACACAAACTACTTATTGTCAACTTACAACAATATATAAATCTTCAGTATTGCTGAAAAAAAGGGGCATGTCGAAGCTTTTCATCTCGCACGCATCAGGACAATTGCAGGAATACCAATACCAGGGCGCAAAGAACAACTTTATACTGTATGAGAAGAGGGTGCTGATTGGTAAGCAAGTGGACTCTGATTGGTCGAGGTGTTGCCATGGAGAATGCACAAGTTGGTCGTGACTGACAGTTAACTGCCAAGCATTGTTTTAAAATTTTAAAACAGGCAGTTTGACTCTGGTTAGTCAAGGCATTGCCCTGAGGAGTAAACTAGCGAATGAATATCATGTATTTTGTTTCAGTGAAACAGGCGCAATGTGTGTACATGATCTTTCTGCCTGAAAAACGCAAGGCATTGTGTATTAATGTACATCGATTCCAGGACACACAAATGCACCACACTGCGAGCCTGACTGGCAGTCTTAAATTGGTTGTCAGCGTAATTCTTAGCACACTGAAGATTATTTAGCGAATGTTGTCCTTTGCTGCACTACCAAAGAACAGATATACCTCCAATGTCTATCCCTAACTAGGGGCTATCTCCATGTCGATTCCTCTCGGACTCTCACTAAACACAATCTGCTATCGTCTGACTTGCTACATCATCATGTGGGTAGCACTGTTTTCCCAGTCCCACAATAACCCCTATTAACATGAATACTCTTATATAACACAACACGTTGTTTGAACGTGCAGTTGAAGCAATAGTACCTTTCGAAAGAGAACTGGATACGTTCTTCAGCAGTAACTGGGCGTGGGTGGGACGAATTGGATGGATCGTTCAAAGATCAGCCATGGGAAAGACGGGCTGAATAGTCTCCTTTTGTGCAGTATGATTTTCACTTTCTCACATTTGTGACCAGGCGGACATTGCCAGGTCACATCAGTAACAGAAGGTAGAGTCACTGGGTTCAAGGAGACCTCTAGGCAGTCCCTGATCAGGTTACAGCCCTTGCTGCTACCTGTAACCAGGCCAACGCTCAAATGTTTTGATATAAAACAAAAAAAAATACCATCATGTTCAACAGTAGATTTGTTCAGACTTGCTTGGTGAGACTTGCATGACCAAATCTCGGTGTGCAATTTCAACAAGTGGTTGCCAATTCTTTCCATCCATTCCGAAGGGCTGGCTTGCTGCCCCTCCCACAGGTAATCAGCAGGACGCCTCCAAATTAACTCGATTGATATGTTCAAACTCTGAAACTCACCGCTGGAACTCTCAACCAGGCCTTTGTTTCTACCGGGTTTGACTAATCCAGCCCACTCCTATTTGCCCTCCCTCATTCTACCCTCTGTTGCCTGTGTCCCTGCTCACACCAAGACCTGATCATTCACCCGCCCCTGTGCTCACGGACCTCCGTAACCTCCAGGAATACCCAAGATATTTATCGAATTGTGTGCTGACAGTAAACAGTTTATGTTCAGCCACACAATACGTCGTAGAGAGACAGCAAACAACCTAACCTGCACCTTCCAGGTCATGTCAACTTGCTGCGTAAAATAAATTCTCATCTACACTGCCTCAGCCTCAATTTAAAAATCCTCATCCCTGTTTCCACGGCCTTGCTTCTCCCCACCTCTGTAATCACCCGCCCCCATAACCCTCCGAGATCTCTCTGCTCCTCCAGTTCCGGCTCATCCCTGTTTTTAATCGCTCCATCATCATAGAATCATAGAATTTACAGTGCAGAAGGAGGCCATTCGGCCCATCGAGTCTGCACCGGCTCTTGGAAAGAGCACCCGACCCAAGGTCAACACCGCCACCCTATCCCCATAACCCAGTAACCCCACCCAACACTAAGGGCAATTTTGGACACTAAGGGCAATTTATCATGGCCAATCCACCTAACCTGCACATCTTTGGACTGTGGGAGGAAACCGGAGCACCCGGAGGAAACCCACGCACACACGGGGAGGATGTGCAGACTCCGCACAGACAGTGACCCAAGTCGGAATCGAACCTGGGACCCTGGAGCTGTGAAGCAATTGTGCTATCCACAAGGCTACCGTGCTACATCATTGATGTCTTCGGCTGACGAGATCCTAAATTCTGGATTACCGTCCCGAAACCTCTCCATCCCCCTCTCTCCTCCTTCAAAACAAATGCTTAAAGCCTACCCCTTTGGTGAAGTATGTTCCAACACCGCCTTGTACTTGTATAGTATCTCGGGACATTCACTACATCAAAGGCACTATTTAAATGCAATTGTTGTAAGTTTTGACTTGGCAAAAATATTCCTCCACACAAGGCAGTTGTTATTTTGGCTCGATGGTCACACATTGATCATTCTAGTCGAGGTAACAGGAAGGGGAGCAGGTTCGGTGTGGGGAGGTGGGGGTGGGGAGGTGGGGGTGGGAGGGGGGGGGGGGGGTGAAACAAGGCTCCTGAAATTCGGAGCAGAGGAACTGGGGAGGCCATTCAGCCCCTCAAGCTTGATCCTCTAATCAAATAACCAAGAAAGCAGAGGCTCATTGGGTATCTCTTTGACCTCAGAGTCAGGAGCTTGCGGGTTCACTCCAGAAACCTGAGCCCATTGCTCAGGCTGACACCCTCAGTAAGGTACTGAGGCAGCGCAGCACAGTCAGAGGTGCCATTTTGTAAAATAAGGCGGTGAAAGATCCCCTGCACTCCTTCACAGAGAGCAGGTAAGTTCTCCCTCGTGTCCTCAGATCAATATTTACTCTCAACCAACATCACTAAAACAGGTGATCTTGTCTTTACTGCTGTGAGTGGGATCTTGCTGTGCACAAATTAGCTGGTGCCTTCCCCGCATTACAACAGTGGCAAAATTTCAAAAGTGCTTCATTGACTGTAAAGGGCTTTTATTGGGACAACTTAAAATCATAAAATTGTTAAATGCGAGTCGTTCTTTAGATTAAGGCTTCCTGAACCTTTCCAGCTGTAGAACCGTTTTGACCTCCCAGGAGTCCAGAAGGAACCCTGAGTAACATTCTGAGTTACACCCGAGTAACATTCTGAGTAACACCCTGAGTAACATTCTGAGCAACATTCAGAGTAATATTCTGAGTAACACCTTGAGTAACATCCTGAGTAACACCCTGAATAACATTCTGAGTAACACCCTGAGTAACAGTCTGAGTAACATTCTGAGTAACATTCGGAGTAACACATTGAGTAACATTTTGAGTAACATTCTGAGTAACACCCTGAGTAACATTCTGAGTAACATTGTGAGTAACACCTTGAGTAACATCCTGAGTAACACCCTGAGTAACATTCTGAGTAACATTCTGAGTAACACCTTGAGTAACATTCTGAGTAACATTCTGAGTAACACCCTGAGTAACATTCTGAGTAACATTCTGAGTAACACCCTGAGTAACATTCTGAGTAACACCCTGAGTAACATTCTGCGTAATATTCTGAGTAACACCTTGAGTAACATTCTGAGTAACAGTCTGAGTAACACCCTGAGTAACACCTTGAGTAACATCCTGAGTAACACCCAGAATAACATTCTGAGCAACATTCGGAGTAACATTCTGAGTAACACCTTGAGTAACACCCTGAGTAACATTCTTAGTAACGTCCTGAGTAACACCCTGAGCAACATTCTTAGTAACGTCCTGAGTAACACTTTGAGTAACATCCTGAGTAACACCCTGAGCAACATTCTGATGGTATTGAAGAGCCAAACCTCAAAAAAATGATTGTTCTCAAGCAATAGGTGCAAAGATACAGAAACCTAAATTATGGAAGACTTTTCTATATCTTATAGATACATTTGCTATAATTCTCTTATTAAAAAACTTATGTGGCTCTTACCTTTCTGCCATTTTAACTGGGAGGGCTGCTGCTGCTCCGTTGGTTCAAATGGGAAGAGTTCTGCTGGAATACTGGATATTCACACACACATCCATCCCTCTTACACACTCACCCCCTTACACGCTCATCCCTCTTACACACTCATCCCTCTCACACACCCATCCCTCTTACACACTCATCCCTCTCACACACCCATCCCTCTTACACACTCATCCCTCTCACACACCCATCCCTCTTACACACTCAACCCTCTCACACACCCATCCCTCTCACACACCCACCCCTCTTACACGCTCATCCCTCTTACACACTCAACCCTCTCACACACCCATCCCTCTCACACACCCACCCCTCTTACACACTCATCCCCTTACACACATCCCTCTCACACACTCATCCCCCTTACACACTCATCCCTCTCACACACCCATCCCTCTTACACGCTCATCCCCTTACACATTCATCCCTCTCACACGCTCACCCATCTTACACAATCATCCCTCTCACACACCCATCCCTCTTACACACTCATCCCCTTACACACTCATCCCTCTCACACACCCATCCCTCTTACACACTCAACCCTCTCACACACCCACCCCTCTCACACGCCCATCCCTCTTACACACTCATCCCCTTACACACTCATCCTTCTCACACGCTCATCCATCTTACACACTCATCCCTCTCACACACCCATCCCTCTTACACACTCATCCCTCTTACACACTCATCCCTCTTACACACTCATCCCTCTTACACTCTCACCCCTCACTCACACATTTATCACTCTTACACACACATTCTTTCCTCTCTCACACACACTCATCCCTCACACACTCTCATCCCTCTCACTCTCACCCCTCACTCACACATTCATCCCTCTTAAACACACATTAATTCCTCTCATACACATGCACTCACCCCTCACACACACTCGTCCCTCTCTCACACTCATTCCTCACCCACTCTCATCCCTCTTACACACACATTCATTCCTCTCACACACACACTCATCCCTCTCACACACTCATCCCTCTCTCACACTTATCCCTCACACACATTCATTCCCCTCACACACACTCATCCCTCTCTCACACTCATCCCTCACACACATTCATTCCCCTCACACACACTCATCCCTCTCTCACACTCATTGCTCTCACACACACACTCATCCCTATTGCACACATATTTGTTCCTCTATCATGTGCACACACACACACACACACACCCATGCCTCTCACATACACCCCTGGGAGGCAGGTGTTCCACAGAAACCAGTCTGAAAGTCCGTGGTCCAGTCAATGCAAAACTCAGCCGGGGTATCCCAGACCGATGGGAATGGGATTGCTCCCCTGATGTTGGAGCTGCCCCCTGAGAACCTGCCCATTTTCCTTCAAGTGTTGAACACTACCTTAATTGGTGAACAGAAATCTATCAATCTCGGTTTCGAAATTTTGAATTGACCCCCAGGTTTAACAATCTCTCCTGTTTTTCAGTGGAATTACCATCACACACCATGTCCACATGTACAGGGGCTGGTCTCTAAGTGACTTCAGTTTATTTTCTGGTGATTGTGGAGGCCTTTGTACTGGGAGGAAAGGAGAATGGGTGTTGTTCTATTGAAGCCTGGTTCACGGAAGCAGGACAAAGTTCACCTTCCCAGACCACGTGCAATCTACCAAATCATGTCATTTTTACCTGTCATTCACTCATGCGTGAATTACGTTCTAATCTGTCCCTCTGTGAAGCCATTAAAACCATATTTCAGAGAATTGGAAATAGACTCCTGAAGGAGCACATCAATTAGCTGCAGCATTTTGTTCTGGGGAATGTATCCGTTGTATTTTTATGGCAAGGCAAAACATTCAGGGAGACAGGTGTCCCGTGACAGCCTCCCTGTCGACCGGGGGTGGGGGGTGGAGGGGGAACCCTCCTGATCAGGCGTCCTGTGGCCCAGGGAACACCCCGAACCCCTTCAGTGGCAAGGGCAGCGCCTGCTGGAAGAATCACCGCTACCATCACAATCGACAAGCAACTCACCGGGACCTGCCTGGCAAGCCCCACTGACCCTATCAACCTTCACTCCTGGCCGGCTCCATCAGCCCTGGTCTGGGGATTGTCCGTAATCCCACCAGTGGCCTCCACTCCCAGTGACCAGCCCCCTGATTGGTCAGCAGCTCCTGGGTTGGGACGGCCTCCCTTAAGGGGACAGAAGCTCCGCCTCCAGTCAATGAATTGCCTGGTCAATGTAAAGTTCAGCCGGGGTTTCCATGACCACTGGAGGCAGTGTTGCCCCCAACTCCCGACTTGCCCTGTAAAATGCCCACCGTTATGGCCAAGCTTGGAAATTTACTCCATTATTCATGGCCAGTTGCATAAGACCTGGGGTGGAATTCTCTGGTCCAGCAGCTATGTGCCGGCTCCAACGGAGAATCCGCGGGTGGTTCAGGACAGGAAGATCGGCGTGAATCCCACACGGATTCCGGTACCGGTGAGAGGCTAGCACCAGCGCCGCGTGAACCACCCGCGATCACGCAGAAAACAGCCAGAGAGTTGCTGGTTCCCGATCCGCGCATGCGCACGGCTGACGAGCTGCACCGGTTGTGCCGGAAAGCATGGCGTGGGTCATGCTGGAATCCTAGCCCGCCCTCCCCCGACCCCACAGCCCACCCCCTGGACACCCCCCCCACCAGTCCCCTCGACCATAGCAGAGGCCCCCCCCAGGCAGCGGCACGAATCCCGGATCAGTGTCGTGGCGCCGGACGGCTGCCCGCAGCCGGCACACCGGGGTTCCCGGCCGCTGGGATCACCGGGGTTCCCGCGCCGTCGGGACACGGCCCACTGGGGGCGGAGCATCATGGGTGGGTCGGCCGATGATGTGCAAACGCAGCGTGGCTTGCGTCCCGATGACGCCGCTTTTGAAGGGGCGTCAAACCGTCTGAATAAAATGGGGATTTTGTTTTGCCGCCTCAGGAGAATTTATTGCAATATTGGTTTGTGACTTTGCTCTCAGCCTTTCGCTTAGCGTCTGTTTGACAGATTTCTGAACTCTTGAGCTGTTCTGTTGTTAACTGTTTCCATGTGACTATTGCATCCGATATAATTCAAATCCCCACACGTTTATTCATTTATTTTAATAAATTCCAATTAAGGGGCAGTTTAGTGTGACCAATCCACCTACCCTGCACATCTTTTTGGGGTTGTGGGGGGGTGAGACCCAAACACACATGTGGAGAATGTGCAAACTCCACACGGACAGTGACCGGGGCTGGGATCGAACCCAGATCCTCGGCGCCGTGAGGCAGCAGTGCTAACCACTGCGCCACCGTGCCGCCCCCGTTTATTGATAATTATGGGCCAATCTCATGAAACTTTGTTTAGGAGGGCGTCTTGTCCGTCAAAGGTGCGTAGTACCATATCGTGCCAATGTTCCTGCTCTTTGACAAACTATTCCAGGGAATGTCCCTGATCATTATATATCAATTCTTTATAATGAAGCTCCTGATGTTGAATGTCTGGAAATGGGGCTCGCCACTGATGTGGGGAAGGGGGCAATCGCCTCCTGCTTTGACCTTGCCGTGAGACGCGATCTCAGGCTATTTTCTGCTTCTGTGGCCAAATCCACCGGTTCGATCGAGGGCAGAAAGTCCCAGCCTAGGAGGGTAACTTAGTTTGCACCAATTCTGTTACGAATGCGTCCTAGTTAGCCCACTTCAGTTTCATTTGTGAGCCTAGATAATTCAAACAAGAAGCTTCAGTTCCATTCTGAGGACGTTCTGCATTGTTATCGGGAGTCACCGTTTGAATGAGATTTTAAGCCGAGTTTTAACCAGACAGTAAAGGTTCTGTCACTCTGACCAGGTTTTCCTGCCAGCAGTGCAGCCCCGCTGGTGGTTTTCCTGGCAGTGCGGGGTGGTTACAATAGGAAACCCCATTGACGATTGGCGGGATGGTGAAGTCTCGCTGTCAGCGAATGACTCGCGGCTGTGAAACGCGCGGCTGGTGGACCGGAGTGTCCCGCCCGCTATCTGGTCAAGCGCAGAACCCCTTCTTCACTATCTTGATCTAAATCAAACGTTCAACCAGCGTTTCGCTGTTGCTGAATCCCGCTATGGCACGCACAGAGAAGTCGGTATAAGTGAGTGGGTGGCAGCCATCAGTGAGGGGCACATCCTGCACAATGAATGTCATGATCAATTTGTAAACTGTGTTAAAGAATACCTTGAGGACGTAGATTGCGATGGATCTGAACAGGAAGAGTAATCTGGGCAATACGTTCATCTTGATCATTTGCACCCTCCCCGCCAGGGAGAGTGGGAGTGGGTCTCACCTCTGCAGGTCCTTTTTAACTTCCTCCACCAGGCTGGTCAGGTTCCATTTGTGGATCCTTGGATTGGATTGGATTTGTTTATTGTCACGTGTACCGAGGTACAGTGAAAAGTATTTTTCTGCGAGCAGCTCAAACAGATCATTAAGTACCTGGGAAGAAAAGGGAATAAAAGAAAATACATAATAGGGCAACACAACATATACAATGAAACTACATAAGCACTGGCATCGGATGAAGCATACAGGGTGTAGTGTTAATGAGGTCAGTCCATAAGAGGGTCATTTAGGAGTCTGGTGACAGTGGGGAAGAAGCTGTTTTTGAGTCTGTTCGTGCGTGTTCTCAGACTTCTGTATCTCCTGCCCGATGGAAGACGTTGGAAGAGTGAGTAAGCCGGGTGGGAGGGGTCTTTGATTATGCTGCCTGCTTTCCCCAGGCAGCGGGAGATGTAGATGGAGTCAATGGATGGGAGGCAGGTTCGTGTGATGGACTGGGCGGTGTTCACGACTCTCTGAAGTTTCTTGCGGTCCTGGGCCGAGCAGTTGCCATACCAGGCTGTGATGCAGCCTGATAGGATGCTTTCTATGGTGCATCTGCAAAAGTTGGTAAGAGTCAATGTGGACATGCCGAATTTCCTTAGTTTCCTGAGGAAGTATAGGCGCTGTTGTGCTTTCTTGGTGGTAGCGTCGACGTGGGTGGACCAGGACAGATTTTTGGAGATGTGCACCCCTAGGAATTTGAAACTGCTAACCATCTCCACCTCGGCCCCGTTGATGCTGACAGGGGGTGTGTACAGTACTTTGCTTCCTGAAGTCAATTACCAGCTCTTTAGTTTTGCTGGCATTGAGGGAGAGATTGTTGTCGCTACACCACTCCACTAGGTTCTCTATCTCCCTCCTGTATTCGGACTCATCGTTATTCGAGATCCTGCCCACTATGGTCGTATCGTCAGCAAACTTGTAGATGGAGTTGGAACCACGTTTTGCCACGCAGACATGTGTGTACAGGGAGTAGAGTAGGGGGCTAAGTACGCAGCCTTGTGGGGCGCCGGTGTTGAGGACTATTGTGGAGGAGGTGTTGTTGTTCATTCTTACTGATTGTGGTCTGTTGGTCAGAAAATCGAGGATCCAGTTGCAGAGTGGGGAGCCAAGTCCTAGGTTTTGGAGCTTTGATATGAGTTTGGCTGGGATTATGGTGTTGAAGGCGGAGCTGTAGTCAATAAATAGGAGTCTAATGTAGGAGTCCTTGTTTTCGAGATGCTCTAGGGATGAGTGTAGGGCCAGGGAAATGGTGTCTGATGTGGACCGGTTGCAGCGGTATGCGAATTGCAGTGGATCAAGGCGTTCTGGGAGTATGGAGGTGATGCGCTTCATGATCAACCTCTCGAAGCACTTCATTACGACTGGAGTCAGGGCCACTGGACGGTAGTCATTGAGGCACGTTGCCTGGTTCTTCTTTGGTACCGGTATGATGGTGGTCTTCTTGAAGCAGGTGGGGACCTCGGAGTGGAGTAGGGACAGGTTAAAGATGTCCGTGAATACCTCTGCCAGCTGGTCCGCGCAGGCTCTGAGTGCACGACCAGGGATCCCGTCTGGGCCCGTCGCCTTCCGAGGGTTCACTTTCAGGAAGGCCAATCTGACTTCGGAAGCTGTGATGGTGGATATGGGTGAATTATGGGCTGCTGGGCACTCGCCAGCGGATTGTTGGTTACCTGCTCGAACCGAGCATAGAATGCATTGAGTTCATCGGGGAGGGGTGCGCTGCTGCCAGAGATACTGTTCGGCTTTGCTTTGTAGCCCGTTATGTTGTTTAGTCCTTGCCACAACCGCCGAGAGTCTGTCTGTGACTCTAGCTTGGTTTGATATTCTCTCTTGGCATTCTGGATGGCTTTGCGGAGGTCGTACCTGGATTTCTTGTATAGGTCAGGGTCGTCTGCCTTGAACGCCTCAGATCTGTCCTTCAGTAGGGAGTCAATCTCGCGATTGAGCCATGGTTTCCGGTTGGGGAACGCACGTACTGCTTTCTTTGGCACGCAGTCGTCCACACATTTGCTGATGAAGTCTGTGACGGTGGTGTCACACTCATTTAAGTTGGTCGCTGAGTTCTTAAATATAGACCAGTCCACTGTCTCTAAGCAGTCACGTAAGAGCTCTTCTGTCTCCTCGGACCAGCACTGCACAACCTTCTTAGCTGGATTCTCCCGCTTGAGTTTCTGCTTGTTTGCCGGGAGAAGGAGCACCGTCTTATGGTCTGATTTCCCAAAGTGCGGTCGGGGGATGGAACGGTAGGCGCCCTTGATTTTTGAGTAGCAGTGGTCAAGAGTGTTGTCGCCCCTGGTGGGACAGGAGATGTGCTGGTGGAATTTTGGCAGTACACTCTCGAGGTTGGCCTTGTTGAAGTCTCCGGCCACGATGAACAAGGCCTGTTCTGTTTCGTAGTTGTTTATTACTGTGTATAGTTCGTCCAGCACCTTCCTCACTACTGCCTGGGGTGGGATGTAGACCGCTGTGATAATGGCTGAAGTGAACTCACGTGGAATATAATATGGGCGGCACTTCAAGGTCAGGTATTCCAGGTCTGGGGAGCAGTAGGTCGCCAGAGTCGCCACATCCGAGCACCTTGACCAATTGTGGGCAATTTGGATGCCAGATAGCAGAACTTGCTTTGGTCTCGCTTGAATTGCAGTCCCTCCAGCTCTGCCCCTTTCACTTTTGGGTTCACTGGGAAGATTTCACTCCTGCTCAGGTTGGGTTTGTGTCCTGAGAAGGCCCTGGACTCGTTCAGGAGCTTTGTGATCTCTTCCATGTTGTCTTGTGGCTCCGAGACGTAGCGGAGCAGGTCATCCGCAGAGAGTGAAACTTTGCTCGCGTCCCGCAACGTGAACGGTAGGTCTGGCCCACTCAGCCCATTTCTTACCCACAGTTGGTCCATCTCCCCCAGGTGTGTCTCTTGGAGGAAGACTGTCAGCTTTCATACTTTTCAGGTGAGCAAAGACTCTGGATCTTTTCACTGGGGCGTTAAGTCCCCTGACGTTCCAGGTGACAATCCTGGTGGGGGTTTTGCACCCCGCCCCCTCCCATGGGCTCACCCATACTTACCTGTTGGATGCGCCATGCATTCCGGGGTTTCCCTTTGTCAGGGGGCCATCCAAAATGGTCACGGTCACCGTTTTCACCATGAGGCCGTGCCCCTGCGCTCTGGGATTTCCCTGTGTCCAGGGGTCCACCCAATCGGCAACTGTGTGTACGCCATGTTGGTGAGCCCCTGCAATCCAGCGCTTCCTGACCCAAACTCCGGCTGGGTATAGAATCCTGGGGCAGGAGTTTCTGCCGGCGGGATTCTCCGTTGTGCCGGCAGCCCGGGGGGTTTTCCCGACGGAGCGGGGCTGCCCCGCAATGGGAAACCCCATTGACCGGCCAGCGTAGCGGAGAATCCCGCCGGCGAGTCGGGGCTGAAAAGTGGCGGGGCGGGGCGCGGCGGAGAATCCAGGCCCTGAACTTTACTTTGCTCTTGTACAGGGTCGATTTAGCATTATTCAATTCTGCCCAGAGGTTTGCCAGGCCCGCCGCAATGTCCTGGTATATCCTGATCTTGTGTCCCTCCCGGTTGCAAACTTTTGTTTGTCTGGACCAGTGTAGGATTTACCCCGGTCCTGGTACCGGTGCAGTTAGGCGATGACAGCTCTCGGTTACCCCTCAACCTTGGGTTTTGGCCAGAGTGACCTATGGACCCTGTCGTTCTCTGGTGAGTTGAGGGATCTGTCCCTCCCCACCAGGTTTCCCAACATCTGGGCCATGTAGTCTGTCGGATCCCTGCCCTTGGTTCCTTCTGGCACGTCCGCTATTCTGAGGTTTTGGCGCCTCGACCGGTCCTCCTGGTCCTCCATCTTTCCCTTCAGGTTCCCCTGGGTCGCCACCAACCTCTTTATTTACATTTCCAGGGCGACGATCCGGTCGCTCTGGTCCGATGAGGCTTTTTACGAATCCTCAATCGCGTTTCCCTGGGCTCCCAGTATCCTTTCCACCTTGTTGAGGGCCACCTGTATGGTGTCAATACTTATGTGACCATCACCTTAACAACGACCTTCATTTCATCCTTCAGTTCCTTCATGAGGAACTTCTGCCATCCATCCTCTGGCGGGGGAAGGTGCAGGGGGTGGGGGTGGGGGGCTCGTTTTCCGGGTTGCTGGTCTCCCTCTCTCGGGTGTGGCTGTGAGCACCCCCCCGCCTCGTGGGTCCTCTGCTCCGCTCGCTCCCTCGCTTCTCCTGACCTTTGCCACCAATTTTGGTCACTTTGCGGCCTCCGGAGTTACTGCTTCCCAGCATTTCTCCTTGTCCGTGTAGAGGGGGGGAGGGGATGTTTTTGCCCGATTTATGCGCGCTAACGTCGATTAAATGTGCCTATTTTCTGGTTCTTCGGAGGAGCGCCACCCTGTGTGCGTCTGCCCAACATATCCCCGTCACTGGATGGCTGATTGGCTGCATTTCATAAAGCAATCCATTGTTTGGAAAGCACTTTTGGGTATCTGGGGAATGTGATAAGCTAATATGTGAAACAAAATTCATTCTCACTGAAGAATCTTGTCAGACAAGATCTTAAACTAAGTGATGTTTTTGCTGGATGATTGCACAGGTTGTGTGTTATTGGTAACAGTTGATAAATAATTTGTTTCCTCATGGCCTGACACACATGGGCTGACGGAGATTATCTCCTATGGCTTCTGAGCATACCTGTGCTTGCCTCTCGTGTCTGTCTCGCCCCTGAGGCAACATTACACGACCCAGTCGTACTTCATATCACTAGGGAGTTTGTTGTGACGCAGTTTTCCTTGCACATTATCTCCTCGGCTATTTTAACGTGTTTGAACGGAATGGCTAAATGGAAAGCCAGGCCTTAAACAGCATCTCTGCATTGCCTAGAAATGGCAAAATATTCCGTGGCGCTCACCAGAACATTGCGGCGCAAATAAAGGATGCAAACACATTTACAGGATGTGGGCTTCGCTGGTTAGGCCAGCATTTGTTGTCCATCCCTAATTGCCCCTGAGAAGGTGGTGATGAGCTGCTGCTTGAACCGTTGCAGTCACTGTGGTGTTGGTACACCCACAGTGCTGTTAGGGAGGGAGTTCCAGGATTTTTACCCCAGCGACAGTGAAGGAATGGTGATATATTTCCAAGTCGGGATGGTGAGTGACTTGGAGGGGAACCTCCAGTTGGTGGGGTTCCCTTGGTTACGATCCCAGTTGATGTTATAACTGGACAGGAATATCCCAGAAAGAAAGACTGGCTCAAAGGACAGCAACTTTTATTCTTTTTAATAAAACGTGGAGGGACAGAGTCACAGGACTGCTAATTAGTTTTAACAACAAGAAAAAAAATGCATTAAACATGAAAAAATTGGATTGTGATACAATGTGCCTTTACTCACCCCTGCCCCCCTCCCTAATCAGTAAGGATAAACAACAACATCTCCTCCACGATAGTCCTCAATACCGGGGCCCCGCAATTTAACAATTGCACACGGGTTTTAGGATTAACCTAGATTACAGGGTACATCTTAAGCTACAATGGTCTCATTAATACAAAGTCCCTTTTAAGCACACAAGATGACAGTGGGCAAATACACTCTCTATTTTGAACCCCAAGTGAATGTTTGTGGATGTCTCCTCAGAATCCCCTAGATTATTGTCATGTGAGAGTTTCCAAATTCCATTCCCAAAAACACACTTCAAAATCTTCTCTCATAATTATGCTTTCCCTTAGCGGTGTGCATTCCGAACTCCAGACCAGATTTTGCAAATGACACTTTCAAACAACGTTTTTACTCCAGTTTTAACAACGCATCCAGTCCAGGATGTCACACCAACCCCATTAGGATTTACTTGTCTTGACTGCTGTGCAAACTGCTCACAATTCCGTTGACTCTTGATTCCCAGACATTTGCCTCTCAAGTCTGCTGTCCCACTTTAAATCTAGTTTCTACAATTGACTCTTTAAGTCAGAACACTTTGTATACTCCTCCTTGAATTTTTCTGAACAATACCTTGGTCTCTGTTCTCTTAACGTCAGGTTTTCTTTCTGTCCCAATTCCCTGGTTATCTGGATTGCATCTTGTTCCTTAGGAAACCTGCACCTTTGCAACTTTCTTGTCCTGTCCAAATTCTCCTGGCAGAATTTAGAGCTGTTCACTCTCCAGTGTTCTGTCTCCAACTGCCCACAAAATCAGTTAAAACTAAAAATTATATGCTTCTCCATCTTACAAGGCCCCAGTTGCTAAGCAACCACTGCTATACTTAATTCCATAGCCCTCTATAAGCACAATAGTTAGAACTTAACCAACCCCCACACATATAAACACCGTTATCCGGCATGACTCTAACTATAGATTTTACCCGTCGAGGCACAGAAATTAAATTAAACCCACTTAAAAATATACCTTTATTTCTGACACAAATATAATTCCCTTAAAATTATCTTTGGTTTCCGAACATATTTTCCTTCTAGATGGTAGCAGTCATGGGGTTGGAAGGGCCTGTCTATATGCAGTGCATCTTGTAGATGGCACATACTGATTGGAATCTCAGTCTGAATTCAGAACCAACTTCATTCTGTGTTTAGCTTTATTTATGATGTGGAGATGCCGGCGTTGGACTGGGGTGAGCACAGTACTGGACGACGAAGGGTATTCTGTCAGTTGTGTCCCATGTTTGTCTTCTGAGGAGGTCGGTGCGGTTTTTCGCTGTGGCGCATTGGAACTGTCGATCGATGAGTCGAGTGTCATATCCCGTTCGTACGAGGGCATCTTTCAACGTCTGTAGATGTCTGTTACGCCCCCGTCAAGTGAGCTCTGTGAACCACCTTAAATTGTATCAGGCTGAGCCTGGCACACGAGGAGGAGGAATTAATCCTACCAAGGGCATCAGCTCACAGACCTTCCTCGATCTCCTCCCCCAGCTCCTCCTCCCATTTACCCTTCAACTCTTCTACCAGCGCTTCTCCCTCTTCTTTCAACTCCTGGTGTATTTCCGACACCTTGCCCTCCCCGACCCATACACCAGAGATCACCCTGTCTTGAATTTCTTGTGCCGGGATCAACGGGAATTCCCTCACCTGTCACCTCACAAAAGCCCTCACCTGCATATATCTAAAGGCATTTCCCGGGGGTAACTCAAACTTCTCCTCCAGTGCCCCTAGGCTCGCAAACGTCCCGTCAATGAACAGGTCCCCCATTCTTCTAATCCCCGCCCGATGCCAGCTCTGGAACCCCCCCGTCCATCTTCCCCGGGACAAACCGGTGGTTACCCCTGATCAGGGACCACACCGATGCTCCCATTGCACCCCTGTGCCGTCTCCACTGGCCCCAGATCCTTAGCGTTGCCGCCACCACCGGGCTCGTGGTATACTTTGATGGCGAGAGCGGCAGCGGTGCCGTCACCAACGCCCCCAGGCTCGTTCCTTTACAGGACGCCATCTCCATCCTCTTCCATGCCACCCCCTCTTGTTACCAGATTCCTAAACGACCCTCTTCTGGACTGATCTGATCCCTTCACACATCTTCTCTACTGAGTAGAACTACACCCCATATGCTTCACCCAATGTCTGTGTCTATGTGTTTACATTGTGTATTTATCGTATGTCCTATTTTTTCATGTATGGAATGATCTGTCTGGACAGGACGTGACAATAAAACAAATCCAGTTCCAAACAAGTGCAACAGGTGCATGGGAACGGCACCATCTGCAAGTTCCCCTCTTATGTTACGGACCATCCAGGGACCATATTGCCATTCCTTCTCCACCTTACAAGGCCCCAGTTGCCAAGCAACCACTGCTGGTTTATTTATTCTTCATGCTGTAGCCCTATACACGCACAATAATTAGAAATTAACCAACCCCCCCCCCCCCCCCCCCCGCCCTTTGTCGCTGGGTCAAAATCTTGGAATTCCTTCCTAACAGCACAGTGGGTGTTTCTACTCCAAATGGGGGCTGCAGAAACCTAACCTTTGCAAGGTGCAATTAGGGAGGGAAAATAAACGGTGGTCTTGTCAGTAATGCTTGCATCGCATGAATTAATTAGAAAATGTACTCTGCCATGATCAAATTGAATAGCACATGGGTTGGATGGCCTGTATCTGTCCCTACATTCCTATTTGCCATGTATCTTGAACTTTGTATCACTCAGCAGTATTGACATGTGACATTGTTAACTTGGAATTCACTGCTTATAAATACCCAAAGAATTTCCATCAATAATTAAACTCACGTTCTTACATAATTGTTTCACATGAAAGTTATTCCAAGTTTCGGAGGAACCTTAACCCAGCTAAGACGATCAGTTTGCATTGATAATTTGTATTTATATACAGCAGTTTTAATGTTGTGAAGATTACCCTGATCTGCTTCACGGGAATTTTATCAGGCAGAATTTGTCCCGAAGCCAGGAGACATGAGGACAAGACTTGAAGGAGGAGTGAGCAAGGCGGAGAGGGGAGGCTGGGACTTCCAGAGCTTAGGACCCAGGCAACTGAAGTCACGGCTGCCAGTGATGGAGTGATTGGCATTGGGGTTGCCCATGAGGGGAGATCGGAGGAGCACAGGGACTCTGGGGAATGTCAGACTGGAGAAGGTTACAGACACAGGACAGGTTGAGGCCTCACAGTGATCGGAAACAAAAAATATAGATTTTTTTTTAATTGAGGCTTTGTTGGAGCAGGAACTAGAGTAGATCTGTAAGCACAACAGGGTGATGGGTGAACATACTTTCAGGAACATTCAAATAGATTTCTCAAGATGAAGTTATCTGTGAGTCACTGAAACCTTGGATTTCATCCAGAAATGGTCTGGCTGGTTTTCTATTCTTCCTTATGCGGGGCAGCAAGGATTTGCTCAGAGCTGGGATGGGTTCAGAAGCAAATCTGACATCCGGTACCATTTTCAGAACCTTTCAAAAGATCGATATCATCTGGAGTCTTGTGTCCACTTTAGGAAGGAAGTCAGGATGGTGGGGAGGGTGCAGGGATGAGGGACTTCACTTATGGAGAGGCTGGAGAAGTTGGGATTGTTCCCCTTAAAACAGAGATAGTTGGGGGGAGATTTAATAGAGGTACCGCAATTATTGTGAGATTTGATGGAGTAAATAAGGAGAAACTGTTTCCACTGACAAGAGGCTTGCTAACCAGAGGGACACAAATTTAAAATGAGAGTAGATAGATGGATGGATTGGGTCACTGTCTGTGTGGAGTCTGTACGTTCTCCCCATGTCTGCGTGGGTTTCCTCCGGTTTCCTCCCACAAGTCCCGAAAGACGTGCTTGTTCGGTGAATTGGACATTCTGAATTCTCCCTCTGTGTACCCGAACAGGCGCCGGAGTGTGGCGACTAGGGGCTTTTCACAGTAACTTCATTGCAGTGTTAATGTAAGCCTACTTGTGACACTAATAAAGATTATTACAGATGGACGGAAAGAAAGCCTCACAGCATGGATTTAGTAAGGGGAGGTCGTGCCTGACAAACCTGTTAGAGTTCTTTGAAGAGATAACAAATAGGTTAGACCAAGGAGAGCCAATGGATGTTATCTATCTTGACTTCCAAAAGGCCTTTGATAAGGTGCCTCACGGGAGACTGCTGAGTAAAATAA
The DNA here is from genome assembly GCF_047496885.1 of Scyliorhinus torazame. NCBI lineage: Eukaryota > Metazoa > Chordata > Chondrichthyes > Carcharhiniformes > Scyliorhinidae > Scyliorhinus > Scyliorhinus torazame. Next base: position 7,146,483 of record NC_092709.1, read on the forward strand.
GGGCCCATGGTATTCGAGGCAAGGTACTAACATGGATTGACGATTGGCTGTCAGGCAGAAGACAGAGAGTTGGGATAAAAGGTTCTTTTTCGGAATGGCAACCGGTGACGAGTGGTGTCCCGCAGGGTTCAGTGTTGGGGCCACAGCTGTTCTCCTTATATATTAACGATCTAGATGACGGGACTGGGGGCATTCTGGCTAAGTTTGCCGATGATACAAAGATAGGTGGAGGGGCAGGTAGTATGGAGGAGGTGGGGAGGCTGCAGAAAGATTTAGACAGTTTAGGAGAGTGGTCCAAGAAATGGCTGATGAAATTCAACGTGGGCAAGTGCGAGGTCTTGCACTTTGGAAAAAAGAATAGAGGCATGGACTATTTTCTAAACGGTGACAAAATTCATAATGCTGAAGTGCAAAGGGACTTGGGAGTCCGAGTCCAGGATTCTCTAAAGGTAAACTTGCAGGTTGAGTCCGTAATTAAGAAAGCAAATGCAATGTTGTCATTCATCTCAAGAGGCTTGGAATATAAAAGCAGGGATGTACTTCTGAAGCTTTATAAAGCATTAGTTAGGCCCCATTTAGAATACTGTGAGCAATTTTGGGCCCCACACCTCAGGAAGGACATACTGGCACTGGAGCGGGTCCAGCGGAGATTCACACGGATGATCCCAGGAATGGTAGGCCTAACATACGATGAACGTCTGAGGATCCTGGGATTATATTCATTGGAGTTTAGGAGGTTGAGGGGAGATCTAATAGAAACTTACAAGATAATGAATGGCTTAGATAGGGTGGATGTAGGGAAGTTGTTTCCATTAGCAGGGGAGACTAGGACCCGGGGGCACAGCCTTAGAATAAAAGGGAGTCACTTTAGAACAGAGATGAGGAGAAATGTCTTCAGCCAGAGAGTGGTGGGTCTGTGGAATTCATTGCCACAGAGGGCGGTGGAGGCCGGGACTTGAGTGTCTTTAAGACAGAAGTTGATAAATTCTTGATTTCTCGAGGAATTAAGGGCTATGGAGAGAGAGCGGGTAAATGGAGTTGAAATCAGCCATGATTGAATGGTGGAGTGGACTTGATGGGCCGAATGGCCTTACTTCCGCTCCTATGTCTTATGGTCTTATGGTCTTATGAACACACATATGCCCGCACGCATGCACAGATACATGCCCGCATGGACACATGCATGCACACATGGATGCATACACGCATGGGCGGATGCACATATGCCCTGGGATAATGTACATCCCATCCGAAGAGACAGGCAGGAGTCTGGATGGAGTAGACATGGAGAAGCCGTTGACAGAAAGGTGGAGAATCTGAGGAAAAAGATTTAAGCTGATTGGCAAAAGAATCAATGGCGACTTGAGGAAAAATATTTCTAGGCAGCAAATGGTTAGAGTCTGGAATGGGGCGGCGCGGTGGCGCAGTGGTTAGCACTGCTGCTTCGCGGTGCCGAGGACCCGGGTTCGATCCTGGTCCCGGCTCACTGTCCGTGTGGAGTTTACACATTCTCCCCGTGTCTGCGTTGGCCTCGCCCCACAACCCAAAGATGTGCAGGGTGGGTGGATTGGCCACGCTAAATTGCCCCTTAATTGGAAATTTTACAGAAAAAATCTGGGATGCGCTGTCCGAGTGTGTGGTGGAGGGAAGTCAATCAAGGTTTTCAAAAGGGATAATTACCTGAAGAGAGGATATTTGCTGGGTCATGGGGAGAGGGGTGGGGGGGGGCGGGGGGGGGGAGGGGGGAAGGTGGGTAGTGGGGAAAGCTGAGCTGCTCTTGCACAGACATGACAGGCCACGTGATCTCCTTCTGTGCGAGGACCATTCCATGATTCTCTCTTAGTACAGGTGATAAATTCTTGATTTCTCAGAAGTCGGTGTTACGAAGTATCTGAAAGGACGAGGGAGAGATGGAGGGATTGGGGAGAAAATTCCAGAACGTGGGACCCGGTAGACTGTAGGGGCAGCTACCAGTGACGCAGTGATTAAAATGATGGGGAAATTGATGAGTGACTATCCCCTTCAAACTTGACAACCTAGTACAAACAGTCGCTCAACAACTCCCATTGTATTTAAAGAGTTTAGGATGAAATACTCTGTAACTTTCCAATGCCTTTAATCTCACGTAAGACGTCAAAGGTGCATCTGCTACTCGGAAACGTTTCCAATAGAGGGCGACAGTATTCTCTCGTCAGGTAAACTATAGCAGCTGCAGAGAATGAGTATCTCTCTCTCTAATTGATCAACACCAATCCCCATCTTCTCCCTTGCCCGAGAGAGCGATCACCCCAAGAGGGGGCGCACCGACTGGGAATACCCGTCAGAATAATCATATGCATGAGACAAAAAGTTGGGATTTAACACAATTGTGCTTTTGGAAATCAAAACCTCAGGCCTGTGAGGAATGGGTTCCGATCCCAGTCACAGTGATATTCACACAATGGGTAGAATAGGGGCAGTAAAGCAGCACTAACTAGGTCACGATGCTTCAACTGGAATCCATGTTGGGTGCTGATAGCAGGAAGCACTGCGGGGGATGTGGCGGAGGGGTGTGGGTGGCGATGCAGGACCCTCAGAGGCAGAAGGTCATTGCAATAAAAGCCTTTTGACTAATTGACTGCCACCTGCCCAGGATTGGAGATAGGGTGTGCTCGTATCGATATCATGTCACTGGAGCTCCTGAGACCGAGATGCAAGCCCTGGAGACATGAGCAGTGTGGTCATAACAAACCAGTTACATATTAGCCAATCCTATAGCATGCAAAATCAAAATATTGCAGATGCTGTAAATCTGTGATAAAAACAGAAAATGCTCGAAATTCTCAACAGACCTGGTAGTATCGATAGAGAGAGAAACAGGGCTAACGCAGCACCAAAAATCAGCATTTGCTTGTGCAGAATGCCCTATGCTTTCTCTGTGGCCGGACCAGACTGAAGTGTTGGGTTCTCTGAGACGCAGACGAACCAACACGGTTGCGATTGGTACAACGCAGTTTTATTTCTTTTAACTATTTATATAACAAACTTGGTACTCAGCACATGGTGACGGTCTGAGTGTCTGGCTTGGAGGTCCTGGCCCTGAGCCGTCTCCTGCTGGACTGCTCAGGAAGTGTCGTGTTCCTTGTTTTGTACTGTGTCTGCTCCTGTCTGTGATTGGCTGTCGTGTTGTGTGTGCTAATTGGTCCGTTGATCTGTCCATCACTATGTCTGTGTGTATGTGCTGTGATGTTCACTTGAGTATCATGACACAGACATTTTAAACAATTCTGCAAATCTAAACCACAATTGGACATAAAGACATGAAGCTGAAGATTTCCTGGTAGAGATAAAAGATGCCAATGATCAGGTCTGCTCTGTACAGCTGAAAGGCCAACAGACCTGAGGTTGGACACCAGGGCTGGGGTTACAGTCTTGTGTCTGCCTGGGTTTCCTCCGGGTGCTCCGGTTTCCTCCCACAATCTAAGGATGTGCAGGTTGGTGGATTGGCTGTGATCAATGCATGGGTTACAGGGATGGCTGGGGAGTGGGCTTAGACAGGGCCCACTCCCCGCTAAATGAAGGATCATTTATTTGTTGGATGATAATAATAGCGATAAAGAAGTGAATTTGTCTCCTTTTTCCACCGCGCCCAGCAGCAACTATCATCAACAATTGCAAGCAACCAGCAAAAAGCTATCCCGGGAGAATGAGGTGCTTCCCCCCCCAAACCGATCACACCAGATAGTGAAAGTCCAGAGCTTGTGAATTTGTACAAATTTAAACTGGACCCTGCTCTTGGATCTCATCAGCAAGCTACAGAGGTTAGGGTTAGGGTTAGGTAGAGGTAGCTTGCTCTCAGTAGACACAGGGGCTCAAAGCGCAGAGTTTATGTAGCTGAAGAGAGTACCTTCGAAAAACTTAAAGTCAACCATGAAATGGAGCTTAAAAATATTAAAATTAGGCAAGAGTTGGACAAAACCACCTAAAAGATGGTTGAACTAAAACGCAACCATTAGCCGTCACACAGCAGTATCGAGCCACAGAGAAGGATTCACACATTACAAATGATGTCGCCACAGAAAGTGTAAATGCTGCACTCGCATCTCAGGAAATTTCCAGTGTCTGACAGAAGTGTTGACTACAGAGCAACTATCTGAACTAGCTTACACTGGCTGTCACCATCTGAATGAGCTGACCATAGCTGTCTCCCCTCATACTCCTGAGACTCTGACAGTGACAATCCCCAACGCTGATGTTGAACGTTCAAGTAAGCTGCAGAACAGAATATGATACAGGAACTTCCTTTATCTCCTGGTCTTGAGGCTTATTCCATGATTGATAATGGTGCAAACCTCCCATCCTCCAGCTGATCCCGGGATTCCATTGCCTGCAATGGAGCAGCCTCAGGCTGAAACAAACATGGAAACAATTCCACAATTGACAGAAGGTGGAATTCCTACTCGAAGTAGGGAAGTCATTTCTTTATCTCCAGTAATCTTTTCATGATGTTCTTTATTCTTCTTTTCAGCCCTTTCAAAGATGTCGAGGAACTGGCTGGGTGTGGAATTAATAACACGGTCACACAGAGGAAGCTGTTGCCAGAGTCTACACTCAATTTGAAGAGGGCCATTGAGCGAGTGCAGTCCTGTGGGAATGCAAAGAGGTTCAGGAACTCCAAGTTTCTTGGATTACAGTGTCCATAGTGTTGCGCGATCTCCATACTGGACTCCAGTGGTGCCCCTGGGCAGTGCTTGAAAGGCCAGGTCACCACAGAAACCACAACCAAGAGCATAACACCAGATCCGGACTCAATCAGCGGGGGCCACCACGGACCAACGGGACTCCTTTCCAGAGGACGAGGTGGAGTTTCCGCAACATTGCCAAGCCTGCCGACGCCGAATATGCGACAACCAAGGTTGTCAGAATCGGCAGTGAACGTGCCGCCCTGGACAGACGATGAGGTCGCCTCCAGCCAGGCCTTACACGTGGCCCCACCTGAGAAGGAAAACATCAAACTGCGTCACGGTCCCTAAAGTGGCGCCGATTCGAGTTAAGCTACAGGTAAATGGACACGCCCCCTAACGATGGAGATAAACACGGGGGCTTCCGTCTTCATCATCGATCAGCAGACCTTCTGCTGGCTTCGCGCGGGAATCCTGCCACTAAACCTGCGTGATAATGAGGCCAGATTGATGACGTGGACTGGGGAGCCATTGTGTATTATTGGAACCACCCTGAGCCCGATGACCCACGGGCAAGACTCTCAGGCTGCCTCTAATAATGGTGCAAGGACCGGGACCCAGCCTGTTGGGCCGTGATTGGCTGCAAACACTCCGCTTTGATTGGCAGCAGATTTTTCGGATGGGCACCGGGTTGAGATCCTCGGGAAGTATCCCGAGGTATTCCAGGAGAGTCTGGGTAAAATAAACGGAGCCAAGGCACAAATTCACGTTGACCCAGAGGCCAAGCCTGGATACCTGAGATCACGACCATGTCCCTAGACCCTGCTCACAAAGGTGGATTCTGAGCTGCAGCACTGGGAGAGTTTGAGCATCATTCGCCCTGTGCGATTTGCACAATGGGCCGCAACAGTAGCCCCGGTGATGAAGTGAGTTCGCCTTTGCGATGATTATAAACTGACTGTAAACAAGGAGGACTTGTCCACGAATCTGCCTGGGGGCTGCTCATTCTCCAAACTGGATATGAGCCATGCAGATCTTCATTTGGATTTGGACATGGCATCGTGGAAGTATGAGGGGTGACCTGATAGAGGTTTACAAGATTATGAGGGGCATGGATAGAGTGGATGGGCAGGCACTCTTTCCCAGGGTGGAGGGGTCAGTCACCAGGGGGGGCATAGGTTTAAGGTCCGTGGGGCAAAGTTTAGAGGAGATGTGCGAGGCAGGTTTTTTACACAGAGGGTGGTGAGTGCCTGGAACGCGTTGCCAGGGGAGGCTGTGGAAGCAGATACATTAACGGCGTTCAAAAGGCATCTTGACAAACACATGGACAGGATGGGTATAGAGGGATACGGCACAAGGAAGTGCTGAGGGTTTCAGCCAAGGGTGGTATCATGACCGGTACAGGCTTGGAGGGCCGAAGGGCCTGTTCATTGTTCTATATGTAACCATAAATACCCACATGGGGCTGTTCGAATACACTCGACTTCCCTTCAGGGTCTCTTCCGCCTGTGCAATTTTCTGGAGGGTGATGGAAGGCATCCTCCAGGGGCTACCCAAAGCGGCGGTGTAGACCTGGATGGCAGACTCATCACGGGCACCATTGAAAAAGACCATATGGACAATCGAGGTCCTCAGAAGCTTTTCCCAAGTGGCCGTCTGCCTGAAGAGAGGCAAATGCGTCTTTCAAGCAAAGGCTGTGACACACCTGGGTTAAAGGCGGCCTTCAGCCTGTGGAAGAGAAGGTTCAGGCCATCGAGGAGCCGGAACTCCACAAAATGTCACGGGATTGAGATTGTTCCTGGGACTTGTAAATTATTACGGGAAGTTTATTCCAAACTTGGCCACCCTGCTGGCACCTCTTCGTGTCTTGTTGAGAATGAGCCAGCAGTCTGTTTGGGGAGCTCCACAAGCGGAGGCATTGGCAGGGGTAGTCTATGAGATAGTTTTCTGGAACCGCTTGTGACAGAGCCTACTGGGAACAGGCAATTCTGGATTTAGGGATGTGTAATGAGGCAGACTTGACTTGGGAACTTAAGGTGAAGGAACCCTTAGGGAGCAGTGACCACAATATGATAGAATTTACCCTGCAGTTTGAGGGAGAAGCTGCAATCAGATGTAACGGCATTACAATTAAACAAGGGTAACTACAAAGACATGAGGGAGGAGCTGGCTAGAGTTGATTGGAAAATGGAGCGTAGCAGGGAAGACAGTGGAACAGCAATGGCAGGAGTTTTGGGGGGTTATTCGGGAGGCACAGTAGAAGGTTCTGGGGAAACTGAAAGGTCTGAAGAAGGATAAGTCACCTGGACCAGATGGACTACACCCCAGGATTCTAAAAGAGATAGCTGAGGAAATTGTGGAGGCATTGGTGGTGATCTTTCAGTAATCACTGGAGGCAGGAAGGGTCCCAGAGGACAGGAAAGTGGCTAATGTAACACCGCTGTTTAAGAAGGGAGGTAGGCAGAAGATGGGAAATTATAGGCCAGTTAGCCTGACTTTGGTTGTTGTTAAGATTTTAGAGTCCATTATTAAAGATGAGATCGCGGAGTACTTGGAAGTGCACGGTAAAATAGGATTGAGTCAGCACGGCTTCGTCAAGGGAAGGTCATGCCTGACAAACCTGTTAGAGTTCTTTGAGGTGGCAATGAGGAAGTTAGACAAAGGAGAACCAGTGGACGTGATTTATTTAGATTTGCAGAAGGCCTTTGACAAGGTGCTGTACAAGAGGCTGCTGACTAAGATAAGAGCCTGTAGTGTTAGGGGCATGGATAGAGGATTGACTGACTGGCAGAAGGCAGAGAGTGGGGCTAAAGGGGTCCTTTTGAAGATGGTAGCCGGTGACTAGTGGTGTTCTACAGAGATCAGTGTTGGGACCACAGCTATTCACAATATACATTAATGATCTGGAAGAAGGAACTGAAGGCATTGTTGCTGAGTTTGCAGAAGGTATAAAGATCTGTTGAGGGGCAGGTAGTATTGAGGGAGCAAGGGGGCTGCAGAAGGATTTGGACAGGCTAGGAGAGTGGGCAATGAAGTGGCAGATGGAATACAATGTGGAAAAGTGTGAGGTAATGTAGTTTGGTTGGAAGATTAGAGACATAGATTATTTTCCAAATGGGAAAAGGCTTCAGAAATCAGAAACACAAAGGGACTTAGGAGTCCATGTTCAAGGTATGCATGGTAGCATAGAGGCAGCACGGTAGCACAGTGGTTAGCACAGTTGCTTCACAGCTCCAGGGTCCCAGGTTCGATTCCCGGCTTGGGTCACTGTCTGTGCGGAGTCTGCACATTCTCCCCGTGTGTGCGTGGGTTTCCTCCGGGTGCTCCGGTTTCCTCCCACAGTCCAAAGATGTGCGGGTTAGGTGGATTGGCCATGCTAAATTGCCCTTAGTGTCCAAAAAATGTTAAGTGGGGGTTACTGGGTTACGGGGATAGGGTAGATGTGTGGGCTTCAGTAGGATGCAGACTCGATGGGTCGAATGGCCTCCTTCTGCACTGTAAATTCTATGATTCTCTTAAGGTTAACATGCAGGTTCAGTTGACAGTTAGGAAAGCAAATAGCATTGTCACTTCACAGCGCCAGGGTCCCAGGTTCGATTCCCAGCTTGGGTCACTGTCTGTGCGGAGTCTGCACGTCCTCCCCGTGTCTGCGTGGGTTTCCTCCGGGTGCTCCGGTTTCCTCCCACAGTCCAAAGACGTGCTTGTTAGGTCATTTGGACATTCTGAATTCTCCCTCTGTGTACCCGAACAGGCGCCAGAATGTGGCGACTAGGGGTTTTTCACAGTAACTTCATTGTAGTGTTAATGTAAGCCTACTTGTGACAATAAAGATTATTTAATTTAAAATGCAATGCTAGCATTCATGTCGAGAGGGTGAGAATGCAAGACCAGGGCTGTATAAGGCTCTGGTCAGACCCCATTTGGAATGTTATGAGCAGTTTTGGGCCCTGTTTCTAAGAGAGGATGTGCTGGCCTTGGAGAGAATCCAGAGGAGGTTCACAAGAATGATCCCTGGAATGAAGAGCTTGTCGTATGAGGAACGGTTGAGGACTCTGGGTCTGTACTCATTGGAGTTTAGAAGGATGAGGGGGGATCTCATTGAAACTTAGAGGATACTGCGAGGCCTGGATAGAGTGGACGTGGAGAGAATGTTTCCACTTGTAGGAAAAACTAGAACCAGAGGACACAATCTCAGACTAAAGGGACGATCCTTTAAAACAGAGATGAGGAGGAATTTCTTCAACCAGAGGGTGGTGAATCTGTGGAACTCTTTGCCGCAGAAGGCTGTGGAGGCCAAATCACTGAGTGTCTTTTTTTGAAAATTTAGAGTCCCCAATTATTTATTTCCAATTAAGGGGCAATTTACCGTGGCCAATCCACCTACCCTGCACACCTGATTGATCTTCTCGAGGGACTCGTGGAGGGCAGCCCAGCTGGGCTTCATCAGAACACAGCACAAAGGCTGACCCAGACAGGGACTGGCCTGTTGGTTGTCCCAACAGACTTTACTCTGTAAATATATTTGCAGGCAGACATGTTGTGACTGTAAGTGAATTAGCGTTGACCTTCCCAGCCGGCCTCCTGGGTCTTAATAATCGCGTTCTGAAATCTCGCTGCTGCAAATCCCGTTGTAACCTTTTTGTGAGATTTTGCAGCCATAATGGGATTTGCACCCATGGCAAATGGGCTCAATCCCACCCGTTGTCTTCCATAGAAACCTACATAGAAAATAAAAGCAGGAGGAGGGCATTCGGCCCTTTGAGTCTGCTCCGCCATTCATCATGATCATGGCTGATCATCAAATGCAATACCCTGATCCTGACTCCCCCCCATATCCCATGATTCCTTTAGCCACAAGAGCGTTATCTAATAATCTTTATTGTCCCAAGTAGGCTTACATTAACACTGCAATGAAGTTACTGTGAAAAGCCCCTAGTCGCCACATTCCGGCACCTGTCCGGGTACACTGAGGGGGAATTCAGAATGTCCAATTCACCTAACTGCATGTCTTTCGGGACTTGTGGGAGGAAACCGGAGCACCCGGAGGAAACCCACGCAGTCACGGGGAGAACATGCAGACTCTGCACAGACAGTGACCCAAGCCTGGAATCAAACCTGGGTCCCTGGCGCTGTGAAGCCATAGTGCTAACCACTGTGCCAGTGCTACCGTGCTGCCCAATTCCTTCTTGAACTTGCACAACTTTATGGCCTCAACTATCTTCTGTGGTGGCGAATTCCACAGATTCGCCGCTCTCTGGGTGAAGAAATCTTTCCTCACCTCAGTCCTAAAAGGTTTACCCCTTACCCTCAAACTATGACCCCTAGTTCTGGACTCCCCCACCATCGGGAACATTCTTTCTGAATCTACCCGCTCTAATCCTGTTAGAATTTTGTAAGTTTCTATGAGATCCCCTCTCACTCTCCAATGAATATAATCCTAACCGACTTAGTCTCTCCTCATATGACAGTCCCGCCATCCCAGGAATCAGCCGGGTAAACCTTCGCTGCTCTCCCTCCACAGCAAGAACATCCTCCCTCAGATAAGGACACCAAAACTGCCCACAATACTCCAGGTGTGACCTCACCAATGCCCATTACAATTGCAGTAAAACATCTCGATTCCTATACTCAAATCCTCTCACTATGAAGGCCAACATACCATTTGCCTTCTTCACAGCCTGCTGTACCCATATGCTTACCTTCAGCAGCTGATGCACGAGGACACCAAGGTTCCGTTGCGTATCCACCTCTCTCAATTTACACCCATTCAAATAATAATCTACCTTCTTATTTTTGCTACCGAAGAGGGTAATCTCACATGTATCCACATTATACTGCATCTGCCATGCATGTGCCCACTCACTCAGCCTGTCCAAATCCTACTGAAACATCTCTGCATCCTCCTCACAGCTCACCCTCCCACCCAACTTTGTACCATCTGCAAATTTGGAGACAATACATTTAGTTCCCTCGTCCAAACCATTAATATATAAATGTGAACAGTTGAGGGCCTGACACAGATCCGTGCGGTACCCCACCTCCATTTCAAGGGGTTGTAATGAAATCCTGAAGGTTTCGCTCTTGAATCAGTCTTTCTTTGATTGCTTTTCACAGTTTTTACATGTAGGTCATTGTAGGAGTCACAGCCAGGAGCCAGCTGTTGCAAGAAGCAGTTATCCCACTTCACCGTCCGAGGAGAAGGTTCAGGAACACATTCATCCTCCAGGAGAGATGCGAACACTGTGGAGAGTGAAGCCTTTGGTGAGAATGACTTGGAGGATTGGGGTGGATGGAAACTGTGGGCTGTTCGTGAGGCCAACAGGCGGTGGGAATGCAATGTAAATAGTTCCATATTTTTTCTAGATTATACTTAGGGGTGATGTAGAGTAAAATGTTCATGGTTATGTTAATTAGACAACAATGGGGCGGCACGGTAGCACAGTGGTTAGCACTGTTGCTTCACAGCTCCAGGGTCCCGGGTTCGATTCCCCACTGGGTCACTGTCTGTGCGGAGTCTGCACGTTCTCCCCGTGTCTGCGTGGGTTTCTTCCGGGTGCTCCGGTTTCCTCCCACAGTCCAAAGATATGCAGGTTAGGTGGATTGGCCATGATAAATTGTCCCTTAGTGTCCAAAAAGGTTAGATGGGGTAACTGTGTTATGGGGCTATGGTGGAGGTGTGGCCTTAAATAGGATGCTCTTTCCAAGGGCAGATGCAGACTCGATGGGCCGAATGGCCTCCTTCTGCACTGTAAATTCTATGGTGTTAATGATTACATAAGCATGACAGCAGGATCAGATGACTCCAAGAGAGGACGACAGAGAACAGCCCTTGTCCAGAAAATGACGTCCTTACCATGAGGTCTTGGATCTAAATAGTTGTAAATAAACAGTTTTGAGAAAAAAACACTCTCGGAGTAAGAGGAATCTCATCCAGCTAGACGACAACACAGGTAAAAGGCAAAAGGACAAACCAATGGCAATGGAACGAGTAAAGAAGCAAAGGATAGGTATGGAGAAGGTGTAAATGGGGACAGGGGACTCAGGAACAACTGCCATGTGACAAACTGAGGGCAGAGTTTATGATTTGGAATTGTTAAACTCCACGTTGGGTGCAGAAAGCAGTGGATCACCTCATCGTAAAAGCGAGGCGTTGTTCCTCGAACTTCCATTGAGCTTCGTTAGCTTAAAACCTGTTCCTAAAATCTCTAAATATTTCCAGTTCTGACGAAGGCCATGGGCCCGAAAGGTGAGCTGTGTTTCCCTCTCCGTAGATGCTGCCTGACCTGCTGAGGTTTTCCCAGCATTTTCGGATTTCATTTCCCACGTTGCACAATGCTTAAGAAGCAAGTGGAACTCACAAACGATCAGGGATAGAATCTGAACAGCAACTTGTTCCAGGAAACCTATTGTATGTGGAGCAGGCACACCCGTGAAGGCAGCCCCTCCCCACCCAGCGCAGAATCCACACCAACATCAAACCTAATCACCATTACTCAGGTATGTAATAATGCCTCAGCATTTAACTGCGGTTGTAATCATTCCCGGCAGAAACATCAGCTTGGAGGCAGCAAATTGCCTTTTGTTCTTGCTGTGAAAGCTGAAGCATTGTTCCTTTCTTGCCAACATGGTGAGTTGTGTTTGGAACAGGCTTAGGGCTGGTTGTCAACCTCATTTCTGCGCAGCCAGGCTAAGCAAAGAGAACGAGTAAAAGCTGCCAGCTGCACCTCCAATACAGAGCCTTACCAAACAAGAGAAACGAAGCAATCGCCCACACTGGCGTGTGGATCCGATTCCTGGAATAGAGGAACAGGAAGAGGACCTTCAATCCCACAAGCCTGTTCTGCTATTCAGTTAGTCAATGGCACATTCCTTTCTGAATTCCAACGACCTGCCGTGAGTCCTTACCCAATAAAAGTCCATCAGTCTCAATTCTGAATTTGAATGACCCCCCTGGGGTCAGCAGATTTCTGCGGGAGGGAGTCCCGGATTTTCATTTCACTTTGTGTGAAGAAGAGCTTAGTGGCTTCACCCCTTGAACAACCTGGATCTAATTCTAAGGTTATACGAGTATTAGAAATAGCATTCTAATAATAATCTTAATTATTGTCGCAAGCAGGCGTGCATTAACGCTGCAATGAGGTTACTGTGAAAAGCCCCTAGTCTCCACACTCCGGCGCCTGTTCGGGTACACTGAGGGAGAATTCAGAATGTGCAAATTACCTAACAGCACGTCTTTCGTGACTTGTGGGAGGAAACCGGAGCACCCGGAGGAAACCCACGCAGACACGGGGAGAACGTGCCGACTCCGCACAGACAATGACTCAAGCGGGAATCGAACCTGGGACCCTGGTGCTGTGAAGCAACAGTGCTAACCACTGTGCTACCGTGCTGCCCCAGTCCCCTGTGGGCCATATTCGGTGTGTTGGATTTGCTGGACCGCCAGATAGGGGCGGGGAGCAGATGTCTTAGCCTTTGCCTAGCTGGTGGCGAGGAGGCAGATCCTATTGGGTTGGAGGTCAGTTGCTCCGCCCTGTGATCAGGATGACTGGGAGACGCAATGGAGTTTCTGAGCGTAGAGAAGGTTAAATTTAGTCTAAAAGAGAACGATGAGAGTTTCACCAGAGATGGGCCGGGATTCTCCCTTCTGAGGTCTAAGTCCCCATGGCGGGGAAACACCAGCGCCTCCCACTCGGGCGTCAACAGGCTAGTTGGCCGCTGGAGGTGTTGGCGCCGCTCCAGCCGGCGGCGATGGGCCAGCGGGAGTTCGCACATGCGCGGAACGGTCGGCGTGATCCCGCGCATGCGCAGACCAGCCAGTGTATTTTCCTGCATGCGCGGGGGGGGGGGGGGTTCTCTTCTCTGCGCTGGCCCCAGGGCAATATGGTGGAGCCCGACAGGGGCCCGGCATGGAAGAAAGAAGCCCCCCCACAGAACAAGCCTGGCCGCAGAGCGGTGGGTCCCGATTGTGGGCCAGGGCCCCGTGGGGCCCCCCCGGGGTTGGATCCCCCCGTACCACCCCCCCCCCCCCCGAGGACCGTCCCTGCATACTCCCCTGCCAAGACCCGCCAGTGCGTGAGTTGAGTGATTCACGGCGGCGGGACTAGCCAAATCTGGACGGTCGCTCGGCTCATCGGGACCCGGAGGATCGCCGGGGGGGGGGGGTCAGTGTCAACGACCTCCAACTGGCGTGGGGGGAACCCACCGCCACCGCCCGAAAAACGGCACCGGAGAATGCGTCAGCCGGCGTTGGGGCACAGGGGCGGGATGTGCGCCTCCCACCGGGGATTCTCTGACCCGGCGGCGTTTGGAGAATCCTGACCATGGGCCGGGATTCTCCGCTATCCAGCGGGACGGCGCCGAGGAATGCCGTGAACCACTCCGGCGTCAGGCCGCCCGGAAGGTGCGGAGTCCTCCGCACCTTCAGGGGCTAGGCCGGCGCTGGCGGGGTTGGCGCCGCACCAACCGGCACTGAAGGGCCTCCGCTGACGGGTGCGAGTTCTTAGCGCATGTGCAGGGGGATTCTTCTCCGCGCCATGGCGGACCATTACAGCGGCCGGCGCGGAGGGAAAGAGTGCCCCCATGGCACAGGCCCGCCCGCAGAACGGTGGGGGCCCCTCCCAGGACCAGATCCTCCCCCCCTCCCCCCCCCCCACCCCCCGCCACCGAGGACTCGGCAGGCCGCCCACAGAGCCAGGTCACGCCGGTAAAGACCTTGTTTGATTTACGCCGGCGGGACTGGCCGAAAACGGGCTGCCACTCGGCCCATCCCGGAGCGGAGAATCGCTCGGGGGGGGGGGGGGGGGGGCACTGCCAATGGTCCCCGACCGGCGGCGACACTATTCCTGCCCTGGCCGAAAAGCCGGCGCCGGAGAATCCGGCAGCTGGTGTCGGGCCGTTGGGGTGGGATTCACGCCGGCCCACAGCGATTCTCCGGCCCAGTGGGGGGTCAGAGAATCCCACCCATGGTGCCTGTTCATGGGCGAGTTTCTCCGACCCCCCGCCGGGTCGGAGGCTGGCGTGAATCCCACCCCCGCCGGTTGCCGAATTCTCCGGCACCGGATATGAAAAGAAAGAAATGAAAAGAAAATCGCTTATTGTCACAAGTCGGCTTCAAATTAAGTTACTGTGAAAAGCCCCTAGTCGCCACATTCCGGCGCCTGTTCGGGGAGGCTGTTACGGGAATTGAACCATGCTGCTGGCCTGCCTTGGTCTGCTTTCAAAGCCAGCGATTTAGCCCAGTGTGCTAAACAGCCCTTTCGGCGGGGGCGGGAATCGCGCCGCGTCGGTTGGCGGGTCCCCCCTGCGATTCTCAGGCCAGGATGGGCCGAAGTCCCGCTGCTAAAATGCCTGTCCCGCAGGCGTAGACAAGGCGGCGCGGGCGGGCTCCGGGGTCCTGGCCTTGGGGGGTGCCCCCACGGTGGCCTGGCCCGCGATCGGGGCCCACCGATCCGCGGGCGGGCCTGTGCCGTGGGGGCATTTCTTTCCCTTCCGCCTTCACCACGGTCTCCACCATGGCGGAGGCGGAAGAGACTCCCTCCACTGCGCATGCGCGGGAATGCCGTCAGCGGCCGCTAACGCTCCTGCGCATGCGCCGCCCGGAGATGTCATTTCCGCACCAGCTGGCGGGGCACCAAAGGCCTTTCCGCCAGCTGGCGGGGCGGAAATTAGTCCGGCGCGGGCCTAGCCCCTTAAGGTTGGGGCTCGGCCCCCCAAGATGCGGAGCATTCCGCACCTTTGGGGCGGCGCGATGCCCGACTGATTTGCGCCGTTTTGGGCGCCAGTCGGCGGACATCGCGCCGATACCGGAGAATTGCGCCCCATATCTCACTTTAAGGAATTAGCCTCAGTCAGCAGCTAAAAGGGGGGTAGTTAGTTGATTTCGGGTTGAGGGAGGGATTGTTATATGTTAGTTAAATATGTGTAATGTAAATTACGTTGAAAATATTTGTGAAAAATCGATTAAAAATATTTATTTTAGAAAAAGAAATAAAAGCGCGAGAGGACGATGCAGCCACTCGAGCCCCCTCTGCCATTCAATAATAATCTTGGCGGATTTTCTGCCTGAACTTCACTTTTCTGCCCACTCTTCGGAACACTAAAACATCATCATTCCCAGCCTTACATATCCAACGATGGAGCTCCCACAACCCTGCGAGGTAGAGAATTCCAAACAGTCACAACGCTCCGGGTGAAACAATTCTGCTCAACTCAACCTGAAATGATCGGCCTGATCCTGAGGCTGGGTCCCGTGTCCCAGGCTGATCCACCAGAGGAAATAGTGTCCCTCTACCTACCCTTTGAAATCTTGGGCGGGGTTCTCTGTCGGCCAACCCCGCAATCGGGAAACGTGATTGGGCGGAAAGTTGGTTCTGTTGCCGAAATCACGGCAGGTGCCGAATTCGAGCCAATTCGCAATTCTCTGTCGCTTCGACAGCGGAGTCAATGTATTCCAGAATGCACGTACAGTAAACACCGTCTACATATCATTAGCGGGCTCGCCGCGATAGTCTCTGGGGGCCTCCGCAATTCTCCGTCTCCGTGTGGTCTGAGCGGTCGGGAATCCAGCGTGGCGGCTGCGGGCCGTGTCCAGTGCTGCCACAGTCGGGCAAGAGCCGTGCTGCTGGCTGGGGGGACTGGTGGGGGGTAGCCAGGGGTGGCCGTGGGTGGCCAGTGGGTCACTATCTGGCAGGTTGGGTCTGTACACAGCCAGCAGCATGTTTTACGGCGCGACTGTAGCCACCTGGGTTGGCCGCTTCCCGACTTAAAATGGAGAACCGCAAAGGCTGAAGGGAAATTCAGCCAACTCAGGCAAAGACTAGCAAATTCAGCAATCATGTGTATTGGAACCTGTAAAAAATCAGACAGCACCAAAACCAGCAGCCATCTGCATAGTAATGTAGCAGCCATCTACATAGTAATGTGCGATTCCCAGGCACAATGTTAAAGCCAAGCCAGACTCCTCGGCGCCAGCAGGAGCCAAGACAAAGGAAGGCCAACGAACATTTAGGGACCGCCTAGCAATCAGGGAACCGCTCCAGTATTGGAGAAATCGATCCAAGTGATCGGAACGCCATCCAATCACTTGGAACCAGGTACGGGGTCCGCCCCGAAGGGCGGGAAGCCCCTGGGGACTATAAAGTAAAGCCCCCAAGTTCAAATCGTTCTTCTTTGGCAGGGTCACTCAGCAACTTGAATCAACCCGTGAGAGTGACCTGTCTCAGCTGCCGCCAACCAAGTAAGTCTCAAGTCAACGCTCGCTACGAGATAGGCGCTCCTAGCTACCAGTCCATACCAGCTTTTGAATCCTGCAGACTCAGGACCTGAACGAAAGGCCATTTGTTCCCCTGACCTGGTGGGCCAATTCCGAAGCTAAGTATAGGCCTTTTAGTGATAGGAATAGCCTAGAAAGTAGAGTTTATGCATGAGTAGTGACTTACTGTGTCCAATAAATGTGCTTTGATTTGAATCTTACTAATTGGTGTGTTGAGTTATTGATCATTACTTGAACCTGAACCTCGTGGCGGTATCATAAAGATACCTGGCGACTCGAGAGCAAAGGTTAAACAAACAGAGCAAATTACGATTTAAGAGCCAACCAAAAGTTAGCAACACGACCGCTGCAGGTCATCACCCTGCGCATGCACGTCCACGGACCCGGCCATTCTCCAGCCGTTTATTTTGTGGAGGCCGAAAGTTTTACGTGGCGCAGCTGCTCGACCCTCACCGGTCGGAGCAACGGTCGGGGGGGGGGGGGGGGGGGGGGGGGGCAATTTTTTTTCCTCATTAAACTCTACAGATCCTCCGCACGTAGCCTCAGAATCGGAGAATTTGGCCCTTTAGTCTCAGGAACGCCTTCATTTTAAACATTTTATTCGGATTACTGTTCTGAACTCAATATAGGATAGAAGGTGCACATTCACTCAGTCAAACCTATTCTGCCATTGAATTGGATCCATGGCTGATCTGCACTTTAACACTACCGGCCGCGTCGCGCCCTGGTTCTGGAGGGACGCGGCCTGCAGATCGCGCCTATCCTCTTGGGAAGTATTTGCCCATCAGCAACCATCATGAAAAAAGATCATCTAGTCATAGTCACATTGCTGTTGTTGGAATCTGGTTGTGCAAATATTGCCTGCTGCATTACAATGAAAGCACTTTATTATCTGTAAAGCACTTTGGGACACCCTGAAGTTGTTGAAGGAGCTACAGAGACGTGTCTATATTTTAGAAATTCCTGTTAGCATTTTAGGTATAAAGTGTGTGGATTGGCTGTTCCTCTGCCTGTTATTCTAGTGAGGGCAATTTGTAAAAAATTATTCCCAGGATGTGAAGGTTTCTGACAAGGCCAGCATTTATTGCCCATCCCTAATTGCCCTTGAGAAGGTGGTGGTGAGCTGCCTTCTTGAGCCGCTGCAGTCCATGTGGTGTAGGTACACCCACAGTGCTGTTAGGGAGGGAGTTCCAAGATTTTGACCCAGCGACAGTGAAGGAACGGCGATATATTTCCAAGTCAGGGTGGTGAGTGACTTGGAGGGGAACCTCCAGGTGGTGGTGTTCCCAGGTATCTGCTGCCCTTGTCCTTCTAGATGGTAGCGGTCATGGGTTTAGAAGGAGCTGCCTAAGGAGCCTTGGTTAGTTCCTGCCGTGCATCTTGTAGATGTTGCACACGGCTGCCACTGTGCGCGATGGTGGAGGGAGGATTGGGTGCTGATGAAATGGGGCTGCTTTGTCCTGGATGGTGTTGAGTTTCTTGAGTGTTGTTGGAGCTGCACTCATCCGGCAAGTGGAGAGTATCCCATCACACTCCTGACTTGTGCCTTGTAGATGGTGGTCAGGATTTGGGGGGCTATCAGGCGGTGAGTTACTCGCTGGAGGATTCCTAGCCTGGTGTTGCAGCCAATGTTCTGGCTCAGCTGTGCAGGCACAGGAAATGTAACCGCTCAGCAATCAGTAATGTGTCACACATGGAACAAATAGGCTGTAGGCAAATAACTTTCCAGTTAATATGTCGCCTCGCTCCAATCTTTAAGGGACCTCATTGTGCGATAAACCAATTGTGAACCTTGATGGAACATTGCTTGTAGTATTTATATGTTTGATCAGTTCAGTTTCTGGCCAATGGTAACTCCTCCAGAATACTGATAGTGGGGAATTCAGTAATGTTGGATGTCAAGCAAAGGTGGCTAGATTCTCTGTATAGTGAGGGCATTAATATATTAAAGGTAAGTCGTTTAAAAGATAGAGAAAGGTCAATCAGACATCTTAAGCTAAATGTAACTTATGGGAAACTCAAATGTGCCATTACTCATAGAAGTTTCATAGAATTTACAGTGCAGAAGGAGGCCATTCGGCCCATCGAGTCCGCACCAGCTCTTGGAAAGAGCACCCCACCGAAGCCCACACCTCCACCCTATCCCCATAACATCATAACCCAAGTAACCCCACCCAACACCAAGGGCAATTTTGGACACTAAGGGCAATTTAGCATGTTTAGCAATTTACTCCATGAAGCAGAAAATAAAATAGCTTGTTAGTTCGCTCGGGCGTGGTGATAAACTGGGTGAAACATTCTTTAAATAACTAAACCATTATATCTTTGAGAGGAAATACTTGGGCGGTAGAAAATAAGGCTTTTATTAAAACACACTGAAATTGAAACAGGATATGAAAGTTATGTGAAATCTCTAGAAAACATGGTGTAGTGCCCAGCAGTTAAGTGTGTTCAGTTTTGGGCACCGCACTTTGGGAAAGATGTCAAAGCCTTGGAGAGGGTGAAGGGGAGATTCACTCGAATGGTTCCAGAGATGAAGGACTTCAGTTTTATTGTCACAAGTAGACTTACATTAACGCTGCAATGAAGTTACTGTGAAAAGCCCCTAGTCGCCACATTCCGGCGCCTGTTTGGGTACACGGAGGGAGAATTCAGAATGTCCAATTCACCCAACAGCCCGTCTTTCGGGAACTGCAGACTCCGCACAGACAGTGACCCAAGCCGGGAAACAAACCCGGGTCCCTGGCGCAGTGAAACAACAGAGGGAGTTCTAGAGTTTAGGAGTCAGACAGCTGAAGGCATAGCTGCCAATGAGAGAGGAATTAAAATCATGAATGCGCAAGAGACCAGGATTCGAGGAGCACCCCCACCTCAGAGGGCTGTGAGTCTGGAGGGGATTACAGAGATACGGACGGACAAGGCAATGGGGACATTTTGAAACAAGGATGAGAATTTTTAAATTGAGGTATTGCCTGTTTGGAAGTCAATGTGGGTCAGTGAGCACAGGTCGGATGGAGGCACGGGATTCGATGTGAATTAGGACACATGCCACAGAGATTTGGCTGACCTCAAATGGGTGGATTATTAAAAAACAAACATTTCAAGGATGTTAGGGAATACATGGGGGAGTGTGGGACCAATTCGATAGCTCTTTCAATTATGACCAGGCACGCTGGCCGGAATCTCCATCGCAAGCCGTCAGTAGTGAAGTTCCTGATGTGGCGGAGAATTTTGTGTCCAGCAAAGTACTGGATGGGCACCCATTCTCTGGACCCCACTGGCAGTGGCATTGAGGTTTGCGCCCCGCATTGGCTGGAGGATGCATGTGGGATATTTGAACCCACTTACATCCAATTAACCGGCTGGATGCTGGATTCTCCGTGCCTCCACGGTGCTCTGGCCAGCTTGGTTGGGATTCACGCGGGCATGGATTGGTGCAAATATTTGCCAGTGTGGCCCTGACATGATGGACCAAGGGGGTTAGTATTAATGTAGGTGCCCCAAAAGTTCATTGGAGCCCCCCCTACAATACAAATCTTGCCCACCCACCTATCAGAGACCCCATCGGATTTCCCCCCTTCAAAGATCCCCCCCATCAGAGACCCCCACTTTGGAGAATCCCCCCACATCAGAGACCTCGCCCACACATCAGTCACCCCTGTCTGGAAGTTAAAGAGCTGTCCAGGTGGAAACAGTAAAACATCAAAAAGTTAAGTTCTTTCACTTCTTTTTCTCAGCGGAAAGCACTTAACTGCTTTTTTTTAGGTCAGGAGCTGTCAATCATAGGTAGGTGTCTATAAACATGTGGATTGGTTCAAAGCAGGGTATTAGAGATGCATTCAAACATGAAGGGATATGAAAATAAACAATCCCGACATCTGGCTGTCTGGAAGCTATTACTCTGTCAATTACACCCTACTAAAAACACTTTCTCTTTCAAATTGAATCGAAGCCTTGAAGATCAAAGGTTTTGAGGGAGTTTAAAGCCCAGTGGTGTGCTCTTGGCTTTCTATTGAATAATAGCTGCTGCTTTCTACACCTCTGTCTGAGGCAGCAGGTGTAAGGGACTGGAAACTGAAAAAGTAGTGTTTTTTTCACGGTTTCTGCCTGGACTGCTCTTTAGTATCCAGGCAGGGGTGACTGATGGGGGTGAGGGGGGGGGTCTCTGATATGATGGGAATCTCTTCTGGGGGGGTGTCTCATATGGAGGGTGGTCTCTGATGGGGGAGTCTCTTGTTGGGGGATCTCTGATGGGGTAGTTTCTGATATTGGGGTGTAATGGGGGGCTCCGATGGGGGTCTATGATGAGAGTGTCTGACATGGGGGTCTGGGGGGAGCCTCTGATGGAGGGTTCTCTGATATGGAGGTCTCTGATGGTGAGATAGAACAAAGAACATACAGTGCAGAAGGAGGCCATTTGGCCCATCGAGTCTGCACCGACCCACTTAAGCCCTCACTTCCACCCCATCCCCGTAATCCAATAACCCCTCCTAACCGTTTTGGTCACAAAGGGCAATTTATCATGGCCAGTCCACCTAACCTGCACGTCTTTGGACTGTGGGAGGAAACCAGAGGACCCGGAAGAAACCCACGCAGACACGGGGAGGACGTGCAGACTCCGCACAGACCCAGCGGGGAATCGAACCTGGGACTCTGGCGCTGTGAAGCCACAGTGCTATCCACTTGTGCTACCGTGCTGTGATGTTTGATATGAGGGTCTCTGATGGTTGGATCTCTAATATGGGGGTCTGATGGGGGTCTCTGCTGGGGAACTCGGATATGGCGGTTTCATAGGGGGATCTGATGGGGGTTTACTGGGGGTCGGTAGGAGGTGTTGGGTCATCCTTATGCGTGCCTGCTGTGGGGGATGTGACTCACCAATTCCTGTGGTTTGGGCTGGGGGTGGTGTAGCAGGATTTGCTTTGTGGGGGGGAGGGTGGCCAGCTACCGGACTGTGGTATCGTGTCGCCTGCTCCAATTGGCGGCCCGATAGTGGGATTCTGAATGGAATCCTGGGAGCTCCCCCCCCCCCCATGCATAAGCCAGCATGGCAAGGGAGGGTGAATTGATCCTGGGCACTTCTCCTATCGCCAGTACAACCTAGGAGCGATCCATCTCAGGCGGGAGAACATAGGGCTGGATTCGGAGCGGCGGGGCAGTATTAACGCTGCCCCCTGGCGATTCTCCGACCCGCCGGGGGGGTCGGAGAATCCCACCCATAGTCTCCCAAACGGAGAATCCTGTCCGATGTGCTGAAAGGACACCTGTGGTGTACGGTCCCATGTATGGAGGTGGTACAATAATAAAAGCTTACAGCCAAAAAACACACAGGAATGTTGAACAATTGAGAATCTGGGAGATCCTAACCACGCAATAGAGAAAATCGAAAGGGACACAAAGCCATATTGTAATTCATCCACCTTTATACGAGTGTATGCTACATTTCACTGGGAGACAGAGGGTGGAGAGCTAAACAAATAACTATGAAGATGGGGAAGAATTGTGTACTGGTTTAGTGGACAGTTAGATTTGTTGGATAACTGCACTGTAAACGTTTAGACCTGGGTCACACCCATTCCTTGTTTTTGCTGGTTTTGAAATGTCTCACAAGATCTGGGGCGGGATTCTGTGATCCTGAGGCTAAGCGTTGACGCCGTCGGAAAACGCCGTCGAGAAACGCGACGGCTTCAACACGGCCTCAGGATCAGCAATTCTGGCCCCGACAGGGGGGCCAGCATGGCACTGGAGTGGTTCACGCCGCTCCAGCTGCTGATCCCGGCGTGAACTGGGCGCCGCGGGGTCCGCACGTGCGCCAGTGGCACCGGGGGCAACCCGCGCATGTGCAATGGCTTCCTTCAATGCGCCGGCCCTGACACTACATGGCGCAGGGCTACAGGGGCCGGAGCGGAAGAAATGAGGCCGCCATCCAGAGAGGCCGGCCCGCCGATCGGTGGGCCCCGATCGCGGGCCAGGCCACATCGGAGGCCACCCCCGGGGTCGGATCTCCCCTCCCCCCAGTCAGGCCACCCCCCCGACCCTCCCAGGCCAAGTTCCCGCCGGCTGAGAGCTGGTGTGGACGGCGCCGGCAGGCCTTGGCGTTTTTATGACTGTCGCTCGGCCCATCCCCAGCAGAGGATTGGCGGGCCGGCCGTGTAGAGCGGCCCCCTACCTGCGGAGAATCACGTGCCGGCATCGGGGCGGCGTGGCACGATTCGCGCCGGTCGTGGGGATTCTCCGGCCGGGCCCCGGTCTGAGAGAATCCCGCCCCATGACTTCAAGGCGTTAACCCTTTAGCGGAGAATGATGTCATGTTTTGGTATTGTGTGCATCACAAGAAAATTCAGCCAAAAGTCTAGCATTGTTTACACTTGGTACCATAAACAGTCTGGATTCCATTTCTGGGAGATAGTACATTTATCCTTTGGCCGAAGACGCAATACGGTGTAAACAGATGGAATCAAAACACCATTGGGTGAATTTTCAACATTCAATTGCCAATAACGTCAGTCAGTTTTATGGGAATGTAAATGATCACTTGCACAGCACTCACTAAAAGGTAGGAGTGTCCTGTAGCTCTGTCCACAAGGTTACATTCATGCTTGACACATTTCTAATTCCTCACAACATTTTTAAAAAAATGTAAATCCAAATGTGAATTGTTCGCCGCATTGAGAATCGCAATTGGGAATATCAATCTGTTCCTTTCGTTCAATGGATGGAAAGAAAAGGAAATGAAATGGAAGTGAGGCTTGTATTTTTACAATGCCTTTTAGAACATAGAACATACAGTGCAGCAGGAGGCCATTCGGCCCATCGAGTCTGCACCGACCCACTTAAACCCTCACTTCCACCCTATCCCTGTAACCCAATAACCCCTCCTAACCTTTTTTGGTCACTAAGGGCAATTTCTCATGGCCAATCCACCTAACCTGTACGTCTTTGGACTGTGGGAAGAAACCGGAGCACCCGGAGGAAACCCACGCAGGCACGGGGAGAACGTGCAGACTCCGCACAGACAGTGACCCAGCGGGGAATTGAACCCGGGTCCCTGGTGCTGTGAAGCCACAGTGCTATCCACTTGTGCTACCGTGCTGCCCAAGATTACAAGGGAATAACAAGCTTCACAGCCATTGAAGCACTCCTGGAGTGTGGTTGTTGTGGAATTCAAAGTGCAGATGGCCATGAAACCATTGCTGATTGTGGTAAAACCCACCCAGTGGGCAGGATTCTCCGCTGGCGGCACGCCCACGCCCGGGGATTTCCCGACGGCGTGGAGGTGCCCAGAATGGGAAACCCCATTGGCCGGCTGCCGGGGTGGAGGAACCCGCCCAATGTCCTTTCGGTAAGGAAATCTACCATTCTTTTTTAAAATAAATTTAGAGTGTCCAATTCAGTTTTCCAATTAAGGGGCAATTTAGCGTAGCCAATCCACCTACCCTGCACATCTTTGGGTTGTGAGGGTGAAACCCACGCAAACACGGGGAGAATGTGCAAACTCCACACGGACAGTGACCCGGGGCCGGGATCGAACCTGGGATCTCAACGCCACCATGCTGCCCGAAATCTACCATTCTTGCCTGGTCTGTCCTACATGTGACTCCAGACTTGCAGCAATGAGGTTGACTCTTAAATGCCCTCTGAAATGCCTAGCAAGCACTGTCTGTGCGGAGTCTGCACGTTCTCCCCGTGTCTGCGTGGGTTTCCTCCGGGTGCTTCGGTTTCCTCCCACAGTCCAAAGACGTGCAGGTTAGGTGGATTGGCCGTGCTAAATTGTCCTTAGGGATGGGCAATAAATTCTGGGTCTTGATGCCCACGTCCCCTGGGGGAATTTTTAAAAGCTGTTGTTTATAGGGGACCATGCAGCCAATTTGTGCACAGTAAGTTCCCACAAACAGCAATGAGATAATGACCAGATAACATGTCTTAGTGATGTTGGTTGAGGGACAATTATTAGTCAGGACACTGGGACGAACTCTCCTGCTCTTGTTCAAAAGAGCAGCCATTGGAAATACAGGGCATTAGCTAACTATCCCATCTGAAAGGTGACAGCTTCACCTATGCAGCACTGCCTTGGTACTGGATTGGGAGTGTCACTCTGGAGTTTTGTGCTTAAATCTCGAGAGAACATGGGAATCTAACTCTCTCACCTTTACGACTCTGGTACAAGAGTGCCTCTTAGACACGGCTGACATTGTGAGCTGCTCACGTCGGGCAGCCCAGCTCCCACCGCCCCACGACCACTCCCAATACAGAATGCAGTGACCACCTTGCCAAACACCCAGTGACTACCCTCGGATTGGGCATTGTTTAGGATTGGGCCATTCTTCCAAACTCAGCAGGGTAGGGCGGACATTCATCACCATATCACATTTTGCGGGCTTCTTATCACCAAACCCATAGTAACCACAATACATATTAATGTCCTCGGTATTAAAACAGCGAAAGTAATGTCAATGTTTCCAGTGGCACTCCTTTGTGATTTATTGAGGTGGTTCTGTAAATATCCTAATAAAACCTCCCTGGTTAAAGATTTCTGGACTGTACAACTGTAACCTCCTATTGATCCCTGTCATTGGGAATCTGTGGTAGCGTAATGTGCCGGATAAGACCCATCCTATCGTGTTCTGTACCTGAATATATATTATCCTTCGCCTTTCATTCATAAACCCCTTTGTTACTTCTGGAAGCCTCCTGAATGTTACACGAGCCCCCATAGAATCCCCTACCTGTGCAGAGTGCATCCTCATGTTAGGGCACAGTCCCAATTCAACCTTAATGCAAAACAGATTCTCCAAACAGTGTGGATTTAATGAATATTTGTTGAAGTCCTTACATCCCCTACTGATACAAATAGATGTGATGTGGAGATGCCGGCGCTGGACAGGGGTGAGCACAGTAAGAAGTCTTACAACACCAGGTTAAAGTCCAACAGGTTTGTTTCGAATCACTAGCTTTCGGAGCGCTGCTCCTTCCTCAGGTGAATGAAGAGGTAGGTTCCAGAAACATATATATAGACAGATTCAAAGATGCAAGACAATGCTTAGAATGCGAGCATTTGCAGGTAATTAAGCCTTTACAGATCCAGAGAGAGGGGTAACCCCAGGTTAAAGAGGTGAGAATTGTCTCAAGCCAGGACAGTTGGTAGGATTTCACAAGCCCAGGCCAGATGGTGGGGGATGAATGTAATGCAACATGAATCCCAGGTCCCGGTTGATGCCGCACTCACCTGAGGAAGGAGCAGTGCTCCGAAAGCTAGTGTTTGATACAAACCTGTTGGACTTTAACCTGGTGTTGTAAGACTTCTTACTGTACAATATTATTGTTCAAGAAGCAAACAACTGTTTATTTTCCCTTGCCCAAATACTTCCAATTATTTGCATTATCTCCAGACTCAACTATTGCAATTCTGTCCCAACTCATCTCTCAGCTTCCAGCTCCTGTAAGCTTCAAATTATCCCAAACTCTGCTTTTTCTATCTTAACCCACACCATCTCATTCACCCATCATTCCCCTTTCGTCCCGACATACACTGGCTCATCTGGGATTTTAAAATTCCCAAATCCCTCCAATGCCTTGTTCCTCCTGAGGAATGCCTCTCCTGCTGAATGCAGCAGGTTGCAGAATCAGGCCAATGAGGAATGTCATAATATACACCAATCATGGTGCAGACACACACTGATGGACACACAGTGGGACTAATCAACACAAACAACACCGCAGCCAATCACCAGTTAGAGCACACGCACTATAAAGACAGGGGGCATCAGAGTTCCCGCTCATTTGAGTTGCA
This sequence comes from Scyliorhinus torazame, assembly GCF_047496885.1. NCBI lineage: Eukaryota > Metazoa > Chordata > Chondrichthyes > Carcharhiniformes > Scyliorhinidae > Scyliorhinus > Scyliorhinus torazame. The sequence goes on from NC_092709.1 coordinate 7,173,205, forward strand.
GCTAGCTAGGAGGACAGAGCTCACAGCCTGCAGCACAGACATTCACCATGTGCTGAGTGCATTGACTGGTTAGGACAAGGCAAAGGTCTTTTGTTAAAGCTAGTATCATATTAACCCACAGTCTGAGTATGTTTAAACAGTTAATGATTCAATAAAATAGTGTTGCACTATTTCAAGTGTTGGTGACCTGTGTGTGATCCAGAACACCCAACACATCATGGTACCAGGTGTGGTGGGATATTAGCACTTCTTAGACCTACCTGCAAGTGATCTGCCTTCCGCCAGCATTCCGTCATCCTGCAACATGGACAACATCAGCCCGCCGCCGCCGCTCAGCATCGCCGGCAACCTCGAGGCCAACTGGAAGATTTTCAAACAGTGCTTCCAGCTCTTCCTCGAAGCCACGGACAGGGAGGGAGGGCGCCTCGGATACCAGAAAGATTGCTCTTCTCCTCTCCACGGCTGGGGACCATGCCATCCACATTTTCAATTCTCTCACCTTTGCAGATGACGAAGATAAGACGAAGTACAAGACGGTCCTCCTCAGGTTTGACACTCACTGCAGCGTAGAGGTAAATGAAAGTTTCGAACGCTACGTGTTCCAGCACCTCCGCATCCTTGCGCAGTCTTGCAGCTATGGGCCCACCTCCGACTCCATGATACGCGACCAGATCGTTTTCGGTGTTCAGTCAGACCCCCTATGTTAGCAGCTCCTCAAAGTAAAGCAACTCACCCTAACGACCGCCATCGAGACCTGTGTCCTACATGAAAACATCACGAGTCGATACTCCCATATAAAAGCGGCTGAAACGGCGCGGCAAGGTCCCGACGAGGCGGAACGGGTCCAAGTGATTGAGCACCTCCAGGGCCTCAGCCTGGAGGAGGGCGGCCATTTCGCGTGCTTTTCGCGGACTCCCGCGCTTGTACACACCAAACGAGGGGACGGCAACATTGAGGAACGTAATGCGCAGGCGCGCACCATGCATGACCGCACCGCGCATGCGCGGTGGTGCAGCGAACGTGCTGCCGTCACGACATGCGGCAACTGTGGCTCCGCCCATTTAAAGTGGCAATGCCCCGCAAAATCTCGACAATGCCTGCGATGTGGCAGACTTGGCCACTATGCTGCCTTCTGCCGAGCAGCTCAGCCTGCCAATTCATATCGCTTCAGCCAGCCTCGCAGGAATGTTCGGGCAATTAAACCCACGGTCACCGAGTCCGATGCGGACCTCCCACACAGCAGTGACACCGAGGACCCGAAGGCGCCTTTTCGAGTCGGTGTCGTAACGAAAAACAGGCTGTTCCCTGAAGCAAAGACACCAGCCGCTGTCGGTATACAGCATCGATCCAGACGATGAGTGGTGTGCCACCCTGACGGTCAACCGGTCCCAAATACGATTCCGCCTGGACACTGGTGCCTCCGCCAATCTCATGGCGTGGTCTGATTTCCAAAGCCTTTGTGTCAAACCAGTCATCCTTCCATCAGCCTGCCAGCTATTGGATTATAATGGCAACATCATTCCTGCTACCGGCTCGTGCCAACTTGAAGTGACGCACAAATCACGAAAAGCCATCCTTCCTTTCAAGATCGTGGGCTCCTTGAAGGACTCCCTGCTTGGCGCACAGGCATGCAAGCTGTTGAACCTTGTTCAGAGAGTTCACTCTCTCTCTCCTGATGACACGTCAGCCTTCCAGGACGCTGACTTCAGAGCGCAGCTCGACGCCATCATCGACCAGCATCGCGACGTCTTCGAAGGCAAGGGCACGCTCCCGTATACTTACAAAATCCTACTCAAACAGAACGCCACGCCTGTGGTGCACGCACCTCGCAGAGTCCCAGCACCCTTTAAGGACCACCTCAAGCAGCAGCTGCAGGACCTCCAGGACCAAGGAGTGATCTCCAGAGTCACGGAACCAACCGACTGGGTCAGTTCCATGGTGTGTGTAAAAAAGCCTTCCGGCGAGCTGAGAATATGCATTGATCCCAAGGATCTGAATCGCAATATCATGAGGGAGCATTATCCAATTCCCAAGCGCGAAGAGCTCACATGCGAGATGGCTCGCGCCAAGCTCTTCACCAAACTCAACGCCTCAAAAGGATTCTGGCAAATCCAGCTCGATAAATCCAGCAGGAAACTGTGTACATTCAATACCCCCTTTGGCAGATATTGTTACAACAGGATGCCGTTTGGGATCATATCTGCTTCAGAAGTGTTCCACAGGATCATGGAACAAATGATGGAAGGCATTGAAGGTGTTCGCGTCTATGTCGACGACATAATCATTTGGTCCACCACCCCGCAGGAACATATCAGTCGCCTCCAGCACGTATTCAAACGCATACGGGAGCAGGGCCTACGCCTCAACAGAGCCAAATGCTCCTTCGGCCAGACGGAACTCAAGTTCCTCGGGGACCACATCTCCCAGTTGGGTGTGCGGCCAGATGCGGACAAGGTGGCTGCCATCACAGCTATGAAAACGCCAGAGGACAAGAATGCGGTCCTCCGATTTCTGGGCATGGTCAACTTTTTAGGGAAGCTCATCCCTAACCTCGCCTCTCATACCACGGCTCTCAGGAACCTGGTCAGGAAGACAACAGACTTCCAATGGCTTCCTGCCCACGAACGCGAATGGAGAGAACTTAAAACCAAACTCACCACGGCCCCGGTCTTTGCTTTCTTTGATCCAGCGAAAGAGTCAAAAATTTCGACCCAATGCCAGTCAATCTGGCATTGGGGCAGTGCTCCTGCAACGCGATGAGGCCTCATCATGGGCCCCCGTTGCATATGCGTCACGCGCCATGACCCCCACAGAACAGCGCTATGCGCAGATAGAAAAGGAGTGCCTGGGCCTTTTGACCGGTGTCGTCAAGTTTCACGATTATGTGTACGGCCTTCCCCAATTCACCGTCGAGACCGACCATCGCCCGCTGGTCAATATAATACAGAAAGACTTGAACGACATGACGCCTCGCCTCCAGCGTATTCTTCTCAAGCTCCGGCGATACGACTTCCAGCTGGTATACACCCCAGGCAAAGACCTCATCATTGCTGACGCTCTCTCCAGGGAAGTCAACACTCCATGTAACCCAGCGGGATTCGTCTGCCAGGTTGACGCCCATGTGGCCTTCGTGGCCTCCAATCTACTGGCCACAGATGAACGCCTCGTCCAAATTCGCTGCGAGATGGCGGCTGACCCCCTGCTACAGCGTGTCATGCGCCACCAGACGGATGGCTCAAGGGCCAATGCCCACAGTTCTACAACGTCAGAGATGGTCTGGTGGTAGTAGATGTTGTTCTCCTGGACCGCATTGTCATCCCACATAGCATGCGCCAGCTCATCTTGGAACAGCTACATGAGGGCCATCTTAGCGTGGAGAAGTGCCGCCGACGGGCCCGAGAGGCAGTGTACTGGCCGGGCATTAATGAGGACATCGTCAACACAGTCAGCGGTTCCAGCCGGTCCAACCACGTGAGACCCTACAGCCCCATGAGTTGGTCACGTCCCCTTGGTCCAAGGTGGGCATCGACCGGTTCCACACGCTGGGCAGGGAATGTTCTGATTGTAGACTACTTTTCAAACTACCCGGAGGTGGTCCGTTTACACGACATCACATCGTCTGCAGTCATCCGTGCCTGTAAGGACACCTTTGCTCGTCACGGCATCCCACTCACTGTGATGTCGGACAAAGGCCCCTGCTTCGCAAGCCAGGAATGGTCCAACTTTGCCAGGAGGTACAACTTTGTGCATGTGACACCCAGTCCCCTGTACCCCCAATCCAACGGCAAAGCGGAGAAGGGCGTCCACAGAGTCAAACGGCTCCTCTGCAAGGCTGCCGACTCGGGATCCGACTTCTACCTCACCCTGTTGGCCTATCGCTCGGCCCCACTGTCCACTGGCCTGTCGCCAGCCCAGCTGCTCATGGGTCGCACCCTGAGGACAACGGTGCCGTCCATTCACGTCCCAGACCTTGACCACGTTCCGGTCCTTCACCAGATGCAGCTGTCTCGTGCACAGCACAAGGCGGCTCATGACTCCCGTGCAGCTGATCTCCCTGCTCTGACTCCAGATGTCAACGTCCGCATCCATCTTCCGGATGGTGGCTGGTCTGCAACCGCTGTGGTTCTTCGGCAGGTGGCTCCCCGCTCGTTCCTGGTTCGTCTACCGGATGGTTCCATTCTGCGCCGCAATCGACGTGCCCTTCGTCTCGTTCCACACTCGCTACGCGATCCTCCGCCAGTGCCACGCCCTCCTGTTGACCCTGACCTGGACTATGCGGAGATTCCGGTTACTCTGCATCCTCCTCACTCTGACGCAGTCCAGCCCGCTCCTCAGCCGGCGGCTCCCGACCCACCCTTGAGGCGGTCAACCAGAATTCATCACACACCTCAGAGACTTAATTTGTGAACTTTGTGGCCTTATGGACTTTCTGATTTGTTCTGTTCTTTCGTTTAATCGTTCAAGTGGTTTGTATATAGTGTTCATCTCGTTATTCTTGTGACACTGTTTTTCTGCACCAGGCACCTTCCCATGTAAATAGCCTGGATCCCAGTTACCAGTGGCGTACCGCATGGATCAGTTCTGGGTCCTCTGCTGTTTGTGATTTTCATTAATGACTTGGATGAGGGAGTTGAAGGGTGGGTCAGTAAATTTGCAGACGATACGAAGATTGGTGGAGTTGTGGATAGTGAGGAGGGCTGTTGTCGGCTGCAAAGAGACATAGATAGGATGCAGAGCTGGGCTGAGAAGTGGCAGATGGAGTTTAACCCTGAAAAGTGTGAGGTTGTCCATTTTGGAAGGACAAATATGAATGCGGAATACAGGGTTAACGGTAGAGTTCTTGGCAATGTGGAGGAGCAGAGAGATCTTGGGGTCTATGTTCATACATCTTTGAAAGTTGCCACTCAAGTGGATAGAGCTGTGAAGAAGGCCTATGGTGTGCTCGCGTTCATTAACAGAGGGATTGAATTTAAGAGCCGTGAGGTGATGATGCAGCTGTACAAAACTTTGGTAAGGCCACATTTGGAGTACTGTGTACAGTTCTGGTCGCCTCATTTTAGGAAGGATGTGGAAGCTTTGGAAAAGGTGCAAAGAAGATTTACCAGGATGTTGCCTGGAATGGAGAGTAGGTCTTACGAGGAAAGGTTGAGGGTGCTAGGCCTTTTCTCATTAGAACGGAGAAGGATGAGGGGCGACTTGATAGAGGTTTATAAGATGATCAGGGGAATAGATAGAGTAGACAGTCAGAGACTTTTTCCCCGGGTGGAACAAACCATTACAAGTGGACATAAATTTAAGGTGAAAGGTGGAAGATATAGGAGGGATATCAGAGGTAGGTTCTTTACCCAGAGAGTAGTGGGGGCATGGAATGCACTGCCTGTGGAAGTAGTTGAGTCGGAAACATTAGGGACCTTCAAGCAGCTATTGGATAGGTACATGGATTACGGTAAAATGATATAGTGTAGATTTATTTGTTCTTAAGGGCAGCATGGTAGCATTGTGGATAGCACAATGCTTCACAGTTCCAGGGTCCCAGGTTCGATTCCGGCTTGGGTCACTGTCTGTGCGGAGTCTGCACATCCTCCCCGTGTGTGCGTGGGTTTCCTCCGGGTGCTCCGGTTTCCTCCCACAGTCCAAAGATGTGCAGGTTAGGTGAATTGGCCAATGATAAATTGCCCTTAATGTCCAAAATTGCCCTTGGTGTTGGGTGGAGGTGTTGGGTTTGGGTAGGGTGCTCTTTCTGGGAGCCGGTGCGGACTCGGGGGGCCGGGTGGCCTCCTTCTGCACTGTAAATTCAATGATAATCTATGATTAATCTAGGACAAAGGTTCGGCACAAGATCGTGGGCCGAAGGGCCTGTTCTGTGCTGTATTTTCTATGTTCTATGTTCTATGTTCTATGTACATAGTCCTGTAAATATTTCGCACACACGTAGTCAGGGACATTCACCATACACTATTTATTGTCACACAGGTACATTTTTTATAAAAGGGGGGATGTCATAATATACACCAGTATATCATGGTGCAGACACACACTGGTGGACACACAGTGGGACCAATCAACACACACAACACCGCAGCCAATCACCAGTGAGAGCACACGCACTATAAAGACAGGGGGCATCAGAGTTCCCGCTCATTCGAGCTGCAGCTAGCTAGGAGGACAGAGCTCACAGCCTGCAGCACAGACATTCACCATGTGCTGAGTGCATCAACTGGTTAGGACAAGGCAAAGGTCTTTAGTTAAAGCTAATATCGTATTTACCCACAGTCTGAGTATGTTTAAACAGTTAACGATTAAATAAAATAGTGTTGCACTATTTCAAGTGTTGGTGACCTGTATGTGATCCAGAACACCCAGCACATCAAGAAGTTATTGTCTGGTCAGTATCGATCCTCAAAACATGCCTCCGTCAGTGGACCGCAGAAAACAGCTCTCTCCTTGAACAGTAATGTGGGAGCACACAGGAGGCAGGTGGCAAATAAGAATAAATGCTATTGATGGAGTTACAGTCCACATGTACAGATCACTCCCGCACTCTCGCCTTGACAACACAAGTCTCCAAATCTATCCATTTCATTCTCATACATATTCAGTGACTCGACCTCCACAGCCTCGTGCGGTCGTAAATTCCATAGGTTCACCACCCTCCGAGTGAAGAGGTTCCTCCTCATCTCAGTCCTATAAATGGCCTATCCTGTATCCTGAGACGGTGACCCCTCGTTCTGGACCCCACCCCCCCAGCCAGAGGAAACAACTGGCGGGATTCACCATCGGCCAATGCCAGAATCGGGAAACGCGACTGGGCGGAGAATGGCGCGGGAGGCGAAAATCGTGGCGGACGCCGGGAGCCCAACAGAATGCCACGCTCTGGTGCCTTGACAGTGGCGTCAGTGTGTTCTACTCTGCACGTACAGTAAACACCATTGGCATATCATTAGCGGGCCTGATCCGGTATTCTCCGGAGCCTCCGCGATCCTCTGTCTGTGCCGGGAGGAATTACCGACGGTGAGTTTCACTTGTGGTTTCAAAAATCAGGAACCAGGCGTCGTGGCTGCTGAGGGAGAGAAGGGGGGTATGGGAGGTGTCCAACGTTGCCGTAGTGTGCTGACCGCTGTGCCGCTGGTCGGGGGGGCTTCTGCCAGGGCTGGCGGGAGTAGTGCGGGGTGATCGGGGGGTAGGCAATGTGGTTGGGGCGGACGGGCAAGGAATATCATTGCCGCAGCCGGCAAGGCAGCCATGCAGCTGCGTACACCGCTGACTGTCCGCTGTGAACATAGGGGCTGTCCCCCCCCGGGCCAACCCCCCCCCCAGGTACCCTCTGGCCCCAGCCGACCCATCAGCTGTATGGGTGCACTGCAGCAGTGCCATCTTGTTGGCTGTGATGAGTGTGTGTGGGGAGCGGGGTGCTGATACGCAGCCGCAGCTTGTTAGCCTCTGAGTGCCAATCCTGACCCTGGCGAATCCGACACCGGTTTTCATTGGAATCACTCGTGTTCCACGTGGTTCCGGTGCTCGCCCAATAACGATTCCAGAATTGCTCTGGGACCGGCGGCAATTTTGCTATCGTACAAGTCCACTGATTCTGTCCCAGCATCAACTCTTAGTCTCTGAAACGGAGAATCCAGCCCAACATTTCTGCATCCAGTCTGTCTAGCCTGTCAGAATTTTCAATGAGATCCCATCGCATTCTTCCAAATTCCAGATAACACAGTCGACCCAATCTCTCCTCCTACAAGAATCCTGCCATCGCAGGAATCAGTCTGGTGAACCTTCGCTGCACTCCCTCTATGGCAAGTCTATCCTTTCTTAGATAAGGAGACGTGACGTTTAAGGGGCATCTTGACAAATACATGAATAGGATGGGAATAAGAGGGATACGGACCCTGGAAGTGTAGAAGATTTTAGTTTAGACGGGCAGCATGGTCGGCGCAGGCTTGGAGGGCCGAAGGGCCTGTTCCTGTGCTGTACTTTTCTTTATTCTTTGTTCTTTGGGTCCAAAGCTGCACACAATACTCCAGGTGTGGTCTCACCAAGGCCCTGTACAGCTGCAGTAAGACATCCCTGCTCCTGTACTCAAGACCTCTTGCAATGAAGGCCAACACACCATTTGCCTTCCTCACTGCTTGCTGCACCTGCATGTTTTCTTTCAGTGACTGGTGTACGAGGACACCCAGGTCCCTTTGTACGTTAACATTTCCCAATCTATCACCATTTAAATAATACTCTGTCATTCTGTTCCTCCATGCGAAGTGGATACATTAACATTTATCTATGTTGAACTGCAACTGCCATGCGTTTGCCCACTTACTCAACTTGTCTAAATCATCTTCAAGCCTCTTAACATCCTCCCCACTAGACCATGAGGACCACTCCCTGCACTATCCCCACTGCTCCACCCAACGTGCACATCTTTGGACACTAAGGGGCATTTTATCATGGCCAATCCACCGAGCCTGCACATTGTTGGACTGTGGGAGGAAACTGGAGCACCCGGAAGAAACCCACGCAGATACAGGGAGAAAGTGCAAGCTCCATACAGGCCCAAGGCCGGAATTGAACCTGGGTGCCTGGCGCTGTGAGGCAGCAGTGCCAACCACTGTGCCACCGTGTCACCCCCAGATGTACGAAATCAAAGGCAGTTTTAAGGGATCTATATTTGTATTGCTAAATATTTTGCTATAATGGGTTTAATTTAGTGTTTCTGTGTAAGGAAGGGTAAACATGTAATTAGATTCATGCTGGACAATGGTGTTTGTATGTGGTCGGGAGTTTTGGTTTCAGTTCCAACTGTGCTTCTATTGTGCTTAGAGAGGTGAGGTGTGAAAAGTGAACATGTTCGCAGCTGCGTAAGATAGTTGCTCAGCAACCAGGGCCCTTTGCAGGTAGAAATGTGTTTTGAACTTAGTTTTAGCAGAATTTGTTTTGCAGTTGAAAATAGGTCACTGAGAAGTGCACACCCCTCAGCTCTGCCAGAAGAAAAACTGTACAGGACAAGGGGGCATACTTCCTAAAGAACCAGACAAAGTCCAGACAACCAAGGAATTGGGACAAGTAGAATGTCTGAGGAAGACTGAAGTTAAGAGAACAGTGACCAAGAAACTGAACAAGGTATGGTTTAGGAAAGTTCAAGGGAAAAGCAGACAAAGTGTTCTGAGTGAAAGAGACAGCTACTGTAACCAGCTTTAGAGAGGGAAAGCAGACTTTGGAGGTAATTCAAAAGTTTGATGCCGTCTTAATACTGTGTTGGTCACCACTAGTTGTATTACATGTATTACGGCACTGCCTGTATAGTAGAGACACATGGGTAAATCCCTGCCTGCTGGCTCCGCCCAGTAGGCGGAGTATAAATGTGTGTGCTCGCCGGTGCTGCAGCCATTCTGGTTCCAGCTACAGGAGGCACAATAAAGCCTTGATTATTCCACTACTCTCGTCTTTGTGGTAATTGATAGTGATGTACGATCAATAACCACTAAAGCGAGGTTGTAGTCCAACTAAAGGCTTTATTAAGCTAGATGTTTCCCCTAGCAGCTCAGGCACAGAATGAGGGCTGCTGGGGTGGCACGGGCTCTTACACCCCGCCTTGCAGGGCGGAGCTACCATACAGCTTGACCAATAAGAAACATACAATATCTACCAATGGTGTTACAGCATTACCAGCTACCATAATACCTCTACACAGACTACCACATTCACCCCCTGTTAAAAAAAGAGTCCGGCGGGGGTGATTGCCTGATATTACAACATGGTAACATGGTAGAAATTATAGTTATGGAGGTACCGTAATACCTCCGTACAGCGTTTTGTAACTATTTACAATTCTATTTACTATTTACAATTTATGATTCATAATTAACTGTACACTTTAAAATGAAGCAATCAGTCGATCGGGGGCCCTGGTCGTCCTCTGTGATCGTCGAAGCTTCGGTGGTGACTCCGGTGGAGGCTCGGGCGTCTGTGACTCCGGGAGCGTGGCCTCGATCTCTGTGGCAACTTCGACACCCCTAGATGGCGCTGGAGGGGAAAACGGTTGACCTGGGAATGGAGCGTCTGCGGGGTGCGTCGGTGGGTGGGGGGGCCCAGACGGGGCCGACGGAAGGGCCGATCCTCCTGTAAGGTGCACTGGTGGGAGGGAGGGTGGGACTGGTGGCTGGGATGTGCGTGGGGCTCCGGCGGGAGACCGTATCTTGTCGGCCGTCGGGGTACGCGTACTGGGGGTTAGCATGGAGAAGATGGACCCTCTTGACCAACGGGTCCGACTTGTGCGCCCGCACGTGTTTTCGGAGCAGGATGGGTCCGGGAGCTACCAGCCAGGTCGGGAGCGAAGTCACAAAGGAGGACTTCCTGGGGAAGACAAGGAGACGTTCGTGAGGTATTTGGTTGGTTGTGGTACAAAGCAGTGACCGGATGGAGTGGAGGGCATCCGGGAGGCTTCCTGCCAGCGGGTGACTGGGAGATTCCTGGACAGTAGGGCCAGTAGGACGGTCTTCCAGACCGTTCCGTTCTCCCTCTCCACCTATCCGTTACCCCGGGGGTTGGAACTGGTCGTCCTGCTCGAGGCGATGCCCTTGCTGAGCAGGAATCGACGCAGTTCGTCGCTCATAAAGGAGGACCCCTTATCACTATGTATGTAAGCGGGGAACCCGATCAGTGCAAAGATGCTATGGAGGGCCTTGATGGCGGTGGTTGCGGTCATGTCGGGCATGGGATGGCGAATGGGAACCGGGCGTACTCATCAATCACGTTCAGGAAGTACGTGTTGCGGTCGGTGGAGGAGAGGGGGCCTTTGAAGTCCATGCTAAGGCGTTCAAAGGGACGGGAAGCACTTTCTCTGGCTGGTAGAAGTGCGGTTTGCACTCCATGCAGATTTGGCAGTCCCTGGTGGCTGTCCTGACCTCCTCGATGGAGTAGGGCAAGTTGCGGGTCTTGATAAAGTGGAAAAAGCGAGTGACCCCCGGGTGACAGAGGTCCTCGTGGAGGGATCGGTGGCGGTCCACTTGTGCGGTGGCACATGTGCCGCGGGACAGGGCATCAGGAGGCTCGTTCAGCTTCCCGGGACGATACAAGATCTCGTAGTTATAGGTGGAGAGTTCGATCCTCCACCGCAAGATCTTATCGTTTTTTATCTTGCCCCGCTGTGCATTATCGAACATGAAAGCAACCGACCATTGGTCAGTGAGGAGAGTGAATCTCCTGCCGGCCAGATAATGTCTCCAATGTCGCACAGCTTCCACTATGGCCTGGGCCTCCTTTTCGACTGAGGAGTGGCTGATTTCGGAAGCATGGAGGGTACGTGAGAAGAAGGCCACGGGTCTGCCCGCTTGGTTAAGGGTGGCCGCCAGAGCAACGTCAGACGCGTCGCTCTCGACCTGGAAGGGGAGGGAGTCGTCGATGGCGTGCATCGTGGCCTTTGCAATGTCTGCTTTGATGCGGCTGAAGGCCTGGCGGGCCTCTATCGACAGGGGAAAAGCTGTGGATTGGATCAGGGGACGGGCCTTGTCCGCATAGTTGGGGACCCACTGGACATAGTAAGAGAAAAACCCTAGGCAGCGCTTCAGGGCCTTGGAGCAGTGAGGGAGGGGGAACGCTATAAGGGGGCGCATGCGTCAGGGTCGGAGCCTATAACTCCATTTCACACTACGTAGCCGAGGATGGCTAGGCGGTTGGTGCTAAACACGCATTTATCCTTGTTATATGTAAGGTTAAGGATCTTTGCACTCTGGAGGAATTTTCGGACGTTGGTGTCGTGGTCCTGCTGGTCGTGGCCGCAGATGGTGACATTATCGAGATACGGGAATGTCGACCGTAAACCGTACCAGTCAACCATTCGGTCCATCTCGCGCTGGAAGACCGAGACCCCGTTGGTGACACCGAAGGGAACCCTGAAGAAGTGATAGAGCCGCCCGTCTGCCTCGAAGGCAGTGTATTAGCGGTCATTAGTGCAGATGGGGAGCTGGTGGTAGGCGGACTTAAGATCCACTGTGGAGATGACCTTCTAATGCGCGATCCTGTTTACCAGGTCGGATATGCGGGGGAGAGGGTACGCATCCAGCTGCATAAACCTGTTGATGGTCTGACTGTAGTCAATGACCATCCTATGTTTCTCTCCGGTCTTTACCACCACTACTTGAGCTCTCCAGGGGCTGTTACTGGCTTCAATGACTCCTTACCTCAGTAGCCTTTCGACCTCTGACCTAATAAAGGTCCGGTCCTGGGCACTGTAGCGTCTGCCCAGGTCAAGGACACACAGCCTGAGTGAGAGAGATACAGACCGAGTGAGAATTTGGTAATTTGGTGCAGTGAGGTAATTCGGTGAAGAGTGGGAGAAGGTGCTTTTTCCCGACTGTTTTGTTCTCTCTCTTTCTTCGGGCCTAATTTCGGGAGCCGTTCGGAGGAGGAGGAGCAATCTCTGTGAGTAGAAAAACCTAACGGAAACTTCCTGTTTTCCAGTTTTTTCCCCAAAAGTGACGTCAGAGGGAAACTGTGATCTGAGTGGTTGATAGCAAATCTGCCCCAAATTTAAAAAAAAACACAGCTAAACTCATAAACTTAAATTAAACTAATTAATTAATTAGTGATGGCTGGTCAGGTGATGTGCTTGAGCTGCTTGATGTGGGAGCTGGCAGATCCCATTGCGAGCTGCAGCGACCACATCTGCAGTAAGTGTTGGCTGCTCGAAGAGCTCCGGCTCAGAGTTGATGAGCTGGAGTCTGAGCTTCAAACACTGAGGCACATCCGGGAGGGGGAGACTTACCTGGACACTGTGTTTCAGGAGGCAGTCACACCTGTCAGAGTAAGTAGTTTAAATCCTGCCAGTGGCCAGGGACAGCAGGGTGTGACTGCAAGTCAGGCAGGTAAAGGGAACCAGCAGTCAGGAACTCAGGAGCCTCAGCCCTTGACTCTGTCCAACAGGTATGAGGCACTTGCTCCCTGTGTGGATGGCGAACAGGGCTGCAGGAAGGATGAGTCAGCTGACCAAGGCACCATGGTTCAGCAGGCCATTCAAGGGGAGGGAGTAAATAGGCAAGTTGTAGTTGTAGGGGATTCTATTATCAGGGGGATAGATAGTATCCTTTGTGAGCAGGATAAAGAGTCCCGCATGGTATGTTGCCTGCCCGGTGCTAGGGTGCGGGACATCTCTGACCGGCTTGAAAGGATACTGGAGAGGGAGGGGGAGGATCCAGTTGTTGTGGTCCATGTCGGTACCAACAACATAGGCAAGTCTAGGAAAGAGGACCTGTTTAGAGATTATATAGAGCTAGGATTCAAATTAAAAAACAGGTCCTCAAGGGTCATAATCTCCGGATTACTGCCCGAGCCACGTGCAAATTGGCATAGGGAGGCAAGAATAAGGGAAGTTAACACGTGGCTGAAAGAGTGGTGTGGGAAAGAGGGGTTCCTTTTCATGGGACACTGGCATCAGTTTTGGGACAGGGGGGACCTATACCGTTGGGATGGTCTCCACCTGAACCGAGCTGGGACCAGTGTTCTGGCGAAAAGAATAAATAGGGTGGTCAATAGGACTTTAAACTAAAGATTGGGGGGGAAGGGAAAGTCAGGGAACCAAGAGGTGAAGTAATCAGTGGGAAGCGTAGCTGCTTAGGAATACAAAAAAGCACGAAAAGACAAAACTCAGGAGAAGTTACGATAGTCCCCATCCCACAAAATATGACACAGTGTATGGAAAGGCTCAGTAAACCAAGGTCCACCACACTAAGAAAACAAAAAGGGACGGTCAATAGAGAATTAAAGGTGCTATATTTAAATGCGCGCAGTGTACGGAACAAGGTAGATGAGCTTGTGGCCCAGATTGTGACTGGCAGGTATGATGTGGTAGGCATCACAGAGACATGGTTGCAAGGGGTTCAGGACTGGCATTTAAACATCCAGGGATTCACAACCTATCGAAAAGACAGGGAGGTGGGCAGAGGGGGTGGGGTTGCCTTGTTAATTAGGAATGAAATTAAATCAATAGCACTAAATGACAGAGGGTCAGATGATGTGGAGTCTGTGTGGGTAGAGTTGAGGAACCACAAAGGCAAAAGAACCATAATGGGAGTTATGTAGGCCTCCTAACAGTGGTCAGGACCGGGGGCACAAAATGCACCACGAAATAGAAAGTGCATGTCAGAAAGGCAAGGTCACAGTGATCATGGGGGACTTCAATATGCAGGTGGACTGGGTAAATAATGCTGCCAGTGGACCCAAGGAAAGGGAATTCATTGAATGTTTACAGGAGGGCTTTTTGGAACAGCTTGTGATGGAGCCCACGAGGGAACAGGCCATTCTGGACTTAGTGTTATGTAATGAGCCAGACTTGATTAAAGATCTTAAAGTAAGGGAGCACTTAGGAGGCAGTGATCATAATATGGTCAAATTCAATCTCCAATTTGAAAGAAAGAAGGTAGAATCAGATGTAAAGGTGTTACAGTTAAATAAAGGTAACTACAGGGGCATGAGGGAGGAACTGACGAAAATCGACTGGGAGCAGAGCCTAGTGGGAAAGACAGTAGAACAGCAATGGCAGGAGTTTCTGGGAGGAATTGAGGACACAGTACAGAGGTTCATCCCAAAGAAAAGAAAGGTTATCAGAGGGGGGATTAGGCAGCCATGGCTGACAAAGGAAGTTAGGGAATGCATCAAAGCAAAAGAGAAAGCCTATAATGTGGCAAAGAGTAGTGGGAAGTCAGAAGATTGGGAAGGCTACAAAAACAAACAGAGGATAACAAAGAGAGAAATAAGGAAAGAGAGGATCAAATATGAAGGTAGGCTAGCCAGTAACATTAGGAATGATAGTAAAAGTTTCTTTAAATACATTAAAAACAAACGGGAGGCAAAAGTTGACATTGGGCCGCTCCAAAATGACGCTGGTAATTTTGTGATGGGAGACAAGGAAATAGCTGAGGAACTGAATAAGTACATTGCGTCAGTCTTCACAGTAGAAGACATGAGTAATATCCCAACAATTCCGGAGAGTCAGGGGGCAGAGTTGAATATGGTAGCCATCACAAAGGAGAAAGTGCTAGAGAAACTAAGAGGTCTAAAAATTGATAAATCTCCGGGCCCAGATGGGCTACATCCTAGAGTTCTAAAGGAGATAGCTGAAGAAATAGTGGAGGCGTTAGTTATGATCTTTCAAAAGTCACTGGAGTCCGGGAAAGTCCCAGAGGATTGGAAAATCGCTGTTGTAACCCCCCTGTTCAAGAAGGGAACAAGGAAAAAGATGGAAAATTATAGGCCAATTAGCCTAACCTCGGTTGTTGGCAAGATTCTAGAATCCATTGTTAAGGATGAGATTTCTAAATTCTTGGAAGTGCAGGGTCAGATTAGGACAAGTCAGCATGGATTTAGTAAGGGGAGGTCATGCCTGACAAACCTGTTAGAGTTCTTTGAAGAGATAACAAATAGGTTAGACCAAGGAGAGCCAATGGATGTTATCTATCTTGACTTCCAAAAGGCCTTTGATAAGGTGCCTCACGGGATACTGCTGAGTAAAATAAGGGCCCATGGTATTCGAGGCAAGGTACTAACATGGATTGACGATTGGCTGTCAGGCAGAAGGCAGAGAGTTGGGATAAAAGGTTCTTTTTTGGAATGGCAACCGGTGACGAGTGGTGTCCCGCAGGGTTCAGTGTTGGGGCCACAGCTGTTCTCTTTAAATATTAACGATCTAGATGACGGGACTGGGGGCATTCTGGCTAAGTTTGCCGATGATACAAAGATAGGTGGAGGGGCAGGTAGTATGGAGGAGGCGGGGAGGCTGCAGAAAGATTTAGACAGTTTAGGAGAGTGGTCCAAGAAATGGCTGATGAAATTCAACGTGGGCAAGTGCGAGGTCTTGCACTTTGGAAAAAAGAATAGAGGCATGGACTATTTTCTAAACGGTGACAAAATTCATAATGCTGAAGTGCAAAGGGACTTGGGAGTCCTAGTCCAGGATTCTCTAAAGGTAAACTTGCAGGTTGAGTCCGTAATTAAGAAAGCAAATGCAATGTTGTCATTCATCTCAAGAGGCTTGGAATATAAAAGCAGGGATGTACTTCTGAAGCTTTATAAAGCATTAGTTAGGCCCCATTTAGAATACTGTGAGCAATTTTGGGCCCCACACCTCAGGAAGGACATACTGGCACTGGAGCGGGTCCAGCGGAGATTCACACGGATGATCCCAGGAATGGTAGGCCTAACATACGATGAACGTCTGAGGATCCTGGGATTATATTCATTGGAGTTTAGGAGGTTGAGGAGAGATCTAATAGAAACTTACAAGATAATGAATGGCTTAGATAGGGTGGATGTAGGGAAGTTGTTTCCATTAGCAGGGGAGACTAGGACCCGGGGGCACAGCCTTAGAATAAAAGGGAGTCACTTTAGAACAGAGATGAGGAGAAATTTCTTCAGCCAGAGAGTGGTGGGTCTGTGGAATTCATTGCCACAGAGGGCGGTGGAGGCCGGGACGTTGAGTGTCTTTAAGACAGAAGTTGATAAATTCTTGATTTCTCGAGGAATTAAGGGCTATGGAGAGGGAGCGGGTAAATGGAGTTGAAATCAGCCATGATTGAATGGCGGAGTGGACTCGATGGGCCGAATGGCCTTACTTCCGCTCCTATGTCTTATGGTCTTATGGTCTTATGCTCCTAGTGGCGACGGGTTTGCAATCCAGGGTGGGGTTCGCAAACAGGGAAGGTAGAACATAGAACATAGAAAAATACGGCACAGAACAGGCCCTTCGGCCCACGATGTTGTGCCGAATGTTTGTCCTAGATTAATCATAGTTTATCATTGAATTTACAGTGCAGAAGGAGGCCATTCGACTCATTGAGTCTGCACCGGCTCTTGGAAAGAGCACCCTACCCAAAGTCAACACCTCCACCCAACACCAAGGGCAATTTTGGACACTGAGGGCAATTTATCATGGCCAATCCACCTAACCTGCACATTCTTGGACTGTGGGAGGAATCCGGAGCACCCGGAGGAAACCCACGCAGACACGGGGAGGATGTGCAGACTCCGCACAGACAGTGACCCAAGCCGGAATCGACCCTGGAGCTGTAAAGCAATTGTGCTATCCACAATGCTACCGTGCTGCCCTTAAGAACAAATAAATCTACACTATATCATTTTACCGTAATCCATGTACCTATCCAATAGCTGCTTGAAGGTCCCTAATGTTTCCGACTCAACTACTTCCACAGGCAGTGCATTCCATGCCCCCACTACTCTCTGGGTAAAGAACCTACCTCTGACATCCCCCCTATATCTCCCACCATTCACCTTAAATTTATGTCCCCTTGTAATGGTTTGTTCCATCCGGGGAAAAAGTCTCTGACTGTCTACTCTATCTATTCCCCTGATCATCTTATAAACCTCTATCAAGTCGCCCCTCATCCTTCTCCGTTCTAATGAGAAAAGGCCTAGCACCCTCAACCTTTCCTCGTAAGACCTACTCTCCAATCCAGGCAACATCCTGGTAAATCTCCTTTGCACCTTTTCCAAAGTTTCCACATCATTCCTAAAATGAGGCGACCAGAACTGTACACAGTACTCCAAATGTGGCCTTACCAAAGTTTTGTACAGCTGCATCATCATCTCACGGCTCTTAAATTCAATCCCTCTGTTAATGAACACTAGCACACCATAGGCCTTCTTCACAGCTCTATCCACTTGAGTGGCAACTTTCAAAGATGTATGAACATAGACCCCAAGATCTCTCTGCTCCTCCACATTGCCAAGAACTCTAACGTTAACCCTGTATTCCGCATTCATATTTGTTCTTCCAAAATGGACAACCTCACACTTTTCAGGGTTAAACTCCATCTGCCACTTCTCAGCCCAGCTCTGCATCCTATCTATGTCTCTTTGCAGCCGACAACAGCCCTCCTCACTATCCACAACTCCACCAATCTTCGTATCATCTGCAAATTTACTGACCCACCCTTCAACTCCCTCATCCAAGTCATTAATGAAAATCACAAACAGCAGAGGACCCAGAACTGATCCCTGCGGTACGCCACTGGTAACTGGGATCCAGGCTGAATATTTGCCATCCACCACCACTCTCTGACTTCTATCGGTTAGCCAGTTTGTTATCCAACTGGCCAAATTTCCCACTACCCCATGCCTCCTTACTTTCTGCATAAGCCTACCATGGGGAACTTTATCAAATGCCTTACTAAAATCCATGTACGCTACATCCACTGCTTTACCTTCATCCACATGCTTGGTCACCTCCTCAAAGAATTCAATAAGACTTGTAAGGCAAGACCTACCCCTCACAAATCCGTGCTGACTATCCCTAATCAAGCAGTGTCTTTCCAGATGCTCAGAAATCCTATCCTTCAGTACCCTTTCCATTACTTTGCCTACCACCGAAGTAAGACTAACTGGCCTGTAATTTCCAGGGTTATCCCTAGTCCCTTTTTTGAACAGGGGCACGACATTCACCACTCTCCAATCCCCTGGTACCACCCCTGTTGACAGTGAGGACAAAAAGATCATTGCCAACGGCTCTGCAATTTCATTTCTTGCTTCCCATAGAATCCTTGGATATATCCAGTCAGGCCCGGGGGACTTGTCTATCCTCAAGTTTTTCAAAATGCCCAACACATCTTCCTTCCTAACAAGTATTTCCTCGAGCTTACCAGTCTGTTTCACACTGTCCTCTCCAACAATTTGGCCCCTCTCATTCGTAAATACTGAAGAAAAGTATTCGTTCAAGACCTCTCCTATCTCTTCAGACTTAATACACAATCTCCCGCTACTGTCCTTGATCGGACCTACCCTCGCTCTAGTCATTCTCCTATTTCTCACATATGTGTAAAAGACCTTGGGGTTTTCCTTGATCCTACCCGCCAAAGATTGTTCATGCCCTCTCTCAGCTCTCCTAATCCCTTTCTTCAGTTCCCTCCTGGCTATCTTGTATCCCTCCAACGCCCTGTCTGAACCTTGTTGCCTCAGCCTTACATAAGTCTCCTTTTTCCTCTTAACAAGACATTCAACCTCTCTTGTCAACCATGGTTCCCTCACTCGACTGTGTTAGAAAAGCTTCCTGGACACACTGCACAAACACCACCCCATCCAAACTATTTGATCTAAAGAGTTTCCACTCAATGTTTGGAAAGTTAAAGTCACCCATGACTACTACCCTGTGACTTCTGCACCTTTCCAAAATCTGTTTCCCAATCTGTTCCTCCACATCTCTGCTACTATTGGGGGGCCTATAGAAAACTCCTAACAAGGTGATTGCTCCTTTGCTATTTCTGACTTTAACCCATACTACCTCAGTAGGCTGATACTCCTCGAACTGCCTTTGTCTCTAATGAACAATGCCACCCCCCACCTCTTTTACCACCCTCCCTAATCTTATTGAAACATCTATAACCAGGGACCTCCAACAACCATTTCTGCCCCTCTTCTATCCAAGTTTCCGTGATGGCCACCACATCGTAGTCCCAAGTACCGATCCATGCCTTAAGTTCACCCACCTTATTCCTGATGCTTCTTGCGTTGAAGTATACACACTTCAACCCATCTCCGTGCCTGCAAGTATTCTCCTTTGTCAGTGTTCCCTTCCCCACTGTCTCATTACACGCTTTGGCGTCCTGAATATTGGCTACCTTAGTTGCTGGACTACAAATCCGGTTCCCATTCCCCTGCCAAATTAGTTTAAACCCTCCCGAAGAGTACTAGAAAACCTCCCTCCCAGGATATTGGTGCCCCTCTGGTTCAGGTGCAACCCGTCCTGCTTGTATAGGTCCCACCTTCCCCACAATGCGCTCCAATTATCCAAATACCTGAAGCCCTCCCTCCTACACCATTCCTGCAGCCACGTGTTCAGCTGCACTCTCCCTATTCCTAGCCTCGCTATCACGTGGCACCGGCAACAAACCAGAGATGACAACTCTGTCTGTCCTGGCTTTTAACTTCCAGCCTAACTCCCTAAACTTATTTATTACCTCCACACCCCTTTTCCTACCTACGTCGTTGGTACCAATGTGCACCACGACTTCTGGCTGCTCCCCCTCCTCTTAAGGATCCTGAAGACACGATCCGAGACATCCCTGGCCCTGGCACCCGGGGGGCAACATACCTTCCGGGAGTCTCGCTCGCGACCACAGAATCTCCTATCTATTCCCCTAACCATTGAATCTCCTACAACTATTGCTTTTCTATTCTCCCCCCTTCCCTTCTGAGCCCCAGAGCCAGTCTCAGTGCCAGAGGCCTGGCCGCTCGGGCCTTCCCCCGGTAGGTCATCCCCATCCCAAAAGCATCCAAAACGGTATACTTGTTTTGAAGGGGAACGGCCACGAGGGATCCCTGCGCTGTCTGCCTGTTTGATTTTTTTCCCCTGACTGTAACCCAGCTATTCTTGTCCTGTACCTTGGGCGTGGTTACCTCCCTGTAACTCTTCTCTATCACCCCCTCTGCCTCCCAGATGACCCGAAATTCATCCATCTTCAGCTCCAGTTCCCTAACACGGTCTTTGAGGAGCTGGAGTTGGGTGCACTTCCCGCAGGTATAGTCAGCGGGGACACCGGTGGTATCCCTCACCACCCACATCCTACAGGAGGAGCATGCAACTTGCCTAGCCTCCATCCCCTCTTACCTTACAGAATATAGCTGCCCTGTGGACCAACTGGATCTCCACCCTCCGGCTCTGCTCCCAGTCAGGTGCACTCTCTGTAAACTCTTGGCTCTCTTCTCACTCTTTACGGAAATGTAGGAAACAAAATGAAAGGAGCACCTTACTCCCTCCTCACCTAACTCCCTCAGTCATCAAACTCTCACTGTAGCACTCAAATGCACCAAATTCAGCACTCATTGCAAACAAAGTCTGCACTGTAGGGGATCACTTTTTTTACTATGAATCTAGCCTCTGAAAACTGGCCTAATCCAATTAACTAATTAACAAGCTCCAGCTGCAAGTGCCTACAAGTAGAAGCTTTGTTTAAAGCTGATTGAAAATTCACCTTCTTCTAAGGTGGATCGACCTTGAGGATCGTGAGGCCGCAGACAGTGAGGGGGGGTAGAGGGCCGCCGAATTTGAAAGTGAGACTTTGGAGATTACACTGGAAGTCTAAACCTAGGAGTGTGGTGAAGGACGTAAAGCCGGTAATTTTTAAACTTCATTCCCTGGACCGTGAGGTTTGCTACACAAAACTCCTTTATCTCTAATGAGTGGGAACCGGAGGCCAGGGAGATTTTCTGACTAACGGGGTGGACGAGGAGAGAACAGCGCCTTACCGTGTCGGGGTGTATGAAGCTCTCCGTGCTCCCAGAGTCGATTAAGCAAGACGCCCCATGCCCGTTGATTAGTACTGTTGTTGTAGCAGTTGAGAGTGTTCGAGGCCGGGACTGATCCAGGGTCACCGAGGCTAATCGCAGCAGTTGAGTGTTCACTTCGGGCGGTGTGTGGTCAGCCGAGCTGGGGTCCTGGGAGTCCATCCAAGATGGCGGCTCCAATTGGTCGCACATGGCTGGGGGTGCACAAAATGGCGGCGCCCGTCCATCAAACGTGGCGTCCGCGGGACAAGATGGCGGCGCCCAGGGGCCGCATGTGGCCCTGAAGTAGGAAGATGGCCACGCCTTCTGGGGACCGTGGAGAGGTTTGTGGTGGCGGTCCGCATTCACCGCCGGAGACTGCACGGGCCGGCTGCGGAGGGGTTCCACGCTGCCCAGGGGGCTGCCGCGCGGTCGGGAACGTAAGCGCGGGCGTTTCTGGAGGCCACATCCAGGGAACCTGCAAGGGCCCGTGCCTCGTTGAGGCCTAGGGTGTCTTTTTCCAGCAATCGCTAGTGGATTTGGGAGGACAGCATACCTGCCACGAAAGCGTCCCGGATCAAGAGTTCTGTGTGGTCGCTCGCCGAAACCTGCGGGCAGTTGCAATTTCTCCCCAACACCAGGAGCGAACGGTAGAATTCTTCAAGCGATTCCCCAGGGATTTGTCGCCTCGTTGCTAGCAGATGTCGGGCATAGACCTGGTTTACCGGGCGAATATAATGTCCTTTTAGCAGCTCTATTGCTGCATCGAAGTCTTCCGCGTCCTCGATGAGGGTGTAAATTTCCGGGCTCACCCTCGAGTGCAGGACTTGCATTTTCTGTTCTCCCATGGGTGTGTTTTTGGCCGTTCCGAGATATCTTTTAAAACACGCCAGCCAGTGCTTGAAGATTGCCACTGAGTTCGCCGCGTGGGGGCAGAGTTGCAGACACTCCAGCTTGATTCGGAGCTCCATCCTTTTAAATCTAGCTTATTAAATTAATGCACGATCAATGACCACTGAAGCGAGGTTGTAGTCCAACTGAAGGGATAAGCTAGTGTTTCCCCCAGCAGCTTAGGCACAGAATGAAGGCTGCTGGGGCGGCACAGGCTCTTATACCCTGCTTTGCAGGGCGGAGCTACCATACAGCTTGACCAATAGGAAACATACAATACCTACCAATGGTGTTCCAGCATTACCAGGTACCGTAATACCTCTACACAGACTAGCACAGATAGTGCATCAATTTATTGAGCAAAGATTTTTTTAAACGATGGGTCACTGCATCAAGCCTGATCGCCTGCAGCTGAGCCCTCAAGCAGCCAACGCTACGTCCGCCTTTGACCACTGGCTAGCCTGCTTCGAAAGCTACCTCCAAACATCCGCCGAGGAACCCTCGGACTCGCAGAAGCTCGGGTCAGCCCTGACATTTTCCTCTAATCCGGGATGCACCCACTTACTCCGAAGCGATGGAGCTCCTGAAGGGACATTACATTCGACCAGTCAATCAAGTATACGCCAGGCACCTCTTGGCCATGAGACAGCAAATCCCCGGGGAGTCTCTGGACGATTTCTGGCGTGTCCTGCACATCCTAGGTAGGGACTGTGACTGCCAGGCAGTTTGGGCAGTCCAGCACACTGAACTTTTAATTCGAGACGCTTTTGTTACGGGCATGAGGTCTGCGTACGTCCGCCAGCGGCTACTGGAAGGGATTACGCTCGATCTTGCGGGAACCAGGCAGCTCGCTAATTCGTTAGAAGTGGCCTCCCGTAACGTCCAGTCCTACGCCCCCGACCGCATGGCACCCTCGTTGGCATCGTGGGCCCCGCCAGCTGCCGACTCCAGCTCACCGCAAGCCTGTGCCGCGCGGCAGTCAGCCAACTCAGGGGGCCCCAAGTGCTATTTCTGTGGGCAAAACAAACACCCCAGGCAGCACTGCCTGGCATGGAGCGCGACCTGCAACGGCTGTGGGAAGAACATAAGAACATAAGAACGAGGAGCAGGAGTAGGCCATCTGGCCCCTCGAGCCTGCTCCACCATTCAATGAGATCATGGCTGATCTTTTGTGGACTCAGCTCCACTTTCCGGCCCAAACACCATAACCCTTAATCCCTTTATTCTTCAAAAAACTATCTATCTTTATCTTAAAAACATTTAATGAAGGAGCCTCTCCTGCTTCACTGGGCAAGGAATTCCATAGATTCACAACCCTTTGGGTGAAGCAATTCCTCCTAAACTCAGTCCTAAATCTACTTCCCCTTATTTTGAGGCTATGCCCCCTAGTTCTGCTTTCACCCGCCAGTGGAAACAACCTGCCCGCATCTATCCTATCTATTCCCTTCATAATCTTATATGTTTCTATAAGATCCCCACTCATCCTTCTAAATTCCAACGAGTACAGTCCCAGTCTACTCAACCTCTCCTCGTAATCCAACCCCTTCAGCTCTGGGATTAACCTAGTGAATCTCCTCTGCACACCCTCCAGTGCCAGTACGTCCTTTCTCAAGTAAGGAGACCAAAACTGAACACAATACTCCAGGTGTGGCCTCACTAACACCTTATACAAGAAGGGACATTTTGTTTCCGTTCGACAGGCCCGGTCGGTCGTCGCTGTTTCCAGGCCCGGCGTTCCTACAGCCCCCACGTGCGACCGACGGGCGCCGCCATTTTCCCCTTCGCAAACCACTTGTGGCCCTTGGGCGCCGCCATCTTCTTCACCGCAAGCCACGTGCGGCCCATGGGTGCCGCCTTCTTTGATGTCGCCCGCCATGTGCGCTCCATGGGCGCTGCCATCTTCGGCGCCACTTTGGATGGCGTCTCAGGACCACTGCTCGTCTGGCCGTTCATCGCCTGTCGCTACCGCCACCACCGCTGACCAGCCCGGGACCTCCCAGCCCCTGCCGCAGCTCGCCTCTATCACCCTGGATCAGTCCCGGCCCCGCAACCTCGCGACTGCGACGACGATGGTGAAGATCGACGGGCACGAGTCGACCTGCCTCTTTGACTCCGGGAGCACCGAGAGCTTCATCCACCCCACTCCGGTAAGGCGCTGCTCCCTCCCGGTACACCCCGAAAACCTCCCTGGCCTCTGGATCCCACTTCGTTGAAATCCGGGGGTACTGTATCGCGACCCTCACCGCCCAGGGCGTGGGGTTCAGCAACGTTCGGCTCTACATCCTCCCCCACCTCTGCGCTGCTCTGTTACTCGGCCTGGACTTTCAGTGCCATCTCCAAAGCCTAACCTTAAAATTTGGCGGACGCCTACCCCCCTCACCATATGCAGCCTCACGACCCTCAAGGTCGATCCACCTTCCCTGTTTGCGAACCTCACCCCGGATTGCAAACCCGTCGCCACTAGGAGCAGATGGTACAGTGCCCAGCACAGGACCTTCATCAGGTCGGAGGTCCAACGGCTTCTGCGGGAAGGGGTCATTGAGGCCAGCAACAGCCCCTGGAGAGCTCATGTGGTAGTAGTAAAGACTGGGGAGAAGCACAGGATGGTCATTGACTAGTCAGACCATCAACCGGTACACGCAGCTCGACGCGTACCCCCTCTCACACATATCTGACATGGTCAATCAGATTGCGCAGTATCGAGTCTTTTCCACAGTGGATCTAAAGTCCGCCTACCACCAGCTCCCATCCACCCGGAGGACTGCCAATATACTGCGTTCGAAGCAGATGGCCGCCTCTATCACTTCCTTAGGGTTCCCTTCGGCGTCACTAATGGGGTCTCGGTCTTCCAGTGAGCGATGGACCGAATGGTTGACCGGTACGGACTGCGGGCCACCTTCCCGTAGCTAGATAACATCACCATCTGCGGCCACAACCAGCAGGACCATGATGCAAACCTCCAAAAATTCCTCCAGACCGCCAAACTCCTTAATCTCACATACAATAAGGAGAAATGCATGTTCCGCACCAACCGCTTAGCCATCCTTGGCTATGTCGTGGAAAATGGAGTCCTAGGGCCCGACCCCGACCGCATGCGCCCCCTCATGGAACTCCCACTCCCCCACTGCCCCAAGGCCCTGAAACGATGCCTGGGGTTTTTCTTCTACTATGCCCAGTGGGTCCCTAATTATGCGGACAAGGCCCGTCCACTCATTCAGTCCACAGTATTTCCCCTGACCGCTGAGGCCCACCAGTCCTTCAACCGTATCAAGGCAGACATCGCCAAGGCCACGATGCACGCGGTCGACGAGTCCCTCCCCTTCCAGGTGGAGAGCGGTGCATCGGACGTAGCTCTGGCCGCCACCCTCAACCAGGCGGGCAGGCCCGTGGCCTTCTTTTCCCGCACCCTCCATGCCTCCGAAATTCGGCTCTCCTCTGTCGAAAAGGAGGCCCAAGCCATAGTGGAAGCTGTGCGACATTGGAGGCATTACTTGGCCGGCAGGAGATTCATTCTCCTCACTGACCAACGGTCGGTTGCCTTTATGTTTAATAATACACAGCGGGGCAAGATCAAAAATGATAAGATCTTGAGGTGGAGGATCGAGCTCTCCACCTATAACTATGAGATCTTGTATCGCCCGGGGAAGCTCAATGAGCCCCCTGATGCCCTATCCCGCGGTACATGTGCCAGCGCACAAGTGTACAACTCTTGGGTGTCATGTACGGTACTCTTTCAGAGGTTGGATGGTGTTGAGTGTAGCGGGGGGGAGGGGGGAGTGGACTCTATAGGTCAATGGTGACCATGGGCGGTCCCGGACTCCTTTTTCTTTTTCTCCTTTGTTTTTTGTTTCCACCGTGGGAGGGTTTGGTTTATTGGATGTATATATTGACAGGTGGGCCGTTGTTTGGGGTGATGGGAGGATGCGATCGTTGGTATTGTTAAGGGGATTGATTTTGTATTTGTTACCGTTTACTGTTTGTGGGTGGGGTCTAAATCTTGAAGGAAAATGTGAAAATGGAGAATAAAAACATTTTATAAAAAAATAAAATAAAGACTGGGATCGTTACAACGGTTAAGATAATTCTTCAGAGCTTTGCTTTTCAATACCTGGACCACTTGGTCTGAATCAGAACATTTTCTCTCATTGCCCTGGCCCAGGGCAAATTTTGGACTCAGAATTCTGTTAACCCTGTACATTAATGTAAAACAAAAGATGTGAGCAGAATCTATTGCCCATCCCTAATTGCCCTTGGGAAGGTGGTGGTGAGCTGCCTTCTTGAACCGCTGCAGTGTGTGTAGGTGTAGGTACACCCACAGTGCTGTTAGGGATCTCACCGCTAGTGGGTGGAGCCCCATCAGCTGGGGCTTGGGGATATTGCCTTGTAAAAGCCAGCCGGACTGAGACCGGCCTGGGACTGGCGCGGTCGGAAATCCCGATTGGGACCTTTGGATTGTAAACTGCGTCGCGGCCCTTGCTTTCGTCATTGAATTACTCTTTCTTTGAATTTACCTCCTCCGGCATCCTGAGTTTTTACAGGCGAGAGTTCCAGGATGTTGACCCAACGACAGAGAAGGAATGAAGATCTACATCAAGTTCTTAGCTAAAGAAGTACGTTTTCAAAAGAGTAAAGAGGAGATAGATTGACGGAAAGGTATAGGGAAGCACGGTAGCACAGTGGCTAGCACTGTTGCGTCACAGCTCCAGGGACCTGAGGTCGATTCCCGGGTTGGGTCACTGTCTGTGCGGAGTCTGCACCTTCCCCCCGTGTCTGCGTGGGTTTCCTCCGGGTGCTCCGGTTTCTTCTCACAAGTCCCAAAAGTTGTGCTGTTAGGTGAATTGGACATTCTGAATTCTCCGTCAGTGTACCCGAACAGGCGCCGGAGTGTGGCGACTAGGGGCTTTTCACAGTAACTTCACTCCAGTGTTAATGTAAGCCCACTTGTGACAATATAGATGTTTATTAATATTATTACAATTCTAGAATCTGGGGTCTGGGCAGTTGAAGGCACAGCCATCATTGGTGGAGTAAATCAAAGGGGTTAGTGCGGTATTTTATGGCTGAAGGAGGGGACAGACATAGGAAGGGCAATCAGTCTATGGAAGGATTCAATCACCAAGGTGAGACTGCAAATGTGGAGGACAAGCAGTTACGGTTTTTCACTGGTTCGCTGTCACAGCACAAAACATAAATTTCAAATTAATATAAAAGGAAAAACTGTATCCTGTGGGCAGCAGTAAAATAACAATCTGCAAAATTACTGATCTGAAAGAGTGCCAAAAGAACAGGAGCAGAATTTGTTTAGTTTCTGACTTGCGTCAGTGTAGGAGTGCCAGTGAATGAGTTCCGTTCTCTGACATGATATAACGTGTATCACACAATTCCAAATCACTTCACACCTGCACCTGACTAATGCTGTAAAATCATTTCATAATTTCATCCGTTTTATTTTACTCATACATCCTGCTGTTGAACTCCCGGCAACAATGTGAAAAGATTCCTCTTTAACCTGAGCTTTTGATGTCCAGTGGCTCCTTGCGGACACACTGGGCAGCACGGCAGCGCAGTGATTAGCACTGTTGCTTCACAGCGCCAGGGTCCCAGGTTCGATTCCCCGCTGGGTCACTGTCTGTGGGGAGTCTGCACGTTCTCCCCGTGACTGCGTGGGTTTCCTCCGGGTGCTCCGGTTTCCTCCCACAAGTCCCGAAAGACGTGCTGTTGGGTGAATTGGATGTTCTGAATTCTTCTTCTGTGTACCCGAACAGGCGCCGGAATGAGGCGACTAGGGGCTTTTCACAGTAACTTCATTGCAGTGTTAGTGTAAGCCGACTTATGACAATAATATAGATTATTATTATTACATTGCAGACAGAATTGTATTTGCATTCTCGTCGAAGACAAGGATGGAATTTAGCTGTACAGAATTCTCACTATGTGTTCTGGAGCGGGGTTTGAACCCACAGCTTTTTTGACTTGAGCTGAATGCTACGTATTGAGCCACACGGCGTCATCAGGCAAGGCGAAGGGTGGGGTGTGCCTCCTCATCAACTCCTCCTGGTGCTCGGATGTGGCGACCCTGACGACTTACTGCTCCCCGGACCTGGAATACCTGACCGTGAAGTGCCGCCCATACTATCTACCACACGGGTTCACTTCAGCCATTATCACAGCGGTCTACATCCTACCCCAGGCAGAAGTGAAGAAGGCGCTGGATGTACTGTACACAGTTATAAATAACAATGAAACAGAACACCCAGAGACCTTGTTCATCATGGCCAAACTCAAGAGTGTACTGCCAAAATCAAAATTCCACCAACACGTCTCCTGTCCCACCAGGGGTGACAACACTCAGCAACCAAACTAAACGAGTATGCCATCACTGTCATGGACTTCATCAGCAAATCTGTAGACGACTGCGTGCCAAGAAAAGTAGTATGTAAGTTTCCTAATCGAAAACCGTGGCTTAATCGGGAGATTGACTTCCTACTGAAGACCAGGTCCAAGGCGTTCAAGACAGGCGACCCTGATATACAAGAAATCCCGGTACGACCTCCACAAAGCCATCACAGATGCTGAGAGACAATATCAGACTAAGCTAGAGTCACAGACTCGCGTTACAGACTCTCGTTGGTTGTGGCAAGGCCAAAACAACATAATAGGCTACAAAGCGAAGCCGAGCAGAATCTCCAGCAGCAGCGCACCCCTCCTCGGTGAACTCAATGCATTCTATGCTCGGTTCGAGCAGGAAACCATCAAACCACTGTCAACTGCCCCAACAGCCCCGGACAGACCCATACCCACCGTCACAGCTTCTGAAGTCAGATTGGCCTTGTGAAAGTGAAGCCTCGAAAGGGGGACGGGTCCTGACAGGGTCCCTGGTCGTGCACTCAGATCCTGCGCAGACCAACTGGCAGATGTGTTCGCGGACATCTTCAACCTCTCCCGACTCCGTTCCGAGGTTCCCACCTAATTCAAGAAGACCACCATCAAACTGGTGCCAAAGAAGAACCAGGCAACGTGCCTCAATGACTACCGTCCGGAGGCCTTGGCATCGATCTTAATGAAGTGCTTTGAGAGTTTGGTCTGGGACACATCAACTCCATATTCCCAGAATGCCTAGATCCACTGCAATTCGCATACTACCGCAACCGGTCCACAGCAGACACCATCTCTCCGGATACACTCATCCCTAGAGCATCTCGACAACAAGGACTCCTACATCAGTCTCCTATTTATGGACTACAGCTCCGCCTTCATCACCATAATCCCAGCCAAGCTCATAACAAAACTCCAAAACCTAGGACTTGGCTCCTCACTCTGCCACTGGATCCTCGACTTCCTGACCCACAGACCACAATCAGTAAGGATAAACAGCAACACCTCCTCCACAATAGTCCTCAATACCGGGGCCCTGCAAGGCTGCGTACTTAGCCCCCTACTCTACTCCCTGTACACACACGACTGTGTGGCAAAATTCGGCTCCAACTCCATCGACAAGTTTGCTGATGACACGACCTTAGTGAGTCAGATATCGAACAATGACGAGTCAGAGTACAGGGGGGAATATAGAGAACCTAGTGGAGTGGTGCAGCGACAACAATCTCTCCCTCAATGCCAGCAAAACTAAAGAGTTGGTCATTGACTTCAGGAAGCAATGTACTGTACACACCCCTGTCAGCATCAACGGGGCCAAGGTGGAGATGGTTAGCAGTTTCAAATTCCTAGGGGTGCACATCTCCAAAAATCTATCCTGGTCCACCCATGTCGACGCTACCACCAAGAAAGCAAAACTGCACCTATACTTTATCAGGAGATAAGGAAATTCGGCATGTCCACAGTGACTCTTACCAATTTTTACAGGTGCACCATAGAAAGTATCCGATCTCGCTGCATATCGTATCGGGCTGCATCACAGCCTGGTATGGCAACTGCTTGGCCCAAGACCCAAGAAACTTCAGAGAGTCGTGAACACAGTCCAGTCCATCACACGAACCCGCCTCCCATCCATTGACTCCATCTACACCTCCCGCTGCCTGGGGAAAGCGGGCAGCAGAATCAAAGATCCCTCCCACCCGGCTTACTCACTCTTCCAACTTCTTCCATCGGGCAGGAGATACAAAAGTCTGAGAACACACACGAACAGACCGCTGTTACCAGACTCCTAAATAACCCTCTTATGGACTGAACTGATCTCTTCACACATCTTCTCTACTGAGCAGTACTACACTCCCGTATGCTTCACTCGATGCCTGTGTCTGTGTATTTACATTGTGTATTTTATGTTTGCCCTATTATGTATTTTCCTTTCATGTACGAATGATCTGTCTGGACTGTGCGCAGAACAATACCTGTCACCGTACCTCGGTACACGTGACAATAAACAAATCCAATCCAATCCAATGACAGTGGGCAATGCCTGTCATCCTTGAGTCCCGTGGCAACAGTTTTTACCTTGGTCTCAGGTAAAGAGGTATTGGTTGCACCTCATTGTCAAACAATGTCACTAAAATCGCATTATCCTATTGTTGGTCCTGGGAATTTACTGTGTCCAGTTTATCTGCTCTGCTTCTTACCACCTGTGACTGAAAGAGGAAGGTGTGATTTCATACACCACTTTTCATTACCTCTGGACATCTGGGCAGCACGGTAGCACAGTGGTTAGCGCTGTGGCTTCACAGCGCCAGGGTCCCAGGTTCGATTCCTCGCTGGGTCACTGTCTGTGCGGAGTCTGTACATCCTCCCCGTGTCTGCGTGGGTTTCCTCCGGGTGCTCTGGTTTCCTCCCACAGTCCAAAGATGTGCAGGTTAGGTGGATTGGCCAGGCTAAATTGCCCTTAGTGTCCAAAAAAGGTTAAGAGGGGTTATTGGGTTACGGGGGTAGGGTGGAAGTGTGGGCTTAAGTGGGTCGGTGCAGACTCGATGGGCCGAATGGCCTCCTTCTGCACTGTAAATTCTAAAAAAAAACTAAATAAAATCTCAAAGTGCTTTACAGAATTGCAGAACCTTTACAGTACACAAGGAGATCATTTGGCCCATCCTGTCTGCACTGGGTTTCTGGAAGAGTGTTTCCCCCAAACCCACTCTCCTGCCTTATCCCCGGAACTTTGCTCATTATTTCTGTGAAATAAAATGAAAATCGCTTATTGTCGGCTTCAAATGAAGTTACTGTGAAAAGCCCCTAGTCGCCACATTCCGGCGCCTGTTTGGGGAGGCTGTTACGGGAATTGAACCGTGCTGCTGGCCTGCTTTGGTCTGCTTTCAAAGCCAGCAATTTAGCCCTGTGCTAAACCAGCCGGGGTTTCTTTTCAGACGGTAGTCCAATTCCTTTTTGAATACCTCGATCGAACCTGCCTCCACCACCCTCTCAGGAAGCTCACTCCAGACTGCAACCTCCCTCTGGGTGGAAATCTATCCCCTCCCATCACCTTCACACTTTGACAATTATTTTGAATCCATGTCATCTAGTTCTTGATATTCTCTTGAGAGTTTCTTACTATTAACCCTGTCCATACCCCTCAGGATCTGGAATATCTTCATCGAGTCTCCTTATTATCAACCACAAATGTTGAAATCTGGGGCGAGATTCTCCGACCCCCCGCCGGGTCGGAGAATCGCCGGGGGCTGGCGTGAATCCCGCCCTCGCCGGTTGCCGAATTCTCCGGCACCGGATATTCGGCGGGGGCGGGAATCGCGCCGCGCCGGTTGGGGGCCCCCCCCTCAGCGATTCTCCGGTCCGCGATGGGCCGAAGTCCCGCCGCTGTCAACCCACGCCAGCCGGCGTGGATTGAACCACCTTTGGGACGGCGGTACACGGCGGCGCGGGCGGGCTCCGGGGTCCTGGGGGGGGCGCGGGGCGATCTGGCCCCGGGGGGGGCCCCCACGGTGGCCTGGCCCATGACCGGGGCCCACCGATCCGCGGGCGCGCCTGTGCCGTGGGGGCACTCTTTTCCTTCCGCCTTCGCCATGGTCTCCACCATGGCGGAGGCGGAAGAGACTCCTTCCACTGTCATTTCCACGCCAGCTGGTGCGGCGGAAATCAGTCCGGCGCGGACTGATTTGCACAGTTTATGGCGCCGGTCGGCGGACATCGCGCTGATAGCGGAGAATCCCGCCTCATGTCCTGAACACCACGGTCTAGATTATTAATAAACATCAGCGAACAAGTGGCGGGATTCTGCGGGAATCGGCGGGGCGGAGTGGCGGGAACCACTCCAGCGTCGGGCCGCCCCAAAGGTACGGAATCCTCCGCACCTTCAGGGGCTAGGCCGGCCCCGGAGTGGTTTACGCCGCGCCGGCCGGCGGGGAAGGGGCTCCGCCGGCCGGCGCGAGTTGGCACATGCGCGGGAGAGCCAGCGTGTGCTGGCATCATCCCCGCGCATGCGCAGGGGGGGGGTTCATCTCTGCGTCGGCCATGGCGGAGGACCACAGCAGCTGGCACAGAAGAATAGAGTGCCCCCACGGCACGGGCCCGCCCGCGGATCGGTGGTCCCCGATTGTGGGCCAGGCCACCATGGGGGCACCACCCGGGGCCAGATGCCCCCCCCCCGAGGACCCCGGAGGCCGCCCGCGCAGCCAGGTCCCGCTGGCAAATACCTGGTGTAATATACGCCGGCGGGTTGGCCGAAGACGGGCGGCCATTCGGCCCATCGCGGGCCGGAGAATCGGCGGGGGGGGGTGGCCGTTGCCAGCGGCCACCGACTTGCGCAGCGCGATTCCCGCCCCCGCCAAATCCTCGGCGCCGGAGAATTCGGCAGCCGGCGGGGGGGGGGGTCGGAGAATCCCGCCCAAGGGGCCCAACACTGACCCCTGGGGAACTCCAGTACAAATCTTCCTCCAATCTCACTACTCTCTGTCTCCTGTCACGCAGCCAATTTTTCTATCCAAGTGTCTACTTTCCCTTTTTTTCCACGAGCCAGACTTTTGCTTATATGTCTGTTGCATGGCTCGATATCAAATGTCTTTGGAAGACCCGTATACACCACATCAACAGCATTTCCCTTATCAACCATCTCTGTCACCTCTTCAAAAAACTCCAGCAAGTTAGTTAAGCATGATTTTCCCTCAATGAATCTATGCTGACTTTCCTTAATCATCCTTAATCATCCTGCATTTGTCCAAGTGATTACTGATTTTGTCCTGAGCTATAGTTTCCAGAAGTTTCTCTATCACCGAAGTCAAACTGGCTGGTCTGTCGTTGCTGGCTTTATGCTTGCTTCCCTTTTTGAACTTGTATCTCCTCAAACATTTCTATACAGCTAAATAAAATTAGCTGCTGGTTTGTAAAATAAATAAGAGGCACTTTCACTGTTATCACACCCAGGACTGTTATTCACGCTGCTGTTCTGACTGAAGGCTGACTCACTTTCAGCACCAGTCCAACTGGTGATTATCATTAAACAGTCAGTTAGATTTTGTTGACACAGGACTATTAATATCAACATTTTTTTTTTTTAAAGTAATTTTGTGGTTTACTTCATTTCCTCTGTGCATTCCAATGCCATCACCGCCAACACAAACTCATATCCAAACAAAAGATTACACCTAAAAACATGAATCTTCAGCAAGTGAGCCATCCATTCTGGCCCAACATTATTGGTGATTAACCGATCGTTAAACCCCTAGCTTTGGTCTTCTCTGCAACATATTCTGCACATCTACCCTCCCAAAACCCTTCTGGATTTGAAATACCTCTGTCAGATCATGCCACAGCCTTCCCATTTCTAGAGTAAAGAGCCCCAGACTGTACAGTCTCTTCTGATTTCTTTTTTTTTGTGGAAAATATTTTATTGCAGCATTTGTAATTTTCACAATTTAACATGTTGATATTTCTAAAACAACCGCGCGGGTCGACGCACAAAATACTCCCTAAAATAACAACAAACAGTAAACCACGTCCCCCACTTCTCCCACCCTGTCCCCAATTACCTGTATACTAAGCTCCCTGTTCTTATTTAACATTACCCTGCCTCCTGTTTTCCTCCCCTCCACCACCCCCCCCTTTTCCCTTTACTGCTGACGTTCAATTTTTGTTGAAGAAATCGATGAACGGCTGCCAACTCCGGGCGAATCCCCGTATTGATCCTCTCAGAGCGAACCTGATTTTCTCCAGACTGAGAAACTCTACCATATTGCTGACCCCAAACTCCTGATTTCGGGGGCTCCGAGTCCCTCCATCTCAGCAAGATCCGTCTCTGGGCCACCAGGGAGGAGAAGGCCAGGATATCGGCCTCCCTCCCACCCTTCGCCCCCGGATCCTCCGACACCCCAAATATTGCCAGTTCTGGACTCGGAGTTACACTACCTTCCAGGACTCCCGACTTAACATCTGCAAACCCCTGCCAGAATTCCCTCAGTTTCGGACATGCCCAAAACATATAAACATGGTTGGCCGGGCTACCCCCATACTGCCCACATCTGTCCTCCACCTCCTCGAAGAACCTACTCATCCGGGCTACCGTTATGTGGGCCCTGTGGACTACCTTGAACTGAATCAAGCTGGGCCTAGCACAGGACGAGGATGCATTTACCCTTTTCACGGCTTTTTCCCACAGTTCAGATTCCAGCTCCCCTCCTAGCCCCTCTTCCCACTTCCTCTTCACCTCTCTGATAGGGGCCTCTTCCTACTCTAACAATTCCCTGTTTATGTCCGAAACCTTCCCACCTCCAACCCCTGTTTTTGACAACACTTTATCCTGTAGTCCCCTCAGGGGGAGGCGAGGAACGCTTGGGACCTGCCTCCGTACAAAGTCCCGCACTTGAAGGTACCAAGACCCGTTCCCACCCGGCAAATCAAACTCCTCCTCTAATGTCTCCAAGACCTCTTCTGATGTCTATAACCTTGAAGAAACCTTTTACAGGTATTGTGTGTCTCTGAATCGCAAGGTGCTGGGTTGGGGTGCTGGAGCACCGAAGGTGAGGCCGACACATCAGTGCAGCACTGAGAGAATGCTGCACTGTCTGACGTGCTGTCTCTCAGATGAGATCTTACACTGAGGCCCGCCTGCCTGCCTCAGTAGATATAGCAGATCTCAATGCACTATTTTAAGGAGCAGTGAAATTCTACCTGGTCTCCTGGCCAATATTGACCATTAATCAACATCCCAAAAAGAAGATTAGCTGCTCACTATCACATTACTGCTGTGGGATCTTGCTGTGTGAAAATTGGCTGCTGCGTCTCCTACATCACAACAGTGACTAAATACTTCAAGAAGTATTTTATTGGTTGTAAAGCACTTTCAGACGCCAGATAGTCACGGAAAGTGCACGTAAATGTAAGTTTTGCCTTTTTATAGATAAGGTCCCATCACATGTTGGTGATTTGGGAATCATAGAATCAGAGAATTTACACTGCAGAAGGAGGCCATTTGG
The DNA here is from genome assembly GCF_047496885.1 of Scyliorhinus torazame. Classification (NCBI taxonomy): domain Eukaryota; kingdom Metazoa; phylum Chordata; class Chondrichthyes; order Carcharhiniformes; family Scyliorhinidae; genus Scyliorhinus; species Scyliorhinus torazame. The sequence continues at coordinate 7,208,724 of NC_092709.1, forward strand.
CCCATTGAATCTACACCGGCCCTTGGAAAGAGCACCCTACTTAAGCCCACACCTCCACCCTATCCCCATAACCCAGTAACCCTGCCTAACCTTTTTGGACACTAAGGGGCTGTGGTAATCGCCACTGTTGTATATATTAGGAGATGTGTGGTAAGGTCCTGTACTACAGGTACAGGGGTAATCCCTGCCTGCTGGCTCCGCCCAGTAGGCGGAGTATAAATATGTGTGCTCCCTATACAGCAGCCATTTCGCCAGCTGCAGTAGGAGGCCACACAAGGGCAGCACGGTAGCCTTGTGGATAGCACAATTGCTTCACAGCTCCAGGGTCCCAGGTTCGATTCCGGCTTGGGTCACTGTCTGTGCGGAGTCTGCACATCCTCCCCACATCCTCCCCGTGTCTGCGTGGGTTTCCTCCCACAGTCCAAAGGTGTGCAGGTTAGGTGGATTGGCCATGATAAATTGCCCTTAGTGTCCAAAATTGCCCTTAGTGTTGGGTGGGGTTACTGTGTTATGGGGATAGGGTGGAGGTGTTGACCTTGGATGGGGTGCTCTTTCCAAGAGCTGGTGCAGACTTGACGGGCCGAATGGCCTCCTTCTGCACTGTAAATTCTATGATAATCTATGATAATCTTAGAGTAATGAAGGCTCAGTTGTATTCAACTCTCGTCTCTGTGCAATTGATCGTGCATCAGGGGCAATTTAGCACGCCCAATCCACCTAACCTGCACATCTTTGGACTGTGGGAGGAAACCGGAGCACCCGGAGGAAACCCACGCACACACGGGGAGGATGTGCAGACTCCGCACAGACAGTGACACAAGCCAAGAATCGAACCTGGGATCCTGGAGCTGTGAAGCAACTGTGCTAACCACTGTGCTACCGTGCCGCCCAAAACTGGGGCACGATCTCTGATTTGAATGTATTTAGAAACATAAAACCTGCTTCTATTAAAGATTTTTCTCTGTTTAAAAATTTTGTACGTGGAAAATCTCTGCTGTGACACAAAACATTCCGATTTGTAACAATTTGTGATATTTTCAAATCTTCCCTTTGCTCTCTCAATATCTCACTCGGAGCCTATAGAACCGCTCTCTCACTGAGTTCATTGACTTAATCGCTTTAGCTATTAGAAGTTGAAAGAAAAGCAAATTCCCTTTTTCCACACTTTACCGATGAGACCGTTCCTTCAGCCCCTTGCACATCTTACCCTTTGAACCACAACAGCCCAATCAACTCTATTCCTGTTCTTAAATCCACTCCTTACCAAATCGCCTTGGTAAAACATCGGTTTGAAGTCTTGCTAGGTTCATCACCACATCAAATTGGCAGGGTGGCACCTTACCAGAATTTGGCACGGTGTCAGACTGCGACAGAACGCTGGCGTTGAACTCTCCAGTTGCACAGGCCCGTTGCTCACGGAACCTTGAGTCTCTTCACCGAAATAAATGAGTGGCCATGGTTTGCGCCTTCATTCTGGTGGGACAGGGCCTCACAGAGGCAGGAACCGGCTCAAAGGAGATCGGGTGCCATCAGCGCTCTAACCTAATGGCCCCCGGCCCCCACCATGGAGGTATCGGGGGCTCTCCCCATCCGGATATTCCTGGCCATCAACCCCCATCTCCCCCCAACACACCCCCATCCCCATTCCTTACCGGCAAACCCTCACTCCTGACAATGTTGGCTGGCATTCCCTCGCCCCCACCCCCACAGCCCATCACATATCAACGCGCCCCCAGCCCCATGGGGCTGCCACTAGAGTCAACCCCAGCACTGACCCCGGCACAGACAGTTCCAACCTGGCAGTGCCGACTGTGCCAGGGCACTGCCTGGGCATGTCCTTTATCTCCCCTCCCGGGGCTATATTTAGCTCTACGCCCCTGGAGAGATCACGTTGATTGTCTCAAGCCTGACCCAACCTGTTGTAAACCTTGCTAACGGTATGAATATTTCATTAGGGTTGATAATTATGAGGGGTGGGGGGGGCACTAATGAAATGGAAATGTATTAGCATTTATTAGAATAAGTTTCATGCCCTTTGTGGGAGGGAATTTCGTGACATTGCTGGAGAGAGTGGCGGGGGGGCGGTGGGGGTGGGGGAGGGAATCAGGAAACTCGATCCTGAGATTTTCCGCATTGGCTGCCAATACTGAGGCCAGTGAGTGTGGGCAGGGCGCTGCGGGACAGCGAGTGTGGGCAGGGCACAGCGGGACAGTGAGTGTGGGCAGGGCACTGCGGGACAGCGAGTGTGGGCTCAGCACTGTGGGACAGTGAGTGTGGGCAGGGCACTGTGGGACAGCGAGTGTGGGCAGGGCACTACGGGACAGTGAGTGTTGGCAGGGCACTGCGGGACAGCGAGTGTGGGCAGGGCACTGTGGGACAGCGAGTGCGGGCAGGGCACTGCGGGACAGCGAATGTGGGCAGGGCACTGCGGGACAGTGAGTGTGGGCTCAGCACTGCATGACAGTGAGTGTGGGGAGGGCACTGCGGGACAGCGAGTGTGGGCAGGGCACTGCGGGACAGCGAGTGCGGGCAGGGCACTGCGGGACAGTGAGTGTGGGCAGGGCACTGCGGGACAGTGAGTGTGGGCAGGGCACTGCGGGACAGTGAGTGTGTGCAGGGCACTGTGGGACAGCAAGTGTGGGCAGGGCACTGCGGGACAGTGAGTGTTGGCAGGGCACTGCGGGACAGCGAGTGTGGGCAGGGCACTGTGGGACAGCGAGTGCGGGCAGGGCACTGCGGGACAGCGAGTGCGGGATCAGCACTGCGGGACAGCGAGTGTGGGCTCAGCACTGCGGGACAGCGAGTGTGGGCTCAGCACTGAGGGACAGCGAGTGTGGGCTCAGCACTGCGGGACGGCGAGTGTGGGCTCAGCACTGTGGGACAGCGAGTGTGGGCAGGGCACTGCGGGACAGCGAGTGTGGGCAGGACACTGCGGGACAGCGAGTGTGGGCTCAGCACTGCGGGACAGCGAGTGTGGGCTCAGCAATGCGGGACAGCGAGTGTGGGCTCAGCACTGTGGGACAGCGAGTGTGGGCAGGGCACTGCGGGACAGCGAGTGTGGGCAGGGCACTGCGGGACAGTGAGTGTGGGCTCAGCACTGCGGGACAGCGAGCATGGGCAGGGCACTGCGGGACAGTGAGTGTGGGCTCAGCACTGCGGGCCAGCGAGTGTGGGCAGGGCACTGCGGGACAGTGAGTGTTGGCAGGGCACTGCGGGACAGTGAGTGTGGGCTCAGCACTGCGGGACAGTGAGTGTGGGCTCAGCGCGGCGGGATAGCGAGCGTGGGCAGGGCACTGCGGGACAGCGAGTGTGGGCAGGGCACTGTGGGACAGCGAGTGTGGGCAGGGCACTGCGGGACAGTGAGTGTGGGCAGGGCACTGCGGGACAGCGAGTGTGGGCTCAGCACTGCGGGACAGTGAGTGTGGGCAGGGCACTGTGGGACAGCGAGTGTGGGCTCAGCACTGCGGGATAGTGAGTGTGGGCAGGGCACTGCAGGACAGTGAGTGTGGGCAGGGCACTGCGGAACAGCGAGTGTGGGCAGGGCACTGCGGGACAGTGAGTGTGGGCTCAGCACTGCGGGATAGTGAGTGTGGGCAGGGCACTGCGGGACAGTGAGTGTGGGCAGGGCACTGCGGGACAGTGAGTGTGGGCAGGGCACTGCGGGACAGTGAGTGTGGGCTCAGCACTGCGGGACAGTGAGTGTGGGCAGGGCACTGCGGGACAGCGAGTGTGGGCAGGGCACTGTGGGACAGCGAGTGTGGGCAGGGCACTGCGGGACAGCGAGTGTGGGCAGGGCACTGCGGGACAGCGAGTGTGGGCTTGGCACTGCGGGACAGTGAGTGTGTGGAGGGCACTGTGTGACAGCGAGTGTGGGATGGGCACTGCGGGACAGTGAGTGTGGGCTCAGCACTGCTGGACAGCGAGTGTGGGCTCAGCACTGCGGGACAGTGAGTGTGGGCTCAGCACTGCGGGACAGCGAGTGTGGGCAGGGCACTGCGGGACAGCGAGTGTGGGCAGGACACTGCGCGACAGCGAGTGTGGGCAGGGCACTGCAGGACAGTGAGTGTGGGCTCAGCACTGCGGGACAGCGAGTGTGGGCAGGGCACTGCGGGACAGCGAGTGTGGGCAGGGCACTGCAGGACAGTGAGTGTGGGCTCAGCACTGCGGGACAGTGAGTGTGGGCTCAGCACTGCGCGACAGCGAGTGTGGGCAGGGCACTGTGGGACAGCGAGTGTGGGCTCAGCACTGCGCGACAGCGAGTGTGGGCTGGGCACTGCAGGACAGTGAGTGTGGGGAGGGCACTGCAGGACAGCGAGTGTGGGCTCAGCACTGCGGGACAGCGAGTGTGGGCTCAGCACTGCGGGACAGCGAGTGTGGGCAGGGCACTGCGGGACAGTGAGTGTGGGCTCAGCACTGCGGGACAGCGAGTGTGGGCTCAGCACTGCGGGACAGTGAGTGTGGGCTCAGCACTGCGCGACAGCGAGTGTGGGCAGGACACAGCGGGACAGTGAGTGTGGGCTCAGCACTGCAGGACAGTGAGTGTGGGCAGGGCACTGCGGGACAGTGAGTGTGGGCTCAGCACTGCGGGACAGTGAGTGTGGGCTCAGCACTGCGCGACAGCGAGTGTGGGCAGGACACAGCGGGACAGTGAGTGTGGGCTCAGCACTGCAGGACAGTGAGTGTGGGCAGGGCACTGCGGGACAGTGAGTGTGGGCAGGGCACTGCGGGACAGCGAGTCTGGGCAGGGCACTGCGGGACAGCGAGTGTGGGCAGGGCACTGCGGGACAGTGAGTGTGGGCTCAGCACTGCGGGACAGCGAGTCTGGGCAGGGCACTGCGGGACAGTGAGTGTGGGCAGGGCACTGCGGGACAGTGAGTGTGGGCTCAGCACTGCGGGACAGCGAGCGTGGGCAGGGCACTGCGGGACAGTGAGTGTGGGCTCAGCACTGCGGGACAGCGAGCGTGGGCAGGGCACTGCGGGACAGCGAGCGTGGGCAGGGCACTGCGGGACAGTGAGTGTGGGCAGGGCACTGCGGGACAGTGAGTGTGGGCTCAGCACTGCGGGACAGCGAGTGTGGGCAGGGCACTGCGGGACAGTGAGTGTGGGCTCAGCACTGCGGGACAGTGAGTGTGGGCTCAGCACTGCGGGACAGCGAGTCTGGGCAGGGCACTGCGGGACAGCGAGTGTGGGCTCAGCACTGCGGGACAGCGAGTGTGGGCTCAGCACTGCGGGACAGCGAGTCTGGGCAGGGCACTGCGGGACAGTGAGTGTGGGCTCAGCACTGCGTGACAGCGAGTGTGGGCTCAGCACTGTGGGACAGCGAGCGTGGGCAGGGCACTGCGGGACAGTGAGTGTGGGCTCAGCACTGCGTGACAGTGAGTGTGGGCTCAGCACTGTGGGACAGCGAGTGTGGGCAGGGCACTGCGGGACAGTGAGTGTGGGCTCAGCACTGCGGGACAGTGAGTGTGGGCTCAGCACTGTGGGACAGCGAGCGTGGGCAGGGCACTGCGGCACAGTGAGTGTGGGCTCAGCACTGCGGGACAGCGAGTCTGGGCAGGGCACTGCGGGAGAGCGAGTGTCGGCAGGGCACTGCGGGACAGCGAGTGTGGGCTCAGCACTGCGGGACAGTGAGTGTGGGCTCAGCACTGCGGGACAGTGAGTGTGGGCTGGGCACTGCGTGACAGTGAGTGTGGGCTCAGCAATGCGGGACAGCGAGTGTGGGCTGGGCACTGCGGGACAGCGAGTGTCGGCAGGGCACTGCGGGACAGCGAGTGTGGGCTCAGCAATGCGGGACAGCGAGTGTGGGCTGGGCACTGTGGGACAGTGAGTGTGGGCTCAGCACTGCGGGACAGCGAGTGTGGGCTCAGCACTGCGGGACAGCGAGTCTGGGCTCAGCACTGCGGGACAGCGAGTGTGGGCAGGGCACTGCGGGACAGCGAGTGTGGGCAGGGCACTGCGGGACAGTGAGTGTGGGCTCAGCACTGCGGGACAGTGAGTGTGGGCTCAGCACTGCGGGACAGCGAGTGTGGGCTGGGCACTGCGGGACAGTGAGAGTGGGCAGGGCACTGCGGGACAGTGAGTGTGGGCTCAGCACTGCGGGACAGTGAGTGTGAGCTCAGCACTGCGGGACAGTGAGTGTGGGCTCAGCACTGTGGGACAGCGAGTGTGGGCAGGGCACTGCGGGACAGCGAGTGTGGGCAGGGCACTGCGGGACAGCGAGTGTGGGCTGGGCACTGCGGGACAGTGAGTGTGGGCTCAGCACTGCGGGACAGTGAGTGTGGGCTCAGCACTGCAGGACAGTGAGTGTGGGCAGGGCACTGCGGGACAGTGAGTGTGGGCTCAGCACTGCGGGACAGTGAGTGTGGGCTCAGCACTGTGGGACAGCGAGTGTGGGCTCAGCACTGCGGGACAGTGAGTGTGGGCTCAGCACTGCGGGACAGTGAGTGTGGGCAGGGCACTGCGGGACACTGAGTGTGGGCTCAGCACTGTGGGACAGTGAGTGTGGGCTCAGCACTGCGGGACAGTGAGTGTGGGCTCAGCACTGTGGGACAGCGAGTGTGGGCTCAGCACTGCGGGACAGTGAGTGTGGGCTCAGCACTGCGGGACAGCGAGTGTGGGCAGGGCACTGCGGGACAGCGAGTGTGGGCTGGGCACTGCGGGACAGTGAGTGTGGGCTCAGCACTGCGGGACAGTGAGTGTGGGCTCAGCACTGCGGGACAGTGAGTGTGGGCTCAGCACTGCAGGACAGTGAGTGTGGGCTCAGCACTGTGGGACAGTGAGTGTGGGCTCAGCACTGTGGGACAGCGAGTGAGGGCAGGGCACTGCGGGACAGCGAGTGTGGGCTCAGCACTGCGGGACAGTGAGTGAGGGCAGGGCACTGCGGGACAGCGAGTGTGGGCAGGGCACTGCGGGACAGCGAGTGTGGGCTCAGCAATGCGGGACAGCGAGTGTGGGCAGGGCACTGCGGGACAGTGAGTGTGGGCTCAGCACTGCGGGACAGCGAGTGTGGGCAGGGCACTGCAGGACAGTGAGTGTGGCCAGGGCACTGCGGGACAGCGAGTGTGGGCAGGGCACTGCGGGACAGCGAGTGTGGGCAGGGCACTGCAGGACAGTGAGTGTGGCCAGGGCACTGCGGGACAGTGAGTGTGGGCTCAGCACTGCGGGACAGCGAGTGTGGGCAGGGCACTGCGGGACAGTGAGTGTGGGCTCAGCACTGCGGGACAGTGAGTGTGGGCTCAGCACTGCGGGACAGTGAGTGTGGGCTCAGCACTGCAGGACAGTGAGTGTGGGCTCAGCACTGTGGGACAGTGAGTGTGGGCTCAGCACTGCGGGACAGCGAGCGTGGGCAGGGCACTGCGGGACAGTGAGTGTGGGCAGGGCACTGCGGGACAGCGAGTGTGGGCAAGGCACTGCGGGACAGTGAGTGTGGGCTCAGCACTGCGGGACAGCGAGTCTGGGCAGGGCACTGCGGGACAGCGAGTCTGGGCAGGGCACTGCGGGAGAGTGAGTGTCGGCAGGGCACTGTGGGACAGCGAGTGTGGGCTCAGCACTGCGGGACAGTGAGTGTGGGCAGGGCACTGTGGGACAGCGAGTGTGGGCTCAGCACTGCGGGACAGTGAGTGTGGGCTCAGCACTGCGGGACAGTGAGTGTGGGCTCAGCACTGCGGGACAGTGAGTGTGGGCAGGGCACTGCGGAACAGCGAGTGTGGGCAGGGCACTGCGGGACAGTGAGTGTGGGCTCAGCACTGCGGGATAGTGAGTGTGGGCAGGGCACTGCGGGACAGTGAGTGTGGGCAGGGCACTGCGGGACAGTGAGTGTGGGCAGGGCACTGCGGGACAGTGAGTGTGGGCTCAGCACTGCGGGACAGTGAGTGTGGGCAGGGCACTGCGGGACAGCGAGTGTGGGCAGGGCACTGTGGGACAGCGAGTGTGGGCAGGGCACTGCGGGACAGCGAGTGTGGGCAGGGCACTGCGGGACAGCGAGTGTGGGCTTGGCACTGCGGGACAGTGAGTGTGTGGAGGGCACTGTGTGACAGCGAGTGTGGGATGGGCACTGCGGGACAGTGAGTGTGGGCTCAGCACTGCTGGACAGCGAGTGTGGGCTCAGCACTGCGGGACAGTGAGTGTGGGCTCAGCACTGCGGGACAGCGAGTGTGGGCAGGGCACTGCGGGACAGCGAGTGTGGGCAGGACACTGCGCGACAGCGAGTGTGGGCAGGGCACTGCAGGACAGTGAGTGTGGGCTCAGCACTGCGGGACAGCGAGTGTGGGCAGGGCACTGCGGGACAGCGAGTGTGGGCAGGGCACTGCAGGACAGTGAGTGTGGGCTCAGCACTGCGGGACAGTGAGTGTGGGCTCAGCACTGCGCGACAGCGAGTGTGGGCAGGGCACTGTGGGACAGCGAGTGTGGGCTCAGCACTGCGCGACAGCGAGTGTGGGCTGGGCACTGCAGGACAGTGAGTGTGGGCAGGGCACTGCAGGACAGCGAGTGTGGGCTCAGCACTGCGGGACAGCGAGTGTGGGCTCAGCACTGCGGGACAGCGAGTGTGGGCAGGGCACTGCAGGACAGTGAGTGTGGGCTAAGCACTGCGGGACAGCGAGTGTGGGCTCAGCAATGTGGGACAGCGAGTGTGGTCAGGGCACTGCAGGACAGTGAGTGCGGGCTCAGCACTGCGGGACAGCGAGTGTGGGCTCAGCACTGCGGGACAGTGAGTGTGGGCTCAGCACTGCGGGACAGCGAGTGTGGGCTCAGCACTGCGGGACAGTGAGTGTGGGCTCAGCACTGTGGGACAGCGAGTGTGGGCAGGGCACTGCGGGACAGCGAGTGTGGGCTGGGCACTGCGGGACAGTGAGTGTGGGCAGGGCACTGCGGGACAGTGAGTGTGGGCTCAGCACTGCGGGACAGCGAGTGTGGGCTCAGCACTGCGGGACAGCGAGTGTGGGCTCAGCACTGTGGGACAGCGAGTGTGGGCAGGGCACTGCGGGACAGCGAGTGTGGTCAGGGCACTGCAGGACAGTGAGTGTGGGCTCAGCACTGCGGGACAGCGAGTGTGGGCTCAGCACTGCGGGACAGTGAGTGTGGGCAGGGCACTGCAGGACAGTGAGTGTGGGCTCAGCACTGCGGGACAGCGAGTGTGGGCTCAGCACTGCGGGACAGTGAGTGTGGGCTCAGCACTGCGGGACAGCGAGTGTGGGCTCAGCACTGCGGGACAGCGAGTGTGGGCTCAGCACTGCGGGACAGCGAGTGTGGGCAGGGCACTGCAGGACAGTGAGTGTGGGCTAAGCACTGCGGGACAGCGAGTGTGGGCTCAGCAATGTGGGACAGCGAGTGTGGTCAGGGCACTGCAGGACAGTGAGTGCGGGCTCAGCACTGCGGGACAGCGAGTGTGGGCTCAGCACTGCGGGACAGTGAGTGTGGGCTCAGCACTGCGGGACAGCGAGTGTGGGCTCAGCACTGCGGGACAGTGAGTGTGGGCTCAGCACTGTGGGACAGCGAGTGTGGGCAGGGCACTGCGGGACAGCGAGTGTGGGCTGGGCACTGCGGGACAGTGAGTGTGGGCAGGGCACTGCGGGACAGTGAGTGTGGGCTCAGCACTGCGGGACAGCGAGTGTGGGCTCAGCACTGCGGGACAGCGAGTGTGGGCTCAGCACTGTGGGACAGCGAGTGTGGGCAGGGCACTGCGGGACAGCGAGTGTGGTCAGGGCACTGCAGGACAGTGAGTGTGGGCTCAGCACTGCGGGACAGCGAGTGTGGGCTCAGCACTGCGGGACAGTGAGTGTGGGCAGGGCACTGCAGGACAGTGAGTGTGGGCTCAGCACTGCGGGACAGCGAGTGTGGGCTCAGCACTGCGGGACAGTGAGTGTGAGCTCAGCACTGTGGGACAGCGAGTGTGGGCAGGGCACTGCGGGACAGCGAGTGTGGGCAGGGCACTGCGGGACAGCGAGTGTGGGCTGGGCACTGCGGGACAGCGAGTGTGGGCTCAGCACTGCGGGACAGTGAGTGTGAGCTCAGCACTGTGGGACAGCGAGTGTGGGCAGGGCACTGCGGGACAGCGAGTGTGGGCAGGGCACTGCGGGACAGCGAGTGTGGGCTGGGCACTGCGGGACAGTGAGTGTGGGCTCAGCACTGCGGGACAGCGAGTGTGGGCTCAGCCCTGCGGGACAGTGAGTGTGGGCAGGGCACTGCGGGACAGTGAGTGTGGGCTCAGCACTGCGGGACAGCGAGTGTGGGCTCAGCACTGCGGGAGAGTGAGTGTGGGCTCAGCACTGCGCGACAGCGATTGTGGGCAGGACACAGCGGGACAGTGAGTGTGGGCTCAGCACTGCAGGACAGTGAGTGTGGGCAGGGCACTGCGGGACAGTGAGTGTGGGCTCAGCACTGCGGGACAGTGAGTGTGGGCTCAGCACTGCGCGACAGCGAGTGTGGGCAGGACACAGCGGGACAGTGAGTGTGGGCTCAGCACTGCAGGACAGTGAGTGTGGGCAGGGCACTGCGGGACAGTGAGTGTGGGCAGGGCACTGCGGGACAGCGAGTCTGGGCAGGGCACTGCGGGACAGCGAGTGTGGGCAGGGCACTGCGGGACAGTGAGTGTGGGCTCAGCACTGCGGGACAGCGAGTCTGGGCAGGGCACTGCGGGACAGTGAGTGTGGGCAGGGCACTGCGGGACAGTGAGTGTGGGCTCAGCACTGCGGGACAGCGAGCGTGGGCAGGGCACTGCGGGACAGTGAGTGTGGGCTCAGCACTGCGGGACAGCGAGCGTGGGCAGGGCACTGCGGGACAGCGAGCGTGGGCAGGGCACTGCGGGACAGTGAGTGTGGGCAGGGCACTGCGGGACAGTGAGTGTGGGCTCAGCACTGCGGGACAGCGAGTGTGGGCAGGGCACTGCGGGACAGTGAGTGTGGGCTCAGCACTGCGGGACAGTGAGTGTGGGCTCAGCACTGCGGGACAGCGAGTCTGGGCAGGGCACTGCGGGACAGCGAGTGTGGGCTCAGCACTGCGGGACAGCGAGTGTGGGCTCAGCACTGCGGGACAGCGAGTCTGGGCAGGGCACTGCGGGACAGTGAGTGTGGGCTCAGCACTGCGTGACAGCGAGTGTGGGCTCAGCACTGTGGGACAGCGAGCGTGGGCAGGGCACTGCGGGACAGTGAGTGTGGGCTCAGCACTGTGGGACAGTGAGTGTGGGCTCAGCACTGCGGGACAGTGAGTGTGGGCTCAGCACTGTGGGACAGCGAGTGTGGGCTCAGCACTGCGGGACAGTGAGTGTGGGCTCAGCACTGCGGGACAGCGAGTGTGGGCAGGGCACTGCGGGACAGCGAGTGTGGGCTGGGCACTGCGGGACAGTGAGTGTGGGCTCAGCACTGCGGGACAGTGAGTGTGGGCTCAGCACTGCGGGACAGTGAGTGTGGGCTCAGCACTGCAGGACAGTGAGTGTGGGCTCAGCACTGTGGGACAGTGAGTGTGGGCTCAGCACTGTGGGACAGCGAGTGAGGGCAGGGCACTGCGGGACAGCGAGTGTGGGCTCAGCACTGCGGGACAGTGAGTGAGGGCAGGGCACTGCGGGACAGCGAGTGTGGGCAGGGCACTGCGGGACAGCGAGTGTGGGCTCAGCAATGCGGGACAGCGAGTGTGGGCAGGGCACTGCGGGACAGTGAGTGTGGGCTCAGCACTGCGGGACAGCGAGTGTGGGCAGGGCACTGCAGGACAGTGAGTGTGGCCAGGGCACTGCGGGACAGCGAGTGTGGGCAGGGCACTGCGGGACAGCGAGTGTGGGCAGGGCACTGCAGGACAGTGAGTGTGGCCAGGGCACTGCGGGACAGTGAGTGTGGGCTCAGCACTGCGGGACAGCGAGTGTGGGCAGGGCACTGCGGGACAGTGAGTGTGGGCTCAGCACTGCGGGACAGTGAGTGTGGGCTCAGCACTGCGGGACAGTGAGTGTGGGCTCAGCACTGCAGGACAGTGAGTGTGGGCTCAGCACTGTGGGACAGTGAGTGTGGGCTCAGCACTGCGGGACAGCGAGTCTGGGCAGGGCACTGCGGGAGAGTGAGTGTCGGCAGGGCACTGTGGGACAGCGAGTGTGGGCTCAGCACTGCGGGACAGTGAGTGTGGGCAGGGCACTGTGGGACAGCGAGTGTGGGCTCAGCACTGCGGGACAGTGAGTGTGGGCTCAGCACTGCGGGACAGTGAGTGTGGGCTCAGCACTGCGGGACAGTGAGTGTGGGCAGGGCACTGCGGAACAGCGAGTGTGGGCAGGGCACTGCGGGACAGTGAGTGTGGGCTCAGCACTGCGGGATAGTGAGTGTGGGCAGGGCACTGCGGGACAGTGAGTGTGGGCAGGGCACTGCGGGACAGTGAGTGTGGGCAGGGCACTGCGGGACAGTGAGTGTGGGCTCAGCACTGCGGGACAGTGAGTGTGGGCAGGGCACTGCGGGACAGCGAGTGTGGGCAGGGCACTGTGGGACAGCGAGTGTGGGCAGGGCACTGCGGGACAGCGAGTGTGGGCAGGGCACTGCGGGACAGCGAGTGTGGGCTTGGCACTGCGGGACAGTGAGTGTGTGGAGGGCACTGTGTGACAGCGAGTGTGGGATGGGCACTGCGGGACAGTGAGTGTGGGCTCAGCACTGCTGGACAGCGAGTGTGGGCTCAGCACTGCGGGACAGTGAGTGTGGGCTCAGCACTGCGGGACAGCGAGTGTGGGCAGGGCACTGCGGGACAGCGAGTGTGGGCAGGACACTGCGCGACAGCGAGTGTGGGCAGGGCACTGCAGGACAGTGAGTGTGGGCTCAGCACTGCGGGACAGCGAGTGTGGGCAGGGCACTGCGGGACAGCGAGTGTGGGCAGGGCACTGCAGGACAGTGAGTGTGGGCTCAGCACTGCGGGACAGTGAGTGTGGGCTCAGCACTGCGCGACAGCGAGTGTGGGCAGGGCACTGTGGGACAGCGAGTGTGGGCTCAGCACTGCGCGACAGCGAGTGTGGGCTGGGCACTGCAGGACAGTGAGTGTGGGCAGGGCACTGCAGGACAGCGAGTGTGGGCTCAGCACTGCGGGACAGCGAGTGTGGGCTCAGCACTGCGGGACAGCGAGTGTGGGCAGGGCACTGCAGGACAGTGAGTGTGGGCTAAGCACTGCGGGACAGCGAGTGTGGGCTCAGCAATGTGGGACAGCGAGTGTGGTCAGGGCACTGCAGGACAGTGAGTGTGGGCTCAGCACTGCGGGACAGCGAGTGTGGGCTCAGCACTGCGGGACAGTGAGTGTGGGCTCAGCACTGCGGGACAGTGAGTGTGGGCTCAGCACTGTGGGACAGCGAGTGTGGGCAGGGCACTGCGGGACAGCGAGTGTGGGCAGGGCACTGCGGGACAGCGAGTGTGGGCTGGGCACTGCGGGACAGTGAGTGTGGGCTCAGCACTGCGGGACAGCGAGTGTGGGCTCAGCACTGCGGGACAGCGAGTGTGGGCTCAGCCCTGCGGGACAGTGAGTGTGGGCAGGGCACTGCGGGACAGTGAGTGTGGGCTCAGCACTGCGGGACAGTGAGTGTGGGCTCAGCACTGTGGGACAGCGAGTGTGGGCTCAGCACTGCGGGACAGTGAGTGTGGGCTCAGCACTGCGGGACAGTGAGTGTGGGCTCAGCACTGTGGGACAGCGAGTGTGGGCAGGGCACTGCGGGACAGCGAGTGTGGTCAGGGCACTGCAGGACAGTGAGTGTGGGCTCAGCACTGCGGGACAGCGAGTGTGGGCTCAGCACTGCGGGACAGTGAGTGTGGGCTCAGCACTGTGGGACAGCGAGTGTGGGCAGGGCACTGCGGGACAGCGAGTGTGGGCAGGGCACTGCGGGACAGCGAGTGTGGGCTGGGCACTGCGGGACAGTGAGTGTGGGCTCAGCACTGCGGGACAGTGAGTGTGGGCTCAGCACTGCGGGACAGCGAGTGTGGGCTCAGCACTGCGGGACAGTGAGTGTGGGCTCAGCACTGCGCGACAGCGAGTGTGGGCAGGACACAGCGGGACAGTGAGTGTGGGCTCAGCACTGCAGGACAGTGAGTGTGGGCAGGGCACTGCGGGACAGTGAGTGTGGGCTCAGCACTGCGGGACAGTGAGTGTGGGCTCAGCACTGCGCGACAGCGAGTGTGGGCAGGACACAGCGGGACAGTGAGTGTGGGCTCAGCACTGCAGGACAGTGAGTGTGGGCAGGGCACTGCGGGACAGTGAGTGTGGGCAGGGCACTGCGGGACAGCGAGTCTGGGCAGGGCACTGCGGGACAGCGAGTGTGGGCAGGGCACTGCGGGACAGTGAGTGTGGGCTCAGCACTGCGGGACAGCGAGTCTGGGCAGGGCACTGCGGGACAGTGAGTGTGGGCAGGGCACTGCGGGACAGTGAGTGTGGGCTCAGCACTGCGGGACAGCGAGCGTGGGCAGGGCACTGCGGGACAGTGAGTGTGGGCTCAGCACTGCGGGACAGCGAGCGTGGGCAGGGCACTGCGGGACAGCGAGCGTGGGCAGGGCACTGCGGGACAGTGAGTGTGGGCAGGGCACTGCGGGACAGTGAGTGTGGGCTCAGCACTGCGGGACAGCGAGTGTGGGCAGGGCACTGCGGGACAGTGAGTGTGGGCTCAGCACTGCGGGACAGTGAGTGTGGGCTCAGCACTGCGGGACAGCGAGTCTGGGCAGGGCACTGCGGGACAGCGAGTGTGGGCTCAGCACTGCGGGACAGCGAGTGTGGGCTCAGCACTGCGGGACAGCGAGTCTGGGCAGGGCACTGCGGGACAGTGAGTGTGGGCTCAGCACTGCGTGACAGCGAGTGTGGGCTCAGCACTGTGGGACAGCGAGCGTGGGCAGGGCACTGCGGGACAGTGAGTGTGGGCTCAGCACTGCGTGACAGTGAGTGTGGGCTCAGCACTGTGGGACAGCGAGTGTGGGCAGGGCACTGCGGGACAGTGAGTGTGGGCTCAGCACTGCGGGACAGTGAGTGTGGGCTCAGCACTGTGGGACAGCGAGCGTGGGCAGGGCACTGCGGCACAGTGAGTGTGGGCTCAGCACTGCGGGACAGCGAGTCTGGGCAGGGCACTGCGGGAGAGCGAGTGTCGGCAGGGCACTGCGGGACAGCGAGTGTGGGCTCAGCACTGCGGGACAGTGAGTGTGGGCTCAGCACTGCGGGACAGTGAGTGTGGGCTGGGCACTGCGTGACAGTGAGTGTGGGCTCAGCAATGCGGGACAGCGAGTGTGGGCTGGGCACTGCGGGACAGCGAGTGTCGGCAGGGCACTGCGGGACAGCGAGTGTGGGCTCAGCAATGCGGGACAGCGAGTGTGGGCTGGGCACTGTGGGACAGTGAGTGTGGGCTCAGCACTGCGGGACAGCGAGTGTGGGCTCAGCACTGCGGGACAGCGAGTCTGGGCTCAGCACTGCGGGACAGCGAGTGTGGGCAGGGCACTGCGGGACAGCGAGTGTGGGCAGGGCACTGCGGGACAGTGAGTGTGGGCTCAGCACTGCGGGACAGTGAGTGTGGGCTCAGCACTGCGGGACAGCGAGTGTGGGCTGGGCACTGCGGGACAGTGAGAGTGGGCAGGGCACTGCGGGACAGTGAGTGTGGGCTCAGCACTGCGGGACAGTGAGTGTGAGCTCAGCACTGCGGGACAGTGAGTGTGGGCTCAGCACTGTGGGACAGCGAGTGTGGGCAGGGCACTGCGGGACAGCGAGTGTGGGCAGGGCACTGCGGGACAGCGAGTGTGGGCTGGGCACTGCGGGACAGTGAGTGTGGGCTCAGCACTGCGGGACAGTGAGTGTGGGCTCAGCACTGCAGGACAGTGAGTGTGGGCAGGGCACTGCGGGACAGTGAGTGTGGGCTCAGCACTGCGGGACAGTGAGTGTGGGCTCAGCACTGTGGGACAGCGAGTGTGGGCTCAGCACTGCGGGACAGTGAGTGTGGGCTCAGCACTGCGGGACAGTGAGTGTGGGCAGGGCACTGCGGGACAGTGAGTGTGGGCTCAGCACTGTGGGACAGTGAGTGTGGGCTCAGCACTGCGGGACAGTGAGTGTGGGCTCAGCACTGTGGGACAGCGAGTGTGGGCTCAGCACTGCGGGACAGTGAGTGTGGGCTCAGCACTGCGGGACAGCGAGTGTGGGCAGGGCACTGCGGGACAGCGAGTGTGGGCTGGGCACTGCGGGACAGTGAGTGTGGGCTCAGCACTGCGGGACAGTGAGTGTGGGCTCAGCACTGCGGGACAGTGAGTGTGGGCTCAGCACTGCAGGACAGTGAGTGTGGGCTCAGCACTGTGGGACAGTGAGTGTGGGCTCAGCACTGTGGGACAGCGAGTGAGGGCAGGGCACTGCGGGACAGCGAGTGTGGGCTCAGCACTGCGGGACAGTGAGTGAGGGCAGGGCACTGCGGGACAGCGAGTGTGGGCAGGGCACTGCGGGACAGCGAGTGTGGGCTCAGCAATGCGGGACAGCGAGTGTGGGCAGGGCACTGCGGGACAGTGAGTGTGGGCTCAGCACTGCGGGACAGCGAGTGTGGGCAGGGCACTGCAGGACAGTGAGTGTGGCCAGGGCACTGCGGGACAGCGAGTGTGGGCAGGGCACTGCGGGACAGCGAGTGTGGGCAGGGCACTGCAGGACAGTGAGTGTGGCCAGGGCACTGCGGGACAGTGAGTGTGGGCTCAGCACTGCGGGACAGCGAGTGTGGGCAGGGCACTGCGGGACAGTGAGTGTGGGCTCAGCACTGCGGGACAGTGAGTGTGGGCTCAGCACTGCGGGACAGTGAGTGTGGGCTCAGCACTGCAGGACAGTGAGTGTGGGCTCAGCACTGTGGGACAGTGAGTGTGGGCTCAGCACTGCGGGACAGCGAGCGTGGGCAGGGCACTGCGGGACAGTGAGTGTGGGCAGGGCACTGCGGGACAGCGAGTGTGGGCAAGGCACTGCGGGACAGTGAGTGTGGGCTCAGCACTGCGGGACAGCGAGTCTGGGCAGGGCACTGCGGGACAGCGAGTCTGGGCAGGGCACTGCGGGAGAGTGAGTGTCGGCAGGGCACTGTGGGACAGCGAGTGTGGGCTCAGCACTGCGGGACAGTGAGTGTGGGCAGGGCACTGTGGGACAGCGAGTGTGGGCTCAGCACTGCGGGACAGTGAGTGTGGGCTCAGCACTGCGGGACAGTGAGTGTGGGCTCAGCACTGCGGGACAGTGAGTGTGGGCTCAGCACTGCGGGACAGTGAGTGTGGGCTCAGCACTGCAGGACAGTGAGTGTGGGCAGGGCACTGCGGGACAGTGAGTGTGGGCAAGGCACTGCGGGACAGCGAGTGTGGGCAAGGCACTGCGGGACAGTGAGTGTGCGCTCAGCACTGCGGGACAGCGAGTGTGGGCTCAGCACTGCGGGACAGTGAGTGTGGGCTCAGCACTGCGGGACAGTGAGTGTGGGCAGGGCACTGCGGGACAGTGAGTGTGGGCAGGGCACTGCGGGACAGCGAGTGTGGGCTCAGCACTGCGGGACAGTGAGTGTGGGCAGGGCACTGCGGGACAGTGAGTGTGGGCAGGGCACTGCGGGACAGTGAGTGTGGGCAGGGCACTGCGGGACAGCGAGTGTGGGCTCAGCACTGCGGGACAGTGAGTGTGGGCTCAGCACTGTGGGACAGCGAGTGAGGGCAGGGCACTGCGGGACAGTGAGTGTGGGCTCAGCACTGTGGGACAGCGAGTGTGGGCAGGGCACTGCGGGACAGTGAGTGTGGGCTTGGCACTGCGGGACAGTGAGTGTGGGCTCAGCACTGCGGGACAGCGAGTGTGCGCTCAGCAATGCGGGACAGCGAGTGTGGGCAGGGCACTGCGGGACAGTGAGTGTGGGCTCAGCACTGCGGGACAGCGAGTGTGGGCTGGGCACTGCGGGACAGTGAGTGCGGGCGGGGCACTGCGGGACAGTGAGTGTGGGCAGGGCACTGCGTAACAGCGAGTGTGGGCAGGGCACTGCGGGACAGTAAGTATGGGCTCAGCACTGCGGCACAGTGAGTGTGGGCTCAGCACTGCGGGACAGCGAGCGTGGGCAGGGCACTGCGGGACAGTGAGTGTGGGCAAGGCACTGCGGGACAGTGAGTTTGGGCTCAGCACTGCGGGACAGCGAGTGTGGGCTCAGCACTGCGGGACAGCGAGTGTGGGCTCAGCACTGTGGGACAGCGAGTCTGGGCAGGGCACTGCGGGACAGTGAGTGTGGGCTCAGCACTGCGGCACAGTGAGTGTGGGCTCTGCACTGTGGGACAGCGAGTCTGGGCAGGGCACTGCGGGACAGCGAGCGTGGGCTCAGCACTGCGGGACAGTGAGTGTGGGCAGGGCACTGCGGGACAGCGAGTGTGGGCTCAGCACTGCAGGACAGCGAGTGTGGGCAGGGCACTGCGGGACAGTGAGTGTGGGCAGGGCACTGCGGGACAGCGAGTGTGGGCAGGGCACTGCGGGACAGTGAGTGTGGGCTCAGCACTGCGAGACAGTGAGTGTGGGCTCAGCACTGTGGGACAGCGAGTGTGGGCAAGGCACTGCGGCACAGTGAGTGTGGGCAGGGCACTGCGGGACAGCGAGCGTGGGCTCAGCACTGCGGGACAGCGAGTCTGGGCAGGGCACTGCGGGACAGTGAGTGTCGGCAGGGCACTGCGGGACAGTGAGTGTGGGCAGGGCACTGCGGGACAGTGAGTGTGGGCAGGGCACTGCGGGACAGTGAGTGTGGGTAGGGCACTGCGGGACAGCGAGTGTGGGCTCAGCACTGCGGGACAGTGAGTGTGGGCTCAGCACTGCGGGACAGTGAGTGTGGGCAGGATACTGCGGGACAGTGAGTGTGGGCAGGGCACTACGGGACAGTGAGTGTGGGCAGGGCACTGCGGGACAGTGAGTGTGGGCTCAGCACTGCGGGACAGTGAGTGTGGGCTCAGCACTGCGGGACAGTGAGTGTGGGCTCAGCACTGCGGGACAGTGAGTGTGGGCAGGATACTGCGGGACAGTGAGTGTGGGCAGGGCACTACGGGACAGCGAGTGTGGGCTCAGCACTGCGGGACAGTGAGTGTGGGCTCAGCACTGCGGGACAGCGAGTGTCGGCAGCGCACTGCGGGACAGCGAGTGTGCGCTCAGCAATGCGGGACAGCGAGTGTGGGCAGGGCACTGCGGGACAGTGAGTGTGGGCTCAGCACTGCGGGACAGCGAGTGTGGGCAGGGCACTGCGGGACAGTGAGTGCTGGCGGGGCACTGCGGGACAGTGAGTGTGGGCAGGGCACTGCGTAACAGCGAGTGTGGGCAGGACACTGCGGGACAGTAAGTATGGGCTCAGCACTGCGGCACAGTGAGTGTGGGCTCAGCACTGCGGGACAGCGAGCGTGGGCAGGGCACTGCGGGACAGTGAGTGTGGGCAAGGCACTGCGGGACAGTGAGTGTGGGCTCAGCACTGCGTGACAGCGAGTGTGGGCTCAGCACTGCGGGACAGCGAGTCTGGGCAGGGCACTGCGGGACAGTGAGTGTGGGCAGGGCACTGCGGGACAGTGAGTGTGGGCTCAGCACTGCGGGACAGTGAGTGTGGGCTCAGCACTGCGGGACAGTGAGTGTGGGCAGGGCACTGTGGGACAGTGTGTGTGAGCAGGGCACTGCGGGACAGCGAGTGTGGGCTCAGCACTGCGGGACAGTGAGTGTGGGCTCAGCACTGCGGGACAGCGAGTGTAGGCAGGGCACTGCGGGACAGTGAGTGTGGGCAGGGCACTGTGGGACAGCGAGTGTGGGCAGGGCACTGCGGGACAGCGAATGTGGGCAGGGCACTGCGGGACAGTGAGTGTGGGCAGGGCACTGCGGGACAGTGAGTGTGGGCTCAGCACTGCGGGACAGTGAGTGTGGGCAGGGCACTGTGGAACAGCGAGTGTGGGCAGGGCACTGCGGGACAGTGAGTGTGGGCAGGGCACTGCGGGACAGCGAGTGTGGGCTCAGCACTGCGGAACAGTGAGTGTGGGCTCAGCACTGTGGGACAGCGAGTGAGGGTAGGGCACTGCGGGACAGCGAGTGTCAGCAGGGCACTGCGGGACAGCGAGTGTGGGCTCAGCAATGCGGGACAGCGAGTGTGGGCAGGGCGCTGCGGGACAGTGAGTGTGGGCTCAGCACTGCGGGACAGCGAGTGTGGGCAGGGCACTGCGGGACAGTGAGTGTGGGCAGGGCACTGCGGGACAGCGAGTGTGGGCTCAGCACTGCGGGACAGTGAGTGTGGGCTCAGCACTGTGGGACAGCGAGTGAGGGCAGGGCACTGCGGGACAGCGAGTGTCGGCAGGGCACTGCGGGACAGCGAGTGTGGGCTCAGCAATGCGGGACAGCGAGTGTGGGCAGGGCACTGCGGGACAGTGAGTGTGGGCTCAGCACTGCGGGACAGCGAGCGTGGGCAGGGCACTGCGGGACAGTGAGTGTGGGCAAGGCACTGCGGGACAGTGAGTTTGGGCTCAGCACTGCGGGACAGCGAGTGTGGGCTCAGCACTGCGGGACAGCGAGTGCGGGCAGGGCACTGCGGGACAGCGAGTGCGGGCAGGGCACTGCGGGACAGTGAGTGTCGGCAGGGCACTGAGGGACAGTGAGTGTGGGCTCAGCACTGCGAGACAGTGAGTGTGGGCTCAGCACTGCGGGACAGCGAGCGTGGGCAGGGCACTGCGGGACAGTGAGTGTGGGCAGGGCACTGCGGGACAGTGAGTGTGGGCTCAGCACTGCGGGACAGTGAGTGTGCGCTCAGCACTGCGGGACAGCGAGTGTGGGCTCAGCACTGCTGGACAGTGAGTGTGGGCAGGATACTGCGGGACAGTGAGTGTGGGCAGGGCACTGCGGGACAGTGAGTGTGGGCTCAGCACTGCGGGACAGTGAGTGTGCGCTCAGCACTGCGGGACAGTGAGTGTGGGCTCTGCACTGCGGGACAGTGAGTGTGGGTAGGGCACTGCGGGACAGTGAGTGTGGGCTCAGCACTGTGGAACAGCGAGTGTCGGCAGCGCACTGCGGGACAGCGAGTGTGCGCTCAGCACTGCGGGACAGCGAGTGTGGGCAGGGCACTGCGGGACAGTGAGTGCTGGCGGGGCACTGCGGGACAGTGAGTGTGGGCAGGGCACTGCGTAACAGCGAGTGTGGGCAGGGCACTGCGGGACAGTAAGTATGGGCTCAGCACTGCGGCACAGTGAGTGTGGGCTCAGCACTGCGGGACAGCGAGCGTGGGCAGGGCACTGCGGGACAGTGAGTGTGGGCTCAGCACTGCGGGACAGCGAGTCTGGGCAGGGCACTGCGGGACAGTGAGTGTGGGCAGGGCACTGCGGGACAGTGAGTGTGGGCAGGACACTGCGGGACAGTGAGTGTGGGCTCAGCACTGCGGGACAGTGAGTGTGGGCAGGGCACTGCGGGACAGTGAGTGTGGCAAGGCACTGCGGGACAGCGAGTCTGGGCAGGGCACTGCGGGACAGTGAGTGTGGGCAGGGCACTGCGGGACAGTGAGTGTGGGCTCAGCACTGCGGGACAGCGAGTGTGGGCAGGGCACTGTGGGACAGTGAGTGTGGGCTCAGCACTGCGGGACAGCGAGTGTGGGCAGGGCACTGCGGGACAGCGAGTGTGGGCAGGGCACTGCGGGACAGTGAGTGTGGGCAGGGCACTGCGGGACAGTGAGTGTGGGCTCAGCACTGCGGGACAGCGAGTGTGGGCAGGGCACTGCGGGACAGCGAGTCTGGGCAGGGCACTGCGGGACAGTGAGTGTGGGCAGGGCACTGCGGGACAGTGAGTGTGGGCTCAGCACTGCGGGACAGCGAGTGTGGGCAGGGCACTGTGGGACAGTGAGTGTGGGCTCAGCACTGCGGGACAGTGAGTGTGGGCAGGGCACTGTGGGACAGTGAGTGTGGGCAGGGCACTGCGGGACAGTGAGTGTGGGCTCAGCACTGCGGGACAGTGAGTGTCGGCACGGCACTGCGGGACAGTGAGTGTGGGCAGGGCACTGTGGGACAGCGAGTGTGGGCTCAGCACTGCGGGACAGTGAGTGTGGGCAGGGCACTGTGGGACAGTGAGTGTGGGCTCAGCACTGCGGGACAGCGAGTGTGGGCAGGGCAGTGCGGGACAGTGAGTGTGGGCAGGGCACTGTGGGACAGCGAGTGTGGGCAGGGCACTGCGGGACAGTGAGTGTGGGCAGGGCACTGCGGGACAGTGAGTGTGGGCTCAGCACTGCGGGACAGTGAGTGTGGGCAGGGCACTGTGGGACAGCGAGTGTGGGCAGGGCACTGCGGGACAGTGAGTGTGGGCTCAGCACTGCGGGACAGTGAGTGTGGGCAGGGCACTGCGGGACAGTGAGTGTGGGCTCAGCACTGCGGGACAGTGAGTGTGGGCAGGGCACTGTGGGACAGCGAGTGTGGGCAGGGCACTGCGGGACAGTGAGTGTGGGCAGGGCACTGCGGGACAGCGAGTGTGGGCTCAGCACTGCGGAACAGTGAGTGTGGGCTCAGCACTGTGGGACAGCGAGTGAGGGCAGGGCACTGCGGGACAGTGAGTGTGGGCTCAGCAATGCGGGACAGCGAGTGTGGGCAGGGCGCTGCGGGACAGTGAGTGTGGGCTCAGCACTGCGGGACAGCGAGTGTGGGCAGGGCACTGCGGGACAGTGAGTGTGGGCAGGGCACTGCGGGATAGCGAGTGTGGGCTCAGCACTGCGGGACAGTGAGTGTGGGCTCAGCACTGTGGGACAGCGAGTGAGGGCAGGGCACTGCGGGACAGCGAGTGTCGGCAGGGCACTGCGGGACAGCGAGTGTGGGCTCAGCAATGCGGGACAGCGAGTGTGGGCAGGGCACTGCGGGACAGTGAGTGTGGGCTCAGCACTGCGGGACAGCGAGTGTGGGCAGGGCACAGCGGGACAGTGAGTGCGGGAGGGGCACTGCGGGACAGTGAGTGTGGGCAGGGCACTGCGTAACAGCGAGTGTGGGCAGGGCACTGCGGGACAGTAAGTATGGGCTCAGCACTGCGGCACAGTGAGTGTGGGCTCAGCACTGCGGGACAGCGAGCGTGGGCAGGGCACTGCGGGACAGTGAGTGTGGGCAAGGCACTGCGGGACAGTGAGTGTGGGCTCAGCACTGCGGGACAGCGAGTGTGGGCTCAGCACTGCGGGACAGCGAGTGTGGGCAGGGCACAGCGGGACAGTGAGTGCGGGAGGGGCACTGCGGGACAGTGAGTGTGGGCAGGGCACTGCGTAACAGCGAGTGTGGGCAGGGCACTGCGGGACAGTAAGTATGGGCTCAGCACTGCGGCACAGTGAGTGTGGGCTCAGCACTGCGGGACAGCGAGCGTGGGCAGGGCACTGCGGGACAGTGAGTGTGGGCAAGGCACTGCGGGACAGTGAGTGTGGGCTCAGCACTGCGGGACAGCGAGTGTGGGCTCAGCACTGCGGAACAGCGAGTCTGGGCAGGGCACTGCGGGACAGTGAGTGTGGGCTCAGCACTGCGGGACAGTGAGTGTGGGCTCAGCACTGCGGGACAGCGAGCATGGGCAGGGCACTGCGGGACAGTGAGTGTGGGCAGGGCACTGCGGGACAGTGAGTGTGGGCTCGGCACTGCGGGACGGTGAGTGTGCGCTCAGCACTGCGGGACAGCGAGTGTGGGCTCAGCACTGCGGGACAGTGAGTGTGGGCAGGGCACTGTGGGACAGCGAGTGTGGGCAGGGCACTGCGGGACAGTGAGTGTGGGCAGGGCACTGCGGGACAGTGAGTGTGGGCAGGGCACTGCGGGACAGCGAGTGTGGGCTCAGCAATGCGGGACAGCGAGTGTGGGCAGGGCGCTGCGGGACAGTGAGTGTGGGCTCAGCACTGCGGGACAGCGAGTGTGGGCAGGGCACTGCGGGACAGTGAGTGTGGGCAGGGCACTGCGGGACAGCGAGTGTGGGCTCAGCACTGCGGAACAGTGAGTGTGGGCTCAGCACTGTGGGACAGCGAGTGAGGGCAGGGCACTGCGGGACAGTGAGTGTGGGCTCAGCAATGCGGGACAGCGAGTGTGGGCAGGGCGCTGCGGGACAGTGAGTGTGGGCAGGGCACTGCGGGACAGTGAGTGTGGGCTCAGCACTGCGGGACAGCGAGTGTGGGCAGGGCACTGTGGGACAGTGAGTGTGGGCTCAGCACTGCGGGACAGTGAGTGTGGGCAGGGCACTGTGGGACAGTGAGTGTGGGCAGGGCACTGCGGGACAGTGAGTGTGGGCTCAGCACTGCGGGACAGTGAGTGTCGGCACGGCACTGCGGGACAGTGAGTGTGGGCAGGGCACTGTGGGACAGCGAGTGTGGGCTCAGCACTGCGGGACAGTGAGTGTGGGCAGGGCACTGTGGGACAGTGAGTGTGGGCTCAGCACTGCGGGACAGCGAGTGTGGGCAGGGCAGTGCGGGACAGTGAGTGTGGGCAGGGCACTGTGGGACAGCGAGTGTGGGCAGGGCACTGCGGGACAGTGAGTGTGGGCAGGGCACTGCGGGACAGTGAGTGTGGGCTCAGCACTGCGGGACAGTGAGTGTGGGCAGGGCACTGTGGGACAGCGAGTGTGGGCAGGGCACTGCGGGACAGTGAGTGTGGGCTCAGCACTGCGGGACAGTGAGTGTGGGCAGGGCACTGCGGGACAGTGAGTGTGGGCTCAGCACTGCGGGACAGTGAGTGTGGGCAGGGCACTGTGGGACAGCGAGTGTGGGCAGGGCACTGCGGGACAGTGAGTGTGGGCAGGGCACTGCGGGACAGCGAGTGTGGGCTCAGCACTGCGGAACAGTGAGTGTGGGCTCAGCACTGTGGGACAGCGAGTGAGGGCAGGGCACTGCGGGACAGTGAGTGTGGGCTCAGCAATGCGGGACAGCGAGTGTGGGCAGGGCGCTGCGGGACAGTGAGTGTGGGCTCAGCACTGCGGGACAGCGAGTGTGGGCAGGGCACTGCGGGACAGTGAGTGTGGGCAGGGCACTGCGGGATAGCGAGTGTGGGCTCAGCACTGCGGGACAGTGAGTGTGGGCTCAGCACTGTGGGACAGCGAGTGAGGGCAGGGCACTGCGGGACAGCGAGTGTCGGCAGGGCACTGCGGGACAGCGAGTGTGGGCTCAGCAATGCGGGACAGCGAGTGTGGGCAGGGCACTGCGGGACAGTGAGTGTGGGCTCAGCACTGCGGGACAGCGAGTGTGGGCAGGGCACAGCGGGACAGTGAGTGCGGGAGGGGCACTGCGGGACAGTGAGTGTGGGCAGGGCACTGCGTAACAGCGAGTGTGGGCAGGGCACTGCGGGACAGTAAGTATGGGCTCAGCACTGCGGCACAGTGAGTGTGGGCTCAGCACTGCGGGACAGCGAGCGTGGGCAGGGCACTGCGGGACAGTGAGTGTGGGCAAGGCACTGCGGGACAGTGAGTGTGGGCTCAGCACTGCGGGACAGCGAGTGTGGGCTCAGCACTGCGGAACAGCGAGTCTGGGCAGGGCACTGCGGGACAGTGAGTGTGGGCTCAGCACTGCGGGACAGTGAGTGTGGGCTCAGCACTGCGGGACAGCGAGCATGGGCAGGGCACTGCGGGACAGTGAGTGTGGGCAGGGCACTGCGGGACAGTGAGTGTGGGCTCGGCACTGCGGGACGGTGAGTGTGCGCTCAGCACTGCGGGACAGCGAGTGTGGGCTCAGCACTGCGGGACAGTGAGTGTGGGCAGGGCACTGTGGGACAGCGAGTGTGGGCAGGGCACTGCGGGACAGTGAGTGTGGGCAGGGCACTGCGGGACAGTGAGTGTGGGCAGGGCACTGCGGGACAGCGAGTGTGGGCTCAGCAATGCGGGACAGCGAGTGTGGGCAGGGCGCTGCGGGACAGTGAGTGTGGGCTCAGCACTGCGGGACAGCGAGTGTGGGCAGGGCACTGCGGGACAGTGAGTGTGGGCAGGGCACTGCGGGACAGCGAGTGTGGGCTCAGCACTGCGGGACAGTGAGTGTCGGCTCAGCACTGTGGGACAGCGAGTGAGGGCAGGGCACTGCGGGACAGTGAGTGTGGGCTCAGCACTGCGGGACAGCGAGTGTGGGCAGGGCACTGCGGGACAGTGAGTGCGGGCGGGGCACTGCGGGACAGTGAGTGTGGGCAGGGCACTGCGTAACAGCGAGTGTTTGCAGGGCACTGCGGGACAGTGAGTGTGGGCTCAGCACTGCGGGACAGTGAGTGTGGGCAGGGCACTGCGGGACAGTGAGTGTGGGCTCAGCACTGCAGGACAGCGAGTCTGGGCAGGGCACTGCGGGACAGCGAGTGTCGGCAGGGCACTGCGGGACAGTGAGTGTGGGCTCAGCACTGTGGGACAGCGAGTGAGGGCAGGGCACTGCGGGACAGCGAGTGTCAGCAGGGCACTGCGGGACAGCGAGTGTGGGCTCAGCAATGCGGGACAGCGAGTGTGGGCAGGGCGCTGCGGGACAGTGAGTGTGGGCTCAGCACTGCGGGACAGCGAGTGTGGGCAGGGCACTGCGGGACAGTGAGTGTGGGCAGGGCACTGCGGGACAGCGAGTGTGGGCTCAGCACTGCGGGACAGTGAGTGTGGGCTCAGCACTGTGGGACAGCGAGTGAGGGCAGGGCACTGCGGGGCAGCGAGTGTCGGCAGGGCACTGCGGGACAGCGAGTGTCGGCAGGGCACTGCGGGACAGCGAGTGTCGGCAGGGCACTGCGGGACAGTGAGTGTGGGCTCAGCACTGCGGGACAGCGAGTGTGGGCAGGGCACTGCGGGACAGTGAGTGCGGGCGGGGCACTGCGGGACAGTGAGTGTGGGCAGGGCACTGCGTAACAGCGAGTGTTTGCAGGGCACTGCGGGACAGTAAGTATGGGCTCAGCACTGCGGCACAGTGAGTGTGGGCTCAGCACTGCGGGACAGCGAGCGTGGGCAGGGCACTGCGGGACAGTGAGTGTGGGCAAGGCACTGCGGGACAGTGAGTGTGGGCAAGGCACTGCGGGACAGTGAGTGTAGGCTCAGTACTGCGGGACAGCGAGTGTGGGCTCAGCACTGCGGGACAGCGAGTCTGGGCAGGGCACTGCGGGACAGCGAGTGTCGGCAGGGCACTGCGGGACAGTGAGTGTGGGCAGGGCACTGTGGGACAGTGAGTGTGAGCTCAGCACTGCGGGACAGTGAGTGTGGGCTCAGCACTGCGGGACAGCGAGCATGGGCAGGGCACTGCGGGACAGTGAGTGTGGGCTCAGCACTGCGGGACAGCGAGTGTGGGCAGGGCACTGCGGGACAGTGAGTGTGGGCAGGGCACTGCGAGACAGTGAGTGTGGGCTCAGCACTGCGGGACAGCGAGCATGGGCAGGGCACTGTGGGACAGTGAGTGTGAGCTCAGCACTGCGGGACAGTGAGTGTGCGCTCAGCACTGCGGGACAGCGAGTGTGGGCTCAGCACTGCGGGACAGTGAGTGTGGGCTCAGCACTGCGGGACAGCGAGCATGGGCAGGGCACTGCGGGACAGTGAGTGTCGGCAGGGCACTGTGGGACAGCGAGTGTGGTCAGGGCACTGCGGGACAGTGAGTGTAGGCTCAGCACTGCGGGACAGCGAGTGTGGGCTCAGCACTACGGGACAGCGAGTCTGGGCAGGGCACTGCGGGACAGCGAGTGTCGGCAGGGCACTGCGGGACAGTGAGTGTGGGCAAGGCACTGCGGGACAGCGAGTGTGGGCTCAGCACTGCGGGACAGCGAGTGTGGGCTCAGCACTGCGGGACAGCGAGTCTGGGCAGGGCACTGCGGGACAGCGAGTGTCGGCAGGGCACTGCGGGACAGTGAGTGTGGGCAAGGCACTGCGGGACAGTGAGTGTGGGCTCAGCACTGTGGGACAGCGAGTGAGGGCAGGGCACTGCGGGACAGCGAGTGTCAGCAGGGCACTGCGGGACAGCGAGTGTGGGCTCAGCAATGCGGGACAGCGAGTGTGGGCAGGGCGCTGCGGGACAGTGAGTGTGGGCTCAGCACTGCGGGACAGCGAGTGTGGGCAGGGCACTGCGGGACAGTGAGTGTGGGCAGGGCACTGCGGGACAGCGAGTGTGGGCTCAGCACTGCGGGACAGTGAGTGTGGGCTCAGCACTGTGGGACAGCGAGTGAGGGCAGGGCACTGCGGGACAGCGAGTGTCGGCAGGGCACTGCGGGACAGCGAGTGTGGGCTCAGCAATGCGGGACAGCGAGTGTGGGCAGGGCACTGCGGGACAGTGAGTGTGGGCTCAGCACTGCGGGACAGCGAGTGTGGGCAGGGCACAGCGGGACAGTGAGTGCGGGAGGGGCACTGCGGGACAGTGAGTGTGGGCAGGGCACTGCGGGACAGCGAGTGTGGGCAGGGCACTGCGGGACAGTAAGTATGGGCTCAGCACTGCGGCACAGTGAGTGTGGGCTCAGCACTGCGGGACAGCAAGCGTGGGCAGGGCACTGCGGGACAGTGAGTGTGGGCAAGGCACTGCGGGACAGTGAGTGTGGGCAGGGCACTGCGAGACAGTGAGTGTGGGCTCAGCACTGCGGCACAGTGAGTGTGGGCTCAGCACTGTGGGACAGCGAGTGTCGGCAGGGCACTGCGAGACAGTGAGTGTGGGCTCAGCACTGCGGCACAGTGAGTGTGGGCTCAGCACTGTGGGACAGCGAGTGAGGGCAGGGCACTGCGGGACAGCGAGTTTCAGCAGGGCACTGCGGGACAGTGAGTGTGGGCTCAGCACTGCGGCACAGTGAGTGTGGGCTCAGCACTGCGGGACAGCGAGTCTGGGCAGGGCACTGCGGGACAGTGAGTGTCGGCAGGGCACTGCGAGACAGTGAGTGTGGGCAGTGCACTGCGGGACAGTGAGTGTGGGCTCAGCACTGCGGGACAGCGAGCATGGGCGGGGCACTGCGGGACAGTGAGTGTGGGCAGTGCACTGCGGGACAGTGAGTGTGGGCTCAGCACTGCGGGACAGCGAGCGTGGGCAAGGCACTGCGGGACAGTGAGTGTGGGCTCAGCACTGCGGGACAGCGAGTGTGGGCAGGGCACTGCGGGACAGTGAGTGTGGGCAGGGCACTGCGGGACAGCGAGTGTGGGCAGGGCACTGCGGGACAGCGAGTGTGGGCAGGGCACTGCGGGACAGCGAGTGTGGGCAGGGCACTGCGGGACAGCGAGCGTGGGCAAGGCACTGCGGGACAGTGAGTGTGGGCTCAGCACTGCGGGACAGCGAGTCTGGGCAGGGCACTGCGGGACAGTGAATGTGGGCAGTGCACTGCGGGACAGTGAGTGTGGGCAGTGCACTGCGGGACAGTGAGTGTGGGCTCAGCACTGCGGGACAGTGAGTGTGGGCAGTGCACTGCGGGACAGTGAGTGTGGGCAGTGCACTGCGGGACAGTGAGTGTGGGCAGGGCACTGCAGGACAGTGAGTGTGGGCAGGGCACTGCAGGACAGTGAGTGTGGGCTCAGCACTGCGGGACAGTGAGTGTGGGCAGTGCACTGCGGGACAGTGAGTGTGGGCTCAGCACTGCGGGACAGCGAGTGTGGGCTCAGCACTGCGGGACAGCGAGTGTGGGCTCAGCACTGCGGGACAGCGAGTGTGGGCTCAGCACTGTGGGACAGTGAGTGTGGGCAGGGCACTGCGGGACAGTGAGTGTGGGCTCAGCACTGCGGGACAGCGAGTGTGGGCTCAGCACTGTGGGACAGTGAGTGTGGGCAGGGCACTGCGGGACAGTGAGTGTGGGCTCAGCACTGCGGGACAGCGAGTGTGGGCTCAGCACTGCGGGACAGTGAGTGTGGGCTCAGCACTGCGGGACAGTGAGTGTGGGCAGGGCACTGCAGGACAGTGAGTGTCGGCAGGGCACTGTGGGACAGCGAGCATGGGCGGGGCACTGCGGGACAGTGAGTGCGGGCAGGGCACTGCGGGACAGCGAGCATGGGCGGGGCACTGCGGGACAGTGAGTGCGGGCAGGGCACTGCGGGACAGTGAGTGTGGGCAGGGCACTGCGGGACAGTGAGTGTGGGCTCAGCACTGCGAGACAGTGAGTGTGGGCTCAGCACTGCGGGACAGCGAGCATGGGCGGGGCACTGCGGGACAGTGAGTGTGGGCAGGGCACTGCGGGACAGCGAGCATGGGCAGGGCACTGCGGGACAGTGAGTGTGGGCAGGGCACTGCGGGACAGCGAGCATGGGCGGGGCACTGCGGGACAGTGAGTGTGGGCTCAGCACTGCGGGACAGCGAGCATGGGCAGGGCACTGCGGGACAGTGAGTGTGGGCAGGGCACTGCGGGACAGTGAGTGTGGGCTCAGCACTGCGAGACAGTGAGTGTGGGCAGTGCACTGCGGGACAGTGAGTGTGGGCTCAGCACTGCGGGACAGCGAGCATGGGCAGGGCACTGCGGGACAGTGAGTGTGGGCAGGGCACTGCGAGACAGTGAGTGTGGGCTCGGCACTGCGTAACAGCGAGTGTGGGCAGGGCACTGCGGGACAGTGAGTGTGGGCTCAGCACTGTGGGACAGCGAGTGTGGGCTCAGCACTGCGGGACGGTGAGTGTGCGCTCAGCACTGCGGGACAGTGAGTGTGGGCTCAGCACTGTGGGACAGCGAGTGTGGGCAGGGCACTGCGGGACAGTGAGTGTGGGCAGGGCACTGCGGGACAGCGAGTGTGGGCTCAGCAATGCGGGACAGCGAGTGTGGGCAGGGCACTGCGGGACAGCGAGTGTGGGCTCAGCACTGCGGGACAGTGAGTGTGGGCAGGGCACTGTGGGACAGCGAGTGTGGGGAGGGCACTGCGGGACAGTGAGTGTGGGCAGGGCACTGCGGGACAGTGAGTGTGGGCAGGGCACTGCGGGACAGCGAGTGTGGGCTCAGCAATGCGGGACAGCGAGTGTGGGCAGGGCGCTGCGGGACAGTGAGTGTGGGCTCAGCACTGCGGGACAGCGAGTGTGGGCAGGGCACTGCGGGACAGTGAGTGTGGGCAGGGCACTGCGGGACAGCGAGTGTGGGCTCAGCACTGCGGGACAGTGAGTGTCGGCTCAGCACTGTGGGACAGCGAGTGAGGGCAGGGCACTGCGGGACAGCGAGTGTCGGCAGGGCACTGCGGGACAGTGAGTGTGGGCTCAGCACTGCGGGACAGCGAGTGTGGGCAGGGCACTGCGGGACAGTGAGTGCGGGTGGGGCACTGCGGGACAGTGAGTGTGGGCAGGGCACTGCGTAACAGCGAGTGTGGGCAGGGCACTGCGGGACAGTAAGTATGGGCTCAGCACTGCGGCACAGTGAGTGTGGGCTCAGCACTGCGGGACAGCGAGCGTGGGCAGGGCACTGCGGGACAGTGAGTGTGGGCAAGGCACTGCGGGACAGCGAGTGTGGGCTCAGCACTGCGGGACAGTGAGTGTAGGCTCAGTACTGCGGGACAGCGAGTGTGGGCTCAGCACTGCGGGACAGCGAGTCTGGGCAGGGCACTGCGGGACAGCGAGTGTCGGCAGGGCACTGCGGGACAGTGAGTGTGGGCAGGGCACTGCGTAACAGCGAGTGTGGGCAGGGCACTGCGGGACAGTAAGTATGGGCTCAGCACTGCGGCACAGTGAGTGTGGGCTCAGCACTGTGGGACAGCGAGTGTGGGCTCAGCACTGCGGGACAGTGAGTGTGGGCAAGGCACTGCGGGACAGTGAGTGTGGGCAGGGAACTGCGGGACAGTAAGTATGGGCTCAGCACTGCGCCACAGTGAGTGTGGGCTCAGCACTGCGGGACAGCGAGCGTGGGCAGGGCACTGCGGGACAGTGAGTGTGGGCAGGGCACTGCGGGACAGTAAGTATGGGCTCAGCACTGCGGCACAGTGAGTGTGGGCTCAGCACTGCGGGACAGCGAGCGTGGGCAGGGCACTGCGGGACAGTGAGTGTGGGCAAGGCACTGCGGGACAGTGAGTGTGGGCAGGGCACTGCGGGACAGCGAGCATGGGCAGGGCACTGCGGGACAGTGAGTGTGGGCAGGGCACTGCGGGACAGCGAGCATGGGCGGGGCACTGCGGGACAGTGAGTGTGGGCTCAGCACTGCGGGACAGCGAGCATGGGCAGGGCACTGCGGGACAGTGAGTGTGGGCAGGGCACTGCGGGACAGTGAGTGTGGGCTCAGCACTGCGAGACAGTGAGTGTGGGCAGTGCACTGCGGGACAGTGAGTGTGGGCTCAGCACTGCGGGACAGCGAGCATGGGCAGGGCACTGCGGGACAGTGAGTGTGGGCAGGGCACTGCGAGACAGTGAGTGTGGGCTCGGCACTGCGTAACAGCGAGTGTGGGCAGGGCACTGCGGGACAGTGAGTGTGGGCTCAGCACTGTGGGACAGCGAGTGTGGGCTCAGCACTGCGGGACGGTGAGTGTGCGCTCAGCACTGCGGGACAGTGAGTGTGGGCTCAGCACTGTGGGACAGCGAGTGTGGGCAGGGCACTGCGGGACAGTGAGTGTGGGCAGGGCACTGCGGGACAGCGAGTGTGGGCTCAGCAATGCGGGACAGCGAGTGTGGGCAGGGCACTGCGGGACAGCGAGTGTGGGCTCAGCACTGCGGGACAGTGAGTGTGGGCAGGGCACTGTGGGACAGCGAGTGTGGGGAGGGCACTGCGGGACAGTGAGTGTGGGCAGGGCACTGCGGGACAGTGAGTGTGGGCAGGGCACTGCGGGACAGCGAGTGTGGGCTCAGCAATGCGGGACAGCGAGTGTGGGCAGGGCGCTGCGGGACAGTGAGTGTGGGCTCAGCACTGCGGGACAGCGAGTGTGGGCAGGGCACTGCGGGACAGTGAGTGTGGGCAGGGCACTGCGGGACAGCGAGTGTGGGCTCAGCACTGCGGGACAGTGAGTGTCGGCTCAGCACTGTGGGACAGCGAGTGAGGGCAGGGCACTGCGGGACAGCGAGTGTCGGCAGGGCACTGCGGGACAGTGAGTGTGGGCTCAGCACTGCGGGACAGCGAGTGTGGGCAGGGCACTGCGGGACAGTGAGTGCGGGTGGGGCACTGCGGGACAGTGAGTGTGGGCAGGGCACTGCGTAACAGCGAGTGTGGGCAGGGCACTGCGGGACAGTAAGTATGGGCTCAGCACTGCGGCACAGTGAGTGTGGGCTCAGCACTGCGGGACAGCGAGCGTGGGCAGGGCACTGCGGGACAGTGAGTGTGGGCAAGGCACTGCGGGACAGCGAGTGTGGGCTCAGCACTGCGGGACAGTGAGTGTAGGCTCAGTACTGCGGGACAGCGAGTGTGGGCTCAGCACTGCGGGACAGCGAGTCTGGGCAGGGCACTGCGGGACAGCGAGTGTCGGCAGGGCACTGCGGGACAGTGAGTGTGGGCAGGGCACTGCGTAACAGCGAGTGTGGGCAGGGCACTGCGGGACAGTAAGTATGGGCTCAGCACTGCGGCACAGTGAGTGTGGGCTCAGCACTGTGGGACAGCGAGTGTGGGCTCAGCACTGCGGGACAGTGAGTGTGGGCAAGGCACTGCGGGACAGTGAGTGTGGGCAGGGAACTGCGGGACAGTAAGTATGGGCTCAGCACTGCGCCACAGTGAGTGTGGGCTCAGCACTGCGGGACAGCGAGCGTGGGCAGGGCACTGCGGGACAGTGAGTGTGGGCAGGGCACTGCGGGACAGTAAGTATGGGCTCAGCACTGCGGCACAGTGAGTGTGGGCTCAGCACTGCGGGACAGCGAGCGTGGGCAGGGCACTGCGGGACAGTGAGTGTGGGCAAGGCACTGCGGGACAGTGAGTGTAGGCTCAGTACTGCGGGACAGCGAGTGTGGGCAGGGCACTGCGGGACAGTGAGTGTGGGCTCAGCACTGCGGGACAGCGAGCATGGGCAGGGAACTGCGGGACAGTGAGTGTGGGCAGGGCACTGTGGGACAGTGAGTGTGGGCTCAGCACTGCGGGACATTGAGTGTGGGCTCAGCACTGCGGGACAGCGAGTGTGGGCAGGGCACTGCGGGACAGTGAGTGTGGGCTCAGTACTGCGGGACAGCGAGTGTGGGCTCAGCACTGCGGGACAGCGAGTCTGGGCAGGGCACTGCGGGACAGTGAGTGTGGGCAGGGCACTGTGGGACAGTGAGTGTGGGCTCAGCACTGCGGGACATTGAGTGTGGGCTCAGCACTGCGGGACAGCGAGTGTGGGCTCAGCACTGCGGGACAGTGAGTGTAGGCTCAGCACTGCGGGACAGCGAGTCTGAGCAGGGCACTGCGGGACAGCGAGCATGGGCAGGGCACTGCGGGACAGTGAGTGTGGGCTCAGCACTGCGGGACAGTGAGTGTGGGCTCAGCACTGCGGGACAGTGAGTGTGGGCTCAGCACTGCGGGACAGCGAGTGTGGGCTCAGCACTGCGGGACAGTGAGTGTGGGCTCAGCACTGCGGGACAGTGAGTGTGGGCTCAGCACTGCGGGACAGCGAGTGTGGGCTCAGCACTGCGGGACAGTGAGTGTGGGCAGGGCACTGCGGGACAGTGAGTGTGGGCTCAGCACTGCGGGACAGCGAGTGTGGGCTCAGCACTGCGGGACAGTGAGTGTGGGCAGGGCACTGCGGGACAGTGAGTGTGGGCTCAGCACTGCGGGACAGCGAGTGTGGGCTCAGCACTGCGGGACAGCGAGTGTGGGCTCAGCACTGCGGGACAGTGAGTGTGGGCAGGGCACTGCGGGACAGTGAGTGTGGGCTCAGCACTGCGGGACAGCGAGTGTGGGCTCAGCACTGCGGGACAAGCGAGTGTGGGCTCAGCACTGCGGGACAGTGAGTGTGGGCTCAGCACTGCGGGACGGTGAGTGTGCGCTCAGCACTGCGGGACAGCGAGTGTGGGCTCAGCACTGCGGGACAGTGAGTGTGGGCAGGGCACTGTGGGACAGTGTGTGTGAGCAGGGCACTGCGGGACAGCGAGTGTGGGCTCAGCACTCCGGGACAGTGAGTGTGGGCTCAGCACTGCGGGACAGCGAGTGTGGGCAGGGCACTGCGGGACAGTGAGTCTGGGCAGGGCACTGTGGGACAGTGAGTGTGGGCTCGGCACTGCGGGACGGTGAGTGTGCGCTCAGCACTGCGGGTCAGCGAATGTGGGCTCAGCACTGCGGGACAGTGAGTGTGGGCAGGGCACTGTGGGACAGTGTGTGTGAGCAGGGCACTGCGGGACAGCGAGTGTGGGCTCAGCACTGCGGACAGTGAGTGTGGGCTCAGCACTGCGGGACAGCGAGTGTGGGCAGGGCACTGCGGGACAGTGAGTGTGGGCAGGGCACTGTGGGACAGCGAGTGTGGGCAGGGCACTGCGGGACAGCGAGTGTGGGCAGGGCACTGCGGGACAGTGAGTGTGGGCAGGGCACTGCGGGACAGTGAGTGTGGGCTCAGCACTGCGGGACAGTGAGTGGTGGCAGGGCACTGTGGGACAGCGAGTATGGGCAGGGCACTGCGGGACAGTGAGTGTGGGCAGGGCACTGCGGGACAGCAAGTGTGGGCTCAGCACTGCGGGACAGTGAGTGTGGGCTCAGCACTGTGGGACAGCGAGTGAGGGTAGGGCACTGCGGGACAGCGAGTGTCGGCAGGGCACTGCGGGACAGCGAGTGTGGGCTCAGCAATGCGGGGCAGCGAGTGTGGCCAGGGCACTGCGGGACAGTGAGTGTGGGCTCAGCACTGCGGGACAGCGAGTGTGGCCAGGGCACTGCGGGACAGTGAGTGTGGCCAGGGCACTGCGGGACAGTGAGTGTGGGCTCAGCACTGCGGGACAGTGAGTGTGGGCTCAGCACTGTGGGACAGCGAGTGTGGGCAGGGCACTGCGGGACAGTGAGTGTGGGCTCAGCACTGTGGGACAGTGAGTGTGGGCTCAGCACTGCGGGACAGCGAGTGTGGGCAGGGCACTGCGGGACAGTGAGTGTGGGCTCAGCACTGCGGGACAGTGAGTGTGGGCTCAGCACTGTGGGACAGCGAGTGTGGGCAGGGCACTGCGGGAGAGTGAGTGTGGGCTCAGCACTGTGGGACAGTGAGTGTGGGCTCAGCACTGCGGGACAGCGAGTGTGGGCAGGGCACTGCGGGACAGTGAGTGCGGGCGGGGCACTGCGGGACAGTGAGTGTGGGCAGGGCACTGCGGGACAGCGAGTGTGGGCAGGGCACTGCGGGACAGTGAGTGTGGGCAGGGCACTGCGTAACAGCGAGTGTGGGCAGGGCACTGCGGGACAGTAAGTATGGGCTCAGCACTGCGGCACAGTGAGTGTGGGCTCAGCATTGCGGGACAGCGAGCGTGGGCAGGGCACTGCGGGACAGTGAGTGTGGGCAAGACACTGCGAGACAGTGGGTGTGGGCTCAGCACTGTGGGACAGCGAGTGTGGGCAGGGCACTGCGGGACAGCGAGTGTGGGCTGGGCACTGCGGGATAGTGAGTGTGGGCTCAGCACTGCGGGACAGCGAGTGTGGGCAGGGCACTGCGGGACCGCGAGTGTGGGCTGGGCACTGCGGGACAGTGAGTGTGGGCTCAGCACTGCGGGACAGTGAGTGTGGGCAGGGCACTGCGGTACAGTGAGTGTGGGCAGGGCACTGCGGGACAGCGAGTGTGGGCTCAGCACTGCGGGACAGCGAGTGTGGGCTCAGCACTGCGGGACAGCGAGTGTGGGCAGGGCACTGCGGGACAGCGAGTGTGGGCTCAGCACTGCGGGACAGCGAGTGTGGGCTCAGCACTGCGGGACAGCGAGTGTGGGCAGGGCACTGCGGGACAGCGAGTGTGGGCTCCGCACTGCGTGACAGCGAGTGTGGGATCAGCAATGCGGGACAGCGAGTGTGGGCAGGGCACTGTGGGACAGCGAGTGTGGGCAGGGCACTGCGGGACAGCGAGTGTGGGCAGGGCACTGCGGGACAGCGAGTGTGGGCAGGGCACTGCGGGACAGCGAGTGTGGGCAGGGCACTGCGGGACAGTGAGTGTGGGCTCAGCACTGCGGGACAGCGAGTGTGGGCAGGGCACTGCGGGACAGCGAGTGTGGGCTCAGCACTGCGGGACAGTGAGTGTGGGCTCAGCACTGCTGGACAGCGAGTGTGGGCTCAGCACTGCGGGACAGCGAGTGTGGGCTCAGCACTGCGGGACAGTGAGTGTGGGCTCAGCACTGCGGGACAGCGAGCATGGGCAGGGCACTGCGGTACAGTGAGTGTGGGCAAGGCACTGCGGGACAGTGAGTGTCGGCTCAGCACTGCGGGACAGCGAGCGTGGGCTCAGCACTGCGGGACAGCGAGTCTGGGCAGGGCACTGCGGGACAGTGAGTGTGGGCAGGGCACTGTGGGACAGTGAGTGTGGGCAGGGCACTGCGGGACAGTGAGTGTGGGCTCAGCACTGCGGGACAGTGAGTGTGGGCTCAGCACTGCGGGACAGTGAGTGTGGGCTCAGCACTGCGGGACAGCGAGCGTGGGCAGGGCACTGCGGGACAATGAGTGTGGGCAGGGCACTGCAGGACAGTGAATGTGGGCTCAGCACTGCGGGACAGTGAGTGTGCGCTCAGCACTGCGGGGCAGCGAGTGTGGGTTCAGCACTGCGGGACAGTGAGTGTGGGCAGGGCACTGTGGGACAGTGTGTGTGATCAGGGCACTGTGGGACACCGAATGTGGGCTCAGCACTGCGGGACAGTGAGTGTGGGCTCAGCACTGTGGGACAGCGAGTGTGGGCAGGGCACTGCGGGACAGCGAGTGTGGGCAAGGCACTGCGGGACAGCGAGTGTGGGCTCAGCAATGCGGGACAGTGAGTGTGGGCAGGGCACTGTGGGACAGCGAGTGTGAGCAGGGAACTGCCGGACAGCGAGTGTGGGCATGGCACTGAAGAACAGTGAGTGTGGGCAGGGCACTGCGGGACAGTGAGTGTGGGCTCAGCACTGCGGGACAGTGAGTGTGGGCAGGGCACTGTGGGACAGTGAGTGTGGGCAGGGCACTGCAGGACAGTGAGTGTGGGCTCAGCACTGCGGGACAGTGAGTGTGCGCTCAGCACTGCGGGGCAGCGAGTGTGGGCTCAGCACTGCGGGACAGTGAGTGTGGGCAGGGCACTGCAGGACAGTGAGTGTGGGCTCAGCACTGCGGGACAGTGAGTGTGCGCTCAGCACTGCGGGGCAGCGAGTGTGGGTTCAGCACTGCAGGACAGTGAGTGTGGGCAGGGCACTGTGGGACAGTGTGTGTGAGCTGGGCACTGCGGGACAGCGAATGTGGGCAGGGCACTGCGGGACAGCGAGTGTGGGCTCAGCACTGCGGGACAGTGAGTGTGGGCTCAGCACTGCGGGACAGCGAGTGTGGGCAGGGCACTGCGGGACAGTGAGTGTGGGCAGGGCACTGTGGGACAGCGAGTGTGAGCAGGGCACTGCGGGACAGCGAGTGTGGGCAGGGCACTGTGGGACAGCGAGTGTGGGCTCAGCACTGCGGGACAGTGAGTGTGGGCAGGGCACTGTGGGACAGCGAGTGTGGGCAGGGCACTGCGGGACAGTGAGTGTGGGCTCAGCACTGCGGGACAGTGAGTGTGGGCAGGGCACTGTGGGACAGCGAGTGTGGGCAGCGCACTGCGGGACAGTGAGTGTGGGCAGGGCACTGCGGGACAGTGAGTGTGGGCTCAGCACTGCGGGACAGTGAGGGTGGGCAGGGCACTGTGGGACAGCGAGTGTGGGCAGGGCACTGCGGGACAGTGAGTGTGGGCTCAGCACTGCGGGACAGTGAGTGTGGGCAGGGCACTGTGGGACAGCGAGTGTGGGCAGGGCACTGCGGGACAGTGAGTGTGGGCAGGGCACTGCGGGACAGCGAGTGTGGGCTCAGCACTGCGGG
Organism: Scyliorhinus torazame; assembly: GCF_047496885.1. Classification (NCBI taxonomy): domain Eukaryota; kingdom Metazoa; phylum Chordata; class Chondrichthyes; order Carcharhiniformes; family Scyliorhinidae; genus Scyliorhinus; species Scyliorhinus torazame. Next base: position 7,247,387 of record NC_092709.1, read on the forward strand.
ACAGTGAGTGTGGGCAGGGCACTGCGGGACAGCGAGTGTGGGCTCAGCACTGCGGGACAGCGAGTGTGGGCTCAGCACTGCGGGACAGCGAGTGTGGGCAGGGCACTGCGGGACAGTGAGTGTGGGCTCAGCACTGTGGGACAGTGAGTGTGGGCTCAGCACTGTGGGACAGCGAGTGAGGGCAGGGCACTGCGGGACAGTGAGTGTGGGCTCAGCACTGCGGGACAGCGAGTGTGGGCAAGGCACTGCGGGACAGCGAGTGTGAGCAGGGCACTGCGGGACAGCGAGTGTGGGCAGGGCACTGAAGAACAGTGAGTGTGGGCAGGGCACTGCGGGACAGTGAGTGTGGGCTCAGCACTGCGGGACAGTGAGTGTGGGCTCAGCACTGCGGGACAGCGAGTGCTGGCAGGGCACTGTGGGACAGCGAGTGTGGGCAGGGCACTGTGGGACAGCGATTGTGGGCAGGGCACTGCGGGACAGTGAGTGTGGGCAGGGCACTGCGGGACAGCGAGTGTGGGCTCAGCACTGTGGGACAGCGAGTGAGGGCAGGGCACTGCGGGACAGCGAGTGTCGGCAGGGCACTGCGGGACAGCGAGTGTGGGCTCAGCAATGCGGGACAGCGAGTGTGGGCAGGGCACTGCGGGACAGTGAGTGTGGGCTCAGCACTGCGGGACAGTGAGTGTGGGCTCAGCACTGCGGGACAGTGAGTGTGGGCAGGGCACTGCGGGACAGCGAGTGTGGGCAGGGCACTGCGGGACAGTGAGTGCGGGCAGGGCACTGCGTAACAGCGAGTGTGGGCAGGGCACTGCGGGACAGTAAGTGTGGGCTCCGCACTGCGGGACAGCGAGCGTGGGCAGGGCACTGCGGGACAGTGAGTGTGGGCAGGGCACTGCAGGACAGTGAGTGTGGGCTCAGCACTGCGGGACAGTGAGTGTGGGCAGGGCACTGCGGGACAGCGAGTGAGGGCAGGGCACTGCGGGACAGTGAGTGTGCGTTCAGCACTGCGGGACAGTGAGTGTGGGCAGGGCACTGTGGGACAGTGTGTGTGATCAGGGCACTGTGGGACACCGAATGTGGGCTCAGCACTGCGGGACAGTGAGTGTGGGCAGGGCACTGCGGGACAGTGAGTGTGGGCAGGGCACTGTGGGACAGCGAGTGTGAGCAGGGCACTGCGGGGCAGTGAGTGTGGGCTCAGCACTGCGGGACAGCGAGTGTGGGCAGGGCGCTGCGGGACAGTGAGTGTGGGCTCAGCACTGCGGGACAGCGAGCGTGGGCAGGGCACTGCAGGACAGCGAGTGTGGGCTCAGCACTGCGGGACAGTGAGTGTGGGCTCAGCACTGCGGGACAGCGAGTGTGGGCAGGGCACTGCGGGACAGTGAGTGTGGGCAGGGCACTGTGGGACAGCGAGTGTGAGCAGGGCACTGCGGGACAGCGAGTGTGAGCAGGGCACTGTGGGACAGCGAGTGTGGGCTCAGCACTGCGGGACAGTGAGTGTGGGCAGTGCACTGTGGGACAGCGAGTGTGGGCAGGGCACTGCGGGACAGTGAGTGTGGGCAGGGCACTGCGGGACAGCGAGTGTGGGCTCAGCACTGCGGGACAGTGAGTGTGGGCTCAGCACTGTGGGACAGTGAGTGTGGGCTCAGCACTGTGGGACAGCGAGTGAGGGCAGGGCACTGCGGGACAGCGAGTGTGGGCAGGGCACTGCGGGACAGCGAGTGTGGGCAGGGCACTGAAGAACAGTGAGTGTGGGCTCAGCACTGCGGGACAGTGAGTGTGGGCTCAGCACTGCGGGACAGCGAGTGCTGGCAGGGCACTGTGGGACAGCGAGTGTGGGCAGGGCACTGTGGGACAGCGATTGTGGGCAGGGCACTGCGGGACAGCGAGTGTGGGCTCAGCACTGTGGGACAGCGAGTGAGGGCAGGGCACTGCGGGACAGCGAGTTTCGGCAGGGCACTGCGGGACAGCGAGTGTGGGCTCAGCAATGCGGGACAGCGAGTGTGGGCAGGGCACTGCGGGACAGTGAGTGTGGGCTCAGCACTGCGGGACAGCGAGTGTGGGCAGGGCACTGCGGGACAGTGAGTGCGGGCGGGGCACTGCGGGACAGTGAGTGTGGGCAGGGCACTGCGGGACAGCGAGTGTGGGCAGGGCACTGCGGGACAGTAAGTGTGGGCTCCGCACTGCGGGACAGTGAGTGTGGGCTCAGCACTGCTGGACAGCGAGTGTGGGCAGGGCACTGCGGGACAGTGAGTGCGGGCAGGGCACTGCGTAACAGCGAGTGTGGGCAGGGCACTGCGGGACAGTAAGTGTGGGCTCCGCACTGCGGGACAGTGAGTGTGGGCTCAGCACTGCTGGACAGCGAGTGTGGGCAGGGCACTGCGGGACAGCGAGTGTCGGCAGGGCACTGCGGGACAGCGAGTGTGGGCTCAGCACTGTGGGACAGCGAGTGAGGGCAGGGCACTGCGGGACAGCGAGTGTCGGCAGGGCACTGCGGGACAGCGAGTGTGGGCTCAGCAATGCGGGACAGCGAGTGTGGGCAGGGCACTGCGGGACAGTGAGTGTGGGCTCAGCACTGCGGGACAGCGAGTGTGGGCAGGGCACTGCGGGACAGTGAGTGCGGGCGGGGCACTGCGGGACAGTGAGTGTGGGCAGGGCACTGCGTAACAGCGAGTCTGGGCAGGGCACTGCGGGACAGTAAGTGTGGGCTCCGCACTGCGGGACAGTGAGTGTGGGCTCAGCACTGCTGGACAGCGAGTGTGGGCAGGGCACTGCGGGACAGCGAGTGTGGGCTCAGCACTGCAGGACAGCGAGTGTGGGCAGGGCACTGCGGGACAGTGAGTGTGGGCTCAGCACTGCGGGACAGCGAGTGTGGGCAGGGCACTGCGGGACAGTGAGTGTGGGCTCAGCACTGCAGGACAGTGAGTGTGGGCAGGGCACTGCGGGACAGCGAGTGTGGGCTCAGCACTGCGGGACAGTGAGTGTGGGCTCAGCACTGCGGGACAGTGAGTGTGGGCTCAGCACTGCGGGACAGCGAGTGTGGGCAGGGCACTGCGGGACAGCGAGTGTGGGCAGGGCACTGTGGGACAGCGAGTGTGGGCAGGGCACTGCGGGACAGTGAGTGTGGGCTCAGCCATGCGGGACAGCGAGTGTGGGCAGGGCACTGCGGGACAGTGAGTGTGTGCAGGGCACTGTGGGACAGCGAGTGTGGGCAGGGCACAGTGGGACAGTGAGTGTGGGCAGGGCATTGCGGGACAGCGAGTGTGGGCAGGGCACTGTGGGACAGCGAGTGTGGGCAGGGCACTGCGGGACAGCGAGTGCGGGCTCAGCACTGCGGGACAGCGAGTGTGGGCTCAGCACTGCGGGACAGTAAGTGTGGGCTCAGCACTGCGGGACAGTGAGTGTGGGCTCAGCACTGCGGGACAGCGACGTGGGCAGGGCACTGCGGGACAGCGATTGTGGGCTCAGCACTGCGGGACAGCGAGTGTGGGCTCAGCACTGCGGGACAGCGAGTGTGGGCTCAGCACTGTGGGACAGCGAGTGTGGGCAGGACACTGCGGGACAGCGAGTGTGGGCTCAGCACTGCGGGACAGCGAGTGTGGGCTCAGCACTGCGGGACAGCGAGTGTGGGCTCAGCACTGTGGGACAGCGAGTGTGGGCAGGGCACTGCGGCACAGTGAGTGTGGGCTCAGCACTGCGGGACAGCGAGCGTGGGCAGGGCACTGCGGGACAGTGAGTGTGGGCAAGGCACTGCGGGACAGTGAGTGTTGGCTCAGCACTGCGGGCCAGCGAGTGTGGGCAGGGCACTGCGGGACAGTGAGTGTGGGCAGGGCACTGAAGAACAGTGAGTGTGGGCAGGGCACTGCGGGACAGTGAGTGTGGGCTCAGCACTGCGGGACAGTGAGTGTGGGCTCAGCACTGCGGGACAGCGAGTGCTGGCAGGGCACTGTGGGACAGCGAGTGTGGGCAGGGCACTGTGGGACAGCGATTGTGGGCAGGGCACTGCGGGACAGTGAGTGTGGGCAGGGCACTGCGGGACAGCGAGTGTGGGCTCAGCACTGTGGGACAGCGAGTGAGGGCAGGGCACTGCGGGACAGCGAGTGTCGGCAGGGCACTGCGGGACAGCGAGTGTGGGCTCAGCAATGCGGGACAGCGAGTGTGGGCAGGGCACTGCGGGACAGTGAGTGTGGGCTCAGCACTGCGGGACAGTGAGTGTGGGCTCAGCACTGCGGGACAGTGAGTGTGGGCAGGGCACTGCGGGACAGCGAGTGTGGGCAGGGCACTGCGGGACAGTGAGTGCGGGCAGGGCACTGCGTAACAGCGAGTGTGGGCAGGGCACTGCGGGACAGTAAGTGTGGGCTCCGCACTGCGGGACAGCGAGCGTGGGCAGGGCACTGCGGGACAGTGAGTGTGGGCAGGGCACTGCAGGACAGTGAGTGTGGGCTCAGCACTGCGGGACAGTGAGTGTGGGCAGGGCACTGCGGGACAGCGAGTGAGGGCAGGGCACTGCGGGACAGTGAGTGTGCGTTCAGCACTGCGGGACAGTGAGTGTGGGCAGGGCACTGTGGGACAGTGTGTGTGATCAGGGCACTGTGGGACACCGAATGTGGGCTCAGCACTGCGGGACAGTGAGTGTGGGCAGGGCACTGCGGGACAGTGAGTGTGGGCAGGGCACTGTGGGACAGCGAGTGTGAGCAGGGCACTGCGGGGCAGTGAGTGTGGGCTCAGCACTGCGGGACAGCGAGTGTGGGCAGGGCGCTGCGGGACAGTGAGTGTGGGCTCAGCACTGCGGGACAGCGAGCGTGGGCAGGGCACTGCAGGACAGCGAGTGTGGGCTCAGCACTGCGGGACAGTGAGTGTGGGCTCAGCACTGCGGGACAGCGAGTGTGGGCAGGGCACTGCGGGACAGTGAGTGTGGGCAGGGCACTGTGGGACAGCGAGTGTGAGCAGGGCACTGCGGGACAGCGAGTGTGAGCAGGGCACTGTGGGACAGCGAGTGTGGGCTCAGCACTGCGGGACAGTGAGTGTGGGCAGTGCACTGTGGGACAGCGAGTGTGGGCAGGGCACTGCGGGACAGTGAGTGTGGGCAGGGCACTGCGGGACAGCGAGTGTGGGCTCAGCACTGCGGGACAGTGAGTGTGGGCTCAGCACTGTGGGACAGTGAGTGTGGGCTCAGCACTGTGGGACAGCGAGTGAGGGCAGGGCACTGCGGGACAGCGAGTGTGGGCAGGGCACTGCGGGACAGCGAGTGTGGGCAGGGCACTGAAGAACAGTGAGTGTGGGCTCAGCACTGCGGGACAGTGAGTGTGGGCTCAGCACTGCGGGACAGCGAGTGCTGGCAGGGCACTGTGGGACAGCGAGTGTGGGCAGGGCACTGTGGGACAGCGATTGTGGGCAGGGCACTGCGGGACAGCGAGTGTGGGCTCAGCACTGTGGGACAGCGAGTGAGGGCAGGGCACTGCGGGACAGCGAGTGTCGGCAGGGCACTGCGGGACAGCGAGTGTGGGCTCAGCAATGCGGGACAGCGAGTGTGGGCAGGGCACTGCGGGACAGTGAGTGTGGGCTCAGCACTGCGGGACAGCGAGTGTGGGCAGGGCACTGCGGGACAGTGAGTGCGGGCGGGGCACTGCGGGACAGTGAGTGTGGGCAGGGCACTGCGGGACAGCGAGTGTGGGCAGGGCACTGCGGGACAGTAAGTGTGGGCTCCGCACTGCGGGACAGTGAGTGTGGGCTCAGCACTGCTGGACAGCGAGTGTGGGCAGGGCACTGCGGGACAGTGAGTGCGGGCAGGGCACTGCGTAACAGCGAGTGTGGGCAGGGCACTGCGGGACAGTAAGTGTGGGCTCCGCACTGCGGGACAGTGAGTGTGGGCTCAGCACTGCTGGACAGCGAGTGTGGGCAGGGCACTGCGGGACAGCGAGTGTCGGCAGGGCACTGCGGGACAGCGAGTGTGGGCTCAGCACTGTGGGACAGCGAGTGAGGGCAGGGCACTGCGGGACAGCGAGTGTCGGCAGGGCACTGCGGGACAGCGAGTGTGGGCTCAGCAATGCGGGACAGCGAGTGTGGGCAGGGCACTGCGGGACAGTGAGTGTGGGCTCAGCACTGCGGGACAGCGAGTGTGGGCAGGGCACTGCGGGACAGTGAGTGCGGGCGGGGCACTGCGGGACAGTGAGTGTGGGCAGGGCACTGCGTAACAGCGAGTCTGGGCAGGGCACTGCGGGACAGTAAGTGTGGGCTCCGCACTGCGGGACAGTGAGTGTGGGCTCAGCACTGCTGGACAGCGAGTGTGGGCAGGGCACTGCGGGACAGCGAGTGTGGGCTCAGCACTGCAGGACAGCGAGTGTGGGCAGGGCACTGCGGGACAGTGAGTGTGGGCTCAGCACTGCGGGACAGCGAGTGTGGGCAGGGCACTGCGGGACAGTGAGTGTGGGCTCAGCACTGCAGGACAGTGAGTGTGGGCAGGGCACTGCGGGACAGCGAGTGTGGGCTCAGCACTGCGGGACAGTGAGTGTGGGCTCAGCACTGCGGGACAGTGAGTGTGGGCTCAGCACTGCGGGACAGCGAGTGTGGGCAGGGCACTGCGGGACAGCGAGTGTGGGCAGGGCACTGTGGGACAGCGAGTGTGGGCAGGGCACTGCGGGACAGTGAGTGTGGGCTCAGCCATGCGGGACAGCGAGTGTGGGCAGGGCACTGCGGGACAGTGAGTGTGTGCAGGGCACTGTGGGACAGCGAGTGTGGGCAGGGCACAGTGGGACAGTGAGTGTGGGCAGGGCATTGCGGGACAGCGAGTGTGGGCAGGGCACTGTGGGACAGCGAGTGTGGGCAGGGCACTGCGGGACAGCGAGTGCGGGCTCAGCACTGCGGGACAGCGAGTGTGGGCTCAGCACTGCGGGACAGTGAGTGTGGGCTCAGCACTGCGGGACAGTGAGTGTGGGCTCAGCACTGCGGGACAGCGACGTGGGCAGGGCACTGCGGGACAGCGATTGTGGGCTCAGCACTGCGGGACAGCGAGTGTGGGCTCAGCACTGCGGGACAGCGAGTGTGGGCTCAGCACTGTGGGACAGCGAGTGTGGGCAGGACACTGCGGGACAGCGAGTGTGGGCTCAGCACTGCGGGACAGCGAGTGTGGGCTCAGCACTGCGGGACAGCGAGTGTGGGCTCAGCACTGTGGGACAGCGAGTGTGGGCAGGGCACTGCGGCACAGTGAGTGTGGGCTCAGCACTGCGGGACAGCGAGCGTGGGCAGGGCACTGCGGGACAGTGAGTGTGGGCAAGGCACTGCGGGACAGTGAGTGTTGGCTCAGCACTGCGGGCCAGCGAGTGTGGGCAGGGCACTGCGGGACAGTGAGTGTTGGCAGGACACTGCGGGACAGTGAGTGCGGGCTCAGCACTGCGGGACAGTGAGTGTGGGCTCAGCGCTTCGGGACAGCGAGTGTGGGCAGGGCACTGCGGGACAGTGAGTGTGGGCTCAGCACTGCGGGAAAGTGAGTGTGGGCTCAGCACTGCGGGACAGCGAGTGTGGGCAGGGCACTGTGGGACAGCGAGTGTGGGCAGGGCACTGTGGGACAGCGAGTGTGGGCTCAGCACTGCGGGACAGCGAGTGTGGGCAGGGCGCTGCGGGACAGCGAGTGTGGGCAGGGCACTGCGGGACAGTGAGTGTGTGCAGGGCACTGTGGGACAGCGAGTGTGGGAAGGGCACTGCGGGACAGTGAGTGTGGGCAGGGCACTGCGGGACAGCGAGTGTGGGCAGGGCCCTGTGGGACAGCGAGAGTGGGCAGGGCACTGCGGGACAGCGAGTGTGGGCAGGGCACTGCGGTACAGCGAGTGTGGGCTTGGCACTGCAGGACAGTGAGTGTGTGCAGGGCACTGTGGGACAGCAAGTGTGGGCTGGGCACTGCGGGACAGTGAGTGTGGGCTCAGCACTGCGGGACAGCGAGTGTGGGCTCAGCACTGCGGGACAGTGTGTGTGGGCTCAGAACTGCGGGACAGTGAGTGAGGGCTCAGCACTGCGGGACAGCGAGTGTCGGCAGGCACTGCGGGACAACGAGTGTGGGCTCAGCACTGTGGGACAGCGAGTGTGGGCAGGGCACTGCGGGACAGCGAGTGTGGGCAGGGCGCTGTGGGACAGCGAGTGTGGGCTGGGCACTGCGGGACAGCGAGTGAGGGCTTGGCACTGCGGGCCAGTGAGTGTGTGCAGGGCACTGTGGGACAGCGAGTGTGGGCTGGGCACTGCGGGACAGCGAGTGTGGGCTCAGCATTGCGGGACAGTGAGTGTGGGCTCAGCACTGCGGGACAGCGAGTGTTGGCTCAGCATTGCGGGACAGTGAGTGTGGGCTCAGCACTGCAGGACAGCGAGTGTGGGCTCAGCACTGCGGGACAGCGAGTGTGGGCTCAGCACTGCGGGACAGCGAGTGTGGGCAGGGCACTGCGGGACAGCGAGTGTGGGCAGGGCACTGCGGGACAGTGAGTGTGGGCTCAGCACTGCGGGACAGCGAGCGTGGTCAGGGCACTGCGGGACAGTGAGTGTGGGCAAGGCACTGCGGGACAGTGAGTGTGGGCTCAGCACTGCGGGACAGCGAGTGTGGGCTCAGCACTGCGGGACAGCGAGTGTGGGCAGGGCACTGCGGGACAGTGAGTGTGGGCAAGGCACTGCGGGACAGTGAGTGTGGGCTCAGCACTGCGGGACAGCGAGTGTGGGCTCAGCACTGCGGGACAGCGAGCGTGGTCAGGGCACTGCGGGACAGTGAGTGTGGGCAAGGCACTGCGGGACAGTGAGTGTGGGCTCAGCACTGCGGGACAGCGAGTGTGGGCTCAGCACTGCGGGACAGCGAGTGTGGGCTCAGCACTGTGGGACAGCGAGTGTGGGCAGGGCACTGCGGCACAGTGAGTGTGGGCTCAGCACTGCGGGACAGCGAGCGTGGGCAGGGCACTGCGGGACAGTGAGTGTGGGCAAGGCACTGCGGGACAGTGAGTGTTGGCTCAGCACTGCGGGCCAGCGAGTGTGGGCAGGGCACTGCGGGACAGTGAGTGTTGGCAGGACACTGCGGGACAGTGAGTGCGGGCTCAGCACTGCGGGACAGTGAGTGTGGGCTCAGCGCTTCGGGACAGCGAGTGTGGGCAGGGCACTGCGGGACAGTGAGTGTGGGCTCAGCACTGCGGGAAAGTGAGTGTGGGCTCAGCACTGCGGGACAGCGAGTGTGGGCAGGGCACTGTGGGACAGCGAGTGTGGGCAGGGCACTGTGGGACAGCGAGTGTGGGCTCAGCACTGCGGGACAGCGAGTGTGGGCAGGGCGCTGCGGGACAGCGAGTGTGGGCAGGGCACTGCGGGACAGTGAGTGTGTGCAGGGCACTGTGGGACAGCGAGTGTGGGAAGGGCACTGCGGGACAGTGAGTGTGGGCAGGGCACTGCGGGACAGCGAGTGTGGGCAGGGCCCTGTGGGACAGCGAGAGTGGGCAGGGCACTGCGGGACAGCGAGTGTGGGCAGGGCACTGCGGTACAGCGAGTGTGGGCTTGGCACTGCAGGACAGTGAGTGTGTGCAGGGCACTGTGGGACAGCAAGTGTGGGCTGGGCACTGCGGGACAGTGAGTGTGGGCTCAGCACTGCGGGACAGCGAGTGTGGGCTCAGCACTGCGGGACAGTGTGTGTGGGCTCAGAACTGCGGGACAGTGAGTGAGGGCTCAGCACTGCGGGACAGCGAGTGTCGGCAGGCACTGCGGGACAACGAGTGTGGGCTCAGCACTGTGGGACAGCGAGTGTGGGCAGGGCACTGCGGGACAGCGAGTGTGGGCAGGGCGCTGTGGGACAGCGAGTGTGGGCTGGGCACTGCGGGACAGCGAGTGAGGGCTTGGCACTGCGGGCCAGTGAGTGTGTGCAGGGCACTGTGGGACAGCGAGTGTGGGCTGGGCACTGCGGGACAGCGAGTGTGGGCTCAGCATTGCGGGACAGTGAGTGTGGGCTCAGCACTGCGGGACAGCGAGTGTTGGCTCAGCATTGCGGGACAGTGAGTGTGGGCTCAGCACTGCAGGACAGCGAGTGTGGGCTCAGCACTGCGGGACAGCGAGTGTGGGCTCAGCACTGCGGGACAGCGAGTGTGGGCAGGGCACTGCGGGACAGCGAGTGTGGGCAGGGCACTGCGGGACAGTGAGTGTGGGCTCAGCACTGCGGGACAGCGAGCGTGGTCAGGGCACTGCGGGACAGTGAGTGTGGGCAAGGCACTGCGGGACAGTGAGTGTGGGCTCAGCACTGCGGGACAGCGAGTGTGGGCTCAGCACTGCGGGACAGCGAGTGTGGGCAGGGCACTGCGGGACAGTGAGTGTGGGCAAGGCACTGCGGGACAGTGAGTGTGGGCTCAGCACTGCGGGACAGCGAGTGTGGGCTCAGCACTGCGGGACAGCGAGCGTGGTCAGGGCACTGCGGGACAGTGAGTGTGGGCAAGGCACTGCGGGACAGTGAGTGTGGGCTCAGCACTGCGGGACAGCGAGTGTGGGCTCAGCACTGCGGGACAGCGAGTGTGGGCAGGGCACTGCGGGACAGTGAGTGTGGGCAAGGCACTGCGGGACAGTGAGTGTGGGCTCAGCACTGCGGGACAGCGAGTGTGGGCTCAGCACTGCGGGACAGCGAGTGTGGGCTCAGCACTGCGGGACAGCGAGTGTGGGCAGGGCACTGCGGGACAGCGAGTGTGGGCAGTGCACTGCAGGACAGTGAGTGTGTGCAGGGCACTGTGGGACAGCAAGTGTGGGCTGGGCACTGCGGGACAGTGAGTGTGGGCTCAGCACTGCGGGACAGTGAGTGTCGGCTCAGCACTGCGGGACAGTGAGTGTGGGCAGGATACTGCGGGACAGTGAGTGTGGGCAGGGCACTGCGGGACAGTGAGTGTGGGCTCAGCACTGCGGGACAGTGAGTGTGGGCTCAGCACTGTGGGACAGTGAGTGTGGGCTCAGCACTGCGGTACAGCGAGTGTGGGCTTGGCACTGCAGGACAGTGAGTGTGTGCAGGGCACTGTGGGACAGCAAGTGTGGGCTGGGAACTGCGGGACAGTGAGTGTGGGCTCAGCACTGCGGGATAGCGAGTGTCGGCTCAGCACTGCGGGACAGTGAGTGTGGGCTCAGCACTGCGGGACAGAGAGTGAGGGCTCAGCACTGCGGGACAGCGAGTGTCGGCAGGCACTGCGGGACAGCGTGAGTGGGCAGGACACTGCGGGACAGCGAGTGTGGGCTCAGCACTGCGGGACAGCGAGTGTGGGCCCAGCACTGCGGGACAGCGAGTGTTGGCCCAGCACTGCGGGACAGCGAGTGTGGGCTCAGCACCGCGGGACAGCGAGCGTGGGCAGGGCACTGCGGGACAGCGAGTGTGGGCTCAGCACTGCGGGACAGCGAGTGTGGGCAGGGCAATGCGGGACAGCGAGTGTGGGCAGGACACTGCGGGACAGCGAGTGTGGGCTCAGCACTGCGGGACAGCGAGTGTGGGCCCAGCACTGCGGGACAGCGAGTGTGGTTCCAGCACTGCGGGACAGCGAGTGTGGGCTCAGCACCGCGGGACAGCGAGCGTGGGCAGGGCACTGTGGGACAGCGAGTGTGGGCAGCGCACTGCGGGACAGCGAGTGTGGGCTTGGCACTGCAGGACAGTGAGTGTGTGCAGGGCACTGCGGGACAGCGAGTGTGGGCAGGGCACTGCGGGACAGTGAGTGTGGGCTCAGCATTGCGGGACAGTGAGTGTGGGCTCAGCACTGCGGGACAGCGAGTGTGGGCCCAGCACTGCGGGACAGCGAGTGTGGGCTCAGCACTGCGGGACAGCGAGTGTGGGCCCAGCACTGCGGGACAGCGAGTGTGGGCTCAGCACCGCGGGACAGCGAGCGTGGGCAGGGCACTGTGGGACAGCGAGTCTGGGCAGCGCACTGCGGGACAGCGAGTGTGGGCTTGGCACTGCAGGACAGTGAGTGTGGGCTTGGCACTGCAGGACAGCGAGTGTGGGCTCAGCACTGTGGGACAGTGAGTGTGGGCTCAGCACTGTGGGACAGCGAGTGTGGGCTTGGCACTGCAGGACAGTGAGTGTGGGCTTGGCACTGCAGGACAGCGAGTGTGGGCTCAGCACTGTGGGACAGTGAGTGTGGGTTCAGCACTGTGGGACAGCGAGTGTGGGCTTGGCACTGCAGGACAGTGAGTGTGGGCTTGGCACTGCAGGACAGCGAGTGTGGGCTCAGCACTGCGCGACAGCGAGTGTGGGCAGGGCACTGCGGGACAGCGAGTGTGGGCTCAGCACTGTGGGACAGTGAGTGTGGGCTCAGCACTGTGGGACAGCGAGCGTGGGCAGGGCACTGTGGGACAGCGAGTCTGGGCAGCGCACTGCGGGACAGCGAGTGTGGGCTTGGCACTGCAGGACAGTGAGTGTGGGCAGGGCACTGCGGGACAGCGAGTGTGGGCAGGGCACTGCGGGACAGTGAGTGTGGGCTCAGCATTGCGGGACAGTGAGTGTGGGCTCAGCACTGCGGGATAGTGAGTGTGGGCTCAGCACTGTGGGACAGCGAGTGTGGGCAGGGCACTGCGGGACAGCGAGTGTGGGCAGGGCACTGCGGGCCAGTGAGTGTGGGCAGGGCACTGTGGGACAGCGAGTGTGGGCTGGGCACTGCGGGACAGTGAGTGTGGGCTCAGCACTGCGGGACAGCGAGTGTGTGCAGGGCACTGCGGGACAGCGAGTGTGGGCAGGGCACTGCGGGCCAGTGAGTGTGGGCAGGGCACTGTGGGACAGCGAGTGTGGGCTGGGCACTGCGGGACAGTGAGTGTGGGCAGGGCACTGCGGGACAGCGAGCGTGGGCAGGGCACTGCGAGACATTGAGTGTGGGCTAGGCACTGCGGGACAGCGAGTGTGGGCAGGGCACTGCGGGACAGTGAGTGTGGGCTCAGCACTGCGGGACAGTGAGTGTGGGCTCAGCACCGCGGGACAGCGAGTGTGGGCAGGGCATTGCGGGACAGCGAGTGTGGGCAGGAACTGCGGGACAGCGAGTGTGGGCTCAGCACTGCGGGACAGCGAGTGTGGGCAGGACACTGCGGGACAGTGTGTGTGGGCAGGGCACTGCGGGACAGCGAGTGTGGTCTCAGCACTGCGGCACAGTGAGTGTGGGCTCAGCACTGCGGGACAGCGAGTGTGGGCAGGGCACTGTGGGACAGCGAGTGTGGGCTGGGCACTGCGGGACAGTGAGTGTGGGCTCAGCACTGCGGGACAGCGAGTGTGGGCTGGGCACTGCGGGACAGCGAGTGTGGGCTCAGCACTGCGGGACAGTGAGTGTGGGCTCAGCACTGCGGGACAGCGAGTGTGGGCTGGGCACTGCGGGACAGTGTGTGTGGGCAGGGCACTGCGGGACAGCGAGTGTGGGCTCAGCACTGCGGCACAGTGAGTGTGGGCTCAGCACTGCGGGACAGCGAGTGTGGGCAGGGCACTGTGGGACAGCGAGTGTGGGCTGGGCACTGCGGGACAGTGAGTGTGGGCTCAGCACTGCGGGACAGCGAGTGTGGGCTCCGCACTGCGGGACAGCGAGTGTGGGCAGGGCACTGCGGGACAGCGAGTGTGGGCTCAGCTCTGCGGGACAGCGAGTGTGGGCTCAGCACTGCGGGACAGCGAGTGTGGGCAGGGCACTGCGGGACAGCGAGTGTGGGCTCAGCACTGCGGGACAGCGAGTGTGGGCTCAGCACTGCGGGACAGCGAGTGTGGGCAGGGCACTTCGGGACAGCGAGTGTGGGCAGGGCACTGCGGGACAGTGAGTGTGGGCTCAGCACTGCGGGACAGCGAGCGTGGGCAGGGCACTGCGGGACATTGAGTGTGGGCTAGGCACTGCGGGACAGCGAGTGTGGGCAGTGCACTGCGGGACATTGAGTGTGGGCTAGGCACTGTGGGACAGTGAGTGTGGGCTCAGAACTGCGGGACAGTGAGTGTGGGCAGGGCACTGCGGGACAGTGAGTGTCGGCTCAGAACTGCGGGACAGTGAGTGTGGGCAGGGCACTGCGGGACAGTGAGTGTGGGCAGGGCACTGCGGGACAGTGCGTGTGGGCAGGGCACTGCGGGACAGCGAGCGTGGGCAGGGCACTGCGGGACATTGAGTGTGGGCTAGGCACTGCGGGACAGCGAGTGTGGGCAGGGCACAGTGGGACAGTGAGTGTGGGCTCAGCACTGCGGGACAGTGAGTGTGGGCAGGGCACTGCGGGACAGTGAGTGTGGGCTCAGCACTGCGGGACAGCGAGTGTGGGCAGGGCACTGCGGGACAGCGAGTGTGGGCAGGCACTGTTGGATAGCGAGTGTGGGCGCCAGCACTGCGGGACAGCGAGTGTGGGCAGGGCACTGTGGGACAGCGAGTGTGGGCTCTGCACTGCGGGACAGCGAGTGTGGGCAGGGCACTGCGGGACAGTGAGGGTGGGCCAGCACTGCGGGACAGCAAGTGTGGGCAGGGCACTGCGGGACAGTAAGTGTGGGCTCAGCACTGTGGGACAGTGAGTGTGGGCTCAGCACTGCGGGACAGCGAGTGTGGGCTCTGCACTGCGGGACAGTGAGTGTGGGCAGGGCACTGTGGGACAGTGAGGGTGGGCCAGCACTGCGGGACAGCGAGTGTGGGCAGGGCACTGCGGGACAGTGAGTGTGGGCAGGGCACTGTGGGACAGTGAGTGTGGGCAGGGCACTGTGGGACAGTGAGTGTGGGCTCAGCACTGCGGGACAGTGAGGGTGGGCCAGCACTGCGGGACAGCGAGTGTATGCTCTGCACTGCGGGACAGCGAGTGTGGGCAGGGCACTGCGGGACAGTGAGTGTGGGCAGGGCACTGCGGGACAGTGAGTGTGGGCAGGGCACTGTGGGACAGTGAGTGTGGGCTCAGCACTGCGGGACAGTGAGTGTGGGCAGGGCACTGTGGGACAGTGAGTGTGGGCTCAGCACTGTGGGACAGCGAGTGTGGGCTCAGCACTGCGGGACAGCGAGTGTGGGCAGGGCACTGCGGGACAGCGAGTGTGGGCAGCGCACTGCGGGACAGTGAGTGTGGGCAGGGCACTGAGGGACAGCGAGTGTGGGCTCAGCACTGCGGGACAGTGAGTGTGGGCTCAGCACTGCGGGACAGTGAGTGTGGGCTCAGCACTGCAGGACAGCGAGTGTGGGCAGGGCACTGCGGGACAGCGAGTGTGGGCAGCGCACTGCGGGACAGCGAGTGTGGGCAGGGCACTGCGGGACAGCGAGTGTGGGCTCAGCACTGCGGGACAGCGAGTGTGGGCTCAGCACTGTGGGACAGTGAGTGTGGGCTCAGCACTGTGGGACAGTGAGTGTGGGCTCAGCACTGCGGGACAGCGAGTGTGGGCTTGGCACTGCGGGACAGTGAGTGTGTGCAGGGCACTGTGGGACAGCGAGTGTGGGCTGGGCACTGCGGGACAGTGAGTGTGTTCTCAGCACTGCGGGACAGTGAGTGTGTTCTCAGCACTGCGGGACAGCGAGTGTGGGCAGCGCACTGCGGGACAGCGAGTGTGGGCTCAGCACTGCGGGACAGCGAGTGTGTTCTCAGCACTGCGGGACAGTGAGTGTGTTCTCAGCACTGCGGGACAGCGAGTGTGGGCTCAGCACTGCGGGACAGTGAGTGTGGGCTCAGCACTGCGGGACAGCGAGTGTGGGCAGGGCACTGCGGGACAGCGAGTGTGGGCAGGGCACTGCGGGACAGCGAGTGTGGGCTCAGCACTGCGGGACAGCGAGTGTGGGCAGGGCACTGCGGGACAGCGAGTGTGGGCAGGACACTGCGGGACAGCGAGTGTGGGCTCAGCACTGCGGGACAGCGAGTGTGGGCTCAGCACTGCGGGACAGCGAGTGTGGGCAGGGCACTGCGGGACAGCGAGTGTGGGCAGGGCACTGCGGGACAGTGAGTGTGGGCTCAGCACTGCTGGACAGCGAGCGTGGGCAGGGCACTGCGGGACATTGAGTGTGGGCTAGGCACTGCGGGACAGCGAGTGTGGGCAGGGCACTGCGGGACAGTGAGTGTGGGCTCAGCACTGCAGGAAAGTGAGTGTCGGCAGGGCACTGTGGGACAGTGAGTGTGGGCTCAGCACTGCGGGACAGTGAGTGTCGGCAGGGCACTGTGGGACAGTGAGTGTGGGCAGGGCACTGCGGGACAGTGAGTGTGGGCAGGGCACTGCGGGACAGTGAGTGTGGGCAGGGCACTGTGGGACAGTGAGTGTCGGCAGGCACTGTTGGATAGCGAGTGTGGGCGCCAGCACTGCGGGACAGCGAGTGTGGGCAGGGCACTGTGGGACAGCGAGTGTGGGCAGGACACTGTGGGACAGTGAGTGTGGGCAGGGCACTGTGGGACAGTGAGTGTGGGCTCAGCACTGTGGGACAGCGAGTGTGGGCTCAGCACTGTGGGACAGTGAGTGTGGGCAGGGCACTGTGGGACAGTGAGTGTGGGCAGGGCACTGTGGGACAGTGAGTGTGGGCAGGGCACTGTGGGACAGCGAGTGTGGGCTCAGCACTGTGGGACAGTGAGTGTGGGCAGGGCACTGTGGGACAGCGAGTGTGGGCAGGGCACTGCGGGACAGCGAGTGTGGGCTCAGCACTGTGGGACAGTGAGTGTGGGCAGGGCACTGTGGGACAGTGAGTGTGGGCTCAGCACTGCGGGACAGCGAGTGTGGGCAGGGCACTGCGGGACAGTGAGTGTGGGCTCAGCACTGCGGGACAGCGAGTGTGGGCAGGGCACTGCGGGACAGCGAGTGTGGGCAGGGAACTGCGGGACAGCGAGTGTGGGCTCAGCAATGCGGGACAGCGAGTGTGGGCTGGGCACTGTGGGACAGCGAGTGTGGGCAGGGCACTGCGGGACAGCGAGTGTGGGCTCAGCACTGCGGGACAGCGAGTGTGGGCTCAGCACTGCGGGACAGCGAGTGCTGGCAGGGCACTGCGGGACAGTGAGTGTGGGCAGGGCACTGCGGGACAGCGAGTGTGGTCAGGGCACTGTGGGACAGCGAGTGTGGGCAGGGCACCTCGGGACAGTGAGTGTGGCAAGGCACTGCGGGACAGCGAGTGTGGGCTCAGCACTGCGGGACAGTGAGTGTGGGTAGGACAATGCGGGACAGTGAGTGTGGGCAGGGCACTGCGGGACAGCGAGTGTGGTCTCAGCCCTACGGGACAGTGAGTGTGGGCAGGGCACTGCGGGACAGCGAGTGTGGGCTCAGCACTGCGCGACAGTGAGTGTGGGCAGGGCACTGCGGGACAGTGAGTGTGGGCAGGGCACTGCGGGACAGTGAGTGTGGGCAGGGCACTGCGGGACAGCGTGTATGGGCTCAGCACTGCGGGACAGTGAGTGTGGGCAAGGCACTGCGGGACAGCGAGTGTGGTCTCAGCCCTACGGGACAGTGAGTGTGGGCAGGGCACTGCGGGACAGCGAGTGTGGGCTCAGCACTGCGCGACAGTGAGTGTGGGCAGGGCACTGCGGGACAGTGAGTGTGGGCAGGGCACTGCGTGACAGTGAGTGTGGGCAGGGCACTGCGGGACAGCAAGTTTGGGCAGGGCACTGCGGGACAGTGAGTGTGGGCAGGACACTCCGGGACAGTGAGTGTGGGCAGGGCACTGCGGGACAGTGAGTGTGGGCTCAGCACTGCGGGACAGCGAGTGTGGGCAGGGCACTGCGGGACAGTGAGTGTGGGCAGGGCACTGCGGGACAGTGAGTGTGGGCAGGACACTCCGGGACAGTGAGTGTGGGCAGGGCACTGTGGGACAGTGAGTGTGGGCTCAGCACTGCGGGACAGTGAGTTTGGGCAGGGCACTGCGGGACAGTGAGTGTGGGCAGGGCACTGCGGGACAGCAAGTGTGGGCAGGGCACTGCGGGACAGCAAGTGTGGGCAGGGCACTGCGGGACAGCGAGTGTGGGCAGGGCACTGCGGGACAGTGAGTGTGCGCTCAGCACTGCGGGACAGCGAGTCTGGGCTCAGCACTGCCGCCGCAGTTTTTCTCATGATGTGGAGATGCCGGCGTTGGACTGGGGTGAGAACAGTAAGAAGTCTTACAACACCAGGTTAAAGTCCAACAGGTTTGTTTTGAATCATTAGCTTTCTGAGCACTGCTGCTTCCTCAGGTGAGGAAGGAGCAGTGTTCCGAAAGCTAGTGATTCAAAACAAACCTGTTGGACTTTAACCTGATGCAGTTTATATCCGCAGGGTGGAATTTTACGAAATGCTTGCAAATTGTTGGTTCCAGTGAAAAATACTGGCTGCCAATCTCACCGAATATTCAGCCTCTTTAACAAAATTATTTTTTCCATGTGATTCACGCTACGCTCATCGCGCTCGCCTCTGAATAGCTCGCCCGGGAATACGTAATCTCTGCAATCAGCGGGGAGTTGCTTTTAAACGCCTTCCCAGCCCGAGTCCAGGCAGGGGGTTGGCTGTCAGGAAAACAGCACCAAGACGTTTGCAGGGAGCTCTCACCAAACCTCTGAATGGTGTTGAGCAGAGACGTGACAGCCTCTATCTGTGATTGGCATCCATCAACCAAGACATCCATCAACCAAGGTCACTACCCCGCCTGGGAGGCTGTGGCCATGATAGTGCGTTCCAGCTCGTCCATAAGAGGATGGTGAAACAGCATTGGAAGAAGGTGAAGAACCTTCATCGTGCAGCCAGGGTAAATCTGCCTCCTGATGTCTCCCGTTGCACCCCTTAACACATCCATCACACCTCCACGGTGATCTCTCAACAGCCACCTCACGGGGCCCCAACACTTGACAAGCCCCCGTGGCGGAAGGCGTCAGCTCCATGGTGCAGATCTTCAACTGCAAGGGACAGGAACGAGTGGGAATCCACCAGTGTCAGCGCCAGAGGACAGGGGGTCTTCTCGATCTCACTCCAGCTCTCCCTCTATCCCATGGAGGAGCCCATGAACCCCTGGGCACCCGAACGGACGAGGATAGGCAGGAGCAAGCCTGGGGACTTCCACCCAGGAGACCTTGGGGATTTCCAGCCCATCTGACAGCCTCCTCCCTGCGAGGGACACACCTTCAGCCCCCACACCACGGAGGGCAGGTCAACACCACCCATGCAACCAGAATGTTGGCCTGGAACCTCAAGGTCCAGGCCCTGCCCGGGGACCTCCGCCAAGGTCATCTCAGGTAACAGGGTGTGGGTGGCACCCTCTAGAGGGTGTGGCTAAACCTAAACATCAGGAGAGATAAGTCACCATTGTAATAATGCTCTTGTAAAAATCACTTTGTTCACCCTCACAGATCCTCCATGCTGTTGTTTCATGGCGGCAAACTCCGCAAACACCCCCCCCCCCTCCCACCCCCCGCCCCCCCGGCGCACACTCGGCACTTCAGCCCTTGAGTGTGCGCATGGACACCGCATGCACCCTCTTCAGGGACACCTGGCCGCGAATATAGTCACAGACGAGGGGCAGACAGTCGGGTCAGATGACCCCTTCGATTGCTCACTGCCTAGGCCTGTTGGTGGCAAGTTTGGCCAGGTCGAGGGGCATGTTCATGAGGAGGTCCTCCTCCTTCCCCGCCCTTCTCTGCGCCGGCTGCCCCTCAGTAGCGTGGGACTGAAGTGGAAAGAAAACTGCTTCCAAAGGGTTAACAATTGAGTGCTGATCAGTTTCACACTCATGCATTTCTTTGACTCTTACCAACTTTTACAGATGCACCATAGAAAGCATCCTATCGGGCTGCATCACAGCCTGGTATGGCAACTGCTCGGCCCAGGACCGCAAGAAACTTCAGAGAGTCGTGAACACAGCCCAGTCCACCACACAAACCTGCCTCCCATCCATTGACTCCATCTACACCTCCCGCTGCCTGGGGAAAGCGGGCAGCATAATCAAAGATCCCTTCCACCCGGCTTACTCACTCTTCCAACCTCTTCCATCGGCAGGAGATACAAAAGTCTGAGAACACGCACGAACAGACTCAAAAACAGCCTCTTCCCCACTGTCAGCAGACTCCTGTATTCCCCTCTTATGGACTGAACTGATTACTACTGCAATCCTGTCTGCTTCACCTGATGCCGGTGTCTATGTATTCACATTGTGTACCTTGTGTTGCCCTATTATGTATTTTCTTTCCATGTACTAAATGATCTGTTTGAGCTGCTCGCGGAAAATACTTTTCACTGTCCCTCGGTACACGTGACAATAAACAAATCCAAATCTGACTGAATCGGCACAATTGACTCACCACGGTAGGGTCAGCGAGCTGATGAGGCAACTGGCTTCTCCTTGAGGCAGGTGAGGCATAGTAGATGCATGTGAAGCCTGCAATAATGTCAACGTTATCCTCAGAGCGCACCCTAACTCCCAGCTCGCAAACCTTCCAAGTGGAACAGCCAGCCCCCCCGGACACTACTCCCTGACATCCCCGCCTCCATAACCAGTGGCCTTGAACCGCCAGACATCTCCTGCCCTCAGACATTGCAGTGTTGCCTGCGTGTGGGAGGGTGGGGGGAGGGCGGGCGGGGGGGGGAGGGGGGTTCATTCCCACTCCCCCATGTGATGGTCTTCAACCCTCGCGAGGTTGGAAAATACCCCGTGTCCCCCAGACTGCCCATTCAGCTTGGCCTTTCATGGGACCCCACCCGACGAGTTCGCAACCTGCTCCCACCCACTTTCCAGCCGCCTCTCTCAAAGGGCAATCTCTCAGCGGTGATATTACCACAAGCCCACCCTGGGAGAAACGGGAAGCGCTGCCTGAAAACCTGCCGCCAGGCCCCTTTAAACCTAGAGGCTCGTAGACATCAAGGGCGCTGTGGCCTACGAGCGACCGCACCCCCAAGATGCCAATACTGAACCCCACCGCCCAGGCGTGTTGAACCTATCTGGGTCACTCGCATCCCCTCCGCCCGCCCCCTCTGTCACTTACACCCTGGATGGTAATGGCGACGTGAGCGCTTAGGTTGCATGGTGTTTGGGTGGCACTGGATAAGCGACAAGGTCCATTTCCCAGTGGAAATCAGCGCAATAATTTGCAGCATGAACTAAAGAACGAGTACCCAGGAAGTAAACAACGTGGGGCTGGATTCACCGTTTCAGAGACTGCCGACGCTGGCGTGGGAACTGGCGTTTTACGACGGCATAATTGGCACCGAACCCTCATCGATCCTGAAACCAGTGAGGGGCTAGCAGTCGTGCCAAGTAAAACTCCCGGCTCCCTTGATATAAACGCCTGGAGAATTGCCGGGTCCGTAGCCGTGCATGCACACAGTGACGACCTGCAGCGGTCGCACCGTAAAACATGACACTGCCTGTGCGTGGACCCGACCTTTCAAATAGTGCCCCTCTAGCCACCCCTGGCCACCTCGCACCAGTCCCCCCAGCCCGCTGGAAGCCCCCGCCCCCCCGGCCAGCAGCACGATTCCGCCCGACCGTTGATGACGCTGGGCACAGTCCGCAGCCGCCATGCCAGGTTCCCGACTGCTGAGACCACACATCCACCGCACGGTCGGGGACACGGTGTAGCGCACAAAGACTCCGAGAGACGAATAGAGTGAAGTCGATGAGGCTTTATTAAGCGTGTCTGTTCCCCAGCAGCTCGATAGTAAACTGGCCTGCGGGGGAAGACACCGGCTTCTTATCCTCCGCCTTCAGGGCGGAGCTTGAGGTCAACGGCCAACCAGGACCCGGGATCTGTCAGCCAATGACATTAGGGCTTCCAGTCCCACATGACCCCCAATACATACTACCACATTCACCCCTTGTCAAAAATGAACCCGGCGGGGTGATGCTTCGTATGGTGGTAAGGGTTTACAGGGCTGGTCCTGGGAGGATAGAACATTCACATGGTAGTACAGTATTGGACAGTTTCGTCCTGTTGCAACTATTTACAGAGGGTATAGGAAAAAAAACAAAATGTTCTTGTGAACAGTCCATCTGTGTTTTACATCGACGCCACGAGTCGGTCGGGCGGTCTGGTCGTCCGTGTCGATCGCCTCGGCCCCGGCGGTGGTGGTGGTGCCTGTACCGGTGTTGTCGCCTCCAGGAGCCGTACAGTTTCAGCTGTCGGTGCAAAGGGGAGGGGGACTGATCCTCCTGGGAAGGGGGCGGTCGCGGGGTGCGGCGGTGGCAGGAAGGGGGGCGGTTGGGTTGATGGTGTCGCGGGGGTGTGCGTGGTGCCGGCGGGCGCCAGATCCCGCAGGGAGACCGTGTCCTGTCGGCCGTCGGGGTACTCCACGTCGGCGTACTGGGGGTTTGCGTGGAGGAGGTGAACCCTTTCGACCAACGGGTCCGCCTTATGTGCCCGCACATGCTTTCGGAGCAGGGTGGGTCCTGGGGCCGCCAGCCAGGTCGGCAGCGACGTTCCAGAGGAGGACCTCCTAGGGAAGACAAGGAGATGCTCGTGAGGCGTTTGATTAGTGCTTGTACATAATAACGACCGGATGGAATGGAGAGCGTCCGGGAGGACCTCCTGCCACCGTGAAACTGGGAGATCCCTGGACCGTAGGGCCAGTAGGACGGCCTTCCAGACCGTGCCGTTCTCCCTTTCTACTTGCCCGTTCCCCCGGGGGTTGTAGCTGGTCGTCCTGCTTGAGGCTATGCCCTTGCTGAGCAGGAACTGGCGCAGCTCGTCACTCATGAAAGAGGACCCTCTGTCGCTGTGGACGTATACGGGGTAACCGAACAGTGTGAAGATGCTGTTCAGGGCTTTAATGACTGTGGCTGCGGTCATGTCGGAGCAGGGAATGGCAAAAGGGAAGCGGGAGTATTCGTCCACTACATTAAGAAAATATGCGTTGCGGTCGGTGGAGGGGAGGGGCCCTTTGAAATCGAGACTGAGGCGTTCAAAGGGGCGGGAAGCCTTAATCAGGTGTGCTCCATCTGGCCTGAAAAAATGCGGCTTGCATTCCCCGCAGATGTGGCAGTCCCTTGTGACTGTACGGACCTCCTCTAAAGAGTATGGGAGATTGCGGGACTTGATGAAGTGGTAAAACCGAGTGACCCCCGGGTGGCAGAGGTCCTCGTGGAGGGTTTGGAGGCGGTCAATTTGTGCGTTGGCACATGTGCCGCGGGATAGGGCATCGGACGGCTCGTTCAGCTTTCCGGGCCGGTACAAGATCTCATAGTTGAAGGTGGAGAGCTCGATCCTCCACCTTAAGATCTTGTCATTTTTAATTTTGCCCCGCTGTGCATCATCGAACATGAAAGCTACCGACCGTTGGTCAGTGAGGAGAGTGAATCTCCTGCCGGCCAGGTAATGCCTCCAATGTCGCACAGCTTCCACTATGGCTTGGGCTTCCTTTTCCACTGAGGAGTGGCGGATTTCTGAGGCGTGGAGGGTTCGGGAGAAAAAGGCCACGGGTCTGCCCGCTTGGTTAAGGGTGGCCGCTAGAGCTACGTCGGAGGCGTCGCTCTCGACCTGGAAGGGGAGGGACTCGTCGATGGCGCGCATCGTGGCCTTTGCGATGTCCGCTTTGATGCGGCTGAAGGACTGGCAAGCCTCTGTCGACAGAGGGAAGGTCGTGGTCTGTATTAGGGGGCGGGCCTTGGCTGCGTACTGGGGGACCCACTGGGCGTAGTACGAAAAGAACCCCAGGCAACGTTTCAGGGCTTTTGGGCAGTGCAGGAGGGGAAATTCCATGAGTGCGCGCATACGTTTGGGGTCGGGGCCTATTATCCCATTGCGCACTACGTAGCCCAGAATGGCTAGCCGGTCGGTGCTAAAAACGCACTTGTCCTCGTTGTACGTGAGGTTCAAGGCTTTGGCGGTCTGGAGGAATTTTTGGAGGTTGGCGTCGTGGTCCTGCTGATCGTGGCCGCAGATGGTTACATTGTCGAGATACGGGAACGTGGCCCGTAACCCATGTTGATCAACCATCCGGTCCATCTCCCGTTGGAAGACCGAGACCCCGGGCGAAATTCTCCGTTATCGGCGGAAACTCCGCCGATCGGCGCAAAAAACGGCGCAAATCCCACTTGCGTCACGTCATAAAAATGGGCCGATAGTCTGCGGCCCGAAATGGGCTAGCAGCGACGTAACGGGATCCGCGCTTGCGCAGTGGTTCACGCCCTGCAGCGTCATACGCGCTGCACGGCGTGACGGCTCATAAGGCCGCGCAGCTCCCCCCCACCCGACCGGAACAGCCGACCGCAACACCCGACTTGATGGCTGGCCGTCGCTCAGCCCCGAGGTTCGAGTCACGCGATGTGGAGGCGCTCCTGGATGCGGTGGAGCAGAGGAGGGACGCCCTGTATCCCGGGCACGGCCGCAGAGTTGCCCCACGCCACAGCCGGTGTCTGTGGAGGGAGGTGGCAGAGGCCGTCACCGCTGTGGCCCTAACACCACGGACAGGCACCCAGTGCCACAAGAAGGTGAACGACCTCGTCAGAGCAGGCAGGGTGAGCGTCCCCCATATCCCCCATATCCCCTCTCCCCCAAATCCCCCCCTCCCCCATATCCCCCCCTCCCCCATATCCCCCCTCCCCCATATCCCCCATATCCCCCCTCCCCCATATCCCCCCTCCCCCATATCCCCCCCTCCCCCATATCCCCCCTCCCCCATATCCCCCCTCCCCCATATCCCCCCCTCCCCCATATCCCCCCTCCCCCATATCACCCCTCCCCCATATCCCCCATATCCCCCCTCCCCCATATCCCCCCTCCCCATATCCCCCATATCCCCCCTCCCCCATATCCCCCATATTCCCCCCTCCCCCATATCCCCCTCCCCCATATCCCCCATATTCCCCCCTCCCCTATATCCCCCCTCCCCCATATTCCCCATATCCCCCCCTCCCCATATCCCCCCTCCCACATATCCCCCCTCCCCCATATCCCCCATATCCCCCTCCCCCATATCCCCCCCTCCCCCACATCCCCCCTCCCCCATATCCCCCCTCCACCATATCCCCCATATTCCCCCCTCCCCCATATCCCCCATATCCCCCCTCCCCCATATCCCCCATATCCCCCCTCCCCCATATCCCCCCCTCCCCCATATCCCCCATATCCCCAAGTGAATCCAGCCCTAACCTTAACCTCTGCAATGCACGCGCAACCGATGGCGTGCATTCATATACCTGCCTAACACTGTTGCCTTTTACCCCTGCCACCACCCCCCCACCCCCCAGGAGAAGCGCGCACACAACAATAGGGAGCATGTGAGGACTGGAGGAGGGCCCGCTGATGAGAGGCCACTGACCGTACACGAGGAAAGGGCCCTGGAACTGGCTGGCGGACCTGAGGACCGGGAGGTTGCTGATGCAGAGGTCGGGGCCCCACGAGCAAGTGAGCCACCAACAGCCCGTCCCCATATCCCCCCTCCCCTATATCCCCCTCTCCCGTATCACCTGATCACTGCCTGATGTCTAACCATGCATGCTTCATTGTGTATCGCAGGACCAAACGTCCAGGCACCCATCCCCGCAGATGCAGACCGCCCGCAGGATGCCCCTCGGAGACCACGGGAGACGGAGAGACCCGCACCCTCCAGCATGCGACGCCCGCAGGATGCCCCTCGGAGACCACGGGAGACGGAGAGACCCGAACCCTCCAGCATGCGACGCCCGCAGGATGCCCCTCGGAGACCACGGGAGACGGAGAGACCCGAACCCTCCAGCATGCGACGCCCGACGGATGCCCCTCGGAGACCACGGGAGACGGAGAGACCCGGACCCTCCAGCATGCGACCCCCGCAGGATGCCCCTCGGAGACCACGGGAGACGGAGAGACCCGGACCCTCCAGCATGCGACGCCCGCAGGATGCCCCTCGGAGACCACGGGAGACGGAGAGACCTGGAGCAACAGGGAGACGACACCCCCGTCACGTGCGGGAGCGACCACCCAGCGATGAGGGGGGCAGCCACAGGCCCCCGTCACATCCGAGCCTGGACACCACTACCCAGGACACCACTATCCAGGACACCCCTACCCGGGACACCACTACCCAGGACACCCCTGTCATGGTATTCAAACACACACATCATGATAGACACACCAACAGACAAATCAGAACACACAACACCACAACCAATGACAGAAAGATATAAAAGCACAGACACGACCCCCGGTGGTCAGTATTAGCTGCAGAGGAGAACCAGGACACATCTATTGCCAAACACACTCAGGGAGACAGCACGTGCAGAGTATCCAGAACAAACTGTATTATAAGAGTTATAATAAAATAGAGTTGTACCACATACAACTGTGTTGGCTCATCTGTGCACCAGAGCACCCAACACCACATGGTACAGGAGTGGATCGATACCTGCCGGCATACCTCAGTGTACAGAGACAACCAGCAGTGCCCAGGCATGATGTACGAGCTCCCGGTTCCGCAGGCGCTCCAGTGCCACGGCGACCTCCGCGAAAACTGGCGGCGATTCCGGCAAAATTTCGAATTGTTCCTGGTGGCAGCTGAACTCAAAGACCTGGATGATAAGGAAAAAATTGAATTTCTCCTCACCGTCGCCGGTGCAAGGGCAAGAGAAATATTCAGAAGGTTCAGGTTCTTCAGGAGGCAGCAAAGGCACGATTACCAGGCAGTCCTGGACAAATTCTCCAAGTACTGTGAAGAAAACGCAATCCAATCGGCAAGTAAAGGTAAGAAAAGCTGCAGTACTCACCTCGTGGCTGGGATCCCGGAGCCCGAAATCCCGGGCCTGAGAAAAGGCTGGGTCGAGGTCGGCGGCCATCTTGCTAAAGGTATAACGCTATCACAGTTGCGCGAGAAGTGCGCAGAACCGGAAGTTTCGTTTGCGCATGCGCGAGATGCTGCGCATGCGCAGTCAAGAAAACGGCCATCGGTAAAGGAACAGCGATCTGAGCATGCGCAGTCGCTTCCTACGTGCTACATACCGAGCGTCAGGATGTCAGAGGCCCCAGACTGCACCAATTTAAAAGGGAAATGTCCCAAATCCAATTTAAAAGGGAAACGTCCCAAATCAAAAAAACAAAAATCTGTTAAAGCTGTAAAACAACCTTCCCTCACCTGGAATGACAGCACAGTGCCGCAAATTGACCCAGGAGATGAATTTGACCTCCGAAGAACCCTCCGACAAGCAGTTACCTACGCACAAGCCGATGATTCCGACCTCGAATACTTCGATGACGATCTTTACAGTGTTTCCGGACCTCGCGAGCCCAATGATAGCTCCGTGGTCCTATATGACTATGACTCGGACGAACCTTTCGTGTTGCACATTGGCGGCCCCCACATTGAATCCGACGCAGATGCGGATTCATTTTTCGGATTTGAGGATCTTCAATCCAGCAGATATGACGTTCCAACTTATCAGTACCGGATGATGCTGCAGCCTGACATTAACAGACAGGGAGCGGTGCAAGCACACGGAGAGTGCCCTACTGCCACACAGAGCGTGGTCCACGTCCCGCTCAACGTTCCCGACTCTATGAAAGAAGACATGCAAGACTCCAGAGTGCAGTCCTCGCATGAACCAGAAGTGACTCCAGTGTCACAAGCTTCCACAGCAAGCTCGTGGACAGACTCCACAATTGCAGAAATGCAAGACTCCAGAGCGCAGTCCTTGCACGGACAAGAAGTGACTCCAGTGTCACAAGCCTCCACAGAGAGCTCGTGGACAGCCTCCACGATAGAAGCAACGCAAGACTCCAGAGCGCAGTCCTTGCACGAACAAGAAGTGACTCCAGTGTCACAAGCCTCCACAGAGAGCTCGTGGACAGCCTCCACGATAGAAGCAACGCAAGACTCCAGAGCGCAGTCCTTGCACGAACAAGAAGTGACTCCAGTGTCACAAGCCTCCACAGAGAGCTCGTGGACGGACTCCACGATGGAAGGAACGCAAGACTCCAGAGCGCAGTCCTTGCAGGAACAAGACCATGAGGGTCTAGCAACCTCTCCTGACCAACCAGCGGCAGACGATGCAAGTCTGCCATGCTCACGTGAACAGCAAGAAGGCTATAACAGCCTACCATGCTCCACTACACAGCAGCATGACCATGACGGTCTCTCATGCTACAATGAAGGGCACAGCGCTGAAGACTGTTCAAGCCCAACTGAAGACAAGCCAAAGGAATCGCCTCGTCCAAACCCGAAGAAAAAAGGTTTATGCGCTGACCTTCAGGATCATTGTAGCCGAACAGAGATTAATAATGCTGCACGGCCACAGAAGGATGCTGAGGATTTGCTAACGAAATTAATTGAATGTTTAACTTGCAAGGAGCAGACTGAGAATTGCCAGTGTTTTAGTACGGATCGAAAAAATGGACAAGACATTGATCCTCAGGTAATGGAAATAACACAACCTGAATCATATCTACAGCAGGGACAAATGTCTCCCTTCAACACAATGCCGCAAAATCCCAACTTCGGAGACCAGCAGTTAGTCAGTAATGACTCTTCAAACCTTGAGGGGAACATTAATTGCATTGAACCTATACACACTCCACTGATTATTGAGCAGAACATTGGAGCAAGAATCCTGAGGACACCGACATCGAGTAGCCAGATAACGAATTTAAAACCCACAGCAGTTTCAAGTGAACCAAGTGTGCTTTCCACTAATGGTGAAGATGCAGATAAGGTCGACCCGATTATCCATTGTACCACACTAACCCCAGTGATTAAGCAGTTATGTATGGGGAGTATAATGTGGGCAATTGAGAACAGTAAAAGAGAGACTGTGACCATGCCAGTCCCAGCAAAATCAGACCCAGAGACCATGAAGGCATGTACATTAAACAAAGTTACATATGAGGTACCTGAGAAGAAAAGTGAAACGGAATGTTCTTTGGAAAATGGTACAATGTCGATAGAAACAGTGGATCCTATATTCGAGACCATACATATGGGAGAATTTGGGGGTAATAAACAAGGTTCTGCAATGTCTGGGGGAAGATTTAAAGTTCCAAAGAAGAAAAGCCCAAATGAAGGACAATGGCAAGACAATGACAGTCCACCGACATGGTGTGCACCACCAGATGAAAACTCTGACAATTTACCCAACCCTAGTGAACAGCAAGCTGCTAATGACGATCTATCCACGGGATGTGAGACGAGTGACGACAGCATCCCACTTCCCATGCAAAAGGTGCAAGGTGACAGACCTCGCCTAGTGCGTACCGAGGCACTCGACGATCATGGTGGGACCACTGACGACTGCGGTGGCGGCGCACCGCTTCCACCCTCGATGGCTCGAGCCTCTCCACTGGTTGGTGCATTCCTGCATGTTCCGACTCCAGAAGTGCAGCTTCAGGGAATCTCGGCTGCCTCCAGTGAACCTGTTGGGACTCCGGACGGGGGGCATCGACGGAAGGCAGACCGGACTCCAGATGGGGAGCAGCCAAGCGCCGACTCTGATTTGCGCACGCCAGACCTTGCTCCGG
Source organism: Scyliorhinus torazame (assembly GCF_047496885.1). NCBI lineage: Eukaryota > Metazoa > Chordata > Chondrichthyes > Carcharhiniformes > Scyliorhinidae > Scyliorhinus > Scyliorhinus torazame. Next base: position 7,276,670 of record NC_092709.1, read on the forward strand.
ACGGGCGGTGTCGCGGCCTCGGTGATGGCACGCTCAGGGTGACGGCAGATGCCACGGCGACAGGGAATGGATCGCGTGGCAGTCCCACTGGGTCGGCAGTGGCAACCAGCACCGGCGGTCCAAGATGGACACACCAATTCGCGCCATCGCCAGACGTTGATGCGAGCAACAATTCTCTCTCCAAGGCGACATGCTTCGACGTTTCTCTGCGGAGTCGCCCTTCCGGCACAGCAGGTGGCCGGAACCAGCGTACACGGTCTCGGCCAACTTCCACATCTGGCACAGTCATCGCCTTGCATGATATTAGTGATGGTGCTACTTCGATGGCAACGACCCATCGGCTACAAGATGCCGTCCACCATAAACATAAAAAGAAAACAGACTCCACCTTGTTCCTGGCATGCAGGGCGGATGGATTGGTGCGTAGGCGCAATCAGCGGGCTTTGTGCCGCCTTCCACGCTCGCAACTGCACCGTACGCACACGCCGGATCCTCCACTGGTTCCCAAGGATGACTTCGTGGAGATGCCACGGATCATGCCCCTTCCATCGCCACCAGAACCAAATCTCCACAGCTGAACCGGCTTGAGGACCAGCCCATTCTTGAGGCGGTCACCCATTAGACTGGACTTATAACGCTGTTCATACGTTCAAAAAGTCAAACACTTCTGTATTATAACCTGTTGTTGTTTATTGTTCCAGATATCGTCTGACCGGACCAATGTTCAAGTTTTTTTTTTTCTCTCGCATCCAAGTTTTGTTATGGTACAACCTTGTTAGTGTGACGCACCCGACATCGCCCCATGTAAATAGTTACGTCATAAACACACGCTGTACACAACACACACACACACTCTTAGATGCACTCACGACACAATTATATTTATAACCACGTAGGCACTTATCTTTGTAAAAAGGGGGGATGTCATGATATTCAAACACACACATCATGATAGACACACCAACAGACAAATCAGAACACACAACACCACAACCAATGACAGAAAGATATAAAAGCACAGACACGACCCCCGGTGGTCAGTATTAGCTGCAGAGGAGAACCAGGACACATCTATTGCCAAACACACTCAGGGAGACAGCACGTGCAGAGTATCCAGAACGAACTGTATTATAAGAGTTATAATAAAATAGAGTTGTACCACATACAACTGTGTTGGCTCATCTGTGCACCAGAGCACCCAACACCACAACCCCTACCCGGGACACCACTACACAGGACACCCCTACCCGGGACAGCACTACCCGGGACAGCACTACCCGGGACAGCACTACCCGGGACAGCACTACCCGGGACAGCACTACCCGGGACAGCACTACCCAGGACACCCCTACCCGGGAAGACGAAATACCGGACAGTGACTCAGAGTGGATGGGTGGAGACGAACCCCCACCCCAAAGTGCCATGGACTCAGAGTGGGACGAAGAGCACGACACAACGCCACTGCTGTCACCAACACCCTCCACCATCGCAGAAACACTCACCACGGTTGGGCACTTTAGTGATGAGGCGTCTGGTACACTCACTGGTGCGCACAACACAGCCGTCCCGGTACAGCAGGTGGAGGTAGGAGCAGCAGAGGGACCGGGCGGTCGGAGGGCAGCCCAGGCCAAGCGAACATCTGCCGCCCAGATGGATCCCGGGTTCCTGCAGTTACCACACCCACACATAGATCCTATGCAACCACCGACACGGAGACGAGCGAATAGGGTGATGGGTGGCTTGCGGCGGCTGCGGTCGCAGGTGGAGGAGTCCACCCGCGTCCAGAAGCTAGGAGTGGTCCCGGTCATGCGTGCCACCCAGGCTGACACCGCACGGGTGGCGTCCGCGGTGGAGGCAATGGGTGCGACGGTGTCAGACATGGGGAACGGTTTGCGAGGCCTGGGGCCTTCCATGCAGGCGGCGTCTGTGGCCCAGAAAATGGCTCCCCTCTCACAGGAGGCCATGAGCCAGTGCCAGCGCCAGATGGCAGAGGCGCTCAACGCCATAGCCCAGTCTCAGCACGCCATAGCCCAGTCTCAGCAGGCCATGGCCCAGTCTCAGCAGGCCATGGCCCAGTCTCAGCAGGCCATAGCCCAGTCTCTGCAGGCCATGGCCCAGTCTCTGCAGGCCATGGCCCAGTCTCAGCAGGCCATCGCTGAGGGCATCGACGCCAGTGGCCATGTGCGAGCTGGCGTCGCACTGTCGCAGACAGGGTTCGACAACCCCCTGGGCTCCATGGCTGCAAACCTGCAGACCCCTGTCGATACCAGCACGGGCCTCCAGGACTGGCAGCGCCAGATGTCGGGGGCGCGTCGGATGGCCAGTCCGTTCGCATCCCCCACCCATGTAGAGGCCTGGGGGCCATCGGGCACCCCGAGGGAGGAGGAGGTGGTGTGGTCCGTCCCGGCTCCCTCTGTAGGGGAGGTCCCGGTACACCGCGACACCTCGGACTCCCCCCCTTCCGTCCCAGGTGCATCGGGTGGGCAACGGGCAGGACAGGCTGGCAGCTCGCCATCCCAGTCGCCCGGGCCGCAGCCTGGCCCATCTAGGCCAGGACGCCCCAGGAAACGGCCGCCAAAGGGATCCAGTGTCAGAGGGCAGGAATCACAGGAGTCCACCTCCAGTTCTGCTGTACCGTCTGGGGAACCACGTAGACGTAGTCAAAGGGCCCGTAAGGCCAAACAATTAGACACTGAGTAAGTTGGCACGGGTGCAGGGCACAGATGAGTTTTAGGCGCTAGGGCACGTGCATGAACTCCTTTGGTTATTAAAGTCAATGTTACACCTACCGAAGCTGCCTTTGTGCTCTGTCCAAAGTGTGCGGGCGTGTCATGTACGTTGAGCGCAAGTGTGTGTGTGACGGGTGGTCTTACCTCAGCCCCAGGTGAGTCTGCCCCCTTCCCCCTGGGCCGCCATCAACATCCCCCGGGCAGAGGACGGGACCGTGCGCTGCAGTGTCACAGCCGCATGCAGGGATGGTCCGGGTGGATGGTGGTACTGTGGCCATGGGTCAGACATAGTCCAACGATGTAGAGCCAGGAGCTCATCGGAGGCGGGTTGTCATCATTCTCCATGGCCTGCGATAGACACGCGTCCACCCGCAACTGGGTGAGCCCGGCCCGTTGTGCCGCCGGTGGATCGGCAATTGGGAGTGAGGGGGTGGTGTGCATGCGGGTGGGGTGTGTGGGGTTGGGGAGGGGGGTGAGGGTGCTGGGTGGGTGGATGGGTGGGGGGTGTGGGTGGTCGGCTGTTGTCATGGTGTGCGGTCTGTGGCCATACTACCCGATTCCCACGCCCATCTAGTCAGTGAAGCGGGCGTCTATCAGTCTGTCCCGTGCCCGCTGGGCCAGCCGGTAACGGTGGACAGCCACCCATCTGTGTCTACCCCGTCTGCCCTGACCATTGCCCCCATCCCCCTCATCTGGGGAGGACTGGGCCTCTTCCTGCTGCTCCTCCACTCCGCCCTCCTCTGCCTGTGGCACATCGCCCCTCTGCTGGGCTATGTTGTGCAGGACGCAGCACACCACAATGATGCGGCCGACCCTATCTGACCGATACTGGAGGGCGCCCCCCAGAGAGGTCCAGGCACCTGAAACGCATCTTCAGCACGCCAAAGCACCTCTCGATCACTCCCCTTGTCGCTACGTGGGCATCATTGTAGCGGTTCTCCGCCTCATTGCGTGGCCTCCGTATAGGCGTCATCAGCCACGATCGCAATGGGTAGCCCCTGTCGCCCAGCAACCAGCCCCTCAGCCGGGGATGGCGTCCCTCGTACATGCCGGGGATGGATGACCGCGACAACACGAATGAGTCGTGTACACTGCCTGGGTGACGGGCGCAGACGTGCAGGATCATCATGCGGTGGTCGCAGACCACCTGTACGTTCATCGAATAGGTCCCCTTCCTATTAGTGAACACGGCCCTGTTATCTGCAGGTGGCCGCACGGCGACGTGCATCCCATCGATCGCGCCCTGGACCATGGGGAACCCGGCAATGGCAGAGAAGCCCACGGCCCGGGCATCTTGGCTGGCCCGGTCCACGGGGAAGCGGATGTAGCGGTGCGCCATGGCATAAAGGGCATCTGTCACTGCCCGGATGCACCGATGTCTGCGATATGCCGGACAGGTCCCCACTCGGTGCCTGGAATGACCCCGTTGCATAAAAGTTCAGGGCCACCGTAACCTTGACGGACACGGGGAGAGGGTGTCCCCCGCCAGTGCCACGCGGTGACAGGTGTGCCAGCAGGTGGCAGATGTGTGCCACGGTTTCCCGGCTCATCCGGAGTCTCCTCCTGCATTCCCGGTCCGTGAGGTCCTGGTATGACTGCCGGGGCCGGTACACACGGGGCGCCCTCGGGTGCCTCCGTTGCCGTGGGGCCGCGACGTCCTCCTCCCCCTCCTCGGCCTGTCGGTCAGGTGTCCCTCCAGCCTGGGCGGCTGCCGCCTGCCCCTCTGCGGCAGCCTGCGCCGCCTCTCTGGCACGCTCCTCCTCCTCCTCCTCCTCCTCCTCATCCAGGGCAACATAGACATGAGCGGCTGCCACCACGGCGGCCAACATCGCTGGATGGTCTGAAAACATGACGGCCTGGTGGGGGGGAGGGGAACGACGACATGTCATCATTGCCCATATCCCCTCCTCCCCCCAGCCAGGTGGCATGGACCGCATGGGTCCAACTGTTGGAGGCTGGCACCTGGCCAGGTGGACCAACTCATTTGCCCTCCCATCACCCACCCCGGCACGGACCCCCCCCCCCCCCCAACCTCCACCCCGGCACGGACCCCCTCCCCAACACCCACCCCAGCACGGACCCCCCCCAACCTCCACCCCGGCACGGACCCCCTCCCCAACCTCCACCCCGGCACGGACCCCCTCCCCAACCTCCACCCCGGCACGGACCCCCTCCCCAACCCCCAACCTCCACCCCAGCACGGACCCCCCCCAACCTCCACCCCGGCACGGACCCCCTCCCCAACCCCCAACCTCCACCCCAGCACGGCCCCCCCCCCAACCTCCACCCCGGCACGGACCCCCTCCCCAACCCCCAACCTCCACCCCAGCACGGACCCCCCCCCAACCTCCACCCCGGCACGGACCCCCTCCACAACCCCCAACCTCCACCCCGGCACGGACCCCCTCCCGGCACTCCCCCGGAGCCCAGCCTACTCTAACCCCCCCCCGCCGCACACACACACAAGCCGAGACACACCTCTCCTCAGGCAATCAGTCTGCGGCCACGCCATTTCCTGCCCAGAGCCAACCCCCCAGGCCGTCACTCACCTCCTCGCTGGTCGGCGTGAGCCTGGAGCACCGGGTCACGCCGATGAAAAGGAGGTTTGATTCACGTCGACGTGAACGGTCATCACGTCGACGGGACTTCGGCCCATCCGGAAGGGAGAATATCGGCAGGCCGAAAATCGGCTGCCTTGCGCAGACCCGTGACATTCTCCGCGGCAGCGGCGCCATTAACGCCCCGCCGACTTTTCTCCCTTCGGAGACTTCGGCGGGGGCGGGGGCGGGATTCACGGCAGCCAACGGCAATTCTCCGACCCGGCGGGGGGTCGGAGAATGACGCCCCCCGTTTGTGACGCCAAAAGGGACCCGTAGGAAATGGTATAATCGCCCGTCTGCCTCGAAGGCTGTGTACTTGCGGTCACTTGGGCGGATGGGGAGCTGATGGTAGGCGGACTTGAGGTCCACGGTGGAGAAGACTTTATACTGGGCAATCCGATTGGCCATGTCGGATATGCGGGGGAGAGGGTACGCGTCTAGTTGTGTGTACCTGTTGATGGTCTGGCTATAGTCAATGACCATCCTTTGTTTCTCCCCTGTCTTCACTACTACCACCTGCGCTCTCCAGGGACTATTGCTGGCCTGGATTATGCCCTCCTTTAGTAGCCGCTGGACTTCGGACCGAATGAAGGTCCGGTCCTGGGCGCTGTACCGTCTGCTCCTAGTGGCGACGGGTTTGCAATCCGGGGTGAGGTTCGCAAACAAGGACGGGGGTTGCACCTTGAGGGTAGCGAGGCCGCAGATAGTGAGTGGGGGTATGGGGCCGCCGAATTTAAACGTAAGGCTCTGTAGATTACATTGGAAATCTAATCCCAGCAAGGTGGGGCACAGAGTTGGGGAAGGACGTTAAGTTTGTAGTTTTTGAACTCCCTCCCCTGCACCGTTAGGGTAACTATGCAGAATCCCTGGATCTGTACGGAGTGGGATCCTGCAGCTAGGCAAATCTTTTGTGCGTTGGGATAGGTGGTCAAGGAACAGCGTCTTACCGTGTCGGGGTGTATAAAGCTTTCCATGCTCCCGGAGTTGACTAGGCATGGCGTCTCGTGGCCGTTAATTAGGACCGTTGTCGTCGTCGTCTGGAGTGTCCGGGGCCGAGCCTGATCGAGCGTAACCGAAGCGAGCCGTGGTTGTACCAGTGGGGTGGGGTCCGTTGTTGCCGTCCAAGATGGCGTCGGGGATGGACAAAATGGCCGCCCCCATACATCGCACGTGGCTGGGGGGTCACAAGATGGCGGCGGGGGTGGACAAAATGGCCGCTTCCATGCGTCGTACAGGTCGGGGGCGGTCCAAGATGGCGGCGCCCCTCCTCCCCTCGTGGTGGTCGGGACCCAAAATGGCGGCGTCTGCGGGTCGCACAACGGCGCCCCTCCTCCCCTCGTGGTGGTCGGGACCCAAAATGGCGGCGTCTGCGGGTCGCACATGGTGTGCTGGGGGGTCTGGGGAGCGCTAGGACCGCGAGCGCTAGGACCGCGCGGAGCTCCCTCACCGCGAGCGCTAGGACCGCGAGCGCTAGGACCGCGTGGAGCTTCCTCACCGGGGACAGCGGTGGTCGTGGCCCAAGTCGGCGCGCCGGCAGGTCAGGCGTGGGGCCGCGAGCGCAAGGAGCGCGAGGAGCTCCCTCACCGGGGACAGCGGTGGTCGGGGTCCAAGTAGGTGGCGCCGGCGGGTCAGGCATGGGGCGCGGGACGGGGGTGAGGGTGGCGTTAGGGACGCGAAAAACCCCCTCCTCTCCGTGGAGAGTGTTGGCCGGGACCCAAAGCGGTAGCGCCGGCGGCGGGTCGTACATGGGCTGCGGGGAGGGGGGTTGGGGAGCGTAGGCAGCGTGCAGGGCTCCCAGTTCTCCCGGGACCGCGGTGGTCGGGAACCAGAGCGGCTGCGCCTGCGGGTCGCACATGGCGTGCTGGGGGGGTTGGGACGCATAGACTGCTTGTAGGGCTCCCTGTGGCCCCGGGACGGCGGCGACCTCGCGGGATCGGCACACCACCGCATAATGGCCCTTTTTCCCGCAGCTTTTGCAGATGGCTGCGCGGGCCGGGCAGCGCTGTCGGGGGTGTTTCGCCTGGCCGCAGAAATAACAGCGGGCGCCCCCGGTGCGACTCGGCGTTTGGACTGCGCGAGCCTGTGGGGTGTCCGGGGGCGGGTAGGGGGTTTGCCGCGACGGGTACGTACGGGGCCCAATGGTTTGCCGCGCGGTCGGGGCCGTAGGCGCGGGTATTACGCGCGGCCACATCTCGGGAGGCTGCTAGGGCCCGTGCCTCTGAGAGTCCTAGCGACTCTTTTTCTAGAAGTCTTTGGCGGATTTGGGAGGATTGCATACCTGCCACAAAAGCGTCGCGCATTAACATGTCCGTGTGTTCGTTTGCGTTCACCGACGGGCAGCTGCAGGCTCGTCCCAAAATCAGCAGCGCGGCGTAGAACTCGTCCATCGATTCTCCGGGAGCTTGCCGTCTCGTCGCGAGCTGGTAGCGAGCGTAGATTTGGTTAACTGGGCGAACGTAGAGATTTCTCAGTGCTGTGAACGCCGTCTGGAAATCGTCGGTGTCTTCGACGATACCACACACGGTCCATTGGTGGCGGAGCATCGGGGAGGGCCTTCAGGTGACGCTACAACGCCGTTCCAACGGTGTGCGCCGTGCGACGCCATGACGCCATTTCAGAGGGGGAGGAGGATTAAAACCGGCGTCAGAACTGGCGCCGCCCCCGATCTCGGCGTCGGAAGGGATTTTTGCCCGATTACGATATCAGCGTCAGAGAACGGTGACTCCCACCCCGTAATCTATTTATTTGCAATCTTCAATCGTACACTAAAGCATAAATTAAAGTATTAAATAATAATATCTAGGCATGGATTCCAGATAGATTCCCAATTGATTCCTGTTGGTAAAATGATTTGTATTTGGGGAACATCTTCTATTCTAGTCAGTCGAGCATTCGGTTGGTAGAATGTTGGATAACACAAAGCCGACTGTATAGAAAAACAGGCCATTCGGCCCAACTAGTCCATGCTTGTGTTCTGCTCCACGTGAGCCTCCTCCCACGCCTCCACATCTCACCCTATCATCATCCTCTTCTATTCTTTTTCTTCCTCATGTATTCATCCAGCTGCCCGGTAAATATATCAATCAGGGAATGGAGGGTATAAAGCGGGGAAGTGGAGTTGAGGATTATCTCCGATTAGTCATTGATCTCAGTGCAGAGTGGTGCAGACTGACTGGGCTGAATGGTCTACCTCTGACCGTACTATCTTCCAGTCTATTCATCTCGACCGCTTCCCATGGTGACCAGGTCCACCCTCTGGGTGAGACCTGAATTTCGGATTTATTAGTGGCTGTCTGATGTTTTTATGCATTTTGTCGGATGCCTGAAGTGGTTAAGTGTGAGACGTGTGTTCAAGTCCAGGCGTGCGTTGCTGCATTCTTGGGTTCTGACCGATCTAAATTATTCAACGTGAAGCGGAAGCCCGGTGGGATGTGAAGGAAACAGCAACGAATTGGAATGTGTGACACACTGAATGAGCGAAAAGGAACCCATTATGAAATCCACTTGTGGCAGGGAGCTTGCCAGAACATCTAGTCCTCTGAGGAATGTAGAATTGTGAAAATTTGGGCAAAGTAGATGGAGCAGAACAAAGAGAGGTTGCAAATAGCTTCCTTGACCTTCAGAAGCTATTTGCGTAACTACAAAATAAAGAAATAATTTGCATCTATACAGCGTCTTCCACAACATCAGGCCAAACCAAAATACTTTACGGCCAGTGCTGTACTCTACTTTAATGGAGGGGCATGTAGGGGTTAATGTAGGGTCTGGTTTAGCACGTGGGCTAAATAGCTGGCTTGCAATGCAGAAGAAGGCCAGCAGCGCGGGCTCAATTCCTCGTACCGGCCTCCCCGAACAGGCGCCGGTATGTGGTGCCTAGGGGCTTTTCGCAGTAACTTCACTGAAGCCTCCTTGTGACAATAAGAGATCATTATTAATATGTGTGAACGGTGGCACAGCAAGATCCCACAGCCGACAACGTGATCATTTCCATTTCAATTTCACTTTATTCCCCAGACGGCAGTTAATTTTGGGTACATAGCTCATGTGTCAAAAAAAAATACACATAAATGAATAGCAACACTATAAGAACACCGATTACCCTGTTACAATGGCCCAACTTTCATTAAAATCAATATTAAAAATATTCCGATGCATTAAAATAATCAGTCAGCGAGTCTCACCCTGAGTACTTATCTTGATCCAGACATCAAAATTCCTGAGAGAATGGCGTAAGTTCAGGGATGGATTTGTCCTGTATCTGAGGAATTGTAACCTTTTCTCGGAACACAACCATACTGAGACAGGGAGAGATTCCCATTGTTCGTGATACTCTTTACTTTGGTCAATCACCATCTCATTGGTTTATTTTGGTGTTGTTTGAGGGGGAAATGTTGGCCGAACACCCATTCGCGTCGTGCCATGGGATCTTTTCACACCCAAGAGAGGAAACGAGCCTCAGTTTAATCCCTCCTGCAAAGCAAATAGTTCTGATGCTTTTGGGGGTTAAGCCTGTGACTCGAAACGGGAAAATGTTTAAATCCAGGTCATTAAAATGTTGCAGTCAGGTACACAAAATAGTCAAAAGTGTTCAGGGAACATTCGTCTTTATACTAGAGGATCGATAAAATAAATAAATAGGAGAAGTGTTACACCCATGATGCACAATCAATACTCTTGAGTCCACGTGGAGTCATATCGATTCAGCTTTAATCAGATAGAACTGTACCCAGCAGCGATGTTACAGAAGTGAAGGCTGCTGGGACGGCATTGGTTCTTATACCCCGCCTCTGAGGGCGGGGCTATGTACATTCCCCAATGGTAGACCCCGCGGTCTAGCCAATGGTCATTCCTCCCTCAGGCAATACCTGGTGTTACCACAACCAGTCCTTCAAAGCCCTGGGCCAGAGTTTTATGCCACCCCCCACCCCCAGCCCCCACCCCCTCCAGCAGGTTCTGAGGTAGGGGGGGAGAGGTAACATTGAGTGGACAGATTCCTTTCGGCATCACGCCTGTCCGAATCTGGCCACAATTTTACAATGGGGTGGGCAGGCAGGGTTCAGGTGGCAGACCTGCCCTTGACCCACTTAACGGTCACTGTTACATACCCTGTCCCGCGGCACATGCGCCAGCGCGCAAGATGACCGACTTTGGGCTATCCACGAAGACCTCTGTCGCCCGGGGGTCACCCGGCTTATCCACTTTATTAAGGCCCGCAATCTGCCCTTCTCCACCGAGGAAGTCAAGGCAGTGACCAGGGACTTCCAGGTCTGCGCGGAGTGCAAACCGCACTTCCACCGGCCAGACAAGTCCCGCCTGGTAAAGGCCCCGGCCCTTTGAGCGCCTCAGCATGGACTTCAAAGGGCCCCTCCCCTCCACCAGCCATAATATATACTTTCTAACCGTCGTCGACGAGTACTCCCGCTTCCCCTTCGCAGTCCCCTGCCCCGACATGGCCTCGGCCACTGTGATAAAGGCACTGCACAGCATCGTCACACTGTTCGGTTTCCCTGTTTACGTCCACAGCGACCGGGGTACATCGTTCATGAGCGATGAGCTGCGTCAGTACCTGCTCAGCAAAGGCATCGCCTCGAGCAGGACTACGAGCTATAACCCGCAGGGAAATGGGCAGGTGAAGAGGGAGAACGCGACGGTATGGAAGGCCGTCCTTCTGGCCCTCCGGTCTAGAAGTCGCCCGACCCCCCCCCCCCCCCCCGCTGGCAGGAGGCCCTCCCCGACGCCCTCCACTCCATTAAATCACTCCTCTGCACAGCCACGAATGAGACCCCTCACGACCGTTTGTTTGTATTCCCCAGGAAGTCCATCTCTGGGGTCTCGCTTCCATCTTGGCTGACAACTCCGGGACCTGTCCTTCTCCGGAGGCACATGAGGAGCCATAAGACCGACCCCCTGGTCGAGAGGGTCCAACTGCTGCACGCCAACCCCCAGTATGCCTACACCGCGCACCAGGACGGATGGCAAGATACGGTCTCCCTACTGGACCTGGCGCCAGCTGGTTCCCCTACCAACACGCCCACCCTCCTCCCGCTGCCTACCGCCACCCCCAGAGGCCCTTACGCCACCCTGGGTCTCCTGTATTGTCCCACACCGACACTGCCACCACCCATCACCCCGCTGCTTACCCCCACCCCCCAACCGTCTCCGACACGCCGGACTGAGGCCAAGCTCCAGACTCAATGCCCCCGGAGTCACCATCTGTAACAACCGTGCCCGCCGCATCGCCAGAGCTGAGGAGGTCTAAAAGAACGATCCGGCCTCCAGACAGACTGAATATTTAATGACCCCACGTCACCCCCGCTGGACTTGATTCTTTTAACAGGGGGTGAATGTGGTGAATGTATTCACCTAATGCATGAGCTGTCTGTATAATGATCTGACCTATGACCTGGAAGGGATGATACGGTCTACTTCCAGGTACTGTACTGGAACCCCAATGGGCTCCGCCTCTGGCTCCGCCCTCACCGGGACCATATATAGATCGGTCTCACCCCCACATCCAAAGATGTGCAGGATAGATGGATTGGCCACGCTAAATTAACCCTTAATTGGAAAAAAAAATGAATTTGGTACTTTATATTAAAAAAAAGAATTGTTTTTGCCTGACTCAGTCACGTCATGGTTTGCAATTGCAAAGATTAGGGACGATTACTTATTGCAACAGAGCAATTGTTAAAAGGGTGTATTTTCTTTGGGTTATACAGACAGCACCAAATTACTGGGCTGCACCAGTCATTCCTCTGCCAAGGGTGGAATTAATTTTGTTTGCCGTTGAGTTATGGCTGTGCCCAGTCCACACGCGGAAAACTGAAATAAAGTGATAAAAACATTAAACACAACGGGTGCTGGAAATGCTCAGTAGGTCAGGCAGCATCTGTGGAGAGAAACAGTTCGGCTCATGAGATTTACAGTTCTGGGGCGAAATTCTCCCGAAACGGCGCGATGTCCGCCGACTGGCGCCCAAAACGGCACCAATCAGACGGGCATCGCGCCGCCCCAAAGGAGCGGAAGGCTCCGCATCCGAGCCCCAACATTGAGGGGCTAGGCCGACGCCGGAGGAATTTCCGCCCCGCCAGCTGGCGGAAACGGCCTTTGTTGCCCCGCCAGCTGGCGCGGAAATGACATGTCGGGGCGGCGCATGCGCGGGAGCGTCAGCGGGCGCTGAAAGATTCCCGCGCATGCGCAGTGGTGGGAGTCTCTTCCGCCTCCGCATGGTGGAGACCGTGGCGGAGGCGGAAGGGAAAGAGTGCCCCCACGGCACAGGCCCGCCCGCGGATCGGTGGGCCCCGATCGTGGGCCAGGCCACCGCGGGGGCACCCCCCGGGGTCAGATCACCCCACGCCCCCCCAGGACCCTGGAGCCCGCCCACGCCGCCTTGTCCCGCCGTTCAAAAGGTGGTTTAATCCACGCCGGCGGGACAGGCAATTTATCGGCGGGACTTTGGCCCATCCGGGCCGGAGAATCCAGCGGGGGGGCCCGCCAACCGGCCCCGCCGAATATCCGGTACCGGAGACTTCGGCAACCGGCGGGGGCGGGATTCACGGCAGCCCCCGGCGATTCTCCAACCCGGCGGGGGGTCGGAGAATGACGCCCCTGGTGTAAGGCCGTCGATCCTCTGCACCCCCCTCCCTCCCTCTCACTCTCCCTCCAGGCAGATTCTCCCTGTCCGGTTAGGTGTTTTCCAGCAGGGTTGATTTTTATTTCACTTTTGTTTTACTGTCGGTTAACAGAGCAGAGCTGGATTTCAGCGAGAAGCAATCGAGCTAACAATGGATGAAGTAATTGCGAATTAATCCCAGCCTCATTCAAAGGTGCATTCACTTTCCTTCTTTTGAACCCTTTGTCAGTTGCGTCACATCGGAAACGGTCCAAGGCTTTGCTACATTGTGTAATCCGCTGTTACGTTGAAGGTAAGGATCGAAGCCCCAGTCTTGGTCGGAGGGTTAGGGGACTTCCATTCGCCGATTCAAAGCTAATTCACATATTGAAGTAGCTGCCTGAATAACATGGGACGTACGTGGGGACACACCTTTGGGTGGCGCGGAGTAAAGCGTCGATGCAGATCTGATTACTGGATCAAATTGACCATTTCTGTGTGTAGCATTCTCTGATCCAGCTCAGCATCCATCCAGCCAACAATTTACAGATTCGTAAAACTCGAATCTGACTTCACTTCTGTTCCTTGCCAGTTTGCTGGTGTGTTTATTCGCTCAGTTAGTATCGCTCTGTAAGTCACAAAGCTTTGTGGTTAAGGTCCACTTGGGGATGATATGAGCACAAGGGGCTGGTTTAGCACACTGGGCTAAATCGCTGGCTTTTAAATTAGACCAAGCAGCCAGCAGCACGGTTCAATTCCCGTACCAGGTGCCGGAATGTGGCGACTAGGGGCTTGTCACAGTAACTTCATTTGAAGCCTACCTGTGACAATAAGTGATTTTCATTCATTTCATTTCAAGCTCTAGGTTAGGGTCGGTGCTGCATTGCGGGAGTGCTGCATTCTCAGAGGTGATGTCTGCTTGTTCCGGCGGGTGTAAAAAATAATTAAACAGCTTCCCTGCAAAGTGATTGCGGGCTATACTTCCAACACACTTATTGACTGTGAAGTGCTCTGGCGCATCTTGAAGTCATACGAGGTGCATAATTGTATGTTTTTCTCTTCCTTTTCCCAGTGGATCTCAACTCTTCTTTGGGATTTCCCATTGCCAACACAGCCCTCACCACCGCCACAAACAAACATCCAGGAACAATCAGGAATGGGAGGAGATAATCTTAAACGTAGAGTTGAGCAAAGAGTCCGAGGGGTCTACAGCACAGACAAGGCCCTTCGGCCCAAGGTGCCAGTGCTGGTCAACAACAGCCACCGAATTATTCTAACCCCCATTTCCCAGCACTTGCCCCATAGCCCTGTCTGCCCTGGCATCGCAAGTGCACATCTAAATACTTCTTAAATGTTATGAGGGTCTCTGCCTCCACCACCCTTTCCGGCAGTGAGTTCCAGACCCCCACCACCCTCTGGGTGAAAAGGTTTTTCCTCACATCCCCTCTAAACCTCCTGCCCCTCACCTTAAATCTCTGCCCCCTGGTCATTGATCCCTCCACCAAGGGGAAAGGTTTCTTCCTGTCTACTCTATCTGTGCCCCTCATAATTTTATACATCTCAATCATGTCCCCCCTCAGTCTCCTCTGCCCCAAGGAAAACAATCCCAGTCTATCCAATTTCTCCTCATAACTAACACTCTCCAGCCCAGGCAACATCCTGGTAAATCTCCTCCGCACCCTTTCCAGTGGCTATCACATCCCTCCTATAATGTGGAACTCTAGCTGTGGCCTAACTAATATTTTATACAGTTCCAGCATAACCTCCCTACTCTTAAACGCTATGCCTCGGCTAATAAAGGCAAGTATACCATATGCCTCCTTAACAACTATATCCACCTTAAGGGACGGGTGTACATGCACACCAAGGTCCCTCTGATCCTCGGTGCTTCCCAGGGTCCTGCCGTTTATCCTGTATTCCCCGGCCTTGTTTGTCCTGCCCAAGTGCATCACTTCACACTTATCCGGATTGAATTCCATTTGCCGCTGATCAGCCCATCTGACCAGCCCGTCTATATCCCCCTGTAATCGAAGACTAGCCTCCTCACTATTTACCACCCCACCAATTTTCATATCATCCGCGAACTTACTGATCAACCCTCCTCCATTCATATCTAAATCATTTATATAAACCACAAACAGCAAGGGGCCCAACACTGATCCCTGCGGGACCCACTGGACACAGGCTTCCTGTCAGAAAAACACCCCTCGACCATCACCCTCTGCTTCCTGCCACTCAGCCAATTCTGGATCCAATTTGCCAAATTTCCTTGGAACCCATGGGTCTTACCTTCGCTGTCAGTCTCCCGTGTGGAACCTTATCAAAAGCCTTGCTGAAGTCCACATAGACTATGTGAAATGCATTTCCCTCACCTACACACCTGGTCACCTTGTGGAAAAACTCAATCAAGTTGGTCAGACATGACCTCCCCTTAACCAAACCACGCTGACTGTTCCTGGTTAATCCTGGACTCTCCAAATGCAAATTAATTCTATCTCTCAGAATTACTTCCCCACCACTGAGGTTAGACTGACCGGCCTGTAGATTCCTGCTTTATCCCTTCCTCCCTTCTTGAATAATGGAACCACATTAACTATCCTCCAGTCCTCTGGCACCTAATAATAATAATAATTTTTAGTGTCACAAGTAGGCTTACATTAACATTGCAATGAAGTTACCGTGAAAAGCCCCTAGTCGCCATACTCCGGCACCTGCCCGGGTACACAGAGGGAGAATTCAGAATGTCCAATTCATCTAACAAGCACGTCTTTCAGGACTTTCAGGACTTGTGGGAGGAAGCCGGACCACCCGGAAGAAACCCATGCAGACACGGGGAGAACGTGCAGACTCCACACAGACAGTGACCCAACCCATACACATGTTGTAGCGTGGCCCCTTTAAGGGGCGATACTTCACGGGCCACGTGACAGGTCCTGAACCTATGGGACAGTGTGCGTGAATGTTAACCTAGGCTTGCTTGCCTCGCAATACCACAATGCGCTAATGCATGCTTTCTATATCGGCTCCTAGTCTGTAAATGTCTTGATTTGAAAATACTCACCTTTGTTTCCAAATCCCTCCATGGCCTCCCCCCCCCCCCCGCCCACCCCATCTCTGCAATCCCTTCCAGCCCCAGTAGATTGCTGCACTCCTCAATTCTGATCTCTAGCACATCTCCAATTTTAATTGCCCCATTATCGGTAGCCATGCCTTCCCCTGCCTGGGTCCTTTAGCAGTGAACTGCCTAAGAGCAGGTCCTCTGTGCACTTTTCCAAATCTCCCGGTCTCGCAGATTCTTCTTCAGTTGCCCATAGGAGCTTCCCATTTTCCATTTCAGTGAACAGTATGGCTGTGGAAAAGAATATATTCCCATTGCCTTCCTCATGTGCACTTAATGGAAACACTTCTCGTTCCATTAGCATCCTATCCAATCTCATTATAATTTGGAATGCTCTATTAAATCTCCCTTTGGCCTCCTCAGCTCGAAGAAGGACAATTCCAGTTTCTCTCCACATGGCTGAAGTCCTTCACCCCTGGTATCGCTCTAGTAACTCTCTTCTCCAAAATCTTGACATTTTTCCTAAAGCGTGGGTGACTAGAATTGAACGCAGTAATCAGCTGAGGACTTACCATTGTGATTTTCCATTTGCTCATGGGAGATGGACAACACTGTCTAGGCCAGCATTTATTGTCCATTCTTAATTGCCCTGGAGGAGGTCTTATAAGGGTTCAGCATAATGTCCTAGGTGTTGTACACTCTAGTAATGAAGTCAAGTACCCAATGGTCTTTAACAGCCTTTTCAACTTGCCCTGCCAAAGAGTTGTCTACATTCACCCACAGATCTCCCTGACCCTCTATTAAAATTTACTTCATATTACCCCTCCTCAATCTCTCTATTCAAATGCATCACTTTGCACTTCTTTGTCTTAAATGTCATTTGTCATTTGGCTTCCTATTTCATCTGTCTGTCCATGACCTTCTGACACCTGTGACCATCTTTAAGGTTGCCAAGCCTCCACGGTGGGCCAGCAGCCTCCAGGAATTGAAAATCAACCTCCAGGCCGCCGCTGTGTGCAAACCTGGAGATAAATCAGCGGGACATGAAAAAAGATTGTTTCTTTGTCATTTTGCTTGAACATTTTTCTTGACTAGATATAAAAAATATTGAAAATGGGAAAGGGCAGATAGTTTGGCTGACAGTCAAGTTGGGTCAGGAGCCTTTCTGCTTTGCATTCGACATGGGCAGGTCGCGCATCGCAGGGTGGGGGGTGTTGCCGACTAATGGCTGGATCGTGGGGGGAAAGTCAAGTGATAAAACCTCCAGGAATATATTTAATTGAAGTTGGCAACCCCTTTATCCAATCTGTTAACCCAAGCATTTCTCGTGTCAGCTGTGGTAGGCCACTTGCCTCTAACTCATGAGGTTTTGGGTTCAAGTCCCACAACAGGGCTTGCGTACAATAATTAAGGTTGACAGTACACTCAGGTAAAGTCCCCACAGTCCCAGATGAACACAGGCTGTTTTCCTCTCTGAGGGGGAGATCTGACTGGTGGTGATTTAACCTGCGAATCACCATGAAACGCAATCAATCCGCTTGAGTCCACGTGGAGTCATATCGATTCAGCTTTAATCAGATAGAACTGTACCCAGCAGCGAAGTTACAGAAGTGAAGGCTGCTGGGACGGCATTGGTTCTTATACCCCGCCTCTCAGGGCGGGGCTATGTACATTGCCCAATGGTATACCCCGCGGTCTAGCCAATGGTTATTCCTCTCTCTGGTACCGCAATACCTGGTATTACCACACACCACACCTCAGGCGAGGGACAAGGTTGAACCTCAGTCGGTAGGGGGAATTGAACCCATGCTGTTGGCCTTGCTCTGCATCACGAACCAGCTGTCTAGCCAAGTGAGCTAAACCGCGGCTCCCGGCACAGAGGCAGGTTACCCACTGCACCGCAAGACCTATCTCAGGAGGAATATGGCTTGAAAACACTTTGGGGTATCCTGTGGCTGTGAAAGTTTCTATACAAATCCAGGTCTTTCTTTTTATTGCCCTGTCAACATCCCCTTTCCCTTTTGCTGAACATTGGTTCAATTGGGAGCGGGCACTGCTGAATTCAGACACAAACAAATGGCAGTATTGGCTCCGAGGAAGCCCCGAATGACTGAATCATTTTTTTCTTCATGATAAACGGGTCAGCATTTTTTTCTGAATTAACAACTTTCCAGTGACTCTCCCTTTGTTTGCTCAGCCTTGTAGCTCCTTTCACCGACCTTTGGAGTTTCAGCAATTCCGCACATTCCTTGGCGACTGTGCGTCCTGCTGCAACCTGTCAGATTGCAGAGTTTCCTTTCGATTGCCCAACGTGGCTACACAGAGTATGTGCCAGGAAGCGACTTCTACAAACCTCCACCGTGGCACAGCACGGAATTTTCAATTTTCTTTTCCCAGGGCAACTTCTTCCTCTGACTGAATTTTCTTTTTAAAAAGCCCAAAATGCAAGACTTTCACTGGATTCGGGAGATTTCACATCGTGTAGGTCACCAGGGTGTGGCTAAAATCAACAGCTTCGGACCAAGACACATACAGTGTTTGCGAATGCCATTCGATTGCCACACGACCTGCCCATGATAAATACTTTCATCTTTCGCACTCCCCGCCCAGGCAGGAAATGGTTCTGCCCGGCGGGTTCAAAAGGCAACCTTCCTTGCGACTGGGGTTTATTTCAAAGTGACTCAGTGGGAGCTCCCAGGATGGCCAGGAGGACATGGCGATGGTCAGGCCTTGCATCCGACACCCAAGGCAGGGAGTGTTTCTAATCCATGAGCATCGTCTCGCACCACCCACCCCCCCTCTTCTGCATCTATCCCTGTCACGATATCCTTCTACTTCATTCTCCCTCATGTGTCTGTCCACATTCTCCTTAAACAGTTCTGTGTTATTCACCTTAACCACTCCCCGTGGGAGCGAGTTCCACATTCTCACCACTCTCCGGGTAAAGAAGATTCCCCCTGGGATTTGGGGCTTAGTTCTGGTCGTTGATGGATAAATATTGCCCAGGTTCCAAGGAAAACTCTGATGCTCCTCCAGGAAGCAGGATCTTAATCTCCTGGAGAAGTCGGCATTTTCTTAGCATCATGATTCATCCACGAGATGAATGGGACGACACGGGGGCACAGTGGGTCGCACTGGGGCAGCACGGACACAGTGGTTAGCACTGGGGCAGCAGGGGGGACACAGCGCTTAGCACGGGGGTGGCACAGGGCACAGTGGTTATCACCGGGGTGATACAGTGGCACAGTGGTTAGCACTGGTGTGGCACAGGAGGGTACATTGGTAAGCACTGGGGCAGTGGCGGGCACAGTGGTTAGCACTGGGCTAGCACGGCGGCACAGTCGTTAGCACTAGAGCGGCACATGGCATAGTGGTTAGCACTGGGGCGGTACGTTGACACAGTGGTTAGCACTGGGGTGGCATGGTTACACGGTGGTTAGCACTGGGGCAGCACAGTGGTTAGCACTGGGACGGCATGGTGGCACATGGGTTTGCCCTGGGGCGGCACGGGGCACAGTGGTTAGCACTGCTGGCTCACAGCACCAGGGACGGGAGTTCAATTCTGACCTTGGGTGACTGTGGAGTCTGCACGTTCTCCCCGCGTGTGCGTGGGGCTCCTCCGGGTTCTCCGGTTTCCTCCCACACTCCAAAGATGTGCAGGTTACGTTACAGGGATAGGGTGGGGGAGCGGTCCTAGGTAGGGTGCTCTTTTGGTGGGTCGGTGCAGACATGATGGGCTGAATGGCCTCCATCTGCACTATAGGGAATCGATGGATTGTATAGATGACACCCCTGACAGAGCAACACCCTGATAGGAACAATTTTTTTGTTCAAGTATAAGGGGCGTCATTCTCCAACCCCCCGCCAGGTCGGAGAATGGCCGTTGGCCGCCGTGAATCCCGCCCCCGCTGAAGTCTCCGGTACCGGAGATTGGGCGGGGGCGGGAATCGGGCCGTGCCGGTTGGCGGGACCCCCCGCTCAATTCTCCGACCCGGATGGGCCGAAGTCCCGCCCAGAAATTGCCTGTCCCGCCGGCGTAAATCAAAGCTGGTATTTACCGGCGGGACCAGGCGGCGTGGGCGGGCTACGGGGTCCTGGGGGGGGCGCGGGGCGATCTGACCCCGGGGGGTGCCCCCACGGTGACCTGGCCCGCGATCGGGGCCCACCGATCCGCGGGCGGGCCTGTGCCGTGGGGGCACTCTTTCCCTTCCGCCTCCGCCACGGTCTCCACCATGGCGGAGTCGGAAGAGACTCTCCCCACTGCGCATGCGCGGGAAACTGTCGGCGGCCGCTGACGCTCCCGCGCATGCGCCGCATTTCCGCGCCAGCTGATGGGGCACCAAACGCCATTTCCTCCACCTGGCGGGGCGGAAATCCCTCAGGCGCTGGCCTAGCCCCTCAATGTTGGGGCTCGGCCCCCAAAGATGCGGAGCATTCCGCACCTTTGGGCCGGCGCGATGCCCGTCTGATTGGCACCGTTTCTGGCACCAGTCGGCAGACATCGCGCCGTCTCGGGAGAATTTCGTCCCTGAAGTGGGATTTGAACCTATGAGCTTCTGACCCAGTACAGAGCTGATAACTGGGTGGAGGGCCACCCTCAACTAGGCCAACATTCAGTGGGAAACGAGTTTAATTTACAACAATATCAACAAGAACTTAGATTGATATGAAGGCCTTTGATGTACTTGAATATCCCATGATGCATTCTGGAAAAAACATTGACACTTAGCAAAATAAGGAGATATTAGAACAGGTTTGTAATAAGTTTGTAATAAACCTGGGGCTGGTTTAGCACAGGACTAAATAGCTGGCTTTTAAGGCAGGCCAGCAGCACGGTTCAATTCCCGTACCAGCCTCCCCGAACAGGCGCCGGAATGTGGCGACTAGGGGCTTTTCACAGTAACTTCACTTGAAGCCGACAATAAGCGATTTTCATTTAATTTCATAAGCATCCTAAAGGAGAATAGGCAAGATTAGAAGTTTAGGAAGGCGATGGATGGTGGCGCAATGGTAATGTCACTGACCAGTAATCCAGAGGTCCAGGTTAATGCTCTGGGGTCAGGGTTCAAATCCCACCGCTGGTGGTGGTGGAATTTAAATTCAATTAATAAATCTGGAAAGCTGCTGACAGTGATCATACCATCGCTGGTAACCCATCTGGTTCACTAATGTCCCTTTACACGGTCTGGCCGACACATAATGTAGTTGACTCTTCACTCCCTTCTGAAACGATCGAGCAAATCACTCAGTCCAAGGGCAATTGGGGATTTGGCAGCAAACGAGGAATAAAGAAACAAACCCATCCCAGAGCTGAGTTCCCAGGCAGTTGAAGGAACGGCTGCCAATGGTGGAGTGATGAAATTCAGGAAGACACAAGAGCAAGGAAAGACCACGGAGATTTCTCAGACAGCGACAGGCGGGTCCATGGAAGGATTTTCAAACAAGGATGAGAATTTTAAAGTGAGGTGGTTTTGAAACGTGAGCCACTGAAGGTCAGCAAGCATAAAGCTGTAACTCGTGAGGAGCAAAGTTTTGGGTCAGCTCTTTGATTTGATTTATTGTCACATGTACCGAAGTGCAGTGAAAAGTATTTTTCTGCGGCCGAGGGAACGTACACAGTACGTACACAGTGGACAAAAAGAATAATCGACAGAGAACATTGACAAATGGTACATCGACAAACAGTGATTGGTTACAGTGCGGAACAAGGGGCCAAACAAAGCAAATACATGAGCAAGAGCAGCACAGGGCGTCGTGAATAGTGTTCTTACAGGGAACAGATCAGTCCGAGGGGGAGTCGTTGAGGAGTCTTGTAGCTGTGGGGAAGAAGCTGTTCCTATATCTGGATGTGCGGGTCTTCAGACTTCTGTACCATCTGCCTGATGGAAGGGTCTGGAGGAAGGCAATGCCTGGGTGGGAGGGATGTCTGATAATGCTGTCTGCCTTCCTGAGGCAGCGGGAGGTGCATACAGAATCAATATGGGGGTGGCCAGCTTGTGTGATGCGTTGGGCTGAGTTCACCACACTCTGCAGTTTCTTGCGATCTTGGACCGAGCAGTTGCTATACCAGGCTGTGATGCAGCCGGATAGGATGCTCTCTATCGCACATCTGTAGAAGTTTGTGAGAGTTGATGCAGACATGCCAAATTTCTTTAGCTTCCGTAAGATTTCAAACTCCATTTCTTATGGAGCTTGAAATCTTCCTCTTTCTCACTCTTTATTCTGGATGAAATCTGCTTCATTTCTGGATCTATCAGCTGTTACAAGGTACATATAGGCCAGGCTATGCCAAGGTTGAGGCCAGGCTACACCGAGAAACATTTTCTGTTTTAGCAGCACAGAGACCATAATGAGTTACGGGTCATTAAAATAGGCTGTCACTTCTGTGTGGAACATAGTTTGTTGTGTCTGTAGAGGTTGCTTTGTGAGTGGCTGTCTCTTCCACCGCTGGCACGGACATTGGTTATTTCTTTCCAGTGGGCTGTCCTTTCCGCCAAATTGGACATTTATTTTGCCCTTTGCTTTTTCTGTGTCTGCCCTGACTGTCTCCAGACACTCCGATCAGGAAAGAGGACTTTTTACGCATTGATACAAATCCCAATCAACCTGAGGTCTCGCTTGCGAGTGTCTTTTATATCACAGGCGACAACTTGTGCCGAATTTGTCCAACATCATGTAGCTGCCTTTTCCACTTCTCCTGATGTGTTCTCCAGAAAGCGCTGCGAGAGAGCAGGACGCAGAAAGTGCCTCGTAGCGACAATCAGCTTATCTCAACATGAGGTAACTTTACTGAAAGACTGTTGCGGAAGGAGACAGAAACAACAAATAACAACTGAAGAATTGCAGAAATTGTAAAGTACCATGTGGCTGATTATTACCTCATGACATATTCCTCACGCAAACATTTGTGGCAACTAATTGTAGATCGTTTCTCAATGTTACAACATTAAGAACATCTTGAACATCAGTTTCCTTGTGCATGTGTGCCTGAATGAGTATGTTCAGGAATGCAGAGTGGCAGTGGTAGTGTATGTGAGTTGAAATGTGTGAGTGTATGTGAGTGTGTGAATGTGTGTGTGTGAGTGTGTGAGTGTGTGAATGTGTGTGTGTGTGAGTGTGTGAGTGTGCGTGAGTGTGTGTGAGTGTGAGTGTGTGTGTGAGTGTGTGTGAGTGTGCGTGAGTGTGTGAGTGTGCATGAGTGTGTGTGAGTGTGTGAATGTGTGTGAGTGTGTGTGAATGTGTGTGAGTGTGTGAATGTGTGTGTGTGTGTGAATGTGTGAGTGTGCGTGACTGTGTGAGTGTGTGAGTGTGCGTGAGTGTGTGAATGTGTGTGAGTGTGTGTGTGAGTGTGTGTGTGAGTGTGTGTGTGTGCGTGAGTGTGTGTGAGTGTGTGAATGTGCGTGAGTGTGTGTGAGTGTGTGTGAATGTGTGTGAGTGTGTGTGTGAGTGTGTGAATGTGTATGAGTGTGTGTGAATGTGTGTGTGTGTGTGTGAGTGTGTGAATGTGTGTGTGTGTGTGTGAGTGTGTGAATGTGTGTGAGTGTGTGAATGTGTGTGTGTGTGTGAATGTGTGTGAGTGTGTGTGAGTGTGTGACTGTGTGAGAGTGTGTGAGTGTGTGTGAGTGTGTGTGAGTGTGTGAATGTGTGTGTGTAAGTGTGTGTGAGTGTCTTGACCAATCAGAGGCACCTTGCCAATTAATCAGCACCCTGTTCTCAAGCAGTATAAATTGTTGTTTGCTTTGAATTTCAACGTCAAAACCGATTCTCCGCCCAATTGTGTTTCCCAGAGAAAGGAGAATCCCGTCCATCGGTTTTAAGAAATTATTTAAAGGGAGAAAGAGGCGAAGCCAATGTTTGTTGGTGAGGACAGAGGTGATGGAGAAACTGTAAAAATAAAAGCTCATTTGCTCATTCAGAACTTGGGTATTGCTAAAAAGGGACATGTTGTTGAAGTTTGTCATCATGCACTCACCAGGTCTGATGTAGAATGCCAAATTTCAAAGGGAACAACAATTTATACTGATTGAGAAAAGGGTGCTGATTAGTTGGCAAGGTGCCTCTGATTGGTCAAGACGTTGCCATGGCAAATGCACCACAGAGCTATTGCCCCCCATTACTTTTGTTTATTTGAATATGTCTGGACATATTCCTTTTGTCTGCAGAGGACAGGTCCCTGCGCATGTATACATGTAGCTTCTAGCAAACCTAACCTCTGCGAACCCAATTGATGATCTTAAATTGCCTGTTAGTGTGCTTGTTAGCACACTCAGGATTTTTCAGCAAGTGCTTCCCAATTCTGGAATCGTATCCAACATTGGACATTGTGTTCTGAGCTTAATGTTTGCTATATTTAAATCTGCAGTTGCATGTAAGGATTTCCTTTCATGCTCCATGCCATACTCAAATTCACCTTTTAAATTGAACAATGAACAATACAGTGCAGGAACAGGCCCTTCGGCCCTCCAAGCCTGTACCGGTCATGATACCACCCTTGGCCAAAACCCTCAGCACTTCCTTGTGCCGTATCCCTCTATACCCATCCTATCCATGTGTTTGTCGAGATGCCTTTTGAAAGCCGTTAATGTATCTGCTTCCACAACCTCCCCTGGCAACGGGTTCCAGGCACTCACCACCCTCTGCGTAAAAAAACTGCCTCGCACATCTCCTCTAAACTTTGCCCCATGGACCTTAGACCTATGCCCCCTGGTGACTGAACCATCCACCCTGGGAAAGAGTGCCTGCCCATCCACTCTATCCATGCCCCTCATAATCTTGTAAACCTCTATTAGGTCACCCCTCAACCTCCGTCATTCTAATGAAAACAGTCCGAGTCTATTCAGCCTCTACACAGAGCTAGCACCCTCCAGACCAGGCAACATCCTGGTAAACCTCCTTTGCACCCTCTCCAAAGCAGAAGATGCAGTTGAACGAGCTTCTTTTTATCAAGGTGTTCGTTGAGAAATCCAGTTGATGGTGGTTTCTTTAGTACTGTCTATCGTAAGCCCACCTTCACTGGTCAGTATAACTGCTGGGATTGCTGCAGCTCCATTTGTTACAAGACTGGTCTTATCGGCAACCTTGCAATAGGGCCCGACCATTGGCGCACCGTGCAAGCTTGACGCTGAAATAGGGCACATCAAAGCTATCCTGCAGGATAATGTCTAACCCAATCAGTCAGATTATTGCTTGCTGTGTGCCATGTGTACTCATGAATAGGCCCACGGCCACAACTGCTGGACCTGAAAAGTGCCCAGTCTGCCTCAAATTACTCTGGGAGGGTAAAGTGTCTCCAAGATTTGAGCAGCAGGTGAAGCTGTTTTACACCGCGAATATGGAATGACAACATGAGCAGTATTTTCCCCTAACAAGATACTACTGTCGAGCCTAAAAGATGTTCTGCCGGATACACAAATGAGTAATGTGGGATATGAATTTCAGTGCCGATGCGATGTCAGGTATGTAGATCTTATGTGCCAATGACTGGCAGGTCATATCAAACAGAATATATCTTCGAAATTCACAATAGGCCGAGAGTACTGACCATATTCAACCAACCAAAGCTTTCAAAACTCAGAACACAGTATCTAATGTTAGAAGTGATTACACAAGTGGACAGCATTGATAATAATAATCTTTATTAGTGTCAGAAGTAGGCTTACATTATAGCGCCAGGGTCCCGGGTTAGATTCCTGGCTTGCGTTACTGTCTGTGCGGAGTCTGCACGTTCTCCCCGTGTCATGCGTGGGTTTCCTCCGGGCGCTCCGGTTTCCTCCCACAAGTCCCGAAAGACGTGCTGTTAGGTGAATTGGACATTCTGAATTCTCCCTCCGTGTATCCGAACAGGCGCCGGAATGTGGCGACTAGGGGATTTTCACAGTAACTTCATTGCAGTGTTAATGTAAGCCTACTTGTGACAATAATAAAGATTATTATTATTATTATTGCTGAACAATCCAGAGTCTGCGAAGAATTAAATGAACAACCAGTTTAAGATCATCAGTCAGGCTACAAATGTTTGTTTCCAGGCACCTGGTCTCTACAGGCAAAAGGTATATGTCCAAACATCACACCTTTTGTAACTAAACAAAAGCATGGTGCATTCGCCTGGCACCATCTCAAGCAATCAGAGTCGATTTGCCAACCATTCAGAAGATTTTTCTCATGCAGTATGAATTGTTTCTCCCTCTGAAATTTGGCATTCTTGTATCTGTCCTGATGAGCATCAAGATGTGGGAGATATCAAGAACTTGGATCTAGAAATTGGGGTCCGAGGTGCAGCAGGCAATTTGAAGATTAAACAGACTGAAAGAAAACACAGTTAGCCCGGACTCAAAGGGATACGCCCTCACCTGGCTGAGTCACATGGTCCCATTCAGACTTAAACTCATTTGGGAATGCATAAGCTAATTCACCCATGATCCATTGTCTTTTGGGACATTACTCCATGACCAGCCATTATCGTATTGCAGAGTCTGATGGCCCATTTGTCCGTCAATGGAAGGCCATTGCATATGAATGGCATAGCTCTGGTCATTTGTGTAAAGGGGAGTGGGCAATCAAGCAGCCCAATTACAGATGAAAAGTTCCAGTCTGGACATTCCAGAGGAGAACCTTTATTTGAAGGGGAGAGAGAGAGAGAGAGAGAATCAATTTGGAACAGGCAAAGAAAGAAGGATGTAAGCAGCCATCGAAGAGGTCATGAAAGAAGCAACAGAGAGAAGGCTTTGGAATGCGTGTCCCTAACAGAAGAAAGATTGCTTCCGAAATGCAAGTGTTGCCTTTGCCTGTAAGTGGAGCGAGAGCTGTATTTTCACACAAAGTATTGTTTGATGGGAACTAGTGTTAAGGCTAAGAAACTATACGTAATCTGTTTGTGGTTCAGTTTGAGTTTAAGAGTTTAAATATTGTTTTCTTTTATTTTAATAAAGTTTGTTTAAAAAGTAACCAAGGCCTATTTCTTACAATATCACTCCTAGAACGAATGGATCTTTCTGTACTGTCTAAAACTTAAAAAAATTATGCATCTGGTTCAATCCCTTAGCCATTATTGAGGGCTGACCAGGCATTCGTAACATGAGTGTAAGGTGAAAAGTTTGTCACTTTTTCAGCAATATAATAGCTCATTGCGACACAATGCTACCTCCGGAAAGAAGGTGTTTAAAATCATTGATGGGCAGCAAGAGGCACAAATTAGACCCTTAAGGACGTGTTTTAATATACATGTCCGATTTATTTATTTATTAGATGGAACAATGATCCCAGAAATCAGATTGCCAGCATCCGCAGTAATTTACTTTTACGCTTTCGCCTTTCCTGACTTGTTGTTTGAATTTCAAATAGGTGTAAATGGGTACATGATGCTTAACTAACGACCACATTCACAGCATGTAGAATTAATAATCCGAAGCACCTCTAAAAATAGTCGCATTTCCATGTTAGTTCAGAGCTGGCAATAAATGACCCAGTGCCCCCAGATGTACTGAATTCCTGTTACTCTGCACCCGCGACCTTGCACAGTGACAGAAATGAACCACAGAGTTATATTATAAAAAAGCATCATGGGTGCAACACAATTTAAAGAATAAAAATTATGATTCTTGTGATTGAGGCAAACTTGTAACATTGTGTTAATGTAAGCCTACTGGTGACACTTCTAATCTTTATAATAATAAAGATTATTATTATATTGATTGAGGGAGAAATATTGCCAATGACACTCCAACACTTCTTCGAAATGCTGCCAAGGAGCTTTTTCTACTTGAGGGGTAGACAATTCAATGTTAGGTCTAATGTTTCATCCAAAATTTATCACCAGTTTCATCTGAAGAACGTGGAAGCTACTCTGAAGCGTTTACAGAACCACAATCTGAGACTTTTTCCAAGTCTTACACAAGTGACCTGGGCCATGTCCTCGATAAAGATGGATAACACAAGGAGCCAAAGAAGATGTCAGCAATCTTAGAAGCACTACGTCCTCAAAATATGACACAATTCAGGTCGTTTTTAGAATTGATCAATGATTAGGGTAAATTTGTGCCAAATTTAGCAACAGGATTGAAGCCTTTACAGACTTTGCTATGTGCCAAACAGGTATGGCACAGGCCAGAAGAATGTGAAAATGTGTACAATGAGGTAAAATATGTCTTGCAGGAGTCAGAGCTGTTGGTTCACTCGAGTCCCAAGCTGAAGTTACAACGTGCTTGTGATGCCTCACCCTAATGGGGTTGGCGCAGTCACATCGCACATCATCCGATCAGGAGAGGAATGGACGACAGCATTTGCTTCACAAACTCTTACTATCGCAGAAACCAATTACACTCAGCTAGAAAAAGAGGCTTTGAGCATTTTGGGATAAGAAAGTTCCATCACATTGTTCCATCTATAAATAAATAAATCGAACATGTATATTAAAACACGTCCTTAACGGCCTAATTTGTGCCTCCTGCTTTATGGACACCATGGGCAAAATTCTCCGTAATCGGCACGATGTCCGCCGACCGGCGCCAAAAACGGCGCAAATCAGTCCGGCATCGCGCCGCCCCAAAGGGACGGAATCCTCCGCATCTTGAGGGGCTGAGCCCTAACCTTGAGGGGCTAGGCCCGCGCTGGACTGATTCCCACTCCAGCCTTACATCCTGGCATGGACTGGGGGCGGCGCCAACCCGCGCAAGCGCAGTGGCGAAGCGCCAACCGATGCATGCACGGTAGACTCGCGGAACGCTCCGGCCCCAACGCAACACGGCGCGGGGGTTCTGGGGCCGGAAGCGGAACAAAGTAGGCCCGGGGGGGGGGGTAAGAGTCCGGCCCGCCAATCGGCGAGCCCTGATCGCGGGCCAGACCCCATCGGAGGCCCCCTCCGTCCCGGAGAAGGAGCGCTTTGCCCCGCCCCACAGGCCAACCCCCGACCCTTGGCGCAGAGTTCCCGCCGGCAGCGATCGGGGTGAACGGCGCCGGCGGGACTCTGTCGTATCCGCGCGGTCGCTCGGCCCATCCGGGCCGGAGAATCGCTGGATCAGCCGTGGACAGCAGCCCGCGACCGGCACCACGCCAAATGCGCCGGCGCAAATGGCGCTGATTCTCTGCACCTGTGGGAGGAAACCGGAGCACCCGGAGGAAACCCACGCACACACGGGGAGAACGTGCAGACTCCGCACAGACAGTGACCCAAGCCGGGAATCGAACCTGGGACCCTGGCGCTGTGAAGCCACAGTGCTAACCACTGTGGTACCGTGCCGCCCACGGTCCTCACTGTATCACTCAGGCCATTTTATTTACCATGGGAATTTAGTCAAATTACCTTTTACTGGTTTATGTACCTGGACGGAACAGTAAAAAGGCTGCTGAAAGGGTTGTGAATAGTTTTACCGGTGAGGTTTCACGATCGGCTAACCAGACAGCGTTTGGACTTGGGGATTTTAATATTCTTTCCCTCTCGGTGCACCTTCCTACTCTGCAGCAGTACGTCACCTGTCCCACTCGTTCGACTCGCATTCTGGATCAACATTATGGCTATATAGTGGACGCACACAAGGCAGTGTGGAGACCAGCTTTTGGGAAATTGGATCATAAAGTTATCCATCTCCGCCAAAGTACGACAGCGTGTGAATCGTGAAAGGCCTGTCCTGAAGACAGTTCAGGTGTGGACCATAAGACATAGGAACAGAATTAGGCCACTCGGCCCATCGAGTCAGCTCCGCCATCAATCATGGCTGATATTTTCTCATCCCCATTCTCCTGCCTTCTCCCCAGAACCCCTGATCTCCTTATTAATCAAGAAAGATGAGTAGGGAGGAGCTCATTGGCGTCACTGACTGGTCAGTGTTTTTTGATTGGTGTGGTGATCCACACGAGTTGACAGACACGATCACATCACATATCCGGTGTTGTGAGGATACATAGAACATAGAACATAGAACGATACAGCGCAGTACAGGCCCTTCGGCCCACGAAGTTGCACCGAAACTTTTGTTATCCATACAGTTATGGATAACAAAACAGTTAAGGTATTTTCAAACAATGAACCTTGGGTATTGAGAGATTTGACAAAGTGTCTGAATGAAAGGGAGGCGGCAATTCTTCGAGGTGAAATTGATATTTTCTTCGAGGTGAAATTGATATTGTCAAGGAAAAAGCGAGGGAATTCAAATCCAACATGAGGAAAGCAAAAATTGATTTTATAAATAAAGTTTTGCACAATAACCCAAGGCAAGCCTGGGAATGGCTTAACACGATGATGGGGAGGCAAAGGGAAGCACAGAATGCGTTTGTGGACTGTCCAACTTTTGTTAATGACCTTCAACAATTCTATGGAAGATTTAGAAATGAATGTAACAAGGCGTGTGATAGGATCCCTGTGCAGTTATCAGCGAATGAGGTTGTACAATGACTTTCCCGTATTAAACCATATAAAACCCCTGGTCCTGATGGGCTAGGAGGTAAAGTGCTGAGAGAATGGGCTCATCAGTTTAAAGGGGTATTTACACAGTTATTATTGGATGTTCGCTCTGCTCCAATTACTTTGAAAGCATCAACGTGTGGCTCCCACTTCTTTATTGGCTTATTGTATGGGGAGAGTCGCTAGCAACCAGCTCACCTCTTCTCTTTCCGATTATCTCCGACAATTTACTTATAAAGCACATAGGGGAACTGAGGATGCTGTCCGATGAACTTGGTAATTAATCACTTCCAACAGTCAACATCTTTTGTGTGTCCCATTTATTGATTTTAGTTCAGCATTCAACACAATGCAAATTCACATCCTGTCACAAAGTTTGTTTACTTTGAACGTGAATGGGGGCCTAATTCAGTGGATCAGGAATTTGCTTCCTGATCGCCCTCAGCGTGATTATATAAATAGCATTTTGTCTGCTGAACTTTGTTGAAACACAGGGGCTCCTCAGGGCTGTGTCCTGTCCCCTCTGTTATTTTCCATATGCACTGGCGAAATGGGAATCGCGGGCCGGAGAGAACGTGTAGACTCCGCACAGACAGTGACCCAGCAGGGAATCAGGGACCCTGGTGCTGTGAAGAAACAGTGCTAACCACCGTGCTACCGTGCATGCAAACCTCTCGGGCAGGATTCTCTGACCCCCTGCCAGGTCGGAGAATTGGCGGGGGCTGGCATGAATCCCGCACCGAATTCTCCGGCACCGGATATTAGGCAATGGGCGGGAATCGCGGCGCGCCGGTCTGCGAGCCCCCCCCCCGGCGATTCTCCGGCCCGCGATGGGCCGAAGTCCCGCTGCTGGAATGCCTGTCCCGCCGGCGAGGATCAAACCACCTCTCTTCCCGGCGGGACTAGGCGGCGCGGGCGGGTTCCGGGTCCTGGGGGGAGCGCGGGGCAATCTGGCCCCGGGGGGGTGCCCCCACGGTGGCCTGGCCCGCGATCGGGGCCCACCGATCCGCGGGCGGGCCTGTGCCGTGGGGGCACTCTTTTACTACGCGTCGGCCGTGTAGGTCTCCGCGATGGCCGATGCGTAGGTGACCCCCCCCCCGCGCATGCGCGGATTTCTGCCGCCCGGCGAAGTCCTTTCGGCCCCGACTGGCGTGGCGCCAAAGGCCTTTCCCACCGGTCGGTTGCACGTCAACCACTCTGGCCCAGGCCTAGCCCCTCAAGGTGAGGGCTTGGCCCCTAAAGGTGCGGAGAATTCAGCACCTTTGGGGCGGCCCAACGGCGGAATGGTTCCCGCCACTCCATCCCGCCGGGACCCCCCCCGCCCTCCATCCCGCCGGGACCCCCCCGCCACTCCATCCCGCCGGGACCCCCCCGCCCCGCCGGGTAGGGGATAATCCCGCCCCTGTTTCTTAATGATCAACCGGTAGAGGTTGTAGAGTGTTTCAGGTATCTGGGAATATATAGAGACTAGAAGTTAAGTTTCACAGAGAATACAAAACGCTAGTCAGCGTCTGTTTTTAATTAGAAAACTGAAAGAGTTCAGAGTGAGTCAAGGGGCGGGATTCTCCACTCCCGCGCCGAAGTGCCCGCGCCGTGGTGAACGCCGTCGAGGTTCACAATGGCGCAAAACGGCCCCGATCCCGACCGATTCAGGGCCCGACAATGGGCTAGGATTGGGGCCGCGTCGTCTACACGCGCCAGGCCTTGTCGCCGCGTAAAGGCGGCGCCGCATACATGACGTGGCCGGCGCCGCATAACTGGCGTCACCCGCGCATGCGTGGTTACCGTCGTCTCTGAGCCGCCCCGCAAGAAGATGTCAGACGGATCTTGCGGGGCCGCGGAAGGAAGGAGGTCCCCCTTCAGAGAGGACAGCCCGACGATCGGTGGGCACCGATCGCGGGCCACCCCACATTTGAGGTACCCCCCCGGTGCCGGATCCCCCCTCCCCCACCCCCGCAGGCCGCCCCCCCCCCCCCAGCGTTCCCGCGCTGTTCCCGACGGCAGCGACCAGGTGTGGACTGAGCCGGGGGGAACCCGCCGTTTTGGGCTGGCCGCTCGGCCCATCCGGGCCTGAGAATAGCGGGGGTGCCGGAGAATCGCCGTTTTGGGTGTCTCGGGCGATTCTCCGGCCTGCGGCCCGCGGAACTCGGGGCCGTTCCCGCCGCTTGGGAGAATCGCGGGAGGGCGTCGGACCGGCGTCACGGGAAATTTTGGCGGCCCAGGCGACTCTCCCAACCGGCGCGGGAGTGGAGAATCGCGCCCAAGATGTTTTGGAGAAGGTTTACAAAAGACTGGGCGATAATGGGTGGGATTCTCCGATCCCGCGGCGAATCCCGCGACGCCGGTCCGACGCCGGGCTACCAATTTTCCGGCGACCGGAGAATCGGTGCCAATGGTGCCGGCGCGGTCGCCGCGGCGTCGGCCTGAGGCTGCTCAATGCGGTCCCCCCGGCGATTCTCCACTCTCGATGAGCCGAATGCCCGCCAAGTTCGGCCAAGTCCCGCGGGCGTCGTTCGCGTGTGGTCCTACCCAGCGGGACCTCGCCCTTCTGTGCTGCGGAGGCTGTCCCGGTGGGGGGGGAGGGGGGATCCGACTCTGAGGGGGGGGGGGGGCCTCCACAGTGGATCGGGGGGCTACCGATCGGCGGGCGTGCTAATTCCGAGGGGGCCTATGTTCCTCCTTACCGGGCCCCTGTAGGGCTCTGCCAAGTTGCCCAGGGGCCGGCGCAGAGAGGGCAACCCACACGCATGCACGGACCCACGCCAGCCATGCTGGCGCTCGTAGCGGCAGCTGGAGTGCGCAAGGCTCTCCAGCGCTGTGCTGGCCCCCTGTGCGGCGCAGGATCACTGCTCCTAGCGGCCAGATGATGCCGTTGTAAAAAGCTCCGGCGTTCACGATGCCGTCATTACTTAGCCCCATTATCGGAGAATCCCGCCCAGTATTTTCACATTGAACATGTCAGTCTGGTCTGGTAGCCTGAGTGTGAAATACAAAGGTAGCTGGCCAGAATGGTCCACACTGCAGGTGAAACCATTGGCAGACAGCAGATACTTTAATTTATTCAACAACACAGTGAAGAAGGAAGCTCAGGTCATCATCGGTGATCCCTCTCACTCTTTATACCATCAGTTTGAAAGACTCCCGTCGGCCCACCGCTTTAGAATGCCTATTGCTAGAAAAAGTCTGTTCATGGGGTCAATGTACTTTTGTTCACAGGGTCCATGTACTTTTGTTCCCAGTGCATAATGTAAATTTAATCTGCTGTATTTATTTATTTTAACTGCAGTCAGTGTTTTGATGGCAGAGTGTAATGTGGTGTGTTTGTACGGTATGGATGTATGTTATATCTGCACAAATGTATGAATGTAGGTGTACATGAAATAGTCACTGTTTTTGACGAATGACTACGAAGCCATAGACAAATTTTCACTTTTGA
Source organism: Scyliorhinus torazame (assembly GCF_047496885.1). Taxonomy (NCBI): domain Eukaryota; kingdom Metazoa; phylum Chordata; class Chondrichthyes; order Carcharhiniformes; family Scyliorhinidae; genus Scyliorhinus; species Scyliorhinus torazame. The sequence goes on from NC_092709.1 coordinate 7,310,500, forward strand.
GTTGATATTAAAGTTTGATTGTAAATTCCACTGGGTGTGAATGATGTCACGGGAAACGGAGAATTGTGACAAGTTTTAAAGAAAAGCATTAATATGAAGACAAAGAGACAGATTTAAATTTGTTTTTATTGAATACTTTGTTGCTCAACAATATTTTTAATTCATATAATTCATAAAAAAGTACATAAATAACTTTAAATAACAAATAAATACTGATACAGTAACAAACCTGAAGGAATCCTCGATACAGTTTCGAGACTCAAACTCTAAGTAGTCCAAGGAGTAAGAGGAGGGGGGGGGGGTGCGGGGGGGCGGGGGGGGGGCGGTGAAGGGTCAGCATGAATGAAGTTGGTTAGGGCAGTGATGAGCTGACCCTGACCTGAGCTGAGTGTGAGGAACTCCAGCAGGGCTGTGTGGATACTAATGTTGGCCTCAGTGTCCCTGGAACGCAAGAGGGAGAGACTGCTGGGATAAGGGAACCAATGATCCTGATCCCTATTGGGTGATCCTTGCTGAATGTGTACAGGTTAAAGTTGTGAGAATCAGCGTGGTTAAAGTTTATTAAAATGTGCTCCACAGTCACTACTTATCAATGTGCAATGCATCTGAACCACTTACAAAGCACAAATTGTATTCTTCTCCTTAGCTGCTAACAGTTTACACAATAGACTCTCCATTTGCAGCAGTCCCGTGTTGACACTTCTGTAACGTTGCCAATCGCCGACCAATTTGCTACTGAAACATCCTTCAATGCTTTTGCTATCTCCAGGTTCATTTTAATCCAATACTTTCTTGGTCATACTTTAACCTTCAGCTTTTCTAAAACATTGTGCCATCAAGTTTTGTTTGACCATCACCCGCCCCCCCCCCCCCCCCCCCAACCCCTGTGCTTGTTGACCTGCACTGGCTCCTAATCCATCAATGACTGACATTGAAAATTGCTGTTCCTGTTTACAAATCCCTCCACGGCCAGCCCCATCTTATCTCTGTAACAGCCAATATTCCTAAATTCCGAGAACTCTGCATTGCTCTAACTCTATCTTCTTTGCAGCCCTCTCCCCTTGGCACAGCATTGGCCACAGCGCCTTCATTCATTTAGGCCTGGAGCTCTGCAGCTCGCTCGCTAACCTTCTCCGGCTTCCTTTAAGACCTGAATTTTCCAGGTGGCTAGGACTCAACCCACACCACCTGGAGAGCTGCCAGCCATTCCCACCATCCACGCACAGCGCTGCAGTGGCCTGAAGAGGTACTGCAGTGCCATGGCTTGGGTCTAAGTTCAGGGGGCCAGTGAGAAGGTAACGAGCAGGAGTCCCAGGAAGGGAATGCCTGGGGAGTTCGCGAGGGGGTGGACTGGATTATCGAGGGGTGGGCCAGGAAGGGAGATGAGGTCCTGAGGTATCCAGTTCTTGAGGGGAGTGCGCCTCAATTAGAAGGGGCCATCCGAAAGAGATGCCTCCACCACCTTCCCAGCCAAGATTGAGGATGGTGCATCTCCTATTTCCCACCCTGAGTTAGGCTGAGCGAGAATAGGTCCTTAAACAGCTACTTAATGGCCTTAATTGGGGCAAGTGTAGGCTTCCCATTCGAGATCCTGCCCACCCCATTGTAAAATCACGTCCGGAGTGAGGGGTGGGGGGGTGAAAATTCATATCTTAGACACCATGTAAAATCTACTTCTTTTCCAATTTCCAAAGATTTTAGCCTTCTTTGGCTCAGTGCTAATATTGGGCAGACAATGCCTCCTGTCAAGTGCCAGCAGACATAATATTTTACGTGCTATGATATAAATAAATTCAAATTGTTATTGTTTCATTTATGTTACACATTAGTCACACCATCGAATTTTACTTTGTGTAGTATTGTTTCAAATAACTGTATAAATCGAGAACAGCTATGCAGCAGAGGAGGGAGATAGCGGTGGACAGCCAGGCGATCGATATATTTGGACATCTAATCCATGTTCTAAATGACTGATTCAGTCCTTCCTGAAAATACAAGTTTATCAGCCATTAGTATCAATACAGCAACTGCTGCGAAGCATCCTACCAAAAATAAATTACATCTGGGGCGAAATTCTCCGGTATCGGCGCGATGTCCGCCGACTGGCGCCCAAAACGGCGCAAATCAGTCGGGCATCGCGCCACCCCAAAGGTGCGGAATGCTCCACATCTTGGGGAGCCGACCCCCAACCTTAAGGGGCTAGGCCTGCGCCGGACTAATTCCGCCCCACCAGCTGGCGGAAAAGGGCTTTGGTGCCCCGCCAGCTGGTGCGGAAATGACATCTCCGGGCGGCACATGCGGGGGGCATTAGCGGCCGCTAACGGCATTCCCGCGCATGCACAGTGGAGGGAGTCTCTTCCGCCTCCGCCATGGTGGAGACCGTGGCGAAGGCGGAAGGAAAAGAGTGCCCCCACGGCACAGGCCCGCCCGCGGATCGGTGGGCCCCGATCGCGGGCCAGGCCACCGTGGGGGCACCCCCCGGGGCCAGATCGCCCCACGCCCCCCCCAGGACCCCGGAGCCCGCCCGCGCTGCCTTGTCCTGCCAGTAAGGTAGGTGGTTTAATCTACGCTGGCGGGACAGGCATTTTAGCAGCGGGACTTCGGCCCATTCGGGCCGGAGAATCGCGGGTGGGGGCGGCCGCCAACCGGCGCGGCGCGATTCCCGCCCCCTCCGAATATCCGGTGCCGGAGAATTCGGCAACCGGCGGGGGCGGGATTCACGCCAGCCCCCGGCGATTCCCCGACCCGGCGGGGGGTCGGAGAATCTCGCCCCTGCTTCTTATCACTGGGAGCCTTGCGGGTGAAACAGATTTTAATTCTACTTATTTGTGTAGCTGAGAATGGCCCTCAGGCAGGTCCTGAAGCATGGGGCAGGGTGACGAGCAAGGGCCTGCAACAGTCCAAAGGACAATTGTGGATCTGGAAGAAACAGCCCTGATCTCTCTAGTTCCATATTCAGGCAATTTATTTTTTTAAAGAATTAGCTTGTTGACAGCATCTGCCCAAAATCGCTATAAATCTAGCTCGGCCACAGCGCTCTGATGCGCTCAATGGTGACAGGCCAGGGACATCAGCTGAGTTCAGGACAGCTCAATTTCAGAGAAGGCTTTGGACACCATTTGCACATCCAAAGGGAACACCTTGATCAGGCACAGCTCCTAGACGTCTATACTCCAGTTTTCACCAATATGGTGAGTTGGGCACATTCAGAGTGGGATACTTCTGTGGGCACCACCACAGCCAAATTTGGAGAGTATCTGCTGTAACAGGAATGACTTTGGTGTATTTCTTGACCAATATTGGCTGCTTCAACAATTTTTTGGTGTCTTCATGATCAATAAGTCATCTGTTCATTAAAATGTCAAACTTTCCATTCAAAGTAGCATAACAAAGCAAGGAGCTAAGATTCAGGGGAAATGTTATATAGTTTGAAATATATAAAAACACGAGATCATGAATACAATAATTTCTCCAATAGAATAGACATTATTGTGATGGGGTTCTGGAGTCTAGCAGCTTGGGACTACATGTGAAGTAGGTTTAACCTCAAGAACATAAGTGTATTCTTTGATTTGAGAAATCGAGGTCCACACAAATCCCTCTCTCTGTACATTTGACAAATCCAATTGAACTGATTAACTGAATACAGATGCACTTCAGCTTCAAACCCATGTTGAAAATCTCACAAGGCCGGCTTACTCTTCTTTTAAATACGCACGGAATTAGTTTAACTTACATTTTTAAATGACATTTCCGTTCTCTGTTCTCAGTTTCTGTTTCTCTTCATTCAAGATGTCATGTTCGACCCGCATTTTTCTCCTAATTCTGGATAAAGAGGTGTTATTAGAAATGTGATGAGGAAAGCAAAGCAATTTAATGTTAATTAACAAATAAGGGAGAACGGAATGGACAGGTACTTCAATGGGGGTGAAATGAAAAAGGTGAAAGGAGGTTTGGTTGGAGTATAAATAATTACAAGGAGCAGTTAAAAAATGGTCAGTTTCTGGGCGGATACTTCGGAATATGCTTGCCTCCAAATTGTTCTCAAGTTGTAGCTGGGAAGGTTTAATTGCAATTTAGTGAAGCAAGAGAGTTGAGATATTTATTTTTTGTTTTAAATTCGAATTTACAGTGCAGAAAGAGGCCATTCTGCCCATCGAATCTACACACGCCTCTGAATGAGTATCCGACCTAGATCCACCCTATCTCCGTAATGCCACCTAGCTTTTGGACACTACGGGGCACTTTAGCGTGACCAATCCACCTAATCCACACATCTGTGGACTGTGGGAGGAAACCGGAGCACCGGGAGGAAACCCACGCAGACACGGGGAGAACATGCAGACTCCGCACAGACAGTGACCCAAGCCGGGAATCGAACCCGGGACCCTGGCGCTGTGATGCAACAGTGCTAACCACTGTGCTACTGCGCTGCCCTAACACAAACCCAGAAATGTTGGCTTGAGCAAGTTCCAAGCATAGACAGCCGTCGGCTGTCAAATAAATAAACTCAGCTACAGGCTTAATTTAACCCATCCATATTTAGGCTACAGTTAACCCATTCATATTTAAAACTGGCACTCTGTTATAATCAGGTGAAAAGTGATGGTAACCATTAGCCAACTGCATTAAAGTCAATTTCAAAGTTGACATCTCAATTGCTCTGTTTATTATTAAGAAATGTTTGTGTTCACTCACAAGTTGGCACTTGGTTAAGCTGCTCTGAATATATAAATAAGTGGCACCTCATTAATGTTCAATTACTTTTTGTGTACTTAAACTCCTCTAATCAGTTCCTGTGGGGGTTACAGTCTGTACAATAAGCATTGACACTGCTTTAAGTAATGATACAGCTCAGGGCGGAGCTAGCACCAATAGGACAAATGGTCATTACACAAAGAAACATTCTTGCTGATCCTATTGCTTTCGCACACTGGGCTGAATCGCTGGCTTTTAAAAGCAGACCAAGGTAGGCCAGCAGCACGGTTCGATTCCCGTACCAGCCTCCCCGAACAGGTGCCGGAATGTGGCGACTAGGGGCTTTTCACAGTAACTTCATTGAAGCCTACTCGTGACAAAAAGCGATTTTCATTTCATTTCATTTTCAACATATAAATAACCTTTATAAGCGATGGGAAGTATAGAGACCAAAAGAAAAATGAGTTAGTTACTGGCGAACAAGAAAAATGCCCTCAATACTTACCGCAATATCACAACAACCACGGTTGTTATTATGAAGATGAGCAACATTATCGCCGCTACCACTAAGACAATTGAGAGGCTATTGATCCTCTTCTCTGTTACCACGTGCAATGTCTGGATCCCACAGCGCTCATTCTGATAACCAGGAAGGCATCTAAAAAGGATAAATGTGAACAGAGATTTAAAATCGCAAGACTGAAAATATATAATCAAATACTCAGGGTCATGCATTAAAATATTTTCTTACAGGCCCCATTTACAACTCGATTGCAGCGCTGTCTAGAGAATGGTGTGGAGTTCTGCCCTTTATATCAGATGAAAAAACACAGACAAGGAGGCATTGGAGAACGTGCTAAAAAGACTTTCAATCACAATCCCAGGGTTTAGAGGGTAAAACTATAAAGAATGGTTGAACAGACTACGACTCTTATCATTACTTAATAACAGCCTTTAAGATTATGAAGAAGTTTGATAGGGTAGGTGTAAAGAAGATGCGTTATCGCTTATAAAGGTTATTTATATGCATCTAAGGGCCATTAATATGAGACTAAGAAATCCAAACAGGAGTTCAGGACAGACTTCTTTATCCGAAGAGTGGTGAGAATGTGGAACTTGTTACCTCAGGGGATGGTTGAGGTGAATAGTATCGATGCATTTAAGAGGAAGTTGGACAAAACAAAGACAGAAGGAGGAGGGGAATAGAGGATGGGGGGATAGGGTGAGAGGAGGTTTGTACGAACAATGAGCACCAGCATGGATCAGCTGGGCTGAGTGGCCTGTTTCAGTTATGTGTAATATATCAAGACTCCATCTCAGGTTATACACCCAGCACTTTGACCACATTGCAGCTGGAACACATCCTCTCAGATTTCACATATTTGCATATTTTTAACCTGGGGCCAACTTTGACTATGGTGATCGTAGAATCATCATAGAATTTACAGTGCAGAAGGAGGCCACCGGCCCTTGGAAAGAGCACCCTACCCAAGCCCACACCTCTACCCCATCCCCACGCCTCCACTTGTCCCCGTAACCCCACCTAACCTTTCTTTGGACATTAAGGACAACGGGGCAAAACCAATCCACCTAACCTGCACATCTTTGGACTGCGGGAGCACCCGGAGGAAACCCACACAGACTGTGACCCAAGCCGGGAATCGAACCTGGGACCCTGGAGCTGTGGAGCAACTGTGCTAACCACTGTGCTATAAGCTACATTCAAAAGAGAATCAGACAGAGGTGAAAATGAACACTTAGCAGGCATTGGGGCCAATTAAATAATTATAATTATTAACCCAAATAACTTAACAAATAATTTTGAAAATCCACTATACTGGATAAAGGACCATGAATAAAGGAGACCGATGGCGTAGCAGCAGAGTTTACTGCAATGCAAGACAGTTGGCAAACAGCTTAAACAAAGAGAGAAATGTTACGAAGCAGCTTAAAAATAATAGATGTGGAGAAGTTGAGGGAGGGAATTATTTAGCCCAGGCAGCTGAATGAGGAATAGATGATCAGGTTAGCCCCTACACTGATTGGAGTTTAGAAAATTGAGAGGTGACCATTTTTACACACCTCTGAGATGGCTTCAATTGCTACAAGATGTGTCCCCACATGGGGGATATCTAGAACTAGAGGGCACAGTTCAAAAATAAGGGTTTCCCATTTAAGATGGACATGAGGATGAATTTCTTCTCTCAGAAGGCAGCTGATGCCTGGAATTGTTTTCCCAGAGAGCTGTGGAATTTGTGCCATTGAATATATGCAATGTTGAGTGACACGGATTTCCGATCCACAAAGGGGGTCACCGGTTATGGAGGAACAGGTAGGGAAGCAGAGCCAAGGCCACCAGCAGATCAGCCATGATCTTATTGGCTGGCCGAGTGGTTTCGAGGGGCCGAATGGCCTGTTCCTTCTCCTATTTCTTATGTTCTGATGAAAAGTATGGCCACCAATGGTGGAGTGATGGATATTAAAAAGCAGTGGCCAATTATCCACAAGGTCCTACGGCACACGGATTGACTTACACACATGATGGTTGATTAAGGTCCCTCAGGAACTGACATTTTCCATAAATACAGTAGTCTTTGTAATCGGTCTTGCATGGATCTTTCTGCTTCTTTCTTCCAGTTCTCCTTCTCTTTCCCTTACTCCGAGATTTTTTTGAGCCCTTCTTCTTCCTGCCTTCGTTGTTGGGTTTGACAACATGTTGGACTGGAAGCACAAGTTGATAGGTGTTATTCCAAAGCATTTCACACACCGAGTCCTGCACCCCGACCAGTTTACCATTTCTTGCATTCATTTATCTAACGTTTTAAAGAATACAAACATTTTTCCTATATAGATGCACACACGCACTTTTTCTGGATTCTCCGTTCTGGAGACTTAGTACTCCCGTCAGAGTGGAATCGCTCCAGGTCTCAGCTGGCACTAGGAGGGGTGCCCGGGAGTAATTCACTCCTTTTCCATGCAAATTTATGCATGGAGGAGATCTGGCAGGAGTCTGTCAGAATCTTGGTATTACGTGGCCCCCGCCCCCACAATGCAAAACCGTTGTCAGTCATATCAAGAATCTTTATAGTTACTGTGGTTAGCATCAAAACAGGGTAATGGAGATGCATTCAATCATGAAGGGAAAGATAGATCAACAATCCATCAAACAACTGTCTCTGGAGTAATAAAATGGTCAATCACTGGCTAATGTAATGTATTGCTGTGTGAAATGAAACGGAAGATTTGCTGTCAACCAATTTCAAGCCCTTTGAAGTGTACTGGGCTTTGGAGGAAGCCTCTGACACTTGTAAAAGCTGCTGCTTCAAACACTTTTGTCTGAGGCAGCAGATGTTAGGAAAGGGTAAGTGAGAGTTCAGTGATTTTTCAGCCTACTTCCTGGACTGTTCTTCAACTTTCAGCCAGATGTCCCTGCTGGGAGACTGGGGTGGGTTCACAGGATTATTGGGGAGGGAGGCCGCAGGCCTTCCAATTGATTTTGGGGCGGCACCTCTGTTGTGCACGGAGCTCCTTGACCCACCACATCAGGGCCACCCTTGCAAATAATTGCACCAAATCACTTCTGCGTGACTCACAGCTGAGAGGCAAGGAGCAACACGGGAGGGCTGGAAATTCGGCCTTTCAGCCTGTTAATCAGATGCGAATGAGTACATGTGATGCCATTTGTATCCCACTGCAGCCGCTGGTGGGGAGGGGGGGATCTGGAACATCAGAAAGTGAACGGCGCCATTTCTAGGCCGACGCTCAATTCTCTGCCGAATCGGGATACCTGCTATCGGTGACAAGCAGTGAGGAATCCACCCCAATATTTTCCGGTGCCTGAATTGCCACAGTACATTGGTGCTGTAATGCAACAATACTTAAGTAATTGCTTTTTCACAAAAGTTTATCGGTATAATTCAGTATTCACTAAGGGAATGAAATGTTATTAAAAAGCCTGCCACACCCTGTGGCTTTCCTTTTATTGATGCTCTTCTGTAATGTCGCCTACATCACAAACACTGTTCCCTCGATGACAGATTTTTTAACTGGCTGTGCTGGATGTGCAGAAAAGACGCTGAAATGAGTTGAAAATGGTAATTTTGGAGCTCAAAAGTAGAAATCTACTGGCGTGGGAATGGGCAACCAATTATTTACCCTCAACTTTGCCACTTTATGCCCATTTTGAGTTTGGGTACTGTAATCAGATTGGGAGAATACTTGGGTGTAGCTTGACAAATTGTCAAAATGGGAGTCATTTCAGGTGTAACTTACAATCTGTGATGAAGGAAACGATTCCAGGGTAATGTGTTCATTGAATGAGCACAAAACGCCTTGTAGGATTCAAGGCAAGACACAAGCCAGGTTTGTGTGTTTGTATCAAATACGTGCACTTTGTAAATAAAATTGAGAAGGTTTTCCAATGTTCAGACCACCACAATAATAATCCTAACGATAGCTAGAGTTCAAGGTTCAAGGTAAAGCAATAAATTCCTGACTTTATTCTCATTGCTCTGTTTAGGGTGAGTTTGGAAAGTGAAAGGCCTTTTGAAATGTCCCGACATTAAATAAGCAAATAGCTTCTCAGGTTATCAAATGTTCTGACAGAAGGTCATTGACCTGAAACCTTTCATTCTTTTTCTCTTTCGGATCTGCTGAGCATTTCCAACATTTTCCCTTTTTATTTCACAATGACAGCATCTGCTTTAGGGTGGCACGGTGACGCAGTGGTTAGCACTGCTGCCTCACAGCGCCAGGGACCCGGGGTCAATTCCGGCCTCTGTGGGTCACTGTCTGTGTGGAGTCTGCATGTTTTCCATGTGTCTGCGTGGGTTTCCTCCGGGTGCTCCGGCCTCCTCCCTCAGTCCAAAGATGTGTAGGTTAGATGAATTGGCCATGCTAAATTGCCCCTTAATATGCAGATTAGGTTACGGGGATAGGGCAGGGTGGACAGTGGGGGAGGGAGGTACAAGTGGATAGAGTGCTCATTCAAAGGGCTAGTGCAGACTCAATGGGCCGAATGGCCTAACTGCAGTGTCATTTCAGGCAGTATCCAGTTACAGTGTCTGGAAGGGGGACAGATCTTCCACTCATGATACATCCCTTGTTACATCTCTTGTTACAGTGCCAACCCCATCTTCAAGTAGCTCATTAAAATGTTTAGAAAACCCAAAAGGTATTTTTCTTTTTTAAAAACCCAGTTTAAATTTCCCGGGTCATTAGCAGCACTATAGAGGTGAAAACGTTGTACTCCCAGCAGGCTGAAACCAACAGTACCCCAGGGTTCCACTCTGATTCCCCAGTGAAATTGATTAAATTCCCACGGGTGCAAACTTCAGACCACTTCACGCCAAATCTGCTGTTGTTGTTAATTCAACTTCGGCCACAGGACTAAATCATTTTGGCGGCTATGCCATTGTCGCACCTGCCTTAATGCAGAAATCTCCAGGCCATGCTTCAGTTATAGGGCTGATAAAGTCTGAGAAGGGGTGGGTAAAACATGCTGGAAGTCAGTGGGGCAGGTAATCCGGGGTTAATTAGAAAATCTGCTCGTGAACTACAATGATTAGAATCATAGACTCCTTACAGTGCAGAAGGAGGCCATTCGGATCATCGAGCCTGCACAGACTCTCCAAAAGAGCACCCCGCCTAGACCCACTCCCCCACCCTATCCCTGTATCCCCACCTAACCTTTGGACACTACAAAGCAATGTAGCGTGGCTAATCCAGCTAACCTGCACATCTTTGGACTGTGGGAGGAAACCGGAGCACCCGGAGGAAACCCACGCAGACACGGGGAGAATGTGCAAACTCCACACGGTCACCCGAGGCTGGAATTGAACCTGGGACCCTGGTGCTGCGAGGCAGCAGTGCTAACCACTGTGCCACCCTAAGAGATGGGCAACAAGTGCTGGACGAGCCAGGGACACCCACATCCCAAGAAATAATACAACATTCCAGAGCCGAAAGTCGCCACATTCTGGTGTCCCACCAATACATTTTACAACAGAAGCATTCAGTATGGAATCAAGTCCAACACTTCCTCCCTGCATTACTAGTAAACATTACAGTTTGGGCGTTTTAATCAATCAACACTGAGAACACTGCAAACTGGGTGGAATCTCTGAAACACGCGAACAACTGGCCTTAAAGATAATATTGTAAAGAATTTATAAACCTTTTGCTGGTAACGTCCCATCTTCCAATTCTTCAGACTCCAATAGCTCATATTCGTCCTCATAATCATCATAGTCTTCATAATCCTCACTGGTTGGGGTTAGGGTTAGGGTTAGAGTTGGGGTTGACTGTTGACCGTCCTTGGGGCTCAGGGTTGGGAAACTGGAATCTGGGGCTCCGGAGGAAACCAACAATTTATCCTCATCTTCTGCCAAAGTTGGCCCCGCACCGAGCGACCGCACAGCAGCTGGAACACAAAAAGATTTGGTTTGTTGAAAGTGTTAAACCACCAGAGGGTTTACCTGCTTTGTTGCGAACCAGCATTTCCCAGTGAGATATTATTGCATCAAGAGCAGTATCTCCGCACAAGGGAGAGAGCAAAGCAGAAAGTTTCCTAAAATGCAGCCAGCAGAGACCCGGGACAGTTGCACAGGATTCCCTCTGTTCAAAGTTACAGCAAGTCAGATCTTTTTTAAAACATTGATTATAACTGCAGCTAGTTCAGTCCCGTTTCATTCCAAAGTGAAATTACAACACAACACATTCTCTGGCAAGAGAATCAAGTTTCAAATATCTGCCTTCTTATCGCAAATAATCCTTTGCAGCCTACTTTGTTGCATAGTCACGCTTTAGTAAGCATTTTTATCCATTCCAAACTTAAAAACAGTTGAAGAAATGTTTTTCTCTTACCTGAAGTTAGCACCAGCAACAACAGATGCAACACTTGCTGTTGAATCATTTTTAAATGAATTATGTGAGAGATAGTTGTGGGTGCTGTGCCTTGCTGATATTGCTCCACTGCCGAGTCCCAGGCGTGTGTGTGCAGCTTCTCCCCTTCGCCTTCAGGTGTGCAGTTTACCTGCAGAACGTCCTCCCATTTAAACAGGTTGTCATTCAAACCCCAGTGATGTCAGCGCCAGCCCCGCCCCCTCCCCCACCCACCCACCTTGACTCAGGTGTGTGACGTCACCCGCAAGGAAGCAGATGTGTTTGGGCAAGTTTCCCAATGGATCCAAAAAAGGAGACCCCCTACACCCTGCCCCCACCCAGTAGCTTCCAACAGACTAAATAGAGGTGCAATTAAAACTATCCAACAAAGGGAATTTTATGAAATAAACAATCAGACTTTGCCAACAAAATAACTGTTCAGCAGACAGTATTCTCAATTTAATTAACCTCCAATGTCAGGCCGGTGGAAGTTGCACGATTAAACTTGGAAATCCTGGTACTTCCCGTACCAGCCACGCCGAACAGGCACCGGAATGTGGCGACTAGGGGCTTTTCACAGTAACTTCATTGAAGCCTACTCGTGACAATAAGCAATTTTCATTTCCTTTCATTTCATTAAGGTGCAGATCCAGGGGCGAGATTCTCTGACCCCCCCGCCGGGTCGGAGAATCGCCGGGGGCTGGCGTGAATCCCGCTCCCGCCGGTTGCCGAATTCTCCGGCACCGGATATTCGGCGGGGGCGGGAATCGCGGCGCGCCAGTTGGCGGCCCCCCCCCCCACGATTCTCCGGCCCGGATGGGCCGAAGTCCCGCTGCTAAAATGCCTGTCCCGCCGGCGTAGATTAAACCACCTACCTTACCGGCGGGACAAGGCGGCGCGGGCGGGCTCCGGGGTCCTGGGGGGGGCGCGGGGTGATCTGGCCCCAGGGGGTGCCCCCCACGGTGACCTGGCCCGCGATCGGGGCCCACCGATCCACGGGCGGGCCTGTGCCGTGGGGGCTCTCTTTTCCTTCTGCCTTCGCCACGGTCTCCACCATGGCGGAGGCAGAAGAGACCCCCTCCACTGCGCATGCACGGGAATGCCGTGAGCGGCCGCTGACACTCCCGCGCATGCGCTGCCCGGAGATGTCATTTCCGCGCCAGCTGGCGGGGCACCAAAGGCCTTTTCCGCCAGCTGGCGGGGCGGAAATTTGTCCGGCGTGGGCCTAGCCCCTCAAGGTTGGGGCTCGGCCCCCCAAGATGCGGAGCATTCCGCACCTTTGGGGCGGCGCGATGCCCGACTGATATGCGCCGTTTTGGGCGCCAGTCGGCGGACATCGCGCCGACACCGGAGAATTTCGCCCCAGGTATTTTTAAAAAGGGTTTAGTGTCTCTGCCTCCAACTCAGGCAGCGAATTACAGACTCCCACTCCTTCTCACAATTAAAATGGTTCGCAAATCTGTTGAACGCATGTTGCTCAATCATTTGCAGTGGAGGTTTTCTGCTTTGTTTCAACATCACCAAAACAGATTATTTGATCATTACCTTTTGTTTTTTGTGGGATCTTGCTGTACAAAAATTGGCTGCTGCATTTCCTAAACTGCAACAATGACCACGGGGCGAAATTCTCCCCCAACGGCGCGATGTTCGCCGAATGGCGCCTAAAACGGCGCCAATCAGACGGGCATCGCGCCGGCCCAAAGGTGCGGAATGCTCCGCATCTTTGGGGGCCGAGCCCCAACATTGAGGGGCTAGGCCGGCGCCGGAGGGATTTCCGCCACGCCAGCTGGCGGAAATGGCGTTTGTTGCCCCGCCAGCTGGCGCGGAAATGCGGCGCATGCGCGGGAGCGTCAGCAGCCGCCGACAGTTTCCCGCGCATGCGCAGTGGGGAGAGTCTCTTCCGCCTCCGCCATGGTGGAGACTCATTTTTTAAGTACTTCATTGGCTGGAAGCCAATGGGTTGTCCTGAGGTTATGAAAGACCTTCCTCCTCACCCTTAACCCATGGATGAGATTATCTTAAAAACGACATCCTCTGGGTCAACACAGACCATTTGAATTTTGAAATTACCTTGTATTAATGATTAGCTCGAAGATAAGTATGACTAATTATAATATTGATTCACCTTGGTTACGAATTATTTCTTCTAGATCAAAGTGTGCATGGAACTGTGAAAGTATTTAACTATATCCAAAACTGGCATTCTGAGGGAGTGTGTCATCAACTGGGGTGATCCGGCAGCTGGATTGAGGCCAATCTGCTTGTTCAGGTGAATATATAAAATTCCACATTATTGATCAAAGAAGAACAGGAGAGTTTTCTGGTGCCCTGGCCAAAATGTATCCCTCAATCAACTCCTCCAAAATAGATTGGGGTAGAAATTGGACTTTGTTTTATGGGCTCAACAATGACCAATCTTCTTGAAAACAATGCCCCATTCTTAAAAGAAATCCACCTCCACAAGAAACCACTGCATTGTCTTCCAATGTAAATATGAAAACCAACATGCGTGAACCTTCACTTAGTAAAAATAATTCCATTTTATCAAAGCTACTGCTGTATGTTCTACGCGCAACAGAAATTGGGTATTTCGCCCCTTCCCTACTGAACAAAGAACAAACAAAGAACAAAGAAATGTACAGCACAGGAACAGGCCCTCCAGCCCTCCAAGCCCGTGCCGACCATGCTGCTCGACTAAACTACAATCTTCTACACTTCCTGGGTCCGTATCCCTCTATTCCCATCCTATTCATGTATTTGTCAAGATGCCCCTTAAATGTCACTATCGTCCCTGCTTCCACCACCTCCTCCGGTAGCGGGTTCCAGGCACCCACTACCCTCTGCGTAAAAAACTTGCCTCGTACATCTCCGCTAAACTCCCCTCGCATCTTAAACCTATGCCCCCTAGTAATTGACCCCTCTACCCCGGGGAAAAGCCTGATGGATAATTCTGATTTATTTTTTTAATGACACAATTAGTTGTTTAGTTGTGGGGAGTGCTGAGAATATCTTTAATATGTGGCCTCTCCAGCGAGTTACAAAGTGCAATGCCGGCAGAGTGGTACTGTGCAATCCCAGCCATTTAATGTTGATAATCTTTATTGCCACAAGTAGGCTTACATTAACACTGCAATGAAGTTACCGTGAAAAGCCCCTAGTCGCCACATTCCGGCGCCTGTTCGGGTACACAGAGGGAGAATTCAGAATGTCCAATTCACCTAACAAGCACGTCTTTCGGGACTGTGGGAGGAAACCGGAGCAACCGGAGGAAACCCACGCAGACACGGGGAGAACGTGCAGACTCCACACAGACAGTGACCCAAGCCGGGAATCGAACCTGGCACCCTGGCGCTGTGAAACGACAGTGCTATCCACTGTGCTACCGTGCCACCCATTACCTGGAACAAATCTATAAGAGGAGACTGGCAGCTTCTTACAACAGCTGGAGATTGGCAATGGTTGGCCTTACCAGCGGCTCTCACTCCCAAAGAACTTTTACAAGTTACAAAAAGCACCTGATGGTCCTGTGGAAGATACAGGCAACTGAAATGCTGAAGTCAGGCGGTTACTGGATTTATATGGTTGATTAGTGATAGTGAATTTAATGTATCGACTATAACATGGTAGTAATGAATAATAATAGCTTATTGTCACAAGTCGGCTCCAATGGAGTTGCTGTGAAAAGCCCCTAGTCGCCACATTCCGGCACCTGTTCGGGGAGGCTGGTACGGGAATTGAACCCACGCTGCTGCCTTGTTCTGCATTGAGCCAGCTGTTTAGCCCAATGTTCTATACCAGCCCCTATTTATAGAGGATGTTAAGCAATGTGATCAATTAGGTTGCAGTACATAAAGCAGGTCAGCTCCCTCACCGTATTTACTTTTCGAAGACAATATGGCCCATCCCCTTTACCAGTTTTCTAGTGTTCTTTCCAGATAAAAAAATAATCAATTAAGCCAATGGACTAAAGGGACGATGAATAGAATTTAATGTGGAAAATGGACAATAATAGGAATCTGTCGTGGAAAAGCAAAAGGATTTGCGTTTTTAAAATCTGTTCATGGAATCTGGTTTTTGCTGACAAGGCCAGCATTTGTTGCCCATCCCTAATTGCCCTTGAGAAGGTGGTGGTGACCACTGCAGTTCACATAGTGTGGGTACACCCACGGTGCTGTTAGGGAGGAAGTTCCAGGATTTTGACCCAACGGCAGTGAAGGAACGACCAGTATGTTTCCAAGTCAGGATGGCGAGTGGCTTGGAGGGGAACTTGCAGATTACAGTGTGCCAACATGTGCGTTTGTTGGTCAGACAACATGAGGATCTATATGAAACTGTTGTTAAAAACTCCAATCGGGTTCTGGATGCATCTTAAGTTGACTCGGTAATAAATCTGAAGACGCGAGAAATTCAAAATATTGAGGCTTCCCTCTGCATTCAATATTGTAACATCATGAATGCATTGTAAATAACAGGTTTAAAATGTTCCTGCAGCTAAGGAATAGAGGAAAACTCCAATTCTGTACAGTTTTAGTCATAGAATCAATCAGCACAAAGGGAGACCATTCAACCCATTGTTCCTATACTTTGAAAGAGCTATTTAGTTAATGCCACTCTGCGTGCTCCTTCCGGATAACCCTGCACATTTTCCAATTTTCATGTTCCGGTTACAGGGCTGTGAATGTGTCAGAGAGGCTGGATAGATCAATGATCAGACTAATTCTATGATTTCAATTCATTTTAATGGAAGATTTTTCAAAACTCAAATAGTATGAATGGATAAAAAGGATTACGCTGTGGCGTGAGGGAAGAGGCGGATAATAAAAGAGAAATATTTCAGTTGCGAATGTGAGGCCAGAGGACATGTATGTAGAAGCGCCAAGTCTACAGACTGCCCAGAAATGGGGGTTGAAAGCTTCCTTCAAAACTAATTAATGCCCCGTTAATGAATCTTTTTAAAAGGAGGGTTGGGTGATAACTTAACGAGAAGTGGGACTGAAGGTTAAATTTAGCTCTATATTAAGCATTGCTTATAATTGAGAAAGTGACCATATTACCTGGAGCAAGTTCTCACTTTTAGGTTCTTGAAGGTACTTTCTTCCGTTTAAGCGCCTTCCTCAGGAAATTCAGCTCAACTAAAAGGTCATTATGATCGCTAGCTCTTTATGGTCCATTGGGTAGAATGAACTTGATAGGCAAATGACCTTCCCCTGATCTACTGGATGGTCTCCCGCCCTTCTGAAAAAAAAATCATTGCTCGGAGGGAGGGATTGAAGAAAATAATATGAGGGAATATCTATTCCCCCGGCAAAAGTTGCCGCCAAAGAGTCAGGGGGCCGGAGGAATGTGATCTTCAGCGGATCTAAATAATTGGTCAATTTCCAGAACAAGATTAAGGATTCAGTTGGTTTGACCCCCAACACTTCGGTGTTTATTGCGCTTTATGTGCAAGGCCAAAGGGAAATTCCTTTACTAAATCGTTGTTGTAAATCGCTCAGCTTTATTGAGAGATTTACATCCTCCCTTACGTACTGAGCAACACTTAGCCGTGAATGTCAAAAGCAATTTAAAAGAAAGTATGGAGTTAGAGTAAAAGAAGTGGGTAAATTATACAAGCGGCAGCAATCATTGCACAGTCACTGGGGCATCATAAAACTCTCCCTGATTGTTTGCTACAGCTGTTGACTAGTTCCCGCTAGCTGTGTGCTTAAGCAACGAGGAAACACCGCTGAAGCAATTAAAATTTAGACTAAAGTTGCTGACCTCAGAGAAGGATGTCAGCGCCTGGTTATAAATGTGCCCAACAGGCAGCATGTTTCCTCAGATTAGATGGTCATCATTTGCTGCTTCAACTGACCCAACATTCTGCCCTTCGTTCAAATTAAAGCCACGATGCGTAGTTGCCGCCGTTGGACTGGGGGGAGCACAGTAAGAAGTCTTACAGCACCAGGTTAAAGTCCAACAGGTTTGTTTCAAACACTAGCTTTCGGAGCACTGCTCCTTCCTCAGGTGAATGAAGAGGTAGGTTTCAGAAACATATATATAGACAGATTCAAAGATGCAAGACAATGCTTGGAATGCGAACATTAGCAGGTGGTTAAATCTTTACAGATCCAGAGACAGGGATAACCTCAGGTTAAAGAGGTGAGAATTGTCTCAAGCCAGGCCAGTTGGTAGGATTTCGCAAGCCCAGGCCAGATGGTGGGGGATGAATGTAATGCGACATGAATCCCAGGTCCCGGTTGAGGCCGCACTCAAATTAAAGGGTGTAGATGATTCCTAGAAACAATTCTGGATCGAGGGGGATGGTGTCTGGGCTGCAGATTTTAAAACTGTTTTATGAAGATAAATATCTTAGTTGTTAATTTTGTGCACAGATATTATGTCATTCTGTGCGCCTGTGCACATATGTGTACCTGTGTGTATGCAGATGTGTGTATACTTGTGTGTGCGTGTGTTTACGTGTGTGCGCATGTAAGCATCTGTATGCAATGTGTCACTTTGAGTGCATGTTTAGAATCATAGAATCATAGAATTTACAGTGCAGAAGGAGGCCATTTGGCCCATCGAGTCTGCACCAACCTTTGGAAAGAGCACACTGCTTAACCCCATCCACCTAACCTGCACATCTTTGCCTGTGTGTCTGCGTACATATGTTTGCGTGCACGCACATATGTGTATGTATGTACATGTGAATATGTGTGAGTGTGTGAATTGACAGCGATGGAGCATTGACAAGAAAATGCCTAGCTAGCCACTTCCTCCTTTTCAAGCTCTGAGCCCAGAACTTACTCTCTTGGTTAGGTTAATAAAATAGAACAAAGCCATTTTGCCCTTTATGCCTGTGCCAGTTCTCAGGACAAACTATTTTTTAAAAAAAAATGTTTAAAATAAATTTAGAGTGCCCAATTAATTTTTTCCAGCGAAGGGGCAATTTAGCGAGGCCAATCCAGCTACCCTGCACATCTTTTGGGTTGTGGGGGCGAAACCCACAAAAACACGGGGAGAATGTGCAAACTCCACACGGACAGTGACCCAGAGCTGGGATCGAACCTGGGACCTCGGCGCCATGAGGCTGCAGGGCTAACCACTGCGCCACCATGCTGCGCTGAATAAACTATTTCAGTAGTCCCACTTCCCTTGCTCGTTCCCTGTGCCCTTGCATATTTAAAAAAAATATTTTTATTAAGAAACCGTTTTCAATATAAAACTATATTCCACAACAAATACAATTCCAGACTCAACCACCAGACCCCTCACACCCACAAAAAACAACCAAGACAAACCCCAAAGCAAATCCTCCCTCCCCTAACATCTGACGGTGACAAGCTCCTTGAAATAGGAAATGAACAGCTGCCATCTCAAGTAGACCTTTTCTCAAAACCCCTCATGATGCACTTGACTTTTCTAAGTGCAAAGACTCCATAAGGTCACTTAGCCAAGACGAAGCACTGGGCGGGACCAGACTCCTCCACCCAAGCAGAACTCCCCTTCGCGCTATTAGCGACTCAAAGGCCAGAGAATTGCCCTCACCCCCGCCTGAACCTCCAACAAGTCCGAGACCCCAAAGTTAGGTGCCTTTGCATATTTTAAAACTTATTTACGCCTGTGCTTTTCCACATTGAAATTCATTGATTTTTCAGTACGTCCATCATTAGATTTATGTTAAATACTACGCAACAGAATTCTCCGTATCTCACCGTTCACTCTGAGAAACTGCAATGCTGACACATAATGCGCAAACTTTACCGCATTCGGCTCAACTAGGAGTGTGATGGAATACTCTCCACTTGCCTGGATGAGAACTGCCCCACTTGATCGGCACCACATCCACCACCTTAAACATTCACCCCCTCCACCCCTGATGCCCAGTAACAGACGTGTGTATCATGTACAAGATACACTGGAGCAACTTACCAAGGCTCCTTTGACAGCTGCTCCCAAATCCTTAAACTTTGCCACCTAGAAGGGTGTAAGATGCCTTACACCAGGTTAAAGTCCAATAAGGTTTGTTTGGACAAGAGTCACCTGCTGAAGGAGCAGCGCTCCGAAAGCTCGTGATTCCAAATAAACCTGTTGGACTTTAACCTGGTGTTGTAAGACTTCTTACTGTGCTCACCCCAGTCCAACGCCGGCATTTCCACGTCGTAGAAGGACATGGACAGCGGATGCATGGGAACACCACCACCTGCAAGTTCCATCAAAATAACACACCAAAATGAGAACTAGATCACTGTTCCTTCACTGTCACTGGGTGAAATATCCTGGAACTTGGGGGGGGGGGGGGGGTTACTTTATTTTTGTTTATGTTATTTACACTGGAAGGGTCTGAGTGGGTGTATACACCTGTTGTCTTAAGTCGGGGTGTTAATGTTAATTTATTATTTAGGTACAGGGGGGAGGGGTTTGGGGGGTTGCTTTTTTAGATTGTGTTTTGTACTTACCCCTGTTGGGTTCTTTTTTTTTTCTCATTTTGTTATTGATATTTTATGAAAACCTTTAATAAAATTTATTTTTAAAAAAAAAATGAAAGCATTGTCGTAAAAATAAACATCTGGTTCACTAATGTCCTTCAGGGAAGGAAATCTGCCGTCCTTACCCGGTCTGGCCTACATGTGACTCCAGACCCACAGCAATGTGGTTGACTCTTAAATTCCCTCAGGGGTGGGCAATATATGCTGACACAGCCAACCACGCCCACATCCCATGAACGAATAAAGAAAAAAAAATGAATTAATTAAAAACTGGTCTGTGCTAGTGTTTATGTTTCATGAAGCTTCTTAATGTCACCCTATCACTTTAACCTTCTATTCTTTTCTCCCTCATGTGTTTATCCAGCTTCCCCCTTAAATGAACCTAAACTACTCACCTCAACCACTCCCTGTGGGAGCGAGTTCCACATTCTTACCACTCTCTGGGTAAAGAAGCTTCTCCTGAGTTCCCCACTGGATTTATTAGTGACCATCAGATATTGATGATCACTGGTGTGGACTCACCGCAACTGGAAACACTTTCTCTGAATCTACCCTGTCAAACCCCTTCGTCAAGACCTCTATCAGGTCACCCCTCAACCTCCTCTTTTCTAGAGAAATGTGTGTTCATCCTTTCCTGATTTTTCTAACCGTTTTGTTCTGATGTCTTGAAGTCAGGTCAACGTGTAACAGTTTTGTCCACAACAGTCAAATCTCTAAAGGCCAGGGCGACACAGTGGTACAGTGGTTAGCACTGCTGCCTCACGGCGCCGAGGTCCCAGGTTCGATCCCGGCTCTGGGTCACTGTCCGCGTGGAGTTTGCACATTCTCCCCATGTTTGCGTGGGTTTCGCCCCCACAACCCAAAGATGTGCAGGGTCGGTGGATTGGCCATGCTAAATTGCCCCTTAATTGGAAAAAATGAATTGGGTACTCTAAATTTAGGAAAACAAAATCTCGAAAGGCCAACCAACTATGATGATGCACATTATTAAGACAGGACCATGTCCACATTTTGTTGCAAATATATTTATTGAATAATACTTTTCAACTGAGAAACGCAAGTACAGAAATGTTGCAACAATTAACTGTACATGCATTGATTTTACTTATATAAACGTAATACAAAGATTTTCAATGTGCGATTCCATAGAATACATGATACGTTTATCTCAACATTCATGATAAATTAGGGAGCAATCGTTTTGGTTCCACAAGATTTAAATGTTTAATGGTCAATACTTTTCTCACAGAAGCGATGGAAATTCACTGAATCATCAAAGTCGGCATGTTTGTGAAGTTTTCAGGGTGGAGCGACCCAAGATGGAATCTGAAAATTAAATGGTTTCCAAGTTATGAGAAAAGAGAAGTACCCTCCCTCTGTATTGTTCCTGAGGCTGGAATTCTCCAGGTGTTGCGATTCTCTGTTTCCGCCGACAGCACACCGCCGCCCACGGGTTTTCCAGCGGCGTGGGATGGCTTCAATGGGCAATCCCATTGACAAGCGGCGGGAAGACAGAATCCCGTTATCAGCCAATGGCGTTCCTCCGAGAAACACCCGGCTGGGGGACCGGAGAATCCCCGCCCAAAATCTTAAGTGAGGGAGTTCTGAATCCAGCAATGATTCTTTGGAACCGTGTCCCCCTCCCCATCCAGGGATCCTGGGAAAACTGTCAAAATTAACAGTCTCAGTGGAGAAACCATTGAGATCTCAAGTCAAGGTTAAACATCTCCAATACTGAGCTATGCCCTCCAGCTGCAAACACGAGACACAACAAGAGTATCCGAATGGAATGGGTTTAATTTCCTCCACACTCCTGGATCAACATTTTACTGCTTGACCTGAGCTGAATTCACTCCTATCTATGAACATCATTTTGGCAATTTCGCCTGGTTAAACCATAAAATCCCAAGTTCCGACGAAAGGCCACCGAGCTAGGACCTTAACTTTTGTTCCCTTCTCCACAGGTGCTGCCATGCCTGTTGAGTATTTCATGAATTTTCAGCTTTTATTGCAGTTTTCCAGCACGCAGAGGGTTTTGCTTTTGTGACACTCTCACTGTTTCGTGCTGGTAAACAGCTGAACATTCAAACCAGATACAGATTCAAAATGCTCGGAGGTTAATGAAAATGGAGTCAGCCATGACCTCATTGAATGGCGGAGTAGGCCCGATGGGCCGAGTGGCCTCATCCTGCCCCTCCCTCTTATAGTCTTATGGAATGGAATAAAAACTATACCGCACATTCCAGATTTGGTCCTTAATTCTTACAGCACCTAGCTGTTCCTAACCAATTTTGAATTAACAACATTATTCTCAATTTGAGGTGGTGGGAGAACTCTCACACGGGGGGAAAGGGTGTTGGGTTTCAATGGGCATTACATTTCACTGAAATGAAAGTTCCAGAAAGTCAGTTCCAAACCCAGGAAGTGGAATAGGAGGTATGCTAATGAGGCTTTAAGCCTCAGGTTTAACCTGCTTTGCAGGATTTTAGCTATAATTGGCCAGGTTTCTGTGGCCTGAGTATGACTGGTAGACGCAGCAAGGTGAGGACAGGCTTGTGGAGTACTCCTTGTGGCCGGGTGGAGCAGGGGTAATTCCTCCCAACTCCCCCCAGCATCAGGCCCACTAACCCTGTGGCCCCCCACACTCGACGCCCTGAGGTCAGGGGCTGAACAAACCTGCTTCAGTGGAGTCCCTCCATAGTTCCCTGCTTGACTGGAAGTCGGGCCTGTCCACCGTGCGCACAGTGTGGGGGTATATGGAGAAACCTGGAATTCTGTGATTTCCCATTCACAAACAGACCACTTCCCAACTCACTGTCAGTCAAAACACTAAACCATCCATAGTGGCGGCGGGCTTGTAGATAAGACAGTTGTGATGGAACATTGGACAATGGAACATTGTCCATAGTGGTACTGAGGGGCGGGAGTAATTTGACTAATTTGCTGGAAGTCTTCAAAGATGCATTGCACCCGAAAAGTGGCATGGCCGGTAGATTCCGGAGATCCCACTCCAGGATCCACCTGGCTCGCCGTGTCTCACGGGATCGAACGAGATGTTGCAATGTGAACACCGCCATTGTGAGCGGGATCACGTTCTGGAAAATCTGCATATTAGAGTGAGACAGCAAGCCTCAGTCTAATATGCGTTCTGGAGATCTAACCAAGGCGTGGGATCTAACCCCCTCGCCTTGGAGGCTTCGGGCGAACACTGTTTAGTCTTGGTCTCTTCAAATGGGGACCAGATGGAACCGCACTTAGGGGGGGGGCCGCACTTGGGGGGGTCTCCCAGGGGATTGGTGGCCCCCAGATGCATGCTCTCTGGCAGTGCCACCTGGGTGCCAGCCTGACACTGCCAAGGTGCCCAAGTGGCACTGCCAGCGAGCAGGCACACTGCCAAGGTGCCAGGTTGGCATTGCCAAGGTGCCAGGTTGGCATTGCCAAGGTGCCCAGCTGTTTTTTACGCAAGGCGGGGATCAGGCCGGAGGGGTGCCCTATGCAGGTGTGCAGTGGAGCCCAAGGCCCCACTTATAGTAAGTTGGGGTTGGGGGTGGGGGGCGCGGTTTGGGAGTTGTGTCGGAGGCTCACGAGATTGAGATGCCATTTAAAAATGACATCCTGATCTCTCGCTGCACTGATGAGTTCCAGCGAGCGGAGCTCCTCAGCACAGGGAACAGAGCTAAGTGTGACCTCAGCCACGCATTCCCCATTGAGGAGCCTGATCTACCCGGATGGCCGTTAGATAACGGGATGTTTCTCAGTGCTCTCAGCCCCGGAAAACACACGGCTAATTGTGCGCCAGGGGACTCTGCCCCCATTCGGGTACATCATGAGGGCTCTGTAAACGTGGTGCATCTCGGCTTCCAGAGGCATTTAATAAGGGGCCACACAAAAGGTTAAAACATAAGGTCAGATCCCATGGGGATGTTCAGACAGGGTGTTGGGGATTGTCTATAGTCTCCCAAAAGTATGCTTCCCTGGTCCGTAGCCTCTTTAACTATAACCACTTATATACAGCAAGTATTTAGACATTGGGACCTCCACATAAGGTTAAGGCACTAGAATCAAATTATATTAACAAGTTATGGACATAACATTGCTGACTGCTTTGAAAGTAATTTTTTGGCAAGTTTCTAATGAAGCAAGTTTCTAATCTTGTGACAGAATGGTAGATAATCATTCACAAAGCAAGAGGGTCACACTTTGGATGTCAATAATCAAGTTACAGGAAAGAAAATAGCAGTTGGGTTTCTGGAACATTGCTGTCACAAGATATCTTAGCAGTTCACACATCTTTGGTTCAACTTAACATCCACAAAGGTCTTTGAAGGCATCAAACCTGCCCCACGCCCTGCTAATCCGAGGATCATAACTAAGCATTTTTCCTTCACCCTCTCTCATTTCCACAGACATGTAACCTACTCAGAGGCAAAATACATCAGTGTGAGCAGTAAACATTTCGCACATACATCAACGTACTTCCACAGCACTATAGACTCATTCATTATTGACATATTTATCACTGTGAAGAATTTTTAAAGAGATTGAATACATTGCTCTAGTGTGTATAAACAAAAGGTTTGCTTTGAAATTTATTAAAGCATGAAAATATTGCAATTTCTTCTCTCCATAATTGCAATTTCATTCCATCCTTCAGATGAAAACAGGTTTATTATTTACAAGATATTTATATTTTAAGGTAATCTTTCAGCCATTTAGTCCAGTAAAGGACCGATTCAATTTCAGACAGTAGCACCATAATGGCATTGGGAATTCCTATCAAACAGCTCCCGCTAGATCGGCTGGACAGCACATATTTCATAGATGATAACTGCAAACACGTTGAACGTTGTTAGAATTCTTTGGTAATCACAGGGATATGCTGAATCAGAGAGTGGATTCCAAGAACTGCAGCTCTGGTTAGCTACCCCGTGATTGCAGAGAATGGGGCTCCCCATCAGAAACATGGAATGCAGAGTTGCACTTTTACAATCAGAGAATTGGGCAGCCCAGATGGAGGCCATTCAGCCCATTGTATGTATGCTGGGTCTTTGAAAGAGCTATCCAATTGTATCCACTCTCCCTTCTCTTTATCCCATAATCCTTTAAACATTTCCCCTTCAAATATTAATCCAATTCCTTTTTGAATGTCCTCTTGAATCTGCTTCCACTGCCCTTACAGGCAGCGCCTTCCAGAGCACAACTCACCATGTAAAATAAATTCTCCTCATCCCCATCTCTGGTTCTTTTGCCAATTCTCTTCAATCTGTGTCCCTCTGGTTGCTGAGCCTCCTGCCGGTAGAAACAATTTTTTCCACCTGTTCCCTCTAAATGGGTCCTTTTGAATGACTCTGTAAAACTTTCCCTTTAACTTTCTCTGCTCTGAGGAGAGCAATCCCAGCTTCTCCAGTCTCTCCACATTGACCGATGTCCCTCATCCCTGGGACCATCCCAGTAAACCTCCTCCACACCCTTGACATCCTCCCTCAAGCATGGTGCCGGAATTGGATACAATACTCTAGCTAAGATCCAAACAATGTTCCATAAAAGTTTAGCATCATTTCCTGACGTTTGCCACTCTTTATATCGTCGAGGGTTCTATACAATTCTCTTAACAGTTTTCTCAACATATCCTGCCGCCTTCAAAGATTTAAATAGGGTCTCTGTATTCCTGAAACCATTTTTAAAATTGTACCATTTAATTTATATTGCATCTCTGCATTTTTCCTTCTAAAATGCATCATTTTAACGCATACTTAACAAAATAAATACATTATTATGTTTAATTTATTGAACTTAAATATTAACAATTAATATCATTTGCAGAGATAATGCAACTGTATTTGAGATTCCTGGCATTTGCTGAAATCCTGAAACCTGCAGCAGAAATAATGCAGACCCAGGTTGAAAATCTAAAGGGAACGCAATTATCGATTCCGAATTCTGTCCTTGGGTCAGTTAACGAAACATTGCCCTCTACTGGAGTCTAAGCCTATTACGTCCTATTATTTGCAAAACATAAATATATAGCTGTAAATAAATATTTTTAATGAATTTGTACAAAATAATATTGTCTGTTTAAAAGAGTGGGTGAGTGTTCTAATTTTAAATTTGTATTAAAATTCAAGTCCTGTTGAAAACCACCCCAAACACAAAGTGCTCGCATCTTGTGCACTGAAAATGGACTTGGTTTTGGGAAAAGCTTTCTCCAGAGAGATTATTAAAACTAAATGGAACAGTAAATTTTCACTAAGTTTGCCTTGTTCAAGCACTGTAGATCAATTGGTGAAAAATTGCCCCGTGTTCTCAGCGAAGAACTTTATCGAAGTCCAGACATTCACACTGGAAGTGAAATTATATGAATATTGGGTCGGGAACGGAACGGCCTCAGCTCAATGTTCTCACACAAGTACCCCCCCCCCCCCGCCCCCACCCTCCCTCCAACCCCAGGCTGTACATAGTTCACACAAAACTTCAATCAAGAATTTCATCAGTAAGGTGCTTCATTCCAGTGAACAGACCTGAGAGAGGAGTCAGCGTCTTGAGGAGAGGGAGGGAATAGACAACATTTTCCCCAAAACTCAAGGAAAAAGTTAACTTCCTCGAGAGAAATGGATGGGGCAAACAAATCCAACGAAAAATAATTGTTTTCACAATTAGTCTTTGTAAAGGAGCAGAAAATACATCTGCTGCTGAAGGTGGCCCATAATATCAGCATTACTATCATCATTTAGTGCAATTACTATAAATACTTTAAATTAATGGCTGTGTTTAGCAGTGCAGCACGTTCTGAAGTGTTGTGCTTGGAGGTAACGTGTTCAGCCCCAAGAACGACTCTTTCGATTCAGTTGTGGTTGGACCTTTCTCTCTCGCGTTGTATGGTTGGCGTTTGTTCTTTCGGCATCTGAAATGTTGGTTTTTTAATTGTACAGCGTTAAATATTCAGAAAGGATATTGTGCATGCAAACAATGACAGCTGCCGGGGCAGGATGCTTAACTGGGTTGATGGGGATGCCTTTGTGTAAACCTTATTACATTGTTGTTGGAGGTGGAAGAGTTTGCGAGGAAGCCATGCCAAACCTTTATGGTTCATTGTTGATTCAGCCTCACCTGGAGTATGGCGCTCGATCCTCGGCACTACACTTAGGGAAGGATGGCAAGGCCATGGAGGGGGTTCAGAGGAGATTTATTAGAATGCCAGCAAGGATGAGGGACTTCGGAGACTGGAGAGTCTAGGATTGTTAGAACAGAGAAGGTTAAGGGGAGACTTAATTGAGATGGACATATGGGGAAGGGAGTTATGCTTCAGTTGGATAGAGTTGTGTTTAGAAGGAGAAATCAGTATGAGGACATGACCCTAAAATTAGAACCAAATAATTTTTAATGGAGATCAGGAAGGTTTTTCCATGCAGGAATATGAGGCTTGCTCTGCAAAATGTTAGGACCATTGGAGCTACTAGACGGAGATAGATTTTTGATCAGGAAGGATATCAAGGGATATGGATCAAAGGTAGTTAAAGTGGTTAGCACTGCTGCCTCACAGCTCCAGGGATCCGGGTTCAATTCCAGCCTCGGGTGACTGTGCGGAGTCTGCACGTTCTCCCCGTGTGTGCGTGGGTTTCCTCCGGGTGCTCCGGTTTCCTCCCACAGTCCAAAGATATGCAGGTTAGGTGGATTGGCCATGCTAAATTGCGCCTTGGTGTCTAAAACATTAGGTTGATGTGTTCTGCTTCTCCGTGTAGCATAAGCTGCTTCCTTGATGTATGCTTTGACAAAGGAAGGTCCAGACTTTGTAATGAGTTCAATATGTTTATTGAACTATTAACACAGTTCTTAAATGAGTTCGACTCTCTGCTAATCTAACTGTAGTAACTCAGTCTATCTTTATCAGCCTGCTCTAAGCTACGTGCTAGGTGTGATGCTTCTGATCAACCCTGATGTGCTCTCTCGTTGTGGGTCTGTGGAAAGAGGTAGAGCACATGTGCCCTGTCCTTTCATATGGGTTGTGAAGTGCCCCTTGTGATAATGCCACCTATGGGTGTCCTAATTATCCATTGGTTGTGTCCTGTTGTAATGACCCATTGGCTGAATTTCTGCATGTCATGACATCTCTGGTGCTCCCTCTCGTGGTTACTTAGTTGTAGTGTATTTACATTAACCCCCTGTGTATATACAGTGATGCATATCACCACAGTTGGGTTACGGGGATAGGGCGGAGGCTTCAGCTTAAGTAGGGTGCTCTTTCTAAGGGCTGGTGCAGACTTGATGGGCCAAATGTCCTCCTTCTGCACTGTAAATTCTATGATCTATGATCTATGATCTATGAATTGAGTTGAGCTATAAATCAACAATGATCTAAACGAATGACAGGAACAAGGTTGAGGGAGTCAATGCTCTTCTCCTGTTGCTAATGCTCACAGGCCTCACACAGTTGCACTCAGTCCTCCCAGTGAGATATGCATTTAACTGGAAGTCCATATAATAGATATTTTGATTGTTTTCTTATGCATTCTCAGAATGTAGGCCAACTATTATTGCCCATCCTTTCTTGCTCTTGAGACACTGGTGCTGAGCTGCCTTCTTGAGCCGCTGCAGTCCATGTGGTGTAGGTACACCCACAGTGCTGTTAGGAAGGGAGTTCCAGGATTTCCACCCAACGATGTGATGGAACGGCCGATATATTTCCAAGTTAGGATGGTGTGTGTGGCTTGGAGGGAAAATTGTTCCCAGGTATCTGCTGCCCTTGTCCTTCTAGGTGCTAGAGGTCAAGGATTTGGGATCTATGAGGAAAAAGTACTAAGACCCAGCCTTTCCGAACCCCGTGAGATTCAATGTAAGAGAGCCCAATAAGAATGAAATACAAGCTCCAAAAGAATTAGCTTTGCATACCAGACTGCCAAGGTTTATGTGCAAGAAGCTGTAATTAGAATATCCATATAAAAAAAACATAGGATAGTGGATAATAAATCCAATGGGGAATTCAGGAGAAACCTCTTTACTCAGAGAGTGGGGAGAATATGGAACTTGCTCCCACACGGAGTGGTTGGGGTGAATAACATTGATGCATTTAAGGGGGAAGTTGGGTAAACAAATGAGAGATAGAGGAAGAGGGAAGGATATGGTGATAGAGTGAGATGGAGGTGGGATGAGGCTCGTGTGGAGCCAGAATAGAGCAGTTGGGCCGAATGGCCTGTTTCTGTGCTGTACATTCCATGTCATTCTACAATTCTTTCATATGCACAAATAAACAAAGCAAAGGACTGTTATGTTCCAGATTCTGAAGACTGCCCAGTAAATAGATACCTCATGTAGACCAAGTAAGAGGCAATCAGCAGACCCACGAACACAAGGAATGTTATAGCCAACGACAACGCCACATCCTCCTCACTCAGTGGTTGCTGGACCAGTTCAAATTGCATGCACCTGACGCCACTGAAATCTTTGGCGCATCTTAAAAAGAAATATGTGGAATTAATCAATTGGTACACACAACTGTCGAACAAGCAGCACAAAAGTATTTGGGCTTCATCCGTCAGGGCCAAGGCATATCACCACAGTAAAGGTGGGTGCAGTTTGACTATGGTTCAACCATGGTTTCATTCGGGGGCGAAATAGCCACCTGCGGTTTCAATGTCGGTGAGGGTTCTAATGCTTCCAGGTGGAGGGAGCAAATGTTATGATGCATCTCTGCCGGTGGAGAGCCTTGTTGGAGACAGCAGGGAAATCACAGCCCAATATGGGCCTTTGTTGCAACCACCCTCGAATCTAGCAAGGATTTGCCATTGCATCTGTTCCTCATCATTCAACAGTAGGGGCAAGGTAACCTCCCTGCCGTGACTGAATGAACAATACCTTATGACCCATAAAACAAGAAAACAAACCTTGTCTGTACACTTCATGTTGAAACAGTTTTGTTATACATTTATAGCAACTTTTTTCCGTTTAAGATTTAATATCTCATCTGCCTCCAGGTCATCTTTGTCCAATAATGCTCCTGTGAAGTGCCATGGGGTGCTTTACTATGTTAAAGGTGCAATATAAATGTAAATTGTTGTTACAAATCCCCAGGTCTGTATTTATAGTTTGCATTGCTGATATAAATTTGTTCTATTGCAATTACAAATACAGCAATAAATTGCAGTTATATGGCACCATTAATGCAGTAATTGGAGCTCCTCAGGAGCATTGTCAAATAGAACTTGGGGTCCAGGCAGCTAAAGGCACGGCCACCAATGATGAAGTGATTAGAATTGGGGGATGTGCAAGAGGGCAGAATTGGAGCTGGGAAGGGATCTTGCTTGCGAGGGTGTGGGGCTGGAGGGATTTAAAAATGAAGGTGAGAATTTCACCACCTCCCAGCAATGGTGGCGTGACAGCGCTTCAGTAATTCTGAATGCACATGTGCTCCTCAGCTTGAGTTACAAGAACTTCCCCAAAACTCAATTCTATTACGTAACAAACTGCCTTCAAGATTTGCTATTTAACAATAAATAATAATGTAAGATCGATGATCTGCAAAAATAAGAACAGGGGGCGAAATTCTCCCCCAACGGCGGGATGCCCGCCGACTGGCGCCAAAGCTGGCGCAAATCAGACGGGCATCGCGCCGGCAAAAAGGTGCGGAAGTCTCCGCATCTTTGGCGGCCTAGCCCCAACATTGAGGGGCTAGGCCGACGCCGGAGGGATTTCCGCCCCGCCAGCTGGCGGAAATGGCGTTTGTTGCCCCGCCAGCTGGCGCGGAAATGCGGCGCATGCGCGGGAGCGTCAGCGGCCGCCGAAAGTTTCCCGCGCATGCGCAGTGGGGAGAGTCTCTTCCGCCTCCGCCATGGTGGAGGCCGTAGCGGAGGCGGAAGGGAAAGAGTGCCCCCACGGCACAGGCCCGCCCGCGGATCGGTGGGCCCCGATCGCGGGCCAGGCCACCGTGGGGGCACCCCCCGGGGTCAGATCGCCCCGCGCCCCCCCCCAGGACCCCGGAGCCCGCCCACGCCGCCTGGTCCCGCCGGTAAATACCAGGTTTGATTTACGCCGGCGGGACAGGCAGTTTCTGGGCGGGACTTCGGCCCATCCGGGCCGGAGAATCCAGCGGGGGGTCCCGCCAACCGGCGCGGCTGGATTCCCGCCCCCGCCCAATCTCCGGGAGCGGAGACTTCGGCGGGGGCGGGGGCGGGATTCACGGCGGCCAACGGCCATTCTCCGACCCGGCGGGGGGTCGGAGAATGACGCCCAGGATTTATAAATCACAAACCAAGATTGAATTATGCCTGTTTCAATTTACCCATATTCTTACCCTGCTTCACCTCAAGGCTACACTCAATCACGACTACCTCTGGGGGCTGAGAGAACGTAAATAAGTGTTTCTTAATGAATACAGGACTTACTGTGAAAATATGGGCGAAATGAGTAACATGTGCTGCGGACAAAGAGCTTATCAATACAGTAATTTGTTCCAGGACAATTTGGGATGGCCTCAAAATAGCACACCTAGAAATATAATCTAACCTGACCAGCAAATGTCCATTTTATAGTCTTTCCAATTTTCACAGAATCACCGAGGAGATGGAAGCCACTTGGCCCATCACGCCCGCACCGTCTCTCCGAAGGAGCAATTCACCCAGTGCCATTTCCATAGCTTTTCCCCACAACCCTGCCCATTCTTCCTAATCAGAGGACAGTCTGATTCCCATATGAAAGCCTCGACTGACCCTGCCTCCACCACCCTCTCAGGCAGTGTGTTCCAGATCCTAACCACTCGCTGTGTGAAAACCTCCTTTCCTCTTTCTCACTTTTGCATCTTTGGCCGAATACTTTAACTCCGCGCCCTTCGGTTTTACTCACTGTTGACCTGAGTGGAAGGTGTTAACCATGGGCGGGAATCTCCGATTCCCCAACGTGTGTTTCTGAGAGGTGTGCCATTCTCTGGCGGTGGAATTCTCTCTTCCCATCGCTTGTCAATGGGTTTTCCCATTGGAGCCGCCCCCAGGCCACCGGTAAACCTGAGGGAAAAGAAAATCCCAATGGTCGGAGGACTCCGGCCCAGGGGCGAAATTCTCCCCAAACGGTGCGATGTCCACGCGCCCAAAATAGCGCCAATCAGACGGGCATCGCGCCGCCCCAAAGGTGCGGAATGCTCCGCATCTTTGGGGGCCGAGCCCCAACATTGAGGGGCTAGGCCGGCGCCGGAAGGATTTCCGCCCCACCAGCTGGCGCGGAAATGACATGTCGGGGCGGCGCATGCGCGGGAGCTGACAGTTTTCTGCGCATGCGCAGTGGGGAGAGTCTCTTCCGCCTCCGCCATGGTGGAGACCGTTGCGGAGGCGGAAGGGAAAGAGTGCCCCCACGGCACAGGCTCGCCCGCGGGCCAGGCCACCGTGGAGGCACCCTCCGGGGTCAGATCGCCCCGCGCCCCCCCCAGGACCCCGGAGCCCGCCCACGCCGCCTTGTCCCGCCGGTAAATAGGTACTCTAATTTACGCCGGCGGGACAGGCAATTTATCGGCGGGACTTCGGCCCATCCGGGCCGGAGAATCGAGTGGGGGGGCCCGTCAACCGGCGCGGCCCGATTCCCGGGCCCGCCGAATATCCGGTACTGGAGACTTCAGCAACCGGCGGGGGCGGGATTCACGGCAGCCCCCAGCGATTCTCCAACCCGCTGGGGGGTCGGAGAATGATGCCCCAGATCTCTGACTCGAGCCTGAACTGGGGCTGTGATTTTGAACCCAAAGAAACGCATGCTAACTTTGCCAATTCCACGTTTCCCCTCCCCTACGTGTTCATGTCAGCTGCACACAATCTTTTATGTCAATCTAACAATTACTATGAGGAATTAAACTGTTTCATTGCGATTTATAGTTTCTCACCTGCAGTAGTGTATGTTTTCATGTGGGATGTACACACAGTCTCCATTAAGACAATAACCTTCCATTGAA
This sequence comes from Scyliorhinus torazame, assembly GCF_047496885.1. Lineage (NCBI taxonomy): Eukaryota > Metazoa > Chordata > Chondrichthyes > Carcharhiniformes > Scyliorhinidae > Scyliorhinus > Scyliorhinus torazame. The sequence continues at coordinate 7,343,473 of NC_092709.1, forward strand.
GGAGGACACTTTGATCTTTTCACCTCAGCTACCTGGGGAATCACAACTGGCACCTCTGTTTGGAAAATAGTCCATTTTGTCAGTGTAAGTAACAAAGTAATACATCCTAATTATTTGAAATTAAGCAACCAGCGAAAAGCATTTTTATAAAGGACTAGTCAAACAACACAAGTTTCATTCAACCCCGGGTATGCTTTTCTCCCAATCAAGTTTTCTGTCGATTCAGCAGCCAATTTACACACTGCAAAACCACCTCAACAGCCATGAGGTAATGGCCCCATAATCTGAATTAGTGATGTTGCTTGAGGGAGAAATATAATAATAATCATCGCTTATTGTTACAAGTAGGCTTCAATGAAGTTGCTGTGAAAAGCCCCCAGTCGCCACATTCCGGCGCCTGTTGCCATCACGTGAGGGAAACTTGCCAGCTCTTCTTCAAATGAGCACTGTGAGAGCTCGGGCAGACTGGGCCTTCATCCCAAAACACTTCCAACAGTGCAGCACACCCTCAGCAGTGCAGTGCATTGAAAACGTCAGCCTGAGTTTCTGGAGTGACTTCAACCCAGAACCTTCCGGCTCTGGGGTGGGATTGCTACACACTCATCCAAGGCCGGCACCTTTATTCTTTCATGAGATGTGGCCCTCGCTGGCTGGGTCACCGTTTTTTGCCGGTCCCTAATTGTCCTTGAGCTTGCTTAGGCCATTTCAGAGGGGCAGCTAAGAGTCAACCACGTCACTGTGGGTCTGGAGTCACGTGTAGACCAGACCGGGTAAGGACGGCAGATTTATTTCCTTAAAGAGGATTCATGAACGAGATGGGTTTTACAAAAATCAATTTCACAGTCAAACTACTTTCAATTCTAGATTCATCAGTTGAATTTAATTTGCACCACAAGAGATTTGAACCCCTGTCTGCAGAACATTGCCTGGGCCTCTGGATCACTGTCCCAGCAACATTAACACTATATCACCATCTCTCAATTGTGGTTGGTGGAAACGGCAAAACAATGATACAGGCCAGAGAGAGATAGCCAATGAGATCGGTCAAACAGATAGGCAATAAAACAGAGCAGAGCGATTGCCAATCAGACACGGTAGATAAATAGACAATGAGACGGGACAGAGAGATGATTGTTGTAGCCCTGATCCAATTGCAAACTGTTTTCCAGAAATTTATACTGGATTCTTCTCTCAGACTATGATTCTCCCATCCCCCAGCCTCGGGTTTCCCGGACCGTGTCATTCGCTGGTGGCGTTATCGTCCCGCTGCTGTTCGATGGGATTTTCCATTGAAGCCCCCCCCACCCCCAACGTTGTCGGGAAATCCGCGGGTGGGGTACACTGCCGGCAGGAACAGAAAATCCCAACGGCCAGAGAATTCCGGCCTAAATTGTAAGAAATGAATGAGTGAATGAAGAATTGAGCAAGGTGTGAAAATGTGACATGGTTTACCTGTGGTGCTGCATTCACTGCTGAGCTGTCCTGGGCTACATCGTGGGGTGACTGTTGCGCTGTCACAGAAATGGTAAAGGCAAAATTCTATCGACAGAAGAGGCAAAATTGAAAAGGTCAGTGGTGACGATGTCAGCGTACTTTGATATTTTACCTGATCATTTCTTTAGCATATCCCAAAGTGCTTCATTCAGAATCATACAATCCAGAAGGAGGCCATTCAACCCAACATGCCTGTTTGAAAGAGTTATCCAATAATTCTTGTATTCCCTGCCTTTTCCTCAGCTCTGCAACTGTCTCCCCTGAAATATGTATCCAGTTCCCTTTTGAAAGTTCCGATTGAATTTGCTTCCATCGCCCTTTCAGGCAGCGCCTTCCAGATCACAACAAGTCGCTCCTTATTTACATTTCCCCCATCTCCCACTCAGGTTCTATTGTCAATTACGAGAAAACCGTCGGACGTGAACCCAGTATCCTCTGCCTCAGGGGTGAGGGTGTGGGGCACACACTGATCCCGCAAGGCCATGGAGAGGATGGAAATAAGTTTTAAATGTTATGAAATAATGTGAATGCCTCAGGTCTCCGTGCATTTACCTGCATACAATGTAACCCTGCCCTTACCTCTTTCTTGCCCTTTGGGAGGCGACCATTTCTTTGTTGACGGTCAACACCCAAGCGGTCTCTCACTTCCTTTTCCTAGTTCCCCATCTTGGCTCTCCTACCCTCACTGGCACTTCTAATACTAGGCCCATTAGTCAACCCAGCCTGGGCCTTCCAGTGGTGTTGTTTATTGTTAGTATTCCGCTATATATTCTTTGTTTTAATGAATAAGCAATGTACCCAAAACAAATTTACACCTGGACAATAAATATAAAGTGAACCGAATTTAATTGTAGAATTGATCATTTTGCAACAGGTTAGGAGGTCACCCACAACTTGAGCAAATATTGTCACAATTGATCATTAAAAGTTAGCACCCACAAAGGATTTCAGATTTCTGAAAGGCAAGTTTGAATAATTGATCCAAAGCGATAGATCTGCAATGCAAGATTCAACAGGCTGGATGTTGCTGTAATATTACCAGAGCGTTAACTACGCATGCGAGTCGATGACATAAATGGCATCTCACCATTACCTTCCCCGGTACTTTTAAGAACCTCCTTGCTCATTAAATTGCCCTTTATACTCGCCGCAGAAAGTTCTGCCTGATTGTTAAGAGTACAAATACCATTAAAACAATGTGATCATTGTTGATAAAATGCCAATCAACCTCTGGCAAATGAGTGCAAGTGCGATTACAGGTTATGATGCTTAGGATGTTCAGCAGAATAGCATTGTGCAAGTTTCCAACACAGGAGAGGTGTTGGGGAGGATGGAGGAGTTAATGCTCTTGATGGTGGGTATCGTGTTAGGTACCCTGGTCTAACACTGGCTGCAACTGGATGCAGCTTAGATCAAAAAGATACTCCAGACCTTGAAGTTAGTTCAATCAGGTTTATTGAACTAATAGCACAGTTAGCACAGTTCTCTGTGAGTTCAACTCTCTGCCAACTTAAGTGTGGTTACTCTGTCCAACTGAACCAGACTAGCTCTTAGCCACGTGCTGGAGGTGTGAGATTGTAACAACACCCTTGACTGACTCTCTAGATGTTCATCAGTGGAAAGAGGCGGAGTGTGAGTGCCTCGTGTCTTTTACAGTCAGATCCCACCCCTGAGTGTCCTGCCTGCTTATTGGTCATGTCCTGTTCCCTGTGTCCATTAGCTGCTTGTCTGTGCCTGCCTGTGTATCATTATGTGTGTGTCTGCATATTATGACAGTGGGTGAGAGGTCAATAGTGGTTAAGCCTAGCCCGCTCCGAGTTCGTATCAGAAATTCCGGCAGTGCGTGGTTTTCTAACCAGTTCCAAATTACTCACTGTGGCCACGGACGTCTGCTGGTTGTATTTACTGGAGATCAGTACGTGGACGCAGCTGGAACTGCGGCTGCCCATTCCACCTCACAGGCATCACCAACACTTACCAGCCTTAAAATGACACAAAATCTGGCACCCGCATTAACTCCCCACCGAAACCTGCCCACCCCCACCACGCCCCCCCATACACCACACAGACCTTCATCCAGCTTCCTCCCAACCCATCAGAACCCACTAAGTGTGACACCTTCTAAAAGCTCAGCATGTCCCAAAGCACCTTCCAGCGAATGAAATACTTTTGAAGTCCAGTTACTGTTGCAATGCAGCAAAACGTGCGCACACCAAACTCCCACTAACAGGAATGTGATAACCTCTTTTATTACAAAAGCAAATTACTGCGGATGCTGGAATCTGAAACAAAACAGTGAATACTGGACAATCTCAGCAGGTCTGACAGCCTCTGTGGAGAGAGAAGGGGGTCTTCACTCCCTCTCAAACGCTGTCAGATCTGCTGAGATGGTCCAGTATTTTCTGTTTCTGTATCAACCTCCTTTATTGTTGGTTTTAAGAGATGGTTATTGGCCGAGACAAAAGGACGATCTCCCCAGGGAGTTGATTTAATGTCTCATCCAAAATGTAGTATATAAACAGTGAAATTCCCTCTCGGTTCTGTTCCCACATGCAGGACTCCCTCAGCACTGACCCTCTGACAGTGCAGCACTCCCTCAGTACTGACCCTCTGACAGTGCAGCACTCCCTCAGCACTGACCCTCTGACAGTGCAGCGCTCCCTCAGCACTGACCCTCTGACAGTGCAGCACTCCCTCAGTACTGACCCTCTGACAGTGCAGCACTCCCTCAGCACTGACCCTCTGACAGTGCAGCACTCCCTCAGTACTGACCCTCTGACAGTGCAGCACTCCCTCAGTACTGACCCTCTGACAGTGCAGCACTCCCTCAGTACTGACCCTCTGACAGTGCAGCACTCCCTCAGCACTGACCCTCTGACAGTGCAGCACTTCCTCAGTACTGACCCTCTGACAGTGAAGCACTCCCTCAGTACTGACCCTCTGACAGTGCAGCACTCCCCCAGTACTGACCCTCTGACAGTGCAGCACTCCCTCAGTACTGACCCTCTGACAGTGCAGCACTCCCTCAGTACTGACCCTCTGACAGTGCAGCACTCCCTCAGTACTGACCCTCTGACAGTGCATCACTCCCTCAGTACTGACCCTCTGACAGTGCGGCACTCCCTCAGTACTGACCCTCTGACAGTGCAGCACTCCCTCAGTACTGACCCTCTGACAGTGCAGCACTCCCTCAGTACTGATCCTCTGACAGAGCAGCTCTCCATCAGTACTGACCCTCTGACAGTGCAGCACTCCCTCAGTACTGACCCTCTGACAGTGCGGCACTCCCTCAGTACTGACCCTCTGACAGTGCGGCACTCCCTCAGTACTGACCCTCTGACAGTGCAGCGCTCCCTCAGTACTGACCCTCTGACAGTGCAGCACTCCCTCAGTACTGACCCTCTGACAGTGCAGCACTCCCTCAGTGTGTCCAAACATACAAAATGGGAGCAGACGTAGACCATTCGGCCTTTCGAACCTCCCTACCATTCAATAAGACTATGGATGATCTATTTGTGTTGAATTACAGATTTCACATCTTCCCCGATATAAAGAATCTATCATTCCACCTTAACAATATTCAGTGACTCCGCCTCCACTGCCTTCTGAGTCAGATTCACAACCCTCTTAGAGGAGACATTCTCCTCATCACTGTCCTGAGACGGCAGCCCTTCATTTTAAATCTGTGCCCCCTCGTCCTGGATTCACCACAAGAGGAAACATCCTTTCCATGTCCACCTTGTCAATACCATTCAGGATCTTCTAAACTTCAATCAGGTCACCCCTCACTCTTCAAAACTCCAGTGGGAACAAGCCCAGTCTGTCCGACCTTTCCTCATAAGACAGTCCGCCCATTCCGGGTATCAGTCGGGTAAAAATCCTGTGAATCGCCTCCAAAGCATTTCTATCTTTGTTCCTCAGGTAAGGATGGCTTTTGCTTCGGTGCCTCCCCAGTTAACGAACCTGTCAGCACTCAGTGTGAAGAACAGCCATTCCACCAGGTGATATCAGTGTGTGATATCAAGAGGCCTGCAGCAAAAACAATTATGGACTGTATTCTCCCGATCGCCGACACCACGATCGCATTCGGCGATTGGGCGGAGAGTCCCTTTTGACCCCGAAATCAGGGCGGCGCCATTTTCAGATGCTCTGCCCCCTACAAAACGGCGTTTATCAGTGAGTACACCGCACGCCATTGGGACGGCCTCAGGACGTCACCTGAAGGCCCTCCCCAAAGCTCCGCCCTTGATGCTCCTCCCCAGATGCTCCGCCCCCGATGGGCCGACTTCCTAACGGTGTGGTTCACTTCTGGTCTGAGGTTTCAACAGCCTGACGTGGTGTCCAGCGCCTCCACAGACGGAGGGGGGGGGCGTTCCATTGGCCGGGGATGGGGAGCTTCGACAGGGTCTGGGGGGACTGGTGGGGGGTGGTCCAGGGGTGGCTAAAGGGGTTACTGAGGGGCACTGTCTGGCAGACTGGGTCCACGTGCGGCTGGTGCCATGTTGTATGGCGCGACCGTTGCAGGTTAAGCCGGGGGTTTTATGTGGCGCGGCTGTTAGCCCTTCACTGGGTGGAGCATCGGTGTGGGGGCAGCGGCGACGTTTTGGTCGTAATACTGGACACATGGGGCGGGATTCTGCGGGAATCAGCGGGGCGGGCAACTCCGGCGGGAAGGAGTGCCATGAACCACTCCGGCGTCGGGCCGCCCAAATGTACGGAATCCTCCGCACCTTTAGGGGCTAGGCCGGCCCCAGAGTGGTTTGCGCCCCACCGGCCGGTGGGGAAGGGGCTTGACGCCACGCCAGCTGCCGCCGAAGGGCCTCCGCCGGCCGGCGCGAGTTGGCGCATGCGCGAGAGCGCCAGCGTGTGCTGGCGTCATCCCAACGCATGTGCGGGAGGGTTCGTCTCCGCATCGGCCATGGCGGAGGACCACAGCGGCCGATGCGGAGGAATAGAGTGCCCCCACGGCACAGGCCTGCCCGCGGATCGGTGGGCCCCGATCGCGGGCCAGGCCACTGTGGGGGCACCTCCCGGGGCCAGATGCCCCCGCGCTCCCCCGAGAACCCCGGAGGCCGCCCGTGCCTCCAGGTCCCGCCAGTAAGGACCTACTCCAATTTACGCCGGCGGGACTGGCAAAAAAACGGGCGGCCATTCGGCCCATCGCGGGCCGGAGAAACGCCTGGGGGGCCGCTACCAGCGGCCGCTGACCGACGCGCTGCAATTCCCGCCCCTGCCAAATCCCCGGATCCGGAGAATTTGTAAGCCGGCGGGGGTGGGATTCACACCGCCCCCCCCCCCGGTGATTCTCTGACCTGGCGGGGGGTTGAAGAATCCCGCCCATGGTCCGGACATAACCTCAAAATCGGACAATCCAGCCCTATAGTTTAGAACTTCTAATATTATGTTGCAGTACAGAAGATGACCATTCAGCCTGACTGTAGGTGGCAGTGTTTCTGCTTCACTTGAGCCTCCTCCTGTAGTGTTTAATTGTTTGATCAATCTGTGTTTGATTATGTCAGTCAATTCACTGATCTATTAACTGTAATTAATCAAGTAAGCCTGTGGGTAGAGCTAGAGAGAAATACTGTGTAAGCTCCAGCGGAAGACCTGGGTTCTGGCTGACACCATGGGCACGGTGTTCCGGTGCCCCCTGCACTGCCCCCCCCCCCCCCCCAGACAAGAAATTTCCGCTCAAGGTCAACAAACCTTTCAATAGCCTGTCTGATTTTCTGCTCCACCCACGATGGTTCCAGCAGGGGGCAGGACCCAAATATCTACCCCCATGTGTAGAAAACCCTGTAAGTTCTGAGATATTTTAAAGTATTATAAATAGAAGTCATAGATATGGAACTAGTGTCATCTCTGCATTGCACTGAGATCAATCAGACATATAAGATATGCAATAAACTAGCAAATATATAACACCTCTGATTCTACATCTCACCTAATATACATAATCCTCTGTTCCCTTCTCCCTCACGGGGGGGGGGGGGGGGGGGGGGGGGCGGACAGCCGGGAAATGTAGCCCATGATGTCATTTTTGTTGTTGAAAATAATTCCTTGCCATGTAGGCACGTGTATGTTGTAATAATTGGCAATGACTCTCTTTCAGATCAACCGTGTGTCATCTGTCTGCGTAGCTGAGGCCGGTATGGAATTTAGTGTGGGCGCACTCCTGCATTCCTCAAACACATCACAGCAGGAAAAGTGAAGTATTCTATTCCGTAGCATATCACATTTAGCAACAAGATCACTGCTACGTTGATTAGGGTCATTGAAACCCGTGCCAAAGCTGGGGATTCTATTTTTGGACTTTTAACGCATCCTGCTCAGGTGCGTACAGCTCCATCCTGCTCAGGTGCGTACAGCTCCATCCTGCTCAGGTGCGCACAGCTACATCCTGCTCAGGTGCGTACAGCTCCATCCTGCTCAGGTGCGTACAGCCCCATCCTGGTCAGGTGCGTACAGCTCCATCCTGCTCAGGTGCGTACAGCTCCATCCTGCTCAGGTGCGTACAGCCCCATCCTGCTCAGGTGCGTACAGCTCCATCCTGCTCAGGTGCGTACAGCTCCATCCTGCTCAGGTGCGTACAGCTCCATCCTGCTCAGGTGCGTACAGCTCCATCCTGCTCAGGTGCGCACAGCTACATCCTGCTCAGGTGCGTACAGCTCCATCCTGCTCAGGTGTGTACAGCTCCATCCTGCTCAGGTGCGCACAGCTCCATCCTGCTCAGGTGCGTACAGCCCCATCCTGGTCAGGTGCGTACAGCTCCATCCTGCTCAGGTGCGCACAGCTCCATCCTGCTCAGGTGCGTACAGCTCCATCCTGCTCAGGTGCATACAGCCCCACCCTGGTCAGGTGCGTACAGCTCCATCCTGCTCAGGTGCGTACAGCTCCATCCTGCTCAGGTGCGTACAGCTCCATCCTGCTCAGGTGCGTGCAGCCCCATCCTGCTCAGGTGCGTACAGCTCCATCCTGCTCAGGTGCGTACAGCCCCATCCTGCTCAGGTGCGTACAGCCCCATCCTGCTCAGGTGCGTACAGATCCATCCTGCTCAGGTGCGTACAGCTCCATCCTGCTCAGGTGCGTACAGCTCCATCCTGCTCAGGTGCGTACAGCTACATCCTGCTCAGGTGCGTACAGCTCCATCCTGCTCAGGTACGTACAGCTACATCCTGCTCAGGTGCGTACAGCTACATCCTCTTCCCTGGAAGATTTCATTTACAATCATCAGAGAATCACCTCACACAGCAGGAGGCCATTTGTTCCATTGTTCATGTGTTGGTTCTTTAAAAGAGTGACCCAATTAATCCCGTCCCATACGCTCTTTACCTTTAGACCTGCAAATCTTTCCTTTTCAAATATTTATCCAGTTCCCTATTGAAAGCTTCTATTGAATCTGCTTCCACTGTCCTTTCCCGCAGCACCTTCCAGCCGACAGTAAATGCCCTCATCAAAACCCTCCCCATTTGCGTCACACTTCCTTTCTCTCAAATCCGGGTCCTTGGTTTCCAGCCCTCCTGCCGGTGCATTCAGTTTCTTCCCATCCAACCTATTAAAACACCTCCTTCTCCACTCTGAGAGCAAACCCAGGACTGGATTCTCTGTCCAGTGACGCCAGAATCGCGAAACAACGATTGGGCGGAGAATCGTGCGTGAGCCGAAAATCGCGGCTGGCGCCGGGCGCCCGGTGGAATGCCACGCTCCGGGGCCTCGACAAAGGCGTCAATGCGTTCTACTCTGCACGTACAGTAAACGGCGTTGGCATATTGTTAACAGGCCCGGTATTCTCCGGGATCCCACGAAGCCAGGAGGAATTACCGATGGCGAGTTTCACTTGTGGTTTTAAAATTCAGGAAACAGGCGCCATGGCGGCTGAGGGAGAGAGAGGAGGTGGAATGTTCCCAGTGGCATCACTGTGGCCTCTGCTAGGGCCGGGGGGGGGGGGGGGGGTGGTGGTTAGCGGGGGGCACCCCACTGACCGCCCATCGTGGTCCATGGTTGTGTAGAGTGACACCGGCCATATGGGTGCCCCCACCCCCCCCACCATCCATCGACCCCCCCCTCCACCCGACCAACTAACCCCACCCCCCACAACCAGGCGCCACCTGCCAGCGGGGCATCATGCAGCCAACTCAAGGGCAACGCCCACAGTTGCCCCAATGGGGGGCGTCGGACGGGGATCGCAGAGCGTACCTTTGGCATGGGTGCCGTCAGCCACTCGGTCCCCCCTGCCGGCAGGGAAGAGCGCTGTGGCCAGAGTACCGCGCGGTTCTGGGCACCGACGGGGCCAGGCGTGTGGTGCTGAGGGCAGAGTGCCGAGGGAATGGCTGGCTGTGGGAAAGGGTATGGGGGAAAGAGGGTGGAGGGGACATGTGGGGGCAGGGTCTGTATTGCAGGCCAGGGCCACCATGTAGCCCGGTGGACCTGGTTGGGCCCAGGGGTACGCACCGTGCAGCCAGGAATGGTGACCCTCATCCTGGCCGGCCGCCGCAGCCCTGGGGGATGCACTGAGGCTGTACAAACTGGAGCTGTTCAGGGCGGACCCTGGAGCTGGAGGGCCTGCCCCAGAGGAACAGGAGCCAGCCGCAACTTTCTGCACTGTTGTCCACTGCTGTCAGTGGGACCCACGGCGCTCACGGCCTCTGCCACCTGCGCCCAGACCCGGGTGTCCGGCGGCGCTTGGCCGCCTCTTTCCCCCCCTGTTCCCCAGAGAGGCCCTCCTCTCCTCCACGGTGTCCAGCAGGGCCTCCAGCGCTGCGTCCACACACCGGGAGCCACTTTCCGCACTGCCATCTTGTTGTCTGGGATGGATGTGTGTGGGGAGCCGGGTCGCTGATACGCCGCTGCACTTTCTCGAGTGGCAATCCCGATCCCGGAGAATCGGACACCGTTTTTCATTGAAATCTATCGTGTGTCGCGTGGCACTGGTGCCAGCCCATTAACGGATCATGAATCGCTCCGGGACCAACGCCAATTTTGCTGTCGTAGAAGTCCACCCACCGATTCAGTCCCGTGTCAACACTGAGGGCTGGATTCTCCCGCCCCACCCATCGCAAGAACTCCATTGACCTTGGCGGGATTCTCCGGTTGCCGGGCGGACGAGGCCGGAGTATCCCACCCTTACTTTCTGAAACGGATGAGCCTGCCCACGGTTTCTCCACTTAACTGAAGTCTCCCAACCCTGGAATCAGTAATGGCAGAACTGGGGAAGTGCAACAAATAATGGGGGAATTGGAGAAGGACGACAACCAATGGGGGAAGATCATCAACCGAGAGGACAATTGGGGAAAGTCTGAAAGGTTTCAGCAGCATCGATGTGCAGAAGATATTTCCAGTTGTTGGGGAGCCCGATCATTAATAAATCCACTGGGAGAAATCTCTTCACCCAAGAATAGTGGACCCTCCCTTCCGTAGGAAGTAGCTGAGGTGAATATAGATTGATTGAAGTGTAGATAAGCAGATGAAGGAGAAAGGGTATACTGACAGGCACAATGGAGTAGGGTGGGAGAAGGTTCGTCTGGAGTTTAAACACATGGGGCAACATTCTCTGACCCCCCGCCGGGTCGGAGAATCGCCGGGGGCTGGCGTGAATCCCGCCCCCGCCGGTTGCCGAAGTCTGCGGCACCGGATATTCGGCGGGGGCGGGAATCGCGCCGCGCCAGTTGGCGGGCCCCCCCCCCCCCCGCTCGATTCTCTGGCCCGGATGGGCCGAAGTCCCGCCGATAAATTGCCTGTCCCGCCGGCGTAAATTAAATCACCTACCTCACCGGCGGGACAAGGCGGCGTGGGCAGGCTCCGGGGTCCTGGGGGGGGCGGGGGGCGATCTGACCCTGGGGTGCCCCCACGGTCGCCTGGCCCGCCATGGCGGAGGTGGAAGAGACTCCCTCCACTGCGCATGCGTGGGAAACTGTCAGCGGCCGCTGATGTTCCCGCGCATGCGCCGCCCCGACATGTCATTTCCGCGCCAGCTGGCGGGGCAACAAAAGCCGTTTCCGCCAGCTGGCGGGGCGGAAATTCCTCCGGCGTCGGCCTAGCCCCTCAATGTTGGGGCTCGGCCCCCAAAGATGCGGAGCATTCCGCACCTTTGGGGCGGCGCGATGCCCGTCTGATTGGCGCCGTTTTGGGCGCCAGTCGGCGGACATCGCGCCGTTTCCGGAGAATTTCGCCCCAGGACTGACCAGTTGCGTTGAATGGCCTGTTTCTGTGCTATAATTCCAGTAAATCTCCTCTGCACTCTCTCTGACGCTTTCACATCCTTTCTATTGTGGTGCCAGATTTGGACACAATATTCCAACTGAGACCCAATCGGTGTTTTATGAAGATTCCACCGATAATTTAAACGACTCGTGAGATTGTCCATGATTGTCCACTTCAAATGCCTTGACCTAGAATCATCGAATCCCTACAGTGCAGAAGGAGACCATTCGGCCCATGAAGTCTGAACCAACCCTCTGGGAGAGCACCCTACCTAAGCCCAAGCCCCATCTTATCCTCGTAACCCCACCTAACCTTTTTGGACACTAAGGGCAATTTATCACGGCCAATCCACCTAACCTGCACATCTTTGGACTGTGGGAGGAAACCGGAGCACCCGGAGGAAACCCACGCACACACAGGGAGGATTTGCAGACTCCGCACAGACAGTGACACAAGGCCAGAATTGAACCCAGGTCCCTGGAGCTGTGAGGCAGCAGTGCTAACCACTGTGCCATCATGCCACCTCAACATAAATAATCAAATGAACAATGGAGATGGGGAGTGGAGGGGACCAGGGCACCATTGGAGTGAGGGACTCCCAATGATCACAGCGAGTCTGTTCCTGTGGAAGGGTTTCCACTCTATCCCGGCCAGCCCGGGTACAACCCGGCTCATGGCCATAGAATTTTACAGCACAGAAAGAGGCCATTCGGCCCATCAAGTCGGTGCCGGCCATCAAGCACCTATCCTAATTCCATTTTCCAGCACTCGGTCCATAGCCTAGTATGTTGGGGCAGTTCAAGTGCTCATCTAAATGCTTCTTAAATGTTGTGAGGGTTCCCGCCTCGACCACCCTTTCCGGCAGCGAGTCCCAGACTCCCACCCCCCTCTGGGTGAAAAATATTTTCCTCAAATCCCCTCGAAACGTCCCGACCCTTACCTTAAATCGATGCTCCCTGGTTACTGTGGGGAAAGGTTCTTCCCTATCTATGTCCCTCATCATTTTATACACCTTGATGAGGTGTCCCCTCAGCATTCACTACTCGAAGAGTATTGTTGTCAGTTTTGGTCGCCTTGCTATGGGGAAAGATGTGATTAAACTGGAGGGAGTGCGGAAGGGATTTACAAGGATGTTGCCAGGACTCAAGGGACTGAGTTACAGGGAGAGATTGGACAGGCTGGGACTTTTCTCTTTGGAGTGTAGGAGACTGAGGGGTGATCTTATAGAGGTGGATAAGACCATGAGAGGCATGGACAGGGTGAATGCACTCAGACTTTTTCCCAGGCTTGGGGAATCGGGAACTAGAGGGCATAGGTTTAAGTTAAGAGGGGAAAGAATTCATGGGAACCTGAGGAGCAACATTTTTACACCGAGGGTGGTACGTATGTGGAATGAGCTGCCGGAGGAAGTGGTGGGGCAGGGACATCGACAACATTTAAAATGCATTTGGACAGATACCAGGGGCGGAATTCTCCCGTACCCGGCGGGGCGGGGGGTCCCGGCGGGACGGAGTGGAGTGAACCACTCCGGCCCCGGGCCGCCCCAAAGGTGCGGAATCCTCCGCACGTTTAGGGGCTAGGCCCGCCCCGGAATGGTTTGCACCCCGTCGGCCGGCGGGAAAGGCCTTTGGCTTCACGCCAGCCGGGGCCGAAGGGGCTCCGCCGGCCGGCGGAAGTCCGCGCATGTGCGGGAGCGTCAGCGGCTGCTGACGTCATCCCCGCGCATGCGCCGGGGGGGGGGGGTCACCTACGCGTCGGCCATCATGGAGTGCCCCCATGGCACAGGCCCGCCCGTGGATCGGTGGGCCCCGATCGCGGGCCAGGCCACCTTGGGGGCACCCCCCCCAACGCGTTAGAGGCCAGGAGGGATGTCCTGTTTCCCCCCAAGGGTCCCGGAGGGTCAGTCAGAGGGCAGCCACTGCGGAAGCTGTCAGCTCGGGCAGTGTGACCAGCAGGACTGCCGAGCTGTGCAGTAATGAGTAGTCACCAACGCCACCCCCAACCCCCCAAGGGAGCACCCACCCCCCCCCCCATCTCCCCATGCGACCCCCAGACCTCCCTCCACTCTCCCCCTCCTCCCCCAACCCCTCCTCTCCCACCATTGTGAGCCACGCATGTGGCTAACGCTGCCCTCTCTGTTTCTCCCAGGGAAAGCTCTCCCATAATCGCTGGGGGAGGGCCCAGACTGGCGGTGGGGTGCCAGACATCAGAACCCTCACCTCCTTCGAGGAGCCCTGTAGGTGGCCGACGACAGCTCGGTTAGCCACGTCGAGGCTGGCGGACGCCGCAGAGGTGAGGGACCACCGGGCTCCACCCGGGGGATCTGTCGAATGTGAGTTGTTGTTGTCTTACTGACTGACCCACCCCTCCCACTGACCACATGGCCATTCTCCCGCAGGTTCTCCAGCCAATGGGGCCAGCCCATCCCGGGTGACACCCTCTCCTGACTCCGAGGAGGACACCTCGCAGGAGAGCTTCAAGGATGCCACCGTCGTCGCGTTCAGTTGTCATCCCCACCGCCCACCAGCGCAGATATACACACCTCGGTGGCTTTGGGGGCACATTCCGGTCAGCACCACACTGCTGATATTGCACATCAGGTGGCGGCAGGAACCCCCCAGGGGGGGACAGCAATTGGAGGGCTGCTGGATCCCAGGACCCAGCTGGGTCCCAGCCTGATGCTGAGCCTCTGGAACAGGGTCACCCGGAGCTGATGGAGACGATAGGGAGAAGCCGGGACATTCAGAGGGAGATGTCAGCGTCACTCCAGCAGGTCCACAGCCGATTGGAGGAGTCCCAGAGGCTAGGGGCACAGGAGATGGCGCCGGCAATGAGTGGCACCGTGGCCAATGCTGCCAGGCTGGCGACCGCAGTGGAGAGCCTGGTGCGTGACGTCGGCAACATGAGTTAAGGTGTCCAGGGCACCCCGCAGTCGCCATGGTGACGGCCATGGCTGAGGGTCTCGGCAGGATGTCCCACTCGCTGAGGATGTGACCCAGTACCAGGCTGACCTCGATGAGATTCGCAGGACATGTCCCGCTCTCAGGTGGGCATTGCTGAGGTGCTGCGGAGCTTGTCCCAGTCACTGAGGAGCATCGCCGAGGACGTTAACACCATGGTGCAGACCCTGGGGAGCCGCCAGGGCTGGCAAAGCCAAATGATGCAGGGGCAGCCGGGGCATGAACAGGCTGCCCTTCCATAGCAAGGTGATCCCCAGAGCCCTGTGGGCACGGACCGCGAGCAGGGGGCGCTGGGTGCCAACCCGGACCCCTCCCATGGAGTGGCAACGGTGGCCGCCACCTCCCCAGAGTTTCACCCCTCTAATGAGGCCGTATCTCGCAGTCAGCACAAGGGACAAGCTGGCACAGCTGTGCATGTGACCCCGACAAGTGAACCGGGACCCTCCAGCCCCAGAACCCCTCGGGGACTCCCGCCAGGGGCATTGAGGGCCACGGGACGAGGTAAGCAGCTGGCAGCCTCCACCTCTGATGTGCATCCTGGGGAAACACCTAGACGTAGCGGCAGAGTTGGGAGGGCCAAGCACATCGAGGATCACTGAGGGCACCGGGAGAGGGGGTGCAGTTGGGGGGGTAGGTTGGGAGTGAGGAGGGGGTTGGGGTGGGGGGGGGGGGGGGGCACTATCAGGAGTGGGGTTTGCACAGCACATTAAACACCTTTTTGCAAAACCATTATGATGCTTCTGTCAGTTCCTTTTGCAATGTGGACTGACCACCACCCCATAGTAATCCAGGGGCCCAGGCCAATGATCTGGAGACACGGGTTCAAAATTCCAATTGAAAACTAGTTTTAGTAACCATGACTACGAAACTAAAACCCACCTTTGAGGATGATGGATTTATGTATATTCTGCATTAAGTGGGTGAGTACTTGCTGCAACTTGTTGCAATCACCCTTCGATCACATTCTCTTGGTATGAAATGTGGGGGTCACATCATTACAGTAATCCTATCCCGACCTACCTGATGCCTTGCAATAAAAGACACTCTTGTAGCAACCCATCTAATTTAACAATTCCAAGAAAAACATTCATCTGAATAGTAGAGAAGGCAGGAGATTTACGATTGACATTTAGTGCAGGGAAATCGAAAGCAACTTCAGAGTTGGAATGTGCAGACACTCACCCGACAGGAGGTTTTCATTCGGAATTTAAACTCACGTCTTTGATTCTCCGTCCATTAGTTTAACACAACTCCGAACTAAAACCTAACCCCCTTTGATTTTTCGATGAAATTGCCAGTGACATTGGCCAAGGAAATTAAAACATAGGCGGAGGCAGGTATGTACAAATAACGTCAACCCCCTTTTCACAACAGTTCGTCAAAACAGTTTCAGCTCACGGCCCTCTTACCTAGGAGAACGAGACGCGTCCATTCTGTGCCGATCCTGGCCATATCTCAGGAGTAAGGTAGGATAACACTGGCGAATTCAGGATTTCTCCCGGGTCACTACTATATCCAGGAAGTGTGTTCCCTCTTTGAGTCTGGAACTGAGACAGTTCTAATTGTCCTTCCCACTTGTTTGTACGGGTATTTATCGGATAACTCAGACCGGAAATTGCTTCATCAGGAACAGGAGAAAATACTTACACTAATGATATTCATCAATGTGCTATGGAAATTGCTTATTTCCTTTCAATGTTTGCCAGCAACATGTGTCAGTGTCTAACATTCTCCAAAACAAGGAGCGTGTTAGATGGAAAGAACAATGTTGGTGTCGTGTTGGGTGTTCTGGTCTACAAACAGGTCAACACGGCTGGAGATGGTGTAACTCTATTTTATTAACAACTCAACTGTAATAACATACTGTAAGCTTGGGTACGTGCATTACCAGCTTATCTGTGGACCCTGGCCTATCGCTATCTAGGTGAGGCACTCAGCACATGGTGAATGTCTGTGAGGCAGGCTGTGAGCTCTGTGCTCTGAGCTGGCTGCTGCTAGAGTGAGCGGGAACTCTGGTGTCCCCTGTCTTTATAGTGCGTGTTCTCTCACTGGTGATTGGCTGCGATGTTGTGTATGCTGGTTGGTCCTACTGTATGTCCATCAGTGTGTCAGTGTGTGTGTGATTGCACCATGATATGTTGATGTACATCATGACATCCCCCCTTTTCGCAAAGAATATGTGCCTACATGAGAATAAATAAAGTGTAGTGAGTGTGTCTGATCATGTGTGTGCATTATTTACATCAATATGTACATGTGGCTATGCTATACACACGGGAAGGTGCCAGGTGCAGGGGGAAACTATGTTACTCCAAGAACGAAACAAATACTATCAACAAACGATGGAAAACTCTTAAACAGTACGGCAGAACAAGTCAGTGAATCCAATAGTGCAAGGTCTTTGGGGTGGGCGACGAATTTGGGTTGACCGCCTCAAGGGTGGTTCAGGATCCACCGGCTGAGGAATGGGCCGGGCCACGGTCGAGTGAGGAGGAGGCAGGGTATCCGGAAGCTCAACAAAGTCCATGTCAGGGACAACAGGAGGGTGTGGCACCGGTGCAGAATTTCATAGCGAGCATGGAACCAGACGAAGGGCACGCCAATTGCGGCGGCGAATGGAGCCATCAGGCAAACGAACCAGAAACGAGCGGGGAGCCACCTGTCTAAGAACCTCAGCGGTTGCCGACCAGCCCCCCTCCGGAAGGTGTATGCGGACATGATCTCCAGGCACCAGGGCAGGAAGATCAGTCGTCCGAGCATCATGCGCCGCCTTGTGTTGCTCACGCTCTTGTTGCATCCGCCGAAGTACCGGAGCATGGTCGAGGTCTGGGACGTGAATGGACAGCACAGTGGTCCTGAGGGTGCGACCCATAAGCAGCTGGGCCGGCGACAGGCCCGTGGACAGTGGGGCCGAGCGATAGGCCAGCAAGGCGAGGCAGAAGTCAGATCCTGCATCAGCAGCCTTGCAGAGGAGCCTTTTTACAATGTGGACGCCCTTCTCTGCTTTGCCATTTGACTGAGGGTGCAGGGGACTGGACGTCACGTGTGCAAAGTTGTATGCACTAGCGAAGGAAGACCATTCCTGACTCACGAGTAGGGGCCATTGTCTGACATCACGGTGCGCGGAATACCGTGGCGAGCAAAGGTCTCCTTACAGGCCCGGATGACCGCCGATGACGTGGTGTCGTGCAGGCGTATGACCTCCGGATAGCTGGAAAAGTAGTCGATGATGATGATGTAGTCCCTGCCGAGCGCATGGAACAGGTCCACGCCCACCTTCGACCAGGGGGACGTGACCAACTCATGGGGCTGAAGGGTCTCACGTGGTTGTGCCGGCTGGAACCGCTGACAGGTGGGGCAATTGAGCACAGTGTTGGCAATGTCCTCATTTATTCCCGGCCAGTATACAGCCTCTCGGGCCCTCCGTCGGCACTTCTCAACGCCGAGATGGCCTTCGTGCAGCTGTTCTAAGACAAGCCGGTGCATGCTGTGTGGGATCACGATGCGGGCCAGCTTCAGGAGGACACCATCCACGACTGCCAAGTCGTCCCGAACGTTGTAAAACTGTGGGCATTGCCCCTTGAGTCACCTGTCTGTCATGTGGCACATCACACGTTGCAGAAGGGGGTCAGCCGCAGTCTCACGGCGAATGTGGGCAAGGCGTTCGTCAGTGGCCGGCAGATTGGCAGAAGTGAAGGCTACATGTACGTCAACTTGGCCAACAAACCCCTCTGGGTCGGACGAAGTGTTGCCTGCCCTGGACAGAGCTATGATTAGGTCCTTACCCGGGGTGTATACAAGTTGGAAGTCGTACCTCCGGAGTTTGAGCAGAATGCGCTGGAGGCGAGGGGTCATGTCATTAAGGTCCTTTTGGATGATGCCAACCAGCGGGCGATGGTCGGTCTCCACAGTGAACTGGGAAAGGCCATACACATAGTCGTGGAACTTGTCAACGCCAGTCAATAGGCCTAGGCACTCCTTCTCAATTTGCGCATAGCGCTGCTCTGTGGGGGTCATGGCCCGTGACGCATAGGCGACAGGGGCCCATGATGAGGCATCATCTCGTTGCAGGAGGACCGCCCCAATGCCGGACTGGCTGGCGTCAGTCGAGATCTTCGTCTCCCGTGCAGGATCGAAGAACGCCAGTACCGGGGCGGTGGTGAGCTTGACCTTGAGCTCCTCCCATTCACGCTGGTGGGTGGGAAGCCACTGGAATTCAGTTGTCTTCCTGACAAGGTGCTGGAGAGCTGTGGTGTGGGAAGCGAGGTTCGGGATGAATTTTCCCAGGAAGTTGACCATTCCTAGGAAGCGTAGCACCGCCTTCTTGTCTGTCGGCTTCTGCATGGCCGTGATGGCTGCCACCTTGTCGGCATCCGGCCGCACCCCCAACCAGGAGATGTGGTCCCCCAGGAACTTCAGCTCGGTTTGGCCAAAAGAACATTTGGCTCTGTAAGGCGCAGGCCCTGGTCCCGTATCCGTTGACAGATGCGTTGGAGGCGACTGATATGCTCCTGCGGTGTGGTAGACCAAATAATGATATCGTCCACATAGACGCGCACGCCTTCGATGCCCTCCATCATCTGTTCCATGTCATGTTGGGTGTTCTGGTCTACAAACAGGTCAACACGGCTGGAGATGGTGTAACTCTATTTTATTAACAACTCAACTGTAATAACATACTGTAAGCTTGGGTACGTGCATTAGCAGCTTATCTGTGGACCCTGGCCTATCGCTATCTAGGTGAGGCACTCAGCACATGGTGAATGTCTGTGAGGCAGGCTGTGAGCTCTGTGCTCTGAGCTGGCTGCTGCTAGAGTGAGCTGGAACTCTGGTGTCCCCTGTCTTTATAGTGCGTGTGCTCTCACTGGTGATTGGCTGCGATGTTGTGTATGCTGATTGGTCCCTCTGTATGTCCATCAGTGTGTCAGTGTGTGTGTGATTGCACCATGATATGCTGATGTATATCATGACAGTTGGGTGGGATTCTCCATTCCTGAGACGAAGGGCGGGATTCTATAATAATGGGGCTATATCCCCACGCTGGCGTGAAACCCAGCGCCAACCACTCTGGGGTCAACGGTCCCCGAAAGTGAGAAACGCTCCCCTTCCTCAGGGGCTAGGTTGGCACCAGAGTGGTTCCCGCAACTCCAGCCGGCGCGGAACATGCGCGGAACGGCCGCGGTGATTCCGCGCATGCACGGAACGGCCGGCATATTTCCGCGCATGCACGGGGGCTCCCGCCGGCCCGCCGGCCCCCGGGCAATATGGCCCAACAGGGGCCCGGCGCGGAGTAAAATAGGCCCCCGCGGAACCAGCCCGAACGCCGATCGGTAGGCCCCAATCGCAGGCCTGGCCACCGTGGGGGCCCCCCCCAGGGGCGGATCCCCCCCGCCCGCCCCCCTTCCTGGTCCCGCCGTGTGGGAGGTGAGTAATCCACGCCGGCGGCACTCGGCCAAACTCGTCGGCCACTCGGCCCATCGGGGCCCGGAGAATTGGCGGGGGAGGGGGCCGCTGTCAATGGAATCCTGCGGTCCCCCGAGAATCGGCGCCGGAGAACGGGGAAGCCGGCGGCGTGGCGCGATTCTCACGTCCCCCCCCCCCCGGGGATTCTCCGACCCAGCACCAGGTCGGAGAATCCCGGCCCAAGTGTTGATGCCAGCGCGTAGAACATTCAGTGCAGAAGGAGGCCATTCGGCCCATCGAGTCTGCACCGACCCACTTCAGCCCTCACTTCCACCCTATCCCCGTAACCCAATAACCCCTCCTAAGCTTTTTGGTCACTAAGGGCAATTTATCGCGGCCAATCCACCTAACCTGCACGTGTTTGGACTGTGGGAGGAAACCGGAGCACCCGGAGGAAACCCACGCACACACGGGGAGGATGTGCAGACGCCGCAAAGACAGTGACCCAGCGGGGAATCGAACCTGGGACCCTGGAGCTGTGAAGCCACAGTGCTAACCACTGTGCTACCGCGCTGCCCCCAAACTAACTAAAAACTTAATTTGCTAGAATTTCTCTAACTTGAAAGAAAGGTATCAGATGACTGCATAAGCTGTTTTAGAGCTATTCTCGTAATGCCTGTGTGATAAAGTCTGTCTGTATTTCAAACCCTCTTCTGCTGTTAACCCTTTGTGGGATTTTTGCTTCCTTTTTCTCACATTCCTTCGGGTTTTATCAGACCTTCATGTTTCAAACGACATCTTTCCCATTTTACTTACATCGCTCAGGAGGCTGACAAGCTGCAGACGCAGAAACGCACTTCACCCCCACACACGCCATCCCAGCCAACAAGGTGGCAGCAAGTCGCGCAGCCCCACATTTCACGGATACAGAGCTTGCGACCTTCCTGGGAGCCGTGGAGGAGAGGCGGGCGACCCTGTATCCGACCCAGGAAGGAGGCTGCCAGCCGCTGCCATTCACCATGCCTGGGAGCAGGTGGTGGTAGGAGCACCCGAGGGGGTGGACAGTCGGAGGGCAGGCCGATCCCAGGGACTCGCTGCCGTCCAGAGGGGTTTCAGGCTTCTGGAAAGGGCAGTTCCATCACTTCTGGAGATGGAGTCACCGAGCCAGGGACTGCAGGAGGGGTTGTCGGCGAGCATCCAGTGCCTGCTGGTGCAGTTGGAGGAGTCCAACCGCGTGCAGCAGCAGCAGGCGGTGCCAGCAATGCGTGCCACCCAGGCCGACACCGCACGGGTGGCATCCGCGGTGGAGGCATTGGGGGCGAGGGTTCTGGCTATGGATTAGTATGTCCAAGGCCTGGGGCATTCTGTTCAGGCCGAGGCCCAGGGCAGGGCTGCCCTCTCACAGGCAGCCAAGTCCCAGAGCCACCAGGACATTGCAGCGACGCTCCTGAGCGTGTCCCAGTCACAGCAGGCCAGGGCTGGGTACGTCGGCGGCATTGCCCGGGCGCTGGCCAAAGTGGCGCAGACACAGAGGGAGGTGGCTGCAACTTCCTCATCCTCCTCGAGGAGCTCCAACCCCCAGGACTGCGGAGACCAGCAGGAAGGCCACCATTGCTGGTTGTATTTCAATATCCATTGTCTGCAGGGGGTGAAAGGCCGACATGTTAGCATGGTGCGTACCCCCATGCCCAACCAGGTCCAACGGGGTACACGGTGTCCCGGTTGACACTGCGGGCTCCACCCCCGTATGTTCCCCCCCCCCCCCCCCAATCCCTGGCCCCATTGATGCCCAGCATTGTGGGGGTCTCTGGTCCTGGCACCCATCCCTGTTGCCAGGGGTACTGTCGGCTGGCACCGCTCCTGCCAGAGGTACGCTCCGTGGCCCCCGCTCAACACCCGCGTGGGGGCTACTGTGGGTTTTGCCCTGGGTGAGCCGCTGGCGGGTGGTGTGCAGGGTTGGGGGGGATATTGGGGGCACGAATACGGCCGGTGTCACTTTGCAGAACCAGGGGGCGAGGTGGGTGATCAGTGGGATGCGCAGCAAGGTGGGAACGGTAATTTGTGCCTGAACACCATCCCGGTCCAATGGGGGGGTCACCCCGGGCCCTACGGCCCTTCCCCCCATCACCCCCCTCCCCCTTCCCCCCCATCCCGCCGCCCGGCCCTGGCAGGCCCCCCCCCCCCCCCACCCCAGCCAGCCCGGCCAGTGACTGGCCCAGCAGCGCACAGTCCCGTCTCTGTGTCCTACCCCCTCTCTCTCCCTCAGCAGCCTCATGATTTTTAAAAGCACAAGTGAACCTCGCCATCGGGAACTCGGCCATCGCAGGAGGAGAATGGCGGGAGAATACCAGGTCAGGCCCGTTAATGATATGCAAACGGTTTCTGCTGTACGTGCGTTCCGGTATGCATTGATGCTGCGGTCGAGGTGACGGAGAATTGCGATTTGCCGTGAAATCGGTGCCCGTTGGAATTTTGGCATCAGACCCGATTCTCTGCCCAATCGCGTTTCGCGATTTCGGCATCAGCCAATGGAAAATCCCACCCGGTATGTTTTACTCACCGTTGTGAGAACTGTACTCGCTGCAGCAGCTCTCACTGAATTCACAGGTAAATGACTGCTGCTCACCAGGAAACTATCCAGTAATTCCTCTAGAAATCCTGGCCGGGATTCTCCCCTACCCGGCGGGGCGGGGGGGTTCCGGCGGGATGGAGTGGCGGGAACCACTCCGGCGTCGGGCCGCCCCAAAGGTGCGGATTTCTCTGCACCTTTAGGGGCCAAGCCCTCACTTTGAGGGGCTGGCCCCAGGCCAGAGTGGTTTGCGCACCGCAGACCGGCGGGAAAGGCCTTTGGCACCACGCCAGCCGGGGCCGAAGCGACTGCGCCGGGCGGCGGAAGTCTGCGCATGCACGGGAGCGTCAGCCGCTGCTGACGTCATCCCCGCGCATGCGCGGGGGGGGGGGCTCTTATGCGTTCGCCGAGGCGGAGGGAAAAGAGTGCCCCCACGGCACAGGCCCGCCCGCGGATCGGTGGGCCCCGATCGCGGGGCACCCCTCGGGGCCAGATAGCCCCGCGCCCCCCCCAGGACCCCGGAGGCTGCCCGCGCCGCTAGTCCCACCGATAAGAGAGGTGGTTTGATTCACACCGGCGGGACTGGCATTCCAGCAGCGGGACTTCGGCCCATCGTGGGCCGGAGAATCGCCGGGTGGGGGCCCGCCGAACGGCGCGGTGCGATTCCCGCCCCCGCCGAACTTTCTGTGCCGGAGAATTAGGCGGCCGGCGGAGGCTGGATTCACGCCGCCCCCCGGTGATTCTCTGACCCGGCGGGGGGGTCGGAGAATCCCGCCCAGGGCCTGTCAGTCACACTAAAAATATATTTTAAAATCACCCAAATATCAAAGAATTGCTTAAAATTAGCAACATAGAAACAGACCATTTAACAACATCAACGACTGCATTTATTTAGCACCTTGAGTAGAATATTTCGGAGGATCATGATCAAACAAAATTTGACTTTGAGCCACATGAGACAATCACAGGGTGGGTGACCAAAACCTTGTTCAAAGAGAGGAGTGTGTTGAAGACAAGAGGGAGGTAGAGAGGTTTCGGGAGGGAATTCCAGAGCTTAGGACCCAGGATACAGAAGGCAGGGCCACCAATGGTGGAGCTCAAGGGGTCAGAATGGAGGATTGCCGAGATCACAGAGGGTTGCCGAGCTGGAAGATGTTACAAAGATAGGAAGGATGAGAATTTTAAAATCGAGGCTTTGCTATCTGGAGCTAGTATCAGTCAGTGAAGACAGGACTCACTGGACTTGGTGTGAGTTAGGGTCGTTAGCAGATTCTTCACTCCAAAACGTATCTTCTCAGCTTTCAACAACCCACCAAGCTGTCATTCATCATAGAATTACAGTGCAAGAGGTGGCCATTCAGCCCATCGGGTCGGCACTGGCCCTTGGAAAGAGCACCCTACTTTTTTTCATATATAAATTTAGAATACCCAAATCTTTTTTTTCCAATTAAGGGACAATTTAGCGTGTCCAATCCACCTAACCGGCACATCTTTGGGTTGGGGGGGTGAAACCCACGCAGACATGGGAGATGTGCAAACTCCACACGGACCGTGCCCCAGGGTAGAGCACCCTACTTAAACCCACGCCTCCACCCCATCCCCATAACCCAGTAGCCCCACCCAACCATTTTGGACACTAAGGGCAATTTAGCATGGCCAATCCACCTGCACATCTTTGGACTGTGGGAGGAAACCGGAGCACCCGGAGGAAACTCACGCAGACACGGGGAGAACGTGCAGACTCCGCACAGACACTGACCCAGCGGGGAATCGAACCTGGGACCCTGGCGCTGTGAAGCAACAGTGCTAACCACTGTGCTACCGTGCTGCCCACTGTCAATACAAGACACCTTCTGTTCCTTTGCAAGCATCATGTCTGCTCAAGAACCTTCAGTGAAATTAGTCCTTTTTAATGTGAAATGGTTCTGACGTGTGTGCCTGGATAATGCAGTGTTTCTCAGTGATATCAATGGAAAGAATGTTCTTAACCCCAACCTGGAAACTCCACAGAGTGTCATCTCAGTGACAGGACTTGTGAGCAATGGCTGATTGAGATGTTACACCAACAGGGGCGGGATTCTCCCGTACGCGGCGGGGCGGGGGGGGGGTCCCGGCGGGACGGAGCGGCGTGAACCACTCCGGTGTCGGGCCGCCCCAAAGGCACGGAATCCTCCGCACCGTCAGGGGCTAGGCCCGCCCCGGAGTGGTTGGCGCCCCGCAGGCCGGCGGGATAGGGGCTTGGCGCCACGGCAACCGGCGCCGAAGGGCAAGTCGCGCATGCACGGGAGCGGCGGCGCATGCTGGCGTCATCCCCGCGCATGCGCAGAGGGAATCGCTTCCGCACCGGGAATGGCGGAAGACCATGGCCTCCGGTGTGGAACAATAGAGTGCCCCCACGGCACAGGCCCGCCCGCGGATCGGTGGGCCCCGATCGCGGGCCAGGCCACCATGGGGGCACCTCCCAGGGCCAGATCCCCCCACGACCCCCCAGGAACCCCAGAGCCCGCCCGCACCGCCTGGTCCCTCCGGTAACGGACTCTAATTTAAGCCGGCGGGACCGGCTACTGATGGGCGGGACTTCGGCCCAGCCCGGGCCAGAGAATTCGGGCGGCCCCGGCGCCCATTGAGTCGCGCCGGACCCCGCCATTCTCCGAGGCGGGCGGCTCGACTCACAACGGGCCAGTTTTTGGGGGGGCGGGAGAATTGGGAGGAAGGCGGGGGCGGGATCACGTCGACCCCCGGCGATTCTCCCACCCGGCGGGGGATCGGAGAATCCCGCTCCAGGGGCGTCATTCTCCGACCCCCCAGCGGGTCGGAGAATGGCCGTTGGCCGCCGTGAATCCCGCCCCCGCCGGTTGCCGAAGTCTCCGAAGGGAGAAAAGTCGGCGGGTCGTTAATGGCGCCGCTGCCGTCGGAGAATGTCACGGGTCTGCGCAAGGCAGCCGATTTTGGGCCTGCCGATATTCTCCAGTCCGGATGGGCCGAAGTCCCGTCGACGTGATGACCGGTCACGTCGACGTGAATCAAACCTCCTTTTAATCGGCGTCAACCTGTGCTCCAGGTTTACGCCGACCAGCGTGGAGGTGGGTGACGGCCTGGGGGGTTGGCCGCTGGGCAGGCGATGGCGTGGCCGCAGTCTGAATGTGTGGGGAGAGGTGTGTCTCGGGTTGTGTGTATGTGTGTGCGGCGGGGGGGGGGGGGGGTGGTTAGAGTGGGCTGGGCTCCGGGGGAGTGCCAGGAGGGGGGTCAGTGCTGGGGAGGAGGTTGGGGCCCGTGCCGGGGAGGGGGATGGGGGGGGGGTCCGTTCCGGGGAGGAGGATGGGGGGTCCGTGCCGGGGAGGAGGATGGGGGGCCCGTGCCGGGGAGAAGGATGGGGTCCGTGCCGTGGAGGGGGATGGGTGGGGGGGCCGTGCCGGGGAGGAGGATGGGGTCCGTGCCGGGGAGGGGGATGGGGGGGTCCGTGCCAGGGAGGAGGATGGGGGGCCCGTGCCGGGGAGGAGGATGGGGGGCCCGTGCCGGGGAGGAGGATGGGGTCCGTGCCGGGGAGGAGGATGGGGTCCGTGCCGGGGAGGAGGATGGGGTCCGTGCCGGGGAGGAGGATGGGGTCCGTGCCGGGGAGGAGGATGGGGGGCCCGTGCCGGGGAGGGTGATGCGAGGGGACCTATTCGATGAACATACAGGTGGTCTGCGACCACCGCATGATGATTCTGCACGTCTGCGCCCGTTACCTAGGCAGTGTACACGACTCATACGTGTTGTCGCGGTTATCCATCCCCGGCATGTACGAGGGACGCCATCCCCGGCTGAGGGGCTGGTTGCTGGGCGACAGGGGCTACCCATTGCGATCGTGGCTGATGACGCCTATACGGAGGCCACGCAATGAGGCGGAGAACCGCTACAATGATGCCCATGTAGCGACAAGGGGAGTGATCGAGAGGTGCTTTGGCGTGCTGAAGATGCGTTTCAGGTGCCTGGACCTCTCTGGGGGCGCCCTCCAGTATCGGTCAGATAGGGTCGGCCGCATCATTGTGGTGTGCTGCGTCCTGCACAACATAGCCCAGCAGAGGGGCGATGTGCCGCAGGCAGAGGAGGGCGGAGTGGAGGAGCAGCAGGAAGAGGCGCAGTCCTCCCCAGATGAGGGGAATGGGGGTAATGGCAGGGGTAGACACAGGCGGGTGGCTACCGGGTCAGGGCAGACGGGGTAGACACAGGCGGGTGGCTGTCCGCCGTTACCGGCTGGCCCAGCGGGCACGGGACAGACTGATAGCCGCCCACTTCACGGACTAGATGGGCGTGGGAATCGGGTAGTATGGCCACAGACCGCACACCATGGCAACAGCCGACCACCCACACCCCCCACCCATCCACCCACCCAGCACCCTCACCCCCCTCCCCAACCCCACCCACCCCACCCGCATGCACACCACCCCCCCCCCCATTGCCGATCCACCTGCGGCACAACGGGCCGGGCTCACACAGTTGCCGGTGGACGCGTGTCTATTGCAGGCCATGGAGGATGATGACAACCCGCCCTGCGGTGAGCTCCTGGCTCCACATCGTTGGACTATGTCTGACCCATGGCCATAGTACCACCATCCACCCGGACCATCCCTGCATGCGGCTGTGACACTGCAGCGCACGGTCCCGTCCTCTGCCCGGGGGGATGTTGATGGCGGCCCAGGGGGAAGGGGCAGACTCACCTGGGGCTGAGGTAAGACCACCCCTCACACACACACTTGCGCTCAACGTACATGACACCCCCGCACGCTTTGGACAGAGCACAAAGGCAGCTTCTGTAGGTGTAACATTGAATTTAATAACCAAAGGAGTTCATGCACGTGCCCTAGCCCCTAAAACTCATCTGTGCCCTGCACCCGTGCCAACTTACTCAGTGCCTAATTGTTTGGTCTTACGGGCCCTTTGACTACGTCTACGTGGTTCCCCAGACGGTACAGCAGAACTGGAGGTGGACTCCTGTGATTCCTGCCCTCTGACAGGGGATCCCTTTGGCGGCCGTTTCCTGGGGCGTCCTGGCCTAGATGGGCCAGGCTGCGGCCCGGGCGACTGGAATGGCGAGCTGCCAGCCTGTCCTGCCCGTTGCCCACCCGACGCACCTGGGACGGAAGGGGGGGGAGTCCGAGGTGTCGCATTGTTCGGGGACCTCCCCTACAGGGGGACCCGGGACGGACCACACCACCTCCTCCTCCCTCGCGGTGCCCGATGGCCCCCAGTCCTCTACATGGGTGGGGGATGCGAACGGACTGGCCATCCGACGCCCCCCCCTCGACATCTGGTGCTGCTAGTCCTGGAGGCCCGTGCTGGTATCGACAGGGGTCTGCAGGTTTGCAGCCATGGAGCCCAGGGGGTTGGCAAACCCTGTCTGTGACTGTGCGACGCCGGCTCGCACATGGCCAATGGCGCCGATGCCCTCAGCGATGGCCTGCTGAGACTGGGCCATGGCCTGCAGAGACTGGGCTATGGCCTGCAGAGACTGGGCTATGGCCTGCAGAGACTGGGCCATGGCCTGCAGAGACTGGGCCATGGCGTTGAGCGCCTCTGCCATCTGGCGCTGGCACTGGCTCATGGCCTCCTGTGAGAGGGCAGCCATGTCCTGGGCCACAGACGCCGCCTGCACGGAAAGCCCCAGGCCTTGCAAACCGTTCCCCATGTCTGACACCGTCGCACCCATTGCCTCCCCCGCGGACGCCACCCGTGCGGTGTCGGCCTGGGTGGCACGTATGACCGTCACCACTCCCAGCTCCTGGATGCGGGTGGACTCCTCCACCTGCGACTGCAGCCGCCGCAAGCCGGCCGTCACCCTCTTCGCTCGTCTCCGGGTCGGTGGCTGCATCGGATCTATGTGTGGGTGTGGTAACTCCAGGAACCCGGGATCCATCTGGGCGGCAGATGTTCGCTTGGGCTGGGCTGCCCTCCGACCGCCCGGCCCCTCTGCTGCTCCTACCTCCACCTGCTGTACCAGGACGGCTGTGTTGTGCGCACCAGTGAGTGTACCAGACGCCTCATCACTAAAGTGCCCAACCGAGGTGAGTGTTTCTGCGATGGTGGAGGGTGTTGGTGACAGCAGTGGCATTGTGTCGTGCTCTTCGTTCCACTCTGAGTCCATGGCACTTTGGGGTGGGGTTGGCACTGGCACTGGCTCATGGCCTCCTGTGAGAGGGCAGCCATGTCCTGGGCCACAGGCAGGGTGGGGGTGGGGGTTCGTCTCCACCCATCCACTCTGTGTCACTGTCCGGTATTTCGTCTTCCTGGGTAGTGCTGTCCCGGGTAGGGGTGTCCCGGGTAGGGGTGTCCTGGGTAGGGGTGTCCTGGGTAGTGGTGTCCTGCCTCAGCTGTGACGGGGGCCTGTGGCTGCCCCTCTCGTCGCTGGGTGGCACACGCCTGCGTCGTCGCACCCGCACGTGACGGGGACGTCGTCTCCCTTTTGCTCCAGGTCTCTCCGTCTCCCGTGGTCTCCAAGGGACATCCTGCGGGCGTCGCATGCCGGAGGGTCCGGGTCTCTCCGTCTCCCGTGGTGTGCGAGGGGCATCCTGCGGGCGTCGCATGCCGGAGGCACAATGAAGCATGCATGGTTAGACACGCAGGCAGTGATCAGGTGATATGGGGGAGGGGGGGATATGGGGGAGGGGGATATGGGGGAGGGGGGATATGGGGGAGGGGGGATATGGGGGAGGGGGGGATATGGGGGAGGGGGATATGGATATCGGGCAAGGGGAGGCTCACCCTGCCTGCTCTGACGAGGTTGTTCACCTTGTGGCACTGGGTGCCTGTCCGTGGTGTCAGGGCCGCAGCGGTGACGGCCTCTGCCACCTCCCTCCACAGACGCCGGCTGTGGCGTGGGGCAACTCTGCGACCGTGCCCGGGATACAGGGCCTCCCTCCTCTGCTCCACTGCGTCCAGGAGCGCCTCCACATCCCGTGACTGGTACCTCGGGGCTGAGCGGCGGCCAGCCATCCAGTCGGGTGTTCCGGTCGGGTGGGGGGGAGCAGCGCGTCCTTATGAGCCGTCACGCCGTGCGGCGTGTATGTCGCTGCACGGCGTGAACCACGTGAGCAAGCGCGGATCCCGTCACGTCGCTGCTAGCCCATTTCGGGCCAGAGACTTCGCGACGATTTTTGCGGCGTGACGCAAGTCGGATTTGCGCCGTTTTTTGCGCCGATCGGAGAATTTCGCCCCTGGTTCCTGGGACTGAGCTGGAGGTCGCTATAGCCCACACCAGGAACCTGAACAAGAGATCTGTGAAAGTCCACTGCAGCACTGAGGGAGTGCTGTACTGTCAGAGGCATCACCTTTCAGGTCAGCCAGCCATTACCCAGACATAAATCAGAGGCTAGGCCACTTTCCCCATTGCTGTTTACGGGATCTTACTGTGCCAGCTGGCCAGGTTGTCTGCAGTGACTACATTTTTTTAAAAAAGGACTTTCAGACATCTCAAAAATACAAATGGCGCTATATAAATGCAAGTGGCATTTTTCCCACCTTTACGGCTGTACAATGTTTAACCATGCAAACTGAAAGAACAGGTTTCCCTCCACCTGGGACGACAGTCTGGCAAGCGGGGATGGGGGTGGGGGGGGGGAGACACGCAGGAGGTCACATTGCAATGACTGCCCGACCCATTGCCACTACTGGGACATTTCGCAATGTCGGGACTGGGGAAGGAGAAGCCACGAAACGAAGGCAGCCAACGTAATTGTTTATTAGGGTTGGTCTTTTACTGATGGCAAAGCAGCTGGGCACCCCCTCACCACCCCCACAGCACCCCCCACCCTCCCAGTAGCCCCCCCACACCCAGCACCCCCACAGCACCCCCCAACCCCCCCAGCACTCCCCAAACCCCCACCCCCCCAGCATCTCCCCCCAGAGTACCCCCCATTCCCCCAGCACCCACCCCTCAGCACCCCCCCACCCACCCTCCCCACCCCTCACCCTCAGCACCCACCCACCCATCGACAACTCACCCCCCAGCATCCACACCCCAGCACACAGAACCCCCCCTGCACCCCAGCTGCACTCCCCCCTCTGTGATGATAGACCTGCTTCCTCTGCAAACAATGCATGAATGGATGACTTACCAAATGCCTTTATCCACCGCTCTGACTAATATCCTTGCAAACCTGAAAATACTTAGTGATGTAAGAGTTAAGGATGAATGTGACCACAGCAGCCACCAATAATGCCTGTGGTGGAGTTACGGTGCAGGTCAGGTTGCAACAGGCTACATAACTTGCCAACACCGTCCTTCGAAAGGCAACGCCTGCATCGGCACTATTGCTCTGAAGGCTGTGAGATCTGCTGCTTTGATTTTCCACTGTAGAGGGTTGTTACATCTCCAGCCCACCCTGATCCACCAGCCGCCTCTCCTTTTCCCCGCCATGTCTTCCCATGATACAGGGGAAATCCTCCGGGAATCACACTGAACCCCATGTGAAGGAAAGAGCTCCACTCCACATCAAACAGCACACGGCTGATGTCAAAAACTTCCCGGAAATGACTCAGAAATCATGAAGGCTTTTGAGCAAATAAATAAGGAGCTATCATTCCAACTAGCAGCGTTGGGGGGGGGGGGGGGGGTGTATGTACAGTACAAGTGTAGTAAAGGGTTAACATCAGAAACTATGTGTAACTCAACACTAGATGGCGTTACTAAGCTATTGTATATAAGGCAGCATCTCTAGGAATTCTAGGAGAAGATGATGAGAAGTTGATGAGAGCAGAGTGAGATTTCATTGTAGAGATATAGCACAAGGTCAAGTTATAGTGTAGTTTAATATGTCGATGGTAGCCATGATGTGGACTTTGCCATGGTACCAGGACTTTAACCTGGTGTTGTAAGACTTTGTACTGTAGTTTAATAGTTAGAGAGAATATTGATTACTGTACTACAGATTCAGTATTATTAGTTTATTATCTGTTACTTAATAAAGTGCGCGAGCCTAATCAAGTTTAGTAGTGTAAAATAAATTTGTTTTGATTTAAACTTCTTATTTTTATATTCTTTGTCAACACTACATATCTGGCTATCCTGGAGGAAAAGGCAAGAAATATAACATGGTACCAGGATATTGCTAAAGTAATCCAGATAGATTAGTTAGACTCTAGCAAAACAAAAACCTAGCACGCGTCTCAGGCTTTGAAGACCAGACTACTTCCAGACCTGCTACCTCAATATACAGACAACTCCCGAACCCATGGAGAAAGTGCAATCTCTATGACAACTCAGGATATCTGGTAAATGTGATGTAAACTGGAAAGTATTTAAGCAGCAATTTCAGCCAAACCTTTCTGCATCTGATTTAGACAATGCCAGTGATAATAGAAAACTAGCATTATTCTAAACAATGGCTGGACCACAGGATATTGAACTGTGTAACTCCTTTCAATTCTCAACGGAAGAAAATAAAACTAAATATAATGTTGTCATTGAAAAATTTGATCTGCACTGCAGGACTCAAATAAATGAAATTATGAAAGATTTATCTTAATGAAAATGATGCAAAATGATGGAGAATCTACTGATTGCTTCATAACAGATTTAAAAATCAGGCTCTATGATCAGAGATCAAATCGTTTTGGGGATCATAGATGAAAGGCTCAGAGAATGTTTGTTAAGGCAAAAAGATTGAAGTTAGAAGACGCTATTGAAATGTGTCAAGTGATTGAATTAGCTAAAAGTCAGTACTCTGAGATTCTGAAGAAAAACAACAGGCGCGAAAACGAGCCTCGCGACCGTCTGCTTTGGATTTGTGGCGCAGTTCAGTAAAATGTGCATTTCAGACAGCAGCCATATTGCACACGGCATTCCCGACCCGCACATGCATATTTCACCAAACAACGCGAGATGGAAGAAGCATGTGCACTCCCGATGGTGTCTGGGTCGGGATCTCACTCCCGATGGTGAATCCACACACAACATTCCAGCCTCACACACACATTACACTCCCTGCACACACTCATCCCAGCCGCACACACACATTACACTCCCCACACACACTCATCCCAGCCTCACACACACATTACACTCCCCACACACACTCATCCCAGCCGCACACACACATTACACTCCCCACACACAACATTCCAGCCTCACACACACATTACACTCCCTGCACACACTCATCCCAGCCGCACACACACATTACACTCCCCACACACACTCATCCCAGCCTCACACACACATTACACTCCCCACACACACTCATCCCAGCCGCACACACATTACACTCCCCACACACACTCATCCCAGCCACACACACACATTACGCTGCCCACACACACTCATCCCAGCCGCACACACACATTACACTCCCCACACACACTCATCCCAGCCACACACACACATTACACTCCCCGCACACACTCATCCCAGCCGCACACACACATTACACTCCCCACACACACTCATCCCAGCCGCACACACACATTACACACCCCACACACACTCATCCCAGCCGCACACACACATTACACTCCTCTTACACACTCATCCCAGCCGCACACACACACTACACTCCTCACACACACACTCATCCCAGCTGCACACACACATTACACTCACCATACACACTCATCCCAGCCGCACACACACATTACACTCACCACACACACTCATCCCAGCCGCACACACACATTACACTCCCCGCACACACTCATCCCAGCCTCCTACACACATTACACTCCTCACACACACTCATCCCAGCTGCACACACACATTACACTCACCATACACACTCATCCCAGCCGCACACAAACATTACACTCCCCACACACACACATCCCAGCCACACACAAACATTACACTCCCCACACACACTCATCCCAGCCACACACACACATTACACTCCCCACACACACTCACCCCAGCCGCACACACACACTACACTCCCCACACACACTCATCCCAGCCGCACATTCACATTACACTCCCCACACACACTCATCCCAGCCGCACACACACATTACACTCCCCACACACACTCATCCCAGATGCACACACACATTACACTCACCATACACACTCTTCCCAGCCGCACACACACATTACACTCCCCACACACACTCATCCCAGCCGCACACACACATTACACTCCCCACACACACTCATCCCAGCCGCACAAACACATTACACTCCCCACACACACTCATCCCAGCCGCACACACACATTACACTCCCCACACACACTCATCCCAGCCGCACACACACATTACACTCCCCACACACACTCATCCCAGCCGCACACACACATTACACTCCCCACACACACTAATCGCAGCCGCACACACACATTACACTCCCCGCACACACTCACCCCAGCCGCACACACACATTACACTCCCCACACACACTCATCCCAGCCGCACACACACATTACACTCCCCACACACACTAATCGCAGCCGCACACACACATTACACTCCCCACACACACTCACCCCAGCCGCACACACACATTACACTCCCCACACACACTCATCCCAGCCACACACACACATTACACTCCCCACACACACTCATCCCAGCCGCACAGACACATTACACTCCCCACACACACTCATCCCAGCCGCACATACACATTACACTCCCAACACACACCATCCCAGCCGCACACACACATTACACTCCCCGCAAACACTCACTCCAGCCGCACACACACATAACACTCCCCACACACACTCATCCCAGCAGCACACACACATTACACTCCCCACACGCACTCACCCCAGCCGCACACACACATTACACTCCCCACACACACTCATCCCAGCCACACACACACATTACACTCCCCATACACACTCATCCCAGCTGCACACACACATTACACTCCCCACACACACTCATCCCAGCCGCACAGACACATTACACTCCCCACACACACTCATCCCAGCCGCACACACACATTCCACTCCCCACACACACTCATCCCAGCCACACACATTACACTCCCCACACACACTCATCCCAGCCGCATGCACACATTACACTCCCCACACACACTCACCCAGCCGCACACACACATTACACTCCCCACACACACTCATCCCAGCCGCACATTCACATTACACCCCCCACACACATTCATCCCAGCCGCACACACACATTACACTCTCCACACACACTCATCCCAGCCGCGCACACACATTACACTCCCCACACACACTCATCCCAGCCGCGCACACACATTACACTCCCCACACACGCTCATCCCAGCCGCACACACACATTACACTCCCCACACACACTCATCCCAGCCACACACACACATTACACTCCCCACACACACTCATCCCAGCCGCACACACACATTACACTCCCCACACACACTCATCCCAGCCGCACACACACATTACACTCCCGACACACACTCACCCCGCCGCACACACACATTACACTCCTCACACACACTCATCCCAGCCGGGAACACACATTACACTCCCCACACACACTCATCCCAGCCACACACACACATTACACTCCCCACACACACTCACCCAGCCGCACACACATTACACTCCCCGCACACACTCATCCCAGCCGCACACACACATTACACTCCCCACACACACCATCCCAGCCACACACACACATTACACTCCCCACACACACTCATCCCAGCCACACACACACATTACACTCCCCACACACACTCATCCCAGCCGCACACACACATTACACTCCCCACACACACTCATCCCAGCCGCACACACACATTACACTCCCCACACACACTCATCCCAGCCGCACACACACATTACACTCCCCACACACACTCATCCCAGCCGCACACACACATTACACTCCCCACACACACTCATCCCAGATGCACACACACATTACACTCCCCACACACACTCATCCCAGCCGCACACACACATTACACTCCCCACACACACTCATCCCAGCCGCACACACACATTACACTCCCCACACACACTCATCCCAGCCGCACACACACATTACACTACCCCCACACACTCATCCCAGCCACACACACATTACACTCCCCACACACACTCATCCCAGCCGCACACACACATTATACTCCCCCCACACACTCATCCCAGCCACACACACATTACACTCCCCACACACACTCGTCCCAGCCGCACACACACATTACACTCCCCACACACACTCATCCCAGCTGCACACACACATTACACTCCCCACATACACTCATCCCAGCCGCACACACACATTACACACCCCACACACACTCATCCCAGCCACACACACACATTACACTCCCCACACACACTCATCCCAGCCGCACACACACATTACACTCCCCACACACACTCATCCCAGCCACACACACACATTACACTCCCCACACACACTCATGCCAGCTGCACACACACATTACACTCCCCACACACACTCATCCCAGCCGCACACACACATTACACACCCCACACACACTCATCCCAGCCACACACACACATTACACTCCCCACACACACTCATCCCAGCCGCACACACACATTACACTCCCCACACACACTCACCCAGCCGCACACACACATTACACTCCCCACACACACTCATCCCAGCCGCACACACACATTACACTCCCCACACACACTCATCCAAGCCGCACACACACATTACACTCCCCACACACACTCATCCCAGCCGCACACACACGTTACACTCCCCACACACACTCATCCCAGCCGCACACACACATTACACTACCCCCACACACTCATCCCAGCCACACACACATTACACTCCCCACACACACTCATCCCAGCCGCACACACACATTACACTCCCCACACACACTCATCCCAGCCGCACACACACATTACACACCCCACACACACTCATCCCAGCCACACACACACATTACACTCCCCACACACACTCATCCCAGCCGCACACACACATTACACTCCCCACACACACTCATCCCAGCTGCACACACACATTACACTCCCCACACACACTCATCCCAGCCGCACACACACATTACACTCCCCACACACACTCATCCCAGCCGCACAAACACATTACACTCCCCACACACACTCATCCCAGCCGCACACACACATTACACTCCCCACACACACTCATCCCAGCCGCACACACACATTACACTCCCCACACACACTCATCCCAGCCGCACACACACATTACACTCCCCACACACACTAATCGCAGCCGCACACACACATTACACTCCCCGCACACACTCACCCCAGCCGCACACACACATTACACTCCCCACACACACTCATCCCAGCCGCACACACACATTACACTCCCCACACACACTAATCGCAGCCGCACACACACATTACACTCCCCACACACACTCACCCCAGCCGCACACACACATTACACTCCCCACACACACTCATCCCAGCCACACACACACATTACACTCCCCACACACACTCATCCCAGCCGCACAGACACATTACACTCCCCACACACACTCATCCCAGCCGCACATACACATTACACTCCCAACACACACCATCCCAGCCGCACACACACATTACACTCCCCGCAAACACTCACTCCAGCCGCACACACACATTACACTCCCCATACACACTCATCCCAGCTGCACACACACATTACACTCCCCACACACACTCATCCCAGCCGCACAGACACATTACACTCCCCACACACACTCATCCCAGCCGCACACACACATTCCACTCCCCACACACACTCATCCCAGCCGCACACACACATTACACTCCCCACACACACTCATCCCAGCCACACACATTACACTCCCCACACACACTCATCCCAGCCGCATGCACACATTACACTCCCCACACACACTCACCCAGCCGCACACACACATTACACTCCCCACACACACTCATCCCAGCCGCACATTCACATTACACCCCCCACACACATTCATCCCAGCCGCACACACACATTACACTCTCCACACACACTCATCCCAGCCGCGCACACACATTACACTCCCCACACACACTCATCCCAGCCGCACACACACATTACACTCCCCACACACGCTCATCCCAGCCGCACACACACATTACACTCCCCATACACATTCATCCCAGCCGCACACACACATTACACTCCCGACACACACTCACCCCGCCGCACACACACATTACACTCCTCACACACACTCATCCCAGCCGGGAACACACATTACACTCCCCACACACACTCATCCCAGCCACACACACACATTACACTCCCCACACACACTCACCCAGCCGCACACACATTACACTCCCCGCACACACTCATCCCAGCCGCACACACACATTACACTCCCCACACACACCATCCCAGCCACACACACACATTACACTCCCCACACACACTCATCCCAGCCACACACACACATTACACTCCCCACACACACTCATCCCAGCCGCACACACACATTACACTCCCCACACACACTCATCCCAGCCGCACACACACATTACACTCCCCACACACACTCATCCCAGCCGCACACACACATTACACTCCCCACACACACTCATCCCAGCCGCACACACACATTACACTCCCCACACACACTCATCCCAGATGCACACACACATTACACTCCCCACACACACTCATCCCAGCCGCACACACACATTACACTCCCCACACACACTCATCCCAGCCGCACACACACATTACACTCCCCACACACACTCATCCCAGCCGCACACACACATTACACTACCCCCACACACTCATCCCAGCCACACACACATTACACTCCCCACACACACTCATCCCAGCCGCACACACACATTATACTCCCCCCACACACTCATCCCAGCCACACACACATTACACTCCCCACACACACTCGTCCCAGCCGCACACACACATTACACTCCCCACACACACTCATCCCAGCTGCACACACACATTACACTCCCCACACACACTCATCCCAGCCGCACACACACATTACACACCCCACACACACTCATCCCAGCCACACACACACATTACACTCCCCACACACACTCATCCCAGCCGCACACACACATTACACTCCCCACACACACTCATCCCAGCCACACACACACATTACACTCCCCACACACACTCATCCCAGCTGCACACACACATTACACTCCCCACACACACTCATCCCAGCCGCACACACACATTACACACCCCACACACACTCATCCCAGCCACACACACACATTACACTCCCCACACACACTCATCCCAGCCGCACACACACATTACACTCCCCACACACACTCACCCAGCCGCACACACACATTACACTCCCCACACACACTCATCCCAGCCGCACACACACATTACACTCCCCACACACACTCATCCAAGCCGCACACACACATTACACTCCCCACACACACTCATCCCAGCCGCACACACACGTTACACTCCCCACACACACTCATCCCAGCCGCACACACACATTACACTACCCCCACACACTCATCCCAGCCACACACACATTACACTCCCCACACACACTCATCCCAGCCGCACACACACATTACACTCCCCACACACACTCATCCCAGCCGCACACACACATTACACACCCCACACACACTCATCCCAGCCACACACACACATTACACTCCCCCCACACACTCATCCCAGCCACACACACATTACACTCCCCACACACACTCATCCCAGCCGCACACACACATTACACTCCCCACACACACTCATCCCAGCTGCACACACACATTACACTCCCCACACACACTCATCCCAGCCGCACACACACATTACACACCCCACACACACTCATCCCAGCCACACACACACATTACACTCCCCACACACACTCATCCCAGCCGCACACACACATTACACTCCCCACACACACTCATCCCAGCCACACACACACATTACACTCCCCACACACACTCATCCCAGCCGCACACACACATTACACTCCCCACACACACTCATCCCAGCCACACACACACATTGCACTCCACACACACACTCATCCCAGCCGCACACACATTACACTCCACGCACACACTCATCCCAGCAGCACACACACATTACAC
Source organism: Scyliorhinus torazame (assembly GCF_047496885.1). Lineage (NCBI taxonomy): Eukaryota > Metazoa > Chordata > Chondrichthyes > Carcharhiniformes > Scyliorhinidae > Scyliorhinus > Scyliorhinus torazame. The sequence goes on from NC_092709.1 coordinate 7,383,150, forward strand.
TCCCCACTCACACTCATCCCAGCCGCACACACACATTACACACCCCACACACACTCATCCCAGCCACACACACACATTACACTCCCCACACACACTCATCCCAGCTGCACACACACATTACACTCCCCACACACACTCATCCCAGCCGCACACACACATTACACTCCCCACACACACTCATCCCAGCCGCACACACACATTACACTTCCCACATACACTCACCCCATCCGCACACACACATTACACTCCCCACACACACTCATCCCAGCCACACACACACATTACACTCCCCACACACACTCATCCCAGCCACACACACACATTACACTCCCCACACACACTCATCCCAGCCGCACATACACATTACACTCCCAACACACACCATCCCAGCCGCACACACACATTACACTCCCCGCAAACACACACTCCAGCCGCACACACACATAACACTCCCCACACACACTCATCCCAGCCGCACACACACATAACACTCCCCACACACACTCATCCCAGCCACACACACACATTACACTCCCCACACACACTCATCCCAGCAGCACACACACATTACACTCCCCACACGCACTCACCCCAGCCGCACACACACATTACACTCCCCACTCACACTCATCCCAGCCGCACACACACATTACACACCCCACACACACTCATCCCAGCCACACACACACATTACACTCCCCACACACACTCATCCCAGCCGCACACACACATTACACTCCCCACATACACTCACCCCATCCGCACACACACATTACACTCCCCACACACACTCATCCCAGCCACACACACACATTACACTCCCCACACACACTCATCCCAGCCGCACAGACACATTACACTCCCCACACACACTCATCCCAGCCGCACAGACACATTACACTCGCCACACACACTCATCCCAGCCGCACATACACATTACACTCCCAACACACACCATCCCAGCCGCACACACACATTACACTCCCCGCAAACACACACTCCAGCCGCACACACACATAACACTCCCCACACACACTCATCCCAGCAGCACACACACATTACACTCCCCACACGCACTCACCCCAGCCGCACACACACATTACACTCCCCACACACACTCATCCCAGCCGCACACACACATTACACTCCCCACACACACTCATCCCAGCCACACACACACATTACACTCCCCACACACACTCATCCCAGCTGCACACACACATTACACTCCCCACACACACTCATCCCAGCCGCACATACACATTACACTCCCCACACACACTCATCCCAGCCGCACACACACATTCCACTCCCCACACAGACTCATCCCAGCCACACACATTACACTCCCCACACACACTCATCCCAGCCGCATACACACATTACACTCCCCACACACACTCACCCAGCCGCACATTCACATTACACCCCCCACACACATTCATCCCAGCCGCACACACACATTACACTCCCCACACACACTCATCCCAGCCGCGCACACACATTACACTCCCCACACACACTCATCCCAGCCGCACACACACATTACACTCCCCACACACGCTCATCCCAGCCGCACACACACATTACACTCCCCATACACATTCATCCCAGCCGCACACACACATTACACTCCCCACACACACGCACCCCGCCGCACACACACATTACACTCCCCACACACACTCATCCCAGCTGCACACACACATTACACTCCCCACACACACTCATCCCAGCCGGGTACACACATTACACTCCCCACACACACTCATCCCAGCCACACACACACATTACACTCCCCACACACACTCACCCAGCCGCACACACATTACACTCCCCGCACACACTCATCCCAGCCGCACACACACATTACACTCCCCACACACACCATCCCAGCCACACACACAAATTACACTCCCCACACACACTCATCCCAGCCACACACACACATTACACTCCCCACACACACTCATCCCAGCCGTACACACACATTACACTTCTGACACACACTCATCCCAGCCGCACACACACATTACACTCCCCACACACACTCATCCCAGCCGCACACACACATTACACTCCCCACACACACTCATCCCAGCCGCACACACACATTACACTCCCCACACACACTCATCCCAGCTGCACACACACATTACACTCCCCACACACACTCATCCCAGCCGCATACACATATTTCACTCCCCACACACACTCAACCCAGCCGCACACACACATTACACTCCCCACACACACTCATCCCAGCCGCACACACACATTACACTCCCCACACACACTCACCCAGCCGCACATTCACATTACACCCCCCACACACATTCATCCCAGCCGCACACACACATTACACTCCCCACACACACTCATCCCAGCCGCGCACACACATTACACTCCCCACACACACTCATCCCAGCCGCACACACACATTACACTCCCCACACACGCTCATCCCAGCCGCACACACACATTACACTCCCCATACACATTCATCCCAGCCGCACACACACATTACACTCCCCACACACACGCACCCCGCCGCACACACACATTACACTCCCCACACACACTCACCCAGCCGCACATTCACATTACACCCCCCACACACATTCATCCCAGCCGCACACACACATTACACTCCCCACACACACTCATCCCAGCCGCGCACACACATTACACTCCCCACACACACTCATCCCAGCCGCACACACACATTACACTCCCCACACACGCTCATCCCAGCCGCACACACACATTACACTCCCCATACACATTCATCCCAGCCGCACACACACATTACACTCCCCACACACACGCACCCCGCCGCACACACACATTACACTCCCCACACACACTCATCCCAGCTGCACACACACATTACACTCCCCACACACACTCATCCCAGCCGGGTACACACATTACACTCCCCACACACACTCATCCCAGCCACACACACACATTACACTCCCCACACACACTCACCCAGCCGCACACACATTACACTCCCCGCACACACTCATCCCAGCCGCACACACACATTACACTCCCCACACACACCATCCCAGCCACACACACAAATTACACTCCCCACACACACTCATCCCAGCCACACACACACATTACACTCCCCACACACACTCATCCCAGCCGTACACACACATTACACTTCTGACACACACTCATCCCAGCCGCACACACACATTACACTCCCCACACACACTCATCCCAGCCGCACACACACATTACACTCCCCACACACACTCATCCCAGCCGCACACACACATTACACTCCCCACACACACTCATCCCAGCTGCACACACACATTACACTCCCCACACACACTCATCCCAGCCGCATACACATATTTCACTCCCCACACACACTCAACCCAGCCGCACACACACATTACACTCCCCACACACACTCATCCCAGCCGCACACACACATTACACTACCCCCACACACTCATCCCAGCCACACACACATTACACTCCCCACACACACTCATCCCAGCCGCACACACACATTATACTCCCCCCACACACTCATCCCAGCCACACACACATTTCACTCCCCACACACACTCGTCCCAGCCGCACACACACATTACACTCCCCACACACACTCATCCCAGCTGCACACACACATTACACTCCCCACACACACTTATCCCAGCCGCACACACACATTACACACCCCACACACACTCATCCCAGCCACGCACACACATTACACTCCCCACACACACTCATCCCAGCCGCACACACACATTACACTCCCCACACACACTCATCCCAGCCACACACACACATTACACTCCCCACACACACTCATCCCAGCTGCACACACACATTACACTCCCCACACACACTCATTCCAGCCGCACACACACATTACACACACCACACACACTCATCCCAGCCACACACACACATTACACTCCCCACACACACTCATCCCAGCCGCACACACACATTACACTCCCCACACACACTCATCCCAGCCGCACACACACATTACACTCCCCACACACACTCATCCCAGCCGCACACACACATTACACTCCCCACACACACTCATCCCAGCCGCACACACACATTACACTCCCCACACACACTCATCCCAGCCGCACACACACATTACACTCCCCACACACACTAATCGCAGCCGCACACATACATTACACTCCCCGCACACACTCACCCCAGCCGCACACACACATTACACTCCCCACACACACTCATCCCAGCCGCACACACACATTACACTCCCCACACACACTAATCGCAGCCGCACACACACATTACACTCCCCGCACACACTCACCCCAGCCGCACACACACATTACACTCCCCACACACACTCATCCCAGCCACACACACACATTACACTCCCCACACACACTCATCCCAGCCGCACAGACACATTACACTCCCCACACACACTCATCCCAGCCGCACATACACATTACACTCCCAACACACACCATCCCAGCCGCACACACACATTACACTCCCTGCAAACACTCACTCCAGCCGCACACACACATAACACTCCCCACACACACTCATCCCAGCAGCACACACACATTACACTCCCCACACACACTCATCCCAGCCGCACACACACATTACACTCCCCACACACACTCATCCCAGCCACACACACACATTACACTCCCCATACACACTCATCCCAGCAGCACACACACATTACACTCCCCACACACACTCACCCCAGCCGCACACACACATTACACTCCCCACACACACTCATCCCAGCCACACACACACATTACACTCCCCATACACACTCATCCCAGCAGCACACACACATTACACTCCCCACACACACTCACCCCAGCCGCACACACACATTACACTCCCCACACACACTCATCCCAGCCACACACACACATTACACTCCCCATACACACTCATCCCAGCTGCACACACACATTACACTCCCCACACACACTCATCCCAGCCGCACATTCACATTACACCCCCCACACACATTCATCCCAGCCGCACACACACATTACACTCTCCACACACACTCATCCCAGCCGCGCACACACATTACACTCCCCACACACACTCATCCCAGCCGCACACACACATTACACTCCCCACACACGCTCATCCCAGCCGCACACACACATTACACTCCCCATACACATTCATCCCAGCCGCACACACACATTACACTCCCGACACACACTCACCCCGCCGCACACACACATTACACTCCTCACACACACTCATCCCAGCCGGGAACACACATTACACTCCCCACACACACTCATCCCAGCCACACACACACATTACACTCCCCACACACACTCACCCAGCCGCACACACATTACACTCCCCGCACACACTCATCCCAGCCGCACACACACATTACACTCCCCACACACACCATCCCAGCCACACACACACATTACACTCCCCACACACACTCATCCCAGCCACACACACACATTACACTCCCCACACACACTCATCCCAGCCGCACACACACATTACACTCCCCACACACACTCATCCCAGCCGCACACACACATTACACTCCCCACACACACTCATCCCAGCCGCACACACACATTACACTCCCCACACACACTCATCCCAGCCGCACACACACATTACACTCCCCACACACACTCATCCCAGATGCACACACACATTACACTCCCCACACACACTCATCCCAGCCGCACACACACATTACACTCCCCACACACACTCATCCCAGCCGCACACACACATTACACTCCCCACACACACTCATCCCAGCCGCACACACACATTACACTACCCCCACACACTCATCCCAGCCACACACACATTACACTCCCCACACACACTCATCCCAGCCGCACACACACATTATACTCCCCCCACACACTCATCCCAGCCACACACACATTACACTCCCCACACACACTCGTCCCAGCCGCACACACACATTACACTCCCCACACACACTCATCCCAGCTGCACACACACATTACACTCCCCACACACACTCATCCCAGCCGCACACACACATTACACACCCCACACACACTCATCCCAGCCACACACACACATTACACTCCCCACACACACTCATCCCAGCCGCACACACACATTACACTCCCCACACACACTCATCCCAGCCACACACACACATTACACTCCCCACACACACTCATCCCAGCTGCACACACACATTACACTCCCCACACACACTCATCCCAGCCGCACACACACATTACACACCCCACACACACTCATCCCAGCCACACACACACATTACACTCCCCACACACACTCATCCCAGCCGCACACACACATTACACTCCCCACACACACTCACCCAGCCGCACACACACATTACACTCCCCACACACACTCATCCCAGCCGCACACACACATTACACTCCCCACACACACTCATCCCAGCCGCACACACACATTACACTCCCCACACACACTCATCCCAGCCGCACACACACGTTACACTCCCCACACACACTCATCCCAGCCGCACACACACATTACACTCCCCACACACACTCATCCCAGCCGCACACACACATTACACTCCCCACACACGCTCATCCCAGCCGCACACACACATTACACTCCCCATACACATTCATCCCAGCCGCACACACACATTACACTCCCCACACACACGCACCCCGCCGCACACACACATTACACTCCCCACACACACTCATCCCAGCTGCACACACACATTACACTCCCCACACACACTCATCCCAGCCGGGTACACACATTACACTCCCCACACACACTCATCCCAGCCACACACACACATTACACTCCCCACACACACTCACCCAGCCGCACACACATTACACTCCCCGCACACACTCATCCCAGCCGCACACACACATTACACTCCCCACACACACCATCCCAGCCACACACACAAATTACACTCCCCACACACACTCATCCCAGCCACACACACACATTACACTCCCCACACACACTCATCCCAGCCGCACACACACATTACACTTCTGACACACACTCATCCCAGCCGCACACACACATTACACTCCCCACACACACTCATCCCAGCCGCACACACACATTACACTCCCCACACACACTCATCCCAGCCGCACACACACATTACACTCCCCACACACACTCATCCCAGCTGCACACACACATTACACTCCCCACACACACTCATCCCAGCCGCATACACATATTACACTCCCCACACACACTCAACCCAGCCGCACACACACATTACACTCCCCACACACACTCATCCCAGCCGCACACACACATTACACTACCCCCACACACTCATCCCAGCCACACACACATTACACTCCCCACACACACTCATCCCAGCCGCACACACACATTATACTCCCCCCACACACTCATCCCAGCCACACACACATTTCACTCCCCACACACACTCGTCCCAGCCGCACACACACATTACACTCCCCACACACACTCATCCCAGCTGCACACACACATTACACTCCCCACACACACTTCTCCCAGCCGCACACACACATTACACACCCCACACACACTCATCCCAGCCACACACACACATTACACTCCCCACACACACTCATCCCAGCCGCACACACACATTACACTCCCCACACACACTCATCCCAGCCACACACACACATTACACTCCCCACACACACTCATCCCAGCTGCACACACACATTACACCCCCACACACACTCATTCCAGCCGCACACACACATTACACACACCACACACACTCATCCCAGCCACACACACACATTATACTCCCCCCACACACTCATCCCAGCCACACACACATTTCACTCCCCACACACACTCGTCCAAGCCGCACACACACATTACACTCCCCACACACACGCACCCCGCCGCACACACACATTACACTCCCCACACACACTCATCCCAGCCGCACACACATTTTACACTCCCCACACACACTCATCCCAGCCGCACACACACATTACACTCCCCACACACACTCATCCCAGCCGCACACACACATTACACTCCCCACACACACTCATCCCAGCTGCACACACACATTACACTCCCCACACACACTCATCCCAGCCGCATACACATATTACACTCCCCACACACACTCAACCCAGCCGCACACACACATTACACTCCCCACACACACTCATCCCAGCCGCACACACACATTACACTTCCCCCACACACTCATCCCAGCCACACACACATTACACTCCCCACACACACTCATCCCAGCCGCACACACACATTATACTCCCCCCACACACTCATCCCAGCCACACACACATTTCACTCCCCACACACACTCGTCCCAGCCGCACACACACATTACACTCCCCACACACACTCATCCCAGCTGCACACACACATTACACTCCCCACACACACTTATCCCAGCCGCACACACACATTACACACCCCACACACACTCATCCCAGCCACACACACACATTACACTCCCCACACACACTCATCCCAGCCGCACACACACATTACACTCCCCACACACACTCATCCCAGCCACACACACACATTACACTCCCCACACACACTCATCCCAGCTGCACACACACATTACACTCCCCACACACACTCATCCCAGCCGCACACACACATTACACACCCCACACACACTCATCCCAGCCACACACACACATTACACTCCCCACACACACTCATCCCAGCCGCACACACACATTACACTCCCCACACACACTCACCCAGCCGCACACACACATTACACTCCCCACACACACTCATCCCAGCCGCACACACACATTACACTCCCCACACACACTCATCCCAGCCGCACACACACATTACACTCCCCACACACACTCATCCCAGCCGCACACACACGTTACACTCCCCACACACACTCATCCCAGCCGCACACACACATTACACTCCCCACACACACTCATCCCAGCCGCACACACACATTACACTCCCCACACACGCTCATCCCAGCCGCACACACACATTACACTCCCCATACACATTCATCCCAGCCGCACACACACATTACACTCCCCACACACACGCACCCCGCCGCACACACACATTACACTCCCCACACACACTCATCCCAGCTGCACACACACATTACACTCCCCACACACACTCATCCCAGCCGGGTACACACATTACACTCCCCACACACACTCATCCCAGCCACACACACACATTACACTCCCCACACACACTCACCCAGCCGCACACACATTACACTCCCCGCACACACTCATCCCAGCCGCACACACACATTACACTCCCCACACACACCATCCCAGCCACACACACAAATTACACTCCCCACACACACTCATCCCAGCCACACACACACATTACACTCCCCACACACACTCATCCCAGCCGCACACACACATTACACTTCTGACACACACTCATCCCAGCCGCACACACACATTACACTCCCCACACACACTCATCCCAGCCGCACACACACATTACACTCCCCACACACACTCATCCCAGCCGCACACACACATTACACTCCCCACACACACTCATCCCAGCTGCACACACACATTACACTCCCCACACACACTCATCCCAGCCGCATACACATATTACACTCCCCACACACACTCAACCCAGCCGCACACACACATTACACTCCCCACACACACTCATCCCAGCCGCACACACACATTACACTACCCCCACACACTCATCCCAGCCACACACACATTACACTCCCCACACACACTCATTCCAGCCGCACACACACATTATACTCCCCCCACACACTCATCCCAGCCACACACACATTTCACTCCCCACACACACTCGTCCCAGCCGCACACACACATTACACTCCCCACACACACTCATCCCAGCTGCACACACACATTACACTCCCCACACACACTTATCCCAGCCGCACACACACATTACACACCCCACACACACTCATCCCAGCCACACACACACATTACACTCCCCACACACACTCATCCCAGCCGCACACACACATTACACTCCCCACACACACTCATCCCAGCCACACACACACATTACACTCCCCACACACACTCATCCCAGCTGCACACACACATTACACTCCCCACACACACTCATTCCAGCCGCACACACACATTACACACACCACACACACTCATCCCAGCCACACACACACATTATACTCCCCCCACACACTCATCCCAGCCACACACACATTTCACTCCCCACACACACTCGTCCAAGCCGCACTCACACATTACACTCCCCACACACACGCACCCCGCCGCACACACACATTACACTCCCCACACACACTCATCCCAGCTGCACACACACATTACACTCCCCACACACACTCATCCCAGCCGGGTACACACATTACACTCCGCACACACACTCATCCCAGCCACACACACACATTACACTCCCCACACACACTCACCCAGCCGCACACACATTACACTCCCCGCACACACTCATCCCAGCCGCACACACACATTACACTCCCCACACACACCATCCCAGCCACACACACAAATTACACTCCCCACACACACTCATCCCAGCCACACACACACATTACACTCCCCACACACCCTCATCCCAGCCGCACACACACATTACACTTCTGACACACACTCATCCCAGCCGCACACACATTTTACACTCCCCACACACACTCATCCCAGCCGCACACACACATTACACTCCCCACACACACTCATCCCAGCCGCACACACACATTACACTCCCCACACACACTCATCCCAGCTGCACACACACATTACACTCCCCACACACACTCATCCCAGCCGCATACACATATTACACTCCCCACACACACTCAACCCAGCCGCACACACACATTACACTCCCCACACACACTCATCCCAGCCGCACACACACATTACACTTCCCCCACACACTCATCCCAGCCACACACACATTACACTCCCCACACACACTCATCCCAGCCGCACACACACATTATACTCCCCCCACACACTCATCCCAGCCACACACACATTTCACTCCCCACACACACTCGTCCCAGCCGCACACACACATTACACTCCCCACACACACTCATCCCAGCTGCACACACACATTACACTCCCCACACACACTTATCCCAGCCGCACACACACATTACACACCCCACACACACTCATCCCAGCCACACACACACATTACACTCCCCACACACACTCATCCCAGCCGCACACACACATTACACTCCCCACACACACTCATCCCAGCCACACACACACATTACACTCCCCACACACACTCATCCCAGCTGCACACACACATTACACTCCCCACACACACTCATTCCAGCCGCACACACACATTACACACACCACACACACTCATCCCAGCCACACACACACATTACACTCCCCACACACACTCATCCCAGCCGCACACACACATTACACTCCCCACACACACTCATCCCAGCCGCACACACACATTACACTCCCCACACACACTCATCCCAGCCGCACACACACATTACACTCCCCACACACACTCATCCCAGCCGCACACACACATTACAATCCCCACACACACTCATCCCAGCCGCACACACACATTACACACCCCACACACACTAATCGCAGCCGCACACACACATTACACTCCCCGCACACACTCACCCCAGCCGCACACACACATTACACTCCCCACACACACTCATCCCAGCCGCACACACACATTACACTCCCCACACACACTAATCGCAGCCGCACACACACATTACACTTCCGCACACACTCACCCCAGCCGCACACACACATTACACTCCCCACACACACTCATCCCAGCCACACACACACATTACACTCCCCACACACACTCATCCCAGCCGCACAGACACATTACACTCCCCACACACACTCATCCCAGCCGCACATACACATTACACTCCCAACACACACCATCCCAGCCGCACACACACATTACACTCCCCACACACACTCATCCCAGCCGCACACACACATTCCACTCCCCACACACACTCATCCCAGCCACACACATTACACTCCCCACACACACTCATCCCAGCCGCATGCACACATTACACTCCCCACACACACTCACCCAGCCGCACACACACATTACACTCCCCACACACACTCATCCCAGCCGCACATTCACATTACACCCCCCACACACATTCATCCCAGCCGCACACACACATTACACTCTCCACACACACTCATCCCAGCCGCGCACACACATTACACTCCCCACACACACTCATCCCAGCCGCACACACACATTACACTCCCCACACACGCTCATCCCAGCCGCACACACACATTACACTCCCCATACACATTCATCCCAGCCGCACACACACATTACACTCCCGACACACACTCACCCCGCCGCACACACACATTACACTCCTCACACACACTCATCCCAGCCGGGAACACACATTACACTCCCCACACACACTCATCCCAGCCACACACACACATTACACTCCCCACACACACTCACCCAGCCGCACACACATTACACTCCCCGCACACACTCATCCCAGCCGCACACACACATTACACTCCCCACACACACCATCCCAGCCACACACACACATTACACTCCCCACACACACTTATCCCAGCCGCACACACACATTACACACCCCACACACACTCATCCCAGCCACACACACACATTACACTCCCCACACACACTCATCCCAGCTGCACACACACATTACACTCCCCACACACACTCATTCCAGCCGCACACACACATTACACACACCACACACACTCATCCCAGCCACACACACACATTACACTCCCCACACACACTCATCCCAGCCGCACACACACATTACACTCCCCACACACACTCATCCCAGCCGCACACACACATTACACTCCCCACACACACTCATCCCAGCCGCACACACACATTACACTCCCCACACACACACTCATCCCAGCCGCACACACACATTACACTCCCCACACACACTCATCCCAGCCGCACACACACATTACACTCCCCACACACACTAATCGCAGCCGCACACACACATTACACTCCCCGCACACACTCACCCCAGCCGCACACACACATTACACTCCCCACACACACTCATCCCAGCCGCACACACACATTACACTCCCCACACACACTAATCGCAGCCGCACACACACATTACACTCCCCGCACACACTCCCCCCAGCCGCACACACACATTACACTCCCCACACACACTCATCCCAGCCACACACACACATTACACTCCCCACACACACTCACCCAGCCGCACACACATTACACTCCCCGCACACACTCATCCCAGCCGCACACACACATTACACTCCCCACACACACCATCCCAGCCACACACACAAATTACACTCCCCACACACACTCATCCCAGCCACACACACACATTACACTCCCCACACACACTCATCCCAGCCGCACACACACATTACACTTCTGACACACACTCATCCCAGCCGCACACACACATTACACTCCCCACACACACTCATCCCAGCCGCACATACACATTACACTCCCCACACACACTCATCCCAGCCGCACACACACATTCCACTCCCCACACACACTCATCCCAGCCACACACATTACACTCCCCACACACACTCATCCCAGCCGCATACACACATTACACTCCCCACACACACTCACCCAGCCGCACATTCACATTACACCCCCCACACACATTCATCCCAGCCGCACACACACATTACACTCCCCACACACACTCATCCCAGCCGCGCACACACATTACACTCCCCACACACACTCATCCCAGCCGCACACACACATTACACTCCCCACACACGCTCATCCCAGCCGCACACACACATTACACTCCCCATACACATTCATCCCAGCCGCACACACACATTACACTCCCCACACACACGCACCCCGCCGCACACACACATTACACTCCCCACACACACTCATCCCAGCTGCACACACACATTACACTCCCCACACACACTCATCCCAGCCGGGTACACACATTACACTCCCCACACACACTCATCCCAGCCACACACACACATTACACTCCCCACACACACTCACCCAGCCGCACACACATTACACTCCCCGCACACACTCATCCCAGCCGCACACACACATTACACTCCCCACACACACCATCCGAGCCACACACACAAATTACACTCCCCACACACACTCATCCCAGCCACACACACACATTACACTCCCCACACACACTCATCCCAGCCGCACACACACATTACACTTCTGACACACACTCATCCCAGCCGCACACACACATTACACTCCCCACACACACTCATCCCAGCCGCACACACACATTACACTCCCCACACACACTCATCCCAGCCGCACACACACATTACACTCCCCACACACACTCATCCCAGCTGCACACACACATTACACTCCCCACACACACTCATCCCAGCCGCATACACATATTACACTCCCCACACACACTCAACCCAGCCGCACACACACATTACACTCCCCACACACACTCATCCCAGCCGCACACACACATTACACTACCCCCACACACTCATCCCAGCCACACACACATTACACTCCCCACACACACTCATCCCAGCCGCACACACACATTATACTCCCCCCACACACTCATCCCAGCCACACACACATTTCACTCCCCACACACACTCGTCCCAGCCGCACACACACATTACACTCCCCACACACACTCATCCCAGCTGCACACACACATTACACTCCCCACACACACTTATCCCAGCCGCACACACACATTACACACCCCACACACACTCATCCCAGCCACACACACACATTACACTCCCCACACACACTCATCCCAGCCGCACACACACATTACACTCCCCACACACACTCATCCCAGCCACACACACACATTACACTCCCCACACACACTCATCCCAGCTGCACACACACATTACACTCCCCACACACACTCATTCCAGCCGCACACACACATTACACACACCACACACACTCATCCCAGCCACACACACACATTACACTCCCCACACACACTCATCCCAGCCGCACACACACATTACACTCCCCACACACACTCATCCCAGCCGCACACACACATTACACTCCCCACACACACTCATCCCAGCCGCACACACACATTACACTCCCCACACACACTCATCCCAGCCGCACACACACATTACACTCCCCACACACACTCATCCCAGCCGCACACACACATTACACTCCCCACACACACTAATCGCAGCCGCACACACACATTACACTCCCCGCACACACTCACCCCAGCCGCACACACACATTACACTCCCCACACACACTCATCCCAGCCGCACACACACATTACACTCCCCACACACACTAATCGCAGCCGCACACACACATTACACTCCCCGCACACACTCACCCCAGCCGCACACACACATTACACTCCCCACACACACTCATCCCAGCCACACACACACATTACACTCCCCACACACACTCATCCCAGCCGCGCAGACACATTACACTCCCCACACACACTCATCCCAGCCGCACATACACATTGCACTCCCAACACACACCATCGCAGCCGCACACACACATAACACTCCCCGCAAACACTCACTCCAGCCGCACACACACATAACACTCCCCACACACACTCATCCCAGCAGCACACACACATTACACTCCCCACACGCACTCACCCCAGCCGCACACACACATTACACTCCCCACACACACTCATCCCAGCCACACACACACATTACACTCCCCACACACACTCATCCCAGCAGCACACACACATTACACTCCCCACACGCACTCACCCCAGCCGCACACACACATTACACTCCCCACACACACTCATCCCAGCCACACACACACATTACACTCCCCATACACACTCATCCCAGCTGCACACACACATTACACTCCCCACACACACTCATCCCAGCCGCACAGACACATTACACTCCCCACACACACTCATCCCAGCCGCACACACACATTCCACTCCCCACACACACTCATCCCAGCCACACACATTACACTCCCCACACACACTCATCCCAGCCGCATGCACACATTACACTCCCCACACACACTCACCCAGCCGCACACACACATTACACTCCCCACACACACTCATCCCAGCCGCACATTCACATTACACCCCCCACACACATTCATCCCAGCCGCACACACACATTACACTCTCCACACACACTCATCCCAGCCGCGCACACACATTACACTCCCCACACACACTCATCCCAGCCGCACACACACATTACACTCCCCACACACGCTCATCCCAGCCGCACACACACATTACACTCCCCATACACATTCATCCCAGCCGCACACACACATTACACTCCCGACACACACTCACCCCGCCGCACACACACATTACACTCCTCACACACACTCATCCCAGCCGGGAACACACATTACACTCCCCACACACACTCAACCCAGCCACACACACACATTACACTCCCCACACACACTCACCCAGCCGCACACACATTACACTCCCCGCACACACTCATCCCAGCCGCACACACACATTACACTCCACACACACACCATCCCAGCCACACACACACATTACACTCCCCACACACACTCATCCCAGCCACACACACACATTACACTCCCCACACACACTCATCCCAGATGCACACACACATTACACTCCCCACACACACTCATCCCAGCCGCACACACATTACACTCCCCACACACACTCATCCCAGCCGCACACACACATTACACTCCCCACACACACTCATCCCAGCCGCACACACACATTACACTCCCCACACACACTCATCCCAGATGCACACACACATTACACTCCCCACACACACTCATCCCAGCCGCACACACACATTACACTCCCCACACACACTCATCCCAGCCGCACACACACATTACACTCCCCACACACACTCATCCCAGCCGCACACACACATTACACTACCCCCACACACTCATCCCAGCCACACACACATTACACTCCCCACACACACTCATCCCAGCCGCACACACACATTATACTCCCCCCACACACTCATCCCAGCCACACACACATTACACTCCCCACACACACTCGTCCCAGCCGCACACTCACATTACACTCCCCACACACACTCATCCCAGCTGCACACACACATTACACTCCCCACACACACTCATCCCAGCCGCACACACACATTACACACCCCACACACACTCATCCCAGCCACACACACACATTACACTCCCCACACACACTCATCCCAGCCGCACACACACATTACACTCCCCACACACACTCATCCCAGCCACACACACACATTACACTCCCCACACACACTCATCCCAGCTGCACACACACATTACACTCCCCACACACACTCATCCCAGCCGCACACACACATTACACACCCCACACACACTCATCCCAGCCACACACACACATTACACTCCCCACACACACTCATCCCAGCCGCACACACACATTACACTCCCCACACACACTCACCCAGCCGCACACACACATTACACTCCCCACACACACTCATCCCAGCCGCACACACACATTACACTCCCCACACACACTCATCCCAGCCGCACACACACATTACACTCCCCACACACACTCATCCCAGCCGCACACACACGTTACACTCCCCACACACACTCATCCCAGCCGCACACACACATTACACTCCCCACACACACTCATCCCAGCCGCACACACACATTACACTCCCCACACACGCTCATCCCAGCCGCACACACACATTACACTCCCCATACACATTCATCCCAGCCGCACACACACATTACACTCCCCACACACACGCACCCCGCCGCACACACACATTACACTCCCCACACACACTCATCCCAGCTGCACACACACATTACACTCCCCACACACACTCATCCCAGCCGGGTACACACATTACACTCCCCACACACACTCATCCCAGCCACACACACACATTACACTCCCCACACACACTCACCCAGCCGCACACACATTACACTCCCCGCACACACTCATCCCAGCCGCACACACACATTACACTCCCCACACACACCATCCCAGCCACACACACAAATTACACTCCCCACACACACTCATCCCAGCCACACACACACATTACACTCCCCACACACACTCATCCCAGCCGCACACACACATTACACTTCTGACACACACTCATCCCAGCCGCACACACACATTACACTCCCCACACACACTCATCCCAGCCGCACACACACATTACACTCCCCACACACACTCATCCCAGCCGCACACACACATTACACTCCCCACACACACTCATCCCAGCTGCACACACACATTACACTCCCCACACACACTCATCCCAGCCGCATACACATATTACACTCCCCACACACACTCAACCCAGCCGCACACACACATTACACTCCCCACACACACTCATCCCAGCCGCACACACACATTACACTACCCCCACACACTCATCCCAGCCACACACACATTACACTCCCCACACACACTCATCCCAGCCGCACACACACATTATACTCCCCCCACACACTCATCCCAGCCACACACACATTTCACTCCCCACACACACTCGTCCCAGCCGCACACACACATTACACTCCCCACACACACTCATCCCAGCTGCACACACACATTACACTCCCCACACACACTTATCCCAGCCGCACACACACATTACACACCCCACACACACTCATCCCAGCCACACACACACATTACACTCCCCACACACACTCATCCCAGCCGCACACACACATTACACTCCCCACACACACTCATCCCAGCCACACACACACATTACACTCCCCACACACACTCATCCCAGCTGCACACACACATTACACTCCCCACACACACTCATTCCAGCCGCACACACACATTACACACACCACACACACTCATCCCAGCCACACACACACATTACACTCCCCACACACACTCATCCCAGCCGCACACACGCATTACACTCCCCACACACACTCACCCAGCCGCACACACACATTACACTCCCCACACACACTCATCCCAGCCGCACACATACATTACACTCCCCACACACACCATCCCAGCCACACACACACATTACACTTCCCACACACACTCATCCCAGCCGCACACACACATTACACTCCCCACACACACTCATCCCAGCCGCACACACACATTGCACTCCCCACACACACTCATCCCAGCCGCACACACACATTACACTCCCCACACACACTCATCCCAGCCGCACACACACATTACACTCCCCACACACACTCATCCCAGCCGCACACACACATTACACTCCCCACACACACTCATCCCAGCCGCACACACACATTACACTCCCCACATACACTCATCCCAGCCGCACACACACGTTACACTCCCCACACACACTCATCCCAGCCACACACACACATTACACTCCCCACACACACTCATCCCAGCCGCACACGCACATTGCACTCCCCACACACACTCATCCCAGCCGCACACACACATTACACTACCCCACACACTCATCCCAGCCACACACACATTACTCTCCCCACACACTCATCCCAGCCGCACACACACATTACACTACCCCACACACTCATCCCAGCCACACACACATTACACTCCCCACACACACTCATCCCAGCCACACACATTACACTCCCCACACACACTCATCCCAGCCGCATACACACATTACACTCCCCACACACACTCACCCAGCCGCACACACACATTACACTCCCCACACACACTCATCCCAGCCGCACATTCACAGTACACCCCCCACACACATTCATCCCAGCCGCACACACGCATTACACTCCCCACACACACTCATCCCAGCCGCGCACACACATTACACTCCCCACACACACTCATCCCAGCCGCACACACACATTACACTCCCCACACACGCTCTTCCCAGCCGCACACACACATTACACTCCCCATACACATTCATCCCAGCCGCACACACACATTACACTCCCCACACACACTCACCCCGCCGCACACACACATTACACTCCTCACACACACTCATCCCAGCCGGGTACACACATTACACTCCCCACACACACTCATCCCAGCCACACACACACATTACACTCGCCACACACACTCACCCAGCCGCACACACATTACACTCCCCGCACACACTCATCCCAGCCGCACACACACATTACACTCCCCACACACACCATCCCAGCCACACACACACATTACACTCCCCACACACACTCATCCCAGCCACACACACACATTACACTCCCCACACACACTCATCCCAGCCGCACACACACATTACACTCCCCACACACACTCATCCCAGCCGCACAAACACATTACACTCCCCACACACACTCATCCCAGCCGCACACACACATTACACTCCCCACACACACTCATCCCAGCCGCACACACACATTACACTCCCCACACACACTCATCCCAGCTGCACACACACATTACACTCCCCACACACACTCATCCCAGCCGCACACACACATTACACTCCCCACACACCCTCATCCCAGCCGCACACACACATTACACTCCCCACACACACTCATCCCAGCCGCACACACACATTACACTACCCCCACACACTCATCCCAGCCACACACACATTACACTCCCCACACACACTCATCCCAGCCGCACACACACATTATACTCCCCCCACACACTCATCCCAGCCACACACACATTACACTCCCCACACACACTCGTCCCAGCCGCACACACACATTACACTCCCCACACACACTCATCCCAGCTGCACACACACATTACACTCCCCACACACACTCATCCCAGCCGGGTACACACATTACACTCCCCACACACACTCATCCCAGCCACACACACACATTACACTCCCCACACACACACACCCAGCCGCACACACATTACACTCCCCGCACACACTCATCCCAGCCGCACACACACATTACACTCCCCACACACACCATCCCAGCCACACACACAAATTACACTCCCCACACACACTCATCCCAGCCACACACACACATTACACTCCCCACACACACTCATCCCAGCCGCACACACACATTACACTTCCCACACACACTCATCCCAGCCGCACACACACATTACACTCCCCACACACACTCATCCCAGCCGCACACACACATTACACTCCCCACACACACTCATCCCAGCCGCACACACACATTACACTCCCCTCACACACTCATCCCAGCTGCACACACACATTACACTCCCCACACACACTCATCCCAGCCGCACACACACATTACTCTCCCCACACACACTCATCCCAGCCGCACACACACATTACACTCCCCACACACACTCATCCCAGCCGCACACACACATTACACTACCCCCACACACTCATCCCAGCCACACACACATTACACTCCCCACACACACTCATCCCAGCCGCACACACACATTATACTCCCCCCACACACTCATCCCAGCCACACACACATTTCACTCCCCACACACACTCGTCCCAGCCGCACACACACATTACACTCCCCACACACACACATCCCAGCTGCACACACACATTACACTCCCCACACACACTTATCCCAGCCGCACACACACATTACACACCCCACACACACTCATCCCAGCCACACACACACATTACACTCCCCACACACACTCATCCCAGCCGCACACACACATTACACTCCCCACACACACTCATCCCAGCCACACACACACATTACACTCCCCACACACACTCATCCCAGCTGCACACACACATTACACTCCCCACACACACTCATTCCAGCCGCACACACACATTACACACACCACACACACTCATCCCAGCCACACACACACATTACACTCCCCACACACACTCATCCCAGCCGCACACACACATTACACTCCCCACACACACTCACCCAGCCGCACACACACATTACACTCCCCACACACACTCATCCCAGCCGCACACACACATTACACTCCCCACACACACCATCCCAGCCACACACACACATTACACTTCCCACACACACTCATCCCAGCCGCACACACACATTACACTCCCCACACACACTCATCCCAGCCGCACACACACATTGCACTCCCCACACACACTCATCCCAGCCGCACACACACATTACACTCCCCACACACACTCATCCCAGCCGCACACACACATTACACTCCCCACACACACTCATCCCAGCCGCACACACACATTACACTCCCCACACACACTCATCCCAGCCGCACACACACATTACACTCCCCACATACACTCATCCCAGCCGCACACACACGTTACACTCCCCACACACACTCATCCCAGCCACACACACACATTACACTCCCCACACACACTCATCCCAGCCGCACACGCACATTGCACTCCCCACACACACTCATCCCAGCCGCACACACACATTACACTACCCCACACACTCATCCCAGCCACACACACATTACTCTCCCCACACACTCATCCCAGCCGCACACACACATTACACTACCCCACACACTCATCCCAGCCACACACACATTACACTCCCCACACACACTCATCCCAGCCACACACATTACACTCCCCACACACACTCATCCCAGCCGCATACACACATTACACTCCCCACACACACTCACCCAGCCGCACACACACATTACACTCCCCACACACACTCATCCCAGCCGCACATTCACAGTACACCCCCCACACACATTCATCCCAGCCGCACACACACATTACACTCCCCACACACACTCATCCCAGCCGTGCACACACATTACACTCCCCACACACACTCATCCCAGCCGCACACACACATTACACTCCCCACACACGCTCATCCCAGCCGCACACACACATTACACTCCCCATACACATTCATCCCAGCCGCACACACACATTACACTCCCCACACACACTCACCCCGCCGCACACACACATTACACTCCCCACACACACTCATCCCAGCCGGGTACACACATTACACTCCCCACACACACTCATCCCAGCCACACACACACATTACACTCCCCACACACACTCACCCAGCCGCACACACATTACACTCCCCGCACACACTCATCCCAGCCGCACACACACATTACACTCCCCACACACACCATCCCAGCCACACACACACATTACACTCCCCACACACACTCATCCCAGCCACACACACACATTACACTCCCCACACACACTCATCCTAGCCGCACACACACATTACACTCCCCACACACACTCATCCCAGCCGCACACACACATTACACTCCCCACACACACTCATCCCAGCCGCACACACACATTACACTCCCCACACACACTCACCCCAGCCGCACACACACATTACACTCCCCACACACACTCATCCCAGCTGCACACACACATTACACTCCCCACACACACTCATCCCAGCCGCACACACACATTACACTCCCCACACACACTCATCCCAGCCGCACACACACATTACACTCCCCACACACACTCATCCCAGCCGCACACACACATTACACTCCCCCCACACACTCATCCCAGCCACACACACATTACACTCCCCACACACACTCATCCCAGCCGCACACACACATTATACTCCCCCCACACACTCATCCCAGCCACACACACATTACACTCCCCACACACACTCGTCCCAGCCGCACACACACATTACACTCCCCACACACACTCATCCCTGCTGCACACACACATTACACTCCCCACACACACTCATCCCAGCCGCACACACACATTACACACCCCACACACACTCATCCCAGCCACACACACACATTACACTCCCCACACACACTCATCCCAGCCGCACACACACATTACACTCCCCACACACACTCATCCCAGCCACACACACACATTACACTCCCCACACACACACACCCAGCCGCACACACATTACACTCCCCGCACACACTCATCCCAGCCGCACACACACATTACACTCCCCACACACACCATCCCAGCCACACACACAAATTACACTCCCCACACACACTCATCCCAGCCACACACACACATTACACTCCCCACACACACTCATCCCAGCCGCACACACACATTACACTTCCCACACACACTCATCCCAGCCGCACACACACATTACACTCCCCACACACACTCATCCCAGCCGCACACACACATTACACTCCCCACACACACTCATCCCAGCCGCACACACACATTACACTCCCCACACACACTCATCCCAGCCGCACACACACATTACACTACCCCCACACACTCATCCCAGCCACACACACATTACACTCCCCACACACACTCATCCCAGCCGCACACACACATTATACTCCCCCCACACACTCATCCCAGCCACACACACATTTCACTCCCCACACACACTCGTCCCAGCCGCACACACACATTACACTCCCCACACACACTCATCCCAGCTGCACACACACATTACACTCCCCACACACACTTATCCCAGCCGCACACACACATTACACACCCCACACACACTCATCCCAGCCACACACACACATTACACTCCCCACACACACTCATCCCAGCCGCACACACACATTACACTCCCCACACACACTCATCCCAGCCACACACACACATTACACTCCCCACACACACTCATCCCAGCTGCACACACACATTACACTCCCCACACACACTCATTCCAGCCGCACACACACATTACACACACCACACACACTCATCCCAGCCACACACACACATTACACTCCCCACACACACTCATCCCAGCCGCACACACACATTACACTCCCCACACACACTCACCCAGCCGCACACACACATTACACTCCCCACACACACTCATCCCAGCCGCACACACACATTACACTCCCCACACACACCATCCCAGCCACACACACACATTACACTTCCCACACACACTCATCCCAGCCGCACACACACATTACACTCCCCACACACACTCATCCCAGCCGCACACACACATTGCACTCCCCACACACACTCATCCCAGCCGCACACACACATTACACTCCCCACACACACTCATCCCAGCCGCACACACACATTACACTCCCCACACACACTCATCCCAGCCGCACACACACATTACACTCCCCACACACACTCATCCCAGCCGCACACACACATTACACTCCCCACATACACTCATCCCAGCCGCACACACACGTTACACTCCCCACACACACTCATCCCAGCCACACACACACATTACACTCCCCACACACACTCATCCCAGCCGCACACGCACATTGCACTCCCCACACACTCATCCCAGCCGCACACACACATTACACTACCCCACACACTCATCCCAGCCACACACACATTACTCTCCCCACACACTCATCCCAGCCGCACACACACATTACACTACCCCACACACTCATCCCAGCCACACACACATTACACTCCCCACACACACTCATCCCAGCCACACACATTACACTCCCCACACACACTCATCCCAGCCGCATACACACATTACACTCCCCACACACACTCACCCAGCCGCACACACACATTACACTCCCCACACACACTCATCCCAGCCGCACATTCACAGTACACCCCCCACACACATTCATCCCAGCCGCACACACACATTACACTCCCCACACACACTCATCCCAGCCGTGCACACACATTACACTCCCCACACACACTCATCCCAGCCGCACACACACATTACACTCCCCACACACGCTCATCCCAGCCGCACACACACATTACACTCCCCATACACATTCATCCCAGCCGCACACACACATTACACTCCCCACACACACTCACCCCGCCGCACACACACATTACACTCCTCACACACACTCATCCCAGCCGGGTACACACATTACACTCCCCACACACACTCATCCCAGCCACACACACACATTACACTCCCCACACACACTCACCCAGCCGCACACACATTACACTCCCCGCACACACTCATCCCAGCCGCACACACACATTACACTCCCCACACACACCATCCCAGCCACACACACACATTACACTCCCCACACACACTCATCCCAGCCACACACACACATTACACTCCCCACACACACTCATCCCAGCCGCACACACACATTACACTCCCCACACACACTCATCCCAGCCGCACACACACATTACACTCCCCACACACACTCATCCCAGCCGCACACACACATTACACTCCCCACACACACTCATCCCAGCCGCACACACACATTACACTCCCCACACACACTCATCCCAGCTGCACACACACATTACACTCCCCACACACACTCATCCCAGCCGCACACACACATTACACTCCCCACA
Organism: Scyliorhinus torazame; assembly: GCF_047496885.1. Lineage (NCBI taxonomy): Eukaryota > Metazoa > Chordata > Chondrichthyes > Carcharhiniformes > Scyliorhinidae > Scyliorhinus > Scyliorhinus torazame. Next base: position 7,409,594 of record NC_092709.1, read on the forward strand.
CACACTCATCCCAGCCGCACACACACATTACACTCCCCACACACACTCATCCCAGCCGCACACACACATTACACTACCCCCACACACTCATCCCAGCCACACACACATTACACTCCCCACACACACTCATCCCAGCCGCACACACACATTATACTCCCCCCACACACTCATCCCAGCCACACACACATTACACTCCCCACACACACTCGTCCCAGCCGCACACACACATTACACTCCCCACACACACTCATCCCTGCTGCACACACACATTACACTCCCCACACACACTCATCCCAGCCGCACACACACATTACACACCCCACACACACTCATCCCAGCCACACACACACATTACACTCCCCACACACACTCATCCCAGCCGCACACACACATTACACTCCCCACACACACTCATCCCAGCCACACACACACATTACACTCCCCACACACACTCATCCCAGCCGCACACACACATTACACTCCCCACACACACTCACCCAGCCGCACACACACATTACACTCCCCACACACACTCATCCCAGCCGCACACACACATTACACTCCCCACACACACCATCCCAGCCACACACACACATTACACTTCCCACACACACTCATCCCAGCCGCACACACACATTACACTCCCCACACACACTCATCCCAGCCGCACACACACATTGCACTCCCCACACACACTCATCCCAGCCGCACACACACATTACACTCCCCACACACACTCATCCCAGCCGCACACACACATTACACTCACCACACACACTCATCCCAGCCGCACACACACATTACACTCCCCACATACACTCATCCCAGCCGCACACACACATTACACTCCCCACACACACTCATCCCAGCAGCACACACACATTACACTACCCCACACACTCATCCCAGCCACACACACATTACACTCCCCACACACACTCATCCCAGCCGCACACACACATTACACTCCCCACACACACTCATCCCAGCCGCACACACACATTACACTCCCCCCACACACTCATCCCAGCCACACACACATTACACTCCCCACACACACTCATCCCAGCCGCACACACACATTACACTCCCCACACACACTCATCCCAGCTGCACACACATTACACTCCCCACACACACTCATCCCAGCCGCACACACACATTACACACCCCACACACACTCATCCCAGCCACACACACACATTACACTCCCCACACACACTCATGCCAGCCGCACACACACATTACACTCCCCACACACACTCATCCCAGCCACACACACACATTACACTCCCCACACACACTCATCCCAGCCGCACACACATTACACTCCCCGCACACACTCATCCCAGCCGCACACACACATTACACTCCCCACACACACCATCCCAGCCACACACACACATTACACTCCCCACACACACTTATCCCAGCCGCACACACACATTACACACCCCACACACACTCATCCCAGCCACACACACACATTACACTCCCCACACACACTCATCCCAGCTGCACACACACATTACACTCCCCACACACACTCATTCCAGCCGCACACACACATTACACACACCACACACACTCATCCCAGCCACACACACACATTACACTCCCCACACACACTCATCCCAGCCGCACACACACATTACACTCCCCACACACACTCATCCCAGCCGCACACACACATTACACTCCCCACACACACTCATCCCAGCCGCACACACACATTACACTCCCCACACACACACTCATCCCAGCCGCACACACACATTACACTCCCCACACACACTCATCCCAGCCGCACACACACATTACACTCCCCACACACACTAATCGCAGCCGCACACACACATTACACTCCCCGCACACACTCACCCCAGCCGCACACACACATTACACTCCCCACACACACTCATCCCAGCCGCACACACACATTACACTCCCCACACACACTAATCGCAGCCGCACACACACATTACACTCCCCGCACACACTCCCCCCAGCCGCACACACACATTACACTCCCCACACACACTCATCCCAGCCACACACACACATTACACTCCCCACACACACTCACCCAGCCGCACACACATTACACTCCCCGCACACACTCATCCCAGCCGCACACACACATTAAACTCCCCACACACACCATCCCAGCCACACACACAAATTACACTCCCCACACACACTCATCCCAGCCACACACACACATTACACTCCCCACACACACTCATCCCAGCCGCACACACACATTACACTTCTGACACACACTCATCCCAGCCGCACACACACATTACACTCCCCACACACACTCATCCCAGCCGCACATACACATTACACTCCCCACACACACTCATCCCAGCCGCACACACACATTCCACTCCCCACACACACTCATCCCAGCCACACACATTACACTCCCCACACACACTCATCCCAGCCGCATACACACATTACACTCCCCACACACACTCACCCAGCCGCACATTCACATTACACCCCCCACACACATTCATCCCAGCCGCACACACACATTACACTCCCCACACACACTCATCCCAGCCGCGCACACACATTACACTCCCCACACACACTCATCCCAGCCGCACACACACATTACACTCCCCACACACGCTCATCCCAGCCGCACACACACATTACACTCCCCATACACATTCATCCCAGCCGCACACACACATTACACTCCCCACACACACGCACCCCGCCGCACACACACATTACACTCCCCACACACACTCATCCCAGCTGCACACACACATTACACTCCCCACACACACTCATCCCAGCCGGGTACACACATTACACTCCCCACACACACTCATCCCAGCCACACACACACATTACACTCCCCACACACACTCACCCAGCCGCACACACATTACACTCCCCGCACACACTCATCCCAGCCGCACACACACATTACACTCCCCACACACACCATCCGAGCCACACACACAAATTACACTCCCCACACACACTCATCCCAGCCACACACACACATTACACTCCCCACACACACTCATCCCAGCCGCACACACACATTACACTTCTGACACACACTCATCCCAGCCGCACACACACATTACACTCCCCACACACACTCATCCCAGCCGCACACACACATTACACTCCCCACACACACTCATCCCAGCCGCACACACACATTACACTCCCCACACACACTCATCCCAGCTGCACACACACATTACACTCCCCACACACACTCATCCCAGCCGCATACACATATTACACTCCCCACACACACTCAACCCAGCCGCACACACACATTACACTCCCCACACACACTCATCCCAGCCGCACACACACATTACACTACCCCCACACACTCATCCCAGCCACACACACATTACACTCCCCACACACACTCATCCCAGCCGCACACACACATTATACTCCCCCCACACACTCATCCCAGCCACACACACATTTCACTCCCCACACACACTCGTCCCAGCCGCACACACACATTACACTCCCCACACACACTCATCCCAGCTGCACACACACATTACACTCCCCACACACACTTATCCCAGCCGCACACACACATTACACACCCCACACACACTCATCCCAGCCACACACACACATTACACTCCCCACACACACTCATCCCAGCCGCACACACACATTACACTCCCCACACACACTCATCCCAGCCACACACACACATTACACTCCCCACACACACTCATCCCAGCTGCACACACACATTACACTCCCCACACACACTCATTCCAGCCGCACACACACATTACACACACCACACACACTCATCCCAGCCACACACACACATTACACTCCCCACACACTCATCCCAGCCGCACACACACATTACACTCCCCACACACACTCATCCCAGCCGCACACACACATTACACTCCCCACACACACTCATCCCAGCCGCACACACACATTACACTCCCCACACACACTCATCCCAGCCGCACACACACATTACACTCCCCACACACACTCATCCCAGCCGCACACACACATTACACTCCCCACACACACTAATCGCAGCCGCACACACACATTACACTCCCCGCACACACTCACCCCAGCCGCACACACACATTACACTCCCCACACACACTCATCCCAGCCGCACACACACATTACACTCCCCACACACACTAATCGCAGCCGCACACACACATTACACTCCCCGCACACACTCACCCCAGCCGCACACACACATTACACTCCCCACACACACTCATCCCAGCCACACACACACATTACACTCCCCACACACACTCATCCCAGCCGCGCAGACACATTACACTCCCCACACACACTCATCCCAGCCGCACATACACATTGCACTCCCAACACACACCATCGCAGCCGCACACACACATAACACTCCCCGCAAACACTCACTCCAGCCGCACACACACATAACACTCCCCACACACACTCATCCCAGCAGCACACACACATTACACTCCCCACACGCACTCACCCCAGCCGCACACACACATTACACTCCCCACACACACTCATCCCAGCCACACACACACATTACACTCCCCATACACACTCATCCCAGCTGCACACACACATTACACTCCCCACACACACTCATCCCAGCCGCACAGACACATTACATTCCCCACACACACTCATCCCAGCCGCACACACACATTCCACTCCCCACACACACTCATCCCAGCCACACACATTACACTCCCCACACACACTCATCCCAGCCGCATGCACACATTACACTCCCCACACACACTCACCCAGCCGCACACACACATTACACTCCCCACACACACTCACCCAGCCGCACACACACATTACACTCCCCACACACATTCATCCCAGCCGCACACACACATTACACTCTCCACACACACTCATCCCAGCCGCGCACACACATTACACTCCCCACACACACTCATCCCAGCCGCACACACACATTACACTCCCCACACACGCTCATCCCAGCCGCACACACACATTACACTCCCCATACACATTCATCCCAGCCGCACACACACATTACACTCCCGACACACACTCACCCCGCCGCACACACACATTACACTCCTCACACACACTCATCCCAGCCGGGAACACACATTACACTCCCCACACACACTCAACCCAGCCACACACACACATTACACTCCCCACACACACTCACCCAGCCGCACACACATTACACTCCCCGCACACACTCATCCCAGCCGCACACACACATTACACTCCACACACACACCATCCCAGCCACACACACACATTACACTCCCCACACACACTCATCCCAGCCACACACACACATTACACTCCCCACACACACTCATCCCAGATGCACACACACATTACACTCCCCACACACACTCATCCCAGCCGCACACACATTACACTCCCCACACACACTCATCCCAGCCGCACACACACATTACACTCCCCACACACACTCATCCCAGCCGCACACACACATTACACTCCCCACACACACTCATCCCAGATGCACACACACATTACACTCCCCACACACACTCATCCCAGCCGCACACACACATTACACTCCCCACACACACTCATCCCAGCCGCACACACACATTACACTCCCCACACACACTCATCCCAGCCGCACACACACATTACACTACCCCCACACACTCATCCCAGCCACACACACATTACACTCCCCACACACACTCATCCCAGCCGCACACACACATTATACTCCCCCCACACACTCATCCCAGCCACACACACATTACACTCCCCACACACACTCGTCCCAGCCGCACACTCACATTACACTCCCCACACACACTCATCCCAGCTGCACACACACATTACACTCCCCACACACACTCATCCCAGCCGCACACACACATTACACACCCCACACACACTCATCCCAGCCACACACACACATTACACTCCCCACACACACTCATCCCAGCCGCACACACACATTACACTCCCCACACACACTCATCCCAGCCACACACACACATTACACTCCCCACACACACTCATCCCAGCTGCACACACACATTACACTCCCCACACACACTCATCCCAGCCGCACACACACATTACACACCCCACACACACTCATCCCAGCCACACACACACATTACACTCCCCACACACACTCATCCCAGCCGCACACACACATTACACTCCCCACACACACTCACCCAGCCGCACACACACATTACACTCCCCACACACACTCATCCCAGCCGCACACACACATTACACTCCCCACACACACTCATCCCAGCCGCACACACACATTACACTCCCCACACACACTCATCCCAGCCGCACACACACGTTACACTCCCCACACACACTCATCCCAGCCGCACACACACATTACACTCCCCACACACACTCATCCCAGCCGCACACACACATTACACTCCCCACACACGCTCATCCCAGCCGCACACACACATTACACTCCCCATACACATTCATCCCAGCCGCACACACACATTACACTCCCCACACACACGCACCCCGCCGCACACACACATTACACTCCCCACACACACTCATCCCAGCTGCACACACACATTACACTCCCCACACACACTCATCCCAGCCGGGTACACACATTACACTCCCCACACACACTCATCCCAGCCACACACACACATTACACTCCCCACACACACTCACCCAGCCGCACACACATTACACTCCCCGCACACACTCATCCCAGCCGCACACACACATTACACTCCCCACACACACCATCCCAGCCACACACACAAATTACACTCCCCACACACACTCATCCCAGCCACACACACACATTACACTCCCCACACACACTCATCCCAGCCGCACACACACATTACACTTCTGACACACACTCATCCCAGCCGCACACACACATTACACTCCCCACACACACTCATCCCAGCCGCACACACACATTACACTCCCCACACACACTCATCCCAGCCGCACACACACATTACACTCCCCACACACACTCATCCCAGCTGCACACACACATTACACTCCCCACACACACTCATCCCAGCCGCATACACATATTACACTCCCCACACACACTCAACCCAGCCGCACACACACATTACACTCCCCACACACACTCATCCCAGCCGCACACACACATTACACTACCCCCACACACTCATCCCAGCCACACACACATTACACTCCCCACACACACTCATCCCAGCCGCACACACACATTATACTCCCCCCACACACTCATCCCAGCCACACACACATTTCACTCCCCACACACACTCGTCCCAGCCGCACACACACATTACACTCCCCACACACACTCATCCCAGCTGCACACACACATTACACTCCCCACACACACTTATCCCAGCCGCACACACACATTACACACCCCACACACACTCATCCCAGCCACACACACACATTACACTCCCCACACACACTCATCCCAGCCGCACACACACATTACACTCCCCACACACACTCATCCCAGCCACACACACACATTACACTCCCCACACACACTCATCCCAGCTGCACACACACATTACACTCCCCACACACACTCATTCCAGCCGCACACACACATTACACACACCACACACACTCATCCCAGCCACACACACACATTACACTCCCCACACACACTCATCCCAGCCGCACACACGCATTACACTCCCCACACACACTCACCCAGCCGCACACACACATTACACTCCCCACACACACTCATCCCAGCCGCACACATACATTACACTCCCCACACACACCATCCCAGCCACACACACACATTACACTTCCCACACACACTCATCCCAGCCGCACACACACATTACACTCCCCACACACACTCATCCCAGCCGCACACACACATTGCACTCCCCACACACACTCATCCCAGCCGCACACACACATTACACTCCCCACACACACTCATCCCAGCCGCACACACACATTACACTCCCCACACACACTCATCCCAGCCGCACACACACATTACACTCCCCACACACACTCATCCCAGCCGCACACACACATTACACTCCCCACATACACTCATCCCAGCCGCACACACACGTTACACTCCCCACACACACTCATCCCAGCCACACACACACATTACACTCCCCACACACACTCATCCCAGCCGCACACGCACATTGCACTCCCCACACACACTCATCCCAGCCGCACACACACATTACACTACCCCACACACTCATCCCAGCCACACACACATTACTCTCCCCACACACTCATCCCAGCCGCACACACACATTACACTACCCCACACACTCATCCCAGCCACACACACATTACACTCCCCACACACACTCATCCCAGCCACACACATTACACTCCCCACACACACTCATCCCAGCCGCATACACACATTACACTCCCCACACACACTCACCCAGCCGCACACACACATTACACTCCCCACACACACTCATCCCAGCCGCACATTCACAGTACACCCCCCACACACATTCATCCCAGCCGCACACACGCATTACACTCCCCACACACACTCATCCCAGCCGCGCACACACATTACACTCCCCACACACACTCATCCCAGCCGCACACACACATTACACTCCCCACACACGCTCTTCCCAGCCGCACACACACATTACACTCCCCATACACATTCATCCCAGCCGCACACACACATTACACTCCCCACACACACTCACCCCGCCGCACACACACATTACACTCCTCACACACACTCATCCCAGCCGGGTACACACATTACACTCCCCACACACACTCATCCCAGCCACACACACACATTACACTCGCCACACACACTCACCCAGCCGCACACACATTACACTCCCCGCACACACTCATCCCAGCCGCACACACACATTACACTCCCCACACACACCATCCCAGCCACACACACACATTACACTCCCCACACACACTCATCCCAGCCACACACACACATTACACTCCCCACACACACTCATCCCAGCCGCACACACACATTACACTCCCCACACACACTCATCCCAGCCGCACAAACACATTACACTCCCCACACACACTCATCCCAGCCGCACACACACATTACACTCCCCACACACACTCATCCCAGCCGCACACACACATTACACTCCCCACACACACTCATCCCAGCTGCACACACACATTACACTCCCCACACACACTCATCCCAGCCGCACACACACATTACACTCCCCACACACCCTCATCCCAGCCGCACACACACATTACACTCCCCACACACACTCATCCCAGCCGCACACACACATTACACTACCCCCACACACTCATCCCAGCCACACACACATTACACTCCCCACACACACTCATCCCAGCCGCACACACACATTATACTCCCCCCACACACTCATCCCAGCCACACACACATTACACTCCCCACACACACTCGTCCCAGCCGCACACACACATTACACTCCCCACACACACTCATCCCAGCTGCACACACACATTACACTCCCCACACACACTCATCCCAGCCGGGTACACACATTACACTCCCCACACACACTCATCCCAGCCACACACACACATTACACTCCCCACACACACACACCCAGCCGCACACACATTACACTCCCCGCACACACTCATCCCAGCCGCACACACACATTACACTCCCCACACACACCATCCCAGCCACACACACAAATTACACTCCCCACACACACTCATCCCAGCCACACACACACATTACACTCCCCACACACACTCATCCCAGCCGCACACACACATTACACTTCCCACACACACTCATCCCAGCCGCACACACACATTACACTCCCCACACACACTCATCCCAGCCGCACACACACATTACACTCCCCACACACACTCATCCCAGCCGCACACACACATTACACTCCCCTCACACACTCATCCCAGCTGCACACACACATTACACTCCCCACACACACTCATCCCAGCCGCACACACACATTACTCTCCCCACACACACTCATCCCAGCCGCACACACACATTACACTCCCCACACACACTCATCCCAGCCGCACACACACATTACACTACCCCCACACACTCATCCCAGCCACACACACATTACACTCCCCACACACACTCATCCCAGCCGCACACACACATTATACTCCCCCCACACACTCATCCCAGCCACACACACATTTCACTCCCCACACACACTCGTCCCAGCCGCACACACACATTACACTCCCCACACACACACATCCCAGCTGCACACACACATTACACTCCCCACACACACTTATCCCAGCCGCACACACACATTACACACCCCACACACACTCATCCCAGCCACACACACACATTACACTCCCCACACACACTCATCCCAGCCGCACACACACATTACACTCCCCACACACACTCATCCCAGCCACACACACACATTACACTCCCCACACACACTCATCCCAGCTGCACACACACATTACACTCCCCACACACACTCATTCCAGCCGCACACACACATTACACACACCACACACACTCATCCCAGCCACACACACACATTACACTCCCCACACACACTCATCCCAGCCGCACACACACATTACACTCCCCACACACACTCACCCAGCCGCACACACACATTACACTCCCCACACACACTCATCCCAGCCGCACACACACATTACACTCCCCACACACACCATCCCAGCCACACACACACATTACACTTCCCACACACACTCATCCCAGCCGCACACACACATTACACTCCCCACACACACTCATCCCAGCCGCACACACACATTGCACTCCCCACACACACTCATCCCAGCCGCACACACACATTACACTCCCCACACACACTCATCCCAGCCGCACACACACATTACACTCCCCACACACACTCATCCCAGCCGCACACACACATTACACTCCCCACACACACTCATCCCAGCCGCACACACACATTACACTCCCCACATACACTCATCCCAGCCGCACACACACGTTACACTCCCCACACACACTCATCCCAGCCACACACACACATTACACTCCCCACACACACTCATCCCAGCCGCACACGCACATTGCACTCCCCACACACACTCATCCCAGCCGCACACACACATTACACTACCCCACACACTCATCCCAGCCACACACACATTACTCTCCCCACACACTCATCCCAGCCGCACACACACATTACACTACCCCACACACTCATCCCAGCCACACACACATTACACTCCCCACACACACTCATCCCAGCCACACACATTACACTCCCCACACACACTCATCCCAGCCGCATACACACATTACACTCCCCACACACACTCACCCAGCCGCACACACACATTACACTCCCCACACACACTCATCCCAGCCGCACATTCACAGTACACCCCCCACACACATTCATCCCAGCCGCACACACACATTACACTCCCCACACACACTCATCCCAGCCGTGCACACACATTACACTCCCCACACACACTCATCCCAGCCGCACACACACATTACACTCCCCACACACGCTCATCCCAGCCGCACACACACATTACACTCCCCATACACATTCATCCCAGCCGCACACACACATTACACTCCCCACACACACTCACCCCGCCGCACACACACATTACACTCCCCACACACACTCATCCCAGCCGGGTACACACATTACACTCCCCACACACACTCATCCCAGCCACACACACACATTACACTCCCCACACACACTCACCCAGCCGCACACACATTACACTCCCCGCACACACTCATCCCAGCCGCACACACACATTACACTCCCCACACACACCATCCCAGCCACACACACACATTACACTCCCCACACACACTCATCCCAGCCACACACACACATTACACTCCCCACACACACTCATCCTAGCCGCACACACACATTACACTCCCCACACACACTCATCCCAGCCGCACACACACATTACACTCCCCACACACACTCATCCCAGCCGCACACACACATTACACTCCCCACACACACTCACCCCAGCCGCACACACACATTACACTCCCCACACACACTCATCCCAGCTGCACACACACATTACACTCCCCACACACACTCATCCCAGCCGCACACACACATTACACTCCCCACACACACTCATCCCAGCCGCACACACACATTACACTCCCCACACACACTCATCCCAGCCGCACACACACATTACACTCCCCCCACACACTCATCCCAGCCACACACACATTACACTCCCCACACACACTCATCCCAGCCGCACACACACATTATACTCCCCCCACACACTCATCCCAGCCACACACACATTACACTCCCCACACACACTCGTCCCAGCCGCACACACACATTACACTCCCCACACACACTCATCCCTGCTGCACACACACATTACACTCCCCACACACACTCATCCCAGCCGCACACACACATTACACACCCCACACACACTCATCCCAGCCACACACACACATTACACTCCCCACACACACTCATCCCAGCCGCACACACACATTACACTCCCCACACACACTCATCCCAGCCACACACACACATTACACTCCCCACACACACACACCCAGCCGCACACACATTACACTCCCCGCACACACTCATCCCAGCCGCACACACACATTACACTCCCCACACACACCATCCCAGCCACACACACAAATTACACTCCCCACACACACTCATCCCAGCCACACACACACATTACACTCCCCACACACACTCATCCCAGCCGCACACACACATTACACTTCCCACACACACTCATCCCAGCCGCACACACACATTACACTCCCCACACACACTCATCCCAGCCGCACACACACATTACACTCCCCACACACACTCATCCCAGCCGCACACACACATTACACTCCCCACACACACTCATCCCAGCCGCACACACACATTACACTACCCCCACACACTCATCCCAGCCACACACACATTACACTCCCCACACACACTCATCCCAGCCGCACACACACATTATACTCCCCCCACACACTCATCCCAGCCACACACACATTTCACTCCCCACACACACTCGTCCCAGCCGCACACACACATTACACTCCCCACACACACTCATCCCAGCTGCACACACACATTACACTCCCCACACACACTTATCCCAGCCGCACACACACATTACACACCCCACACACACTCATCCCAGCCACACACACACATTACACTCCCCACACACACTCATCCCAGCCGCACACACACATTACACTCCCCACACACACTCATCCCAGCCACACACACACATTACACTCCCCACACACACTCATCCCAGCTGCACACACACATTACACTCCCCACACACACTCATTCCAGCCGCACACACACATTACACACACCACACACACTCATCCCAGCCACACACACACATTACACTCCCCACACACACTCATCCCAGCCGCACACACACATTACACTCCCCACACACACTCACCCAGCCGCACACACACATTACACTCCCCACACACACTCATCCCAGCCGCACACACACATTACACTCCCCACACACACCATCCCAGCCACACACACACATTACACTTCCCACACACACTCATCCCAGCCGCACACACACATTACACTCCCCACACACACTCATCCCAGCCGCACACACACATTGCACTCCCCACACACACTCATCCCAGCCGCACACACACATTACACTCCCCACACACACTCATCCCAGCCGCACACACACATTACACTCCCCACACACACTCATCCCAGCCGCACACACACATTACACTCCCCACACACACTCATCCCAGCCGCACACACACATTACACTCCCCACATACACTCATCCCAGCCGCACACACACGTTACACTCCCCACACACACTCATCCCAGCCACACACACACATTACACTCCCCACACACACTCATCCCAGCCGCACACGCACATTGCACTCCCCACACACTCATCCCAGCCGCACACACACATTACACTACCCCACACACTCATCCCAGCCACACACACATTACTCTCCCCACACACTCATCCCAGCCGCACACACACATTACACTACCCCACACACTCATCCCAGCCACACACACATTACACTCCCCACACACACTCATCCCAGCCACACACATTACACTCCCCACACACACTCATCCCAGCCGCATACACACATTACACTCCCCACACACACTCACCCAGCCGCACACACACATTACACTCCCCACACACACTCATCCCAGCCGCACATTCACAGTACACCCCCCACACACATTCATCCCAGCCGCACACACACATTACACTCCCCACACACACTCATCCCAGCCGTGCACACACATTACACTCCCCACACACACTCATCCCAGCCGCACACACACATTACACTCCCCACACACGCTCATCCCAGCCGCACACACACATTACACTCCCCATACACATTCATCCCAGCCGCACACACACATTACACTCCCCACACACACTCACCCCGCCGCACACACACATTACACTCCTCACACACACTCATCCCAGCCGGGTACACACATTACACTCCCCACACACACTCATCCCAGCCACACACACACATTACACTCCCCACACACACTCACCCAGCCGCACACACATTACACTCCCCGCACACACTCATCCCAGCCGCACACACACATTACACTCCCCACACACACCATCCCAGCCACACACACACATTACACTCCCCACACACACTCATCCCAGCCACACACACACATTACACTCCCCACACACACTCATCCCAGCCGCACACACACATTACACTCCCCACACACACTCATCCCAGCCGCACACACACATTACACTCCCCACACACACTCATCCCAGCCGCACACACACATTACACTCCCCACACACACTCATCCCAGCCGCACACACACATTACACTCCCCACACACACTCATCCCAGCTGCACACACACATTACACTCCCCACACACACTCATCCCAGCCGCACACACACATTACACTCCCCACACACACTCATCCCAGCCGCACACACACATTACACTCCCCACACACACTCATCCCAGCCGCACACACACATTACACTACCCCCACACACTCATCCCAGCCACACACACATTACACTCCCCACACACACTCATCCCAGCCGCACACACACATTATACTCCCCCCACACACTCATCCCAGCCACACACACATTACACTCCCCACACACACTCGTCCCAGCCGCACACACACATTACACTCCCCACACACACTCATCCCTGCTGCACACACACATTACACTCCCCACACACACTCATCCCAGCCGCACACACACATTACACACCCCACACACACTCATCCCAGCCACACACACACATTACACTCCCCACACACACTCATCCCAGCCGCACACACACATTACACTCCCCACACACACTCATCCCAGCCACACACACACATTACACTCCCCACACACACTCATCCCAGCCGCACACACACATTACACTCCCCACACACACTCACCCAGCCGCACACACACATTACACTCCCCACACACACTCATCCCAGCCGCACACACACATTACACTCCCCACACACACCATCCCAGCCACACACACACATTACACTTCCCACACACACTCATCCCAGCCGCACACACACATTACACTCCCCACACACACTCATCCCAGCCGCACACACACATTGCACTCCCCACACACACTCATCCCAGCCGCACACACACATTACACTCCCCACACACACTCATCCCAGCCGCACACACACATTACACTCACCACACACACTCATCCCAGCCGCACACACACATTACACTCCCCACATACACTCATCCCAGCCGCACACACACATTACACTCCCCACACACACTCATCCCAGCAGCACACACACATTACACTACCCCACACACTCATCCCAGCCACACACACATTACACTCCCCACACACACTCATCCCAGCCGCACACACACATTACACTCCCCACACACACTCATCCCAGCCGCACACACACATTACACTCCCCCCACACACTCATCCCAGCCACACACACATTACACTCCCCACACACACTCATCCCAGCCGCACACACACATTACACTCCCCACACACACTCATCCCAGCTGCACACACATTACACTCCCCACACACACTCATCCCAGCCGCACACACACATTACACACCCCACACACACTCATCCCAGCCACACACACACATTACACTCCCCACACACACTCATGCCAGCCGCACACACACATTACACTCCCCACACACACTCATCCCAGCCACACACACACATTACACTCCCCACACACACTCATCCCAGCCGCACACACACATTACACTCCCCACACACACTCATCCCAGCCACACACACACATTACACTCCACACACACACTCATCCCAGCCGCACACACATTACACTGCACGCACACACTCATCCCAGCAGCACACACACATTACACTCCTCACACACACACATCCCAGCCGCACACACACATTACACACCCCACACACACTCATCCCAGCCACACACACACATTACACTCCCCACACACACTCATCCCAGCTGCACACACACATTACACTCCCCACACACACTCATCCCCGCCCCACACACACATTACACTCCCCACACACACTCACCCCAGCCACACACACACATTACACTCCCCACACACACTCATCCCAGCCACACACACACATTACACTCCCCACACACACTCATCCCAGCCGCACACACACATTACACTCCCCACACACACTCACCCCAGCCACACACACACATTACACTCCCCACACACACTCATCCCAGCCACACACACACATTACACTCCCCACACACACTCATCCCAGCCGCACACACACATTACACTCCCCACACACACTCACCCCAGCCACACACACACATTACACTCCCCACACACACTCATCCCAGCCGCACACACACATTACACTCCCCACACACACTCACCCCAGCCACACACACATATTACACTCCCCACACACACTCATCCCAGCCGCACACACACATTACACTCCCCGCACACACTCATCCCAGCCGCACACACACATTACACTCCCCACACACACTCATCCCAGCCAACAAGATGGCACTGGTTGTGCTGGAGCGCACCCATACAGCTGATGGGTTAGCTGGGGCCAGAAGGCACCCAGGGGGTGGCCTGGGGACACCCATACGACCCGTGGCCCTAAGTTCCCAGTGGGCTGTTGGCGGTGTGCGCAGCTGCATGGCTGCCTTGCCGGCTGCGGCAATGGTGTTCCGTTCCCGACCACCCCGATCTTACAGCCCACCTCCTGGCCACCCCCCCCGCTACACCCCCCTGCCCTGGCGGAAACCCCTTGGCCAGAGGCACAACTGTCATCAAACTATGGTGATGTTGGGCACCTTCCGTACCCCCTCTCGCTCCCTCAGCAGCCGCCGCTTTCCCGATTTTTAAACACGTAAGTGACACATCGGGAAATCGGCCCATCGGAGACAGAGAATCACGGAGGCCCCAGAGAATAACGGGTCGGGCCCGCTAATGATATGCAAACGGTGCCTACTGTACGTACAGAGTGTAACGCATTGACGCCATTTTCGAGGTGACGGAGATTCGCGATTTGGAGCCAAATCGGCACCTGCCATGATTTTGGTGATGGAAGGTATTCTCCTCCCAATCGCATTTCCTGATTTTGGCGTCGGCTAACGGAAATTCCCGCCCAAAATGTTTTTATTGGGCGGCAGCAATGAATGTCCACAGTCCGCTTATGCTCAGCACGAAGTATCAGTCTGATGCTGGAGACAGGTGCGGGGCAGCAAATGCGCAAGTCAGCTGCACTGAGTCAGCCAGTGGTTGAATCTTTCTTCCCAACGAAGTGTGACTGAGAGATGGAGGGTTGTTGGAATGTTCAACAACAGCTCTCAAAATCTGGACCAACACTGTGTCCTATTGTGGGCAGCACACTTTACGGAGGATGTGGAGGCCTTGCAGAGCTGATTTACTGGAATGGGACCAGGGCCGAGGGGTTAGGTGGAGAGACTGAAGAAGATGGACTCGTTCTCCATTCAAGCAGAGAAGGTTAAGAGGATGTTTAATACGTGGTCAGTGCTATCAGGGGTCTAGATCATGGAATCATGGAGAATCTGTTCCCACAGGGAGGAGGGTCACTCACCAGAGAACACAGAATGCAGATAATCAGCAAAGGAAGCAGAGGCGAGCTGAGACAATCCTGACAGATTGAGTTGTCAAGGCCCTGCCTGAAGGGCCAGTGGAAGCAGATTCAATAGAAGCTTTCAAATCGGAAATAGGATAAATACCTGGAAAGGCGGAGTAAAGAGCTGCGGTGAAAGAGCAGTGGAGAGGAGCTAATGGGATAGCACATCAAAGAGGCAGCATAGTCCCAATGGGGCTGAATGGCCTCGTTCTGTGCTGTATGGTTGATTCTACAGTTCCACAAAGCACCTCTGCTGTAACGTAGCAAAGTATCAACGGCAAGACGGACAGGCACGGTTATTAGTCTAATAAAATCTGTCCGCTGGTTTGTGCCTCAAACCTGGATCATTTGTCCCTGTTATGCCGGAAATGGGCCTCATTATTCGTGAGTCACTACATTTTGAGAGTTACTGGCAGCCTCAAACCAAGTAATTAGCTGAACCCAAACATCCTGCAATGGGATGTGTGGAGAATAATGTTCCACAGCAACTACACAATTGGACTTTTTGGGGATAAAGTTTACAATGATCATAGCCAGGATGTAAATTTGTGTGTATTATAGAGTCGTGGAATCCTGCAGCAAAGAAGCAGGCCATTCAGCCCCTCATGTGTCAGCCCTTTGATAGAGCTATCCAATTAGTTCCACTCGCTTGCTCGTTTCCCACAGTCGTGCAGCTTTTAGTCATTCACGAGATCCTTCTCAATATCTATCCTATACCTTGTATCCTAGACGCCTATTGAAAGTTACCATTGAATCTGCTTCCGCTACGCTTTCAGGCAGCAATTTCCAAATCACAACAACCTCTCTGTTATAACCCTCAGGAAGACCACTTGGGAATCACTGATTGATCACGCCAGGGCTCCGTGGAGTGCGGGATCCCTTACTGAGCGTGGTTTTAAATACTGACCCAGAGCCGGGCCAGGGAGTTCCCGATGGTCCCGGGCTGCAATGCTTGTCCTGTACACCCTGACTGTGGCTTTATTTTTGTTGCGGAATAAATCTTCTTTCTTTCTAGCCTGGCTTCACCTGGAGTTCTTAAAATGGTGACAAGGATCAAGTATGGAATTCTGAGCAGCCTTTAAAAGTACAGATTACTGCTCCAGTAAGAGCCCTTCATTGGCACACATGAGTCATAAGATACACACGTGGAAGACTGGGCTCAGTATGCCGAGTGCATGCGCTATGTCCTTTGTGCCAACGGCATTGAAGGGAATGACAAGCAGAAGGTAACCCTACTGTGGGGCCCCGCGTTTAGCATCATAAAAAGCCTAACTTACCCAGCAGCCCCGACACTACCAGGTTCAATGTGCTCGTAGACCTGATGCGGAACCATTAGCACCCAAAGCCATCCATCATCCTCCAACATTATTGCTTTAATATGGCTGGGAGAATCCCGGGGGAGCGCTTTACGGAATTCCTTAGTAGATTGCGGAAGTTAGCAAAGAACAAAGAACAAATAACAAAGAAATGTACAGCACAGGAACAGGCCCTTCGGCCCTCCAAGCCCCTGCCGACCATGCTGCCCGACTAAACTACAATCTTCTACACTTCCTGGGTCCGTATCCTTCTATTCCCATCCTATTCATATATTTGTCAAGATGCCCCTTAAATGTCCCTATCGTCCCTGCTTCCGCTACCTCCTCCGGTAGCGAGTTCCAGGCACCCACTACCCTCTGCGTAAAAAACTTGCCTCGTACATCTACTCTAAACCTTGCCCCTCTCACCTTAAACCTATGCCCCCTAGTAATTGACCCCTCTACCCTGGGGAAAAGCCTCTGACTATCCACTCTGTCTATGCCCCTCATAATTTTATATACCTCTATCAGGTCTCCCCTCAACCTCCTTCATTCCAGTGAGAACAAACCGAGTTTATTCAATCGCTCCTCATAGCTAATGCCCTCCATAACAGGCAACATTCTGGTAAATCTCTTCTGCACCCTCTCTAAAGCCTCCACATCCTTCTGGCAGTGTGGCGACCAGAATTGAACACTATACTCCAAGTGTGGCCTAACTAAGGTTCTATACAGCTGCAACATGACTTGCCGTATGCCTTCTTGACTACCTTCTCCACCTGTGTTGCCCCTTTCAATGACCTGTGGACCTGTACTCCTAGATCTCTTTGACTTTCAATACTCTTGAGGGTTCTACCATTCACTGTATATTCCCTACCTGCATTAGACCTTCCAAAATGCATTACCTCACATTCGTCCGGATTAAACTCCATCTGCCATCTCTCCGCCCAAGTCTCCAGACAATCTAAATCCTGCTGTATCCTCCGACAGTCCTCATCGCTATCCGCAATTACACCAACCTTTGTGTCGCCTGCAAACTTACTAATCAGACCAGTTACATTTTCCTCCAGATCATTTATATATACTACAAAGAGCAAAGGTCCCAGCACTGATCCCTGTGGAACACCACTGGTCACAGCCCTCCAATTAGAAAAGCATCCCTCCATTGCTACTCTCTGCCTTCTATGGCCTAGCCAGTTCTGTATCCACCTTGCCAGCTCACCCCTGATCCCGTGTGACTTCACCTTTTGTACTAGTCTACCATGAGGGACCTTGTCAAAGGCCTTACTGAAGTCCATATAGACAACATCTACTGCCCTACCTGCATCAATCATCTTAGTGACCTCCTCGAAAAACTCTCTCAAGTTAGTGAGTGCTGCAAATTTGGGCTTTCACTGACCAAGACGCTACGCGATAGACTGGTGTGTGGGATTAACAATGTCACAACCCAAAATAATTACTGGCGGAGCCCAACCTAGACGTGAAAAAGGCCATTGAGATAGCCTTGCCCCTGGAGAAAGCCAAAAAAGGGGCTCAAGAACAGCGGAACGTGGCTGAGGCGGAAGGGAAAGAGTGCCCCCACGGCACAGGCCCGCCCGCGGATCGGTGGGCCCCGAACGTGGGCCACGCCACTGTGGGGGCACCCCCCCGGGGTCAGATCACCCCGCGCCCACCCAGGACCCCGGCGCCCGACCACGCCGCCTTGTCCCGCCGGTAAGGTAGGTGATTTCATTTACGCCGGCAGGACAGTCAATTTATCGGCTGGACTTCAGCCCATCCGGGCTGGAGAATCGAGCGGGGGGGGGGCCCGCCAACTGGCGCGGTGCGATTCCCGCCCCCGCCGAATATCCGGTGCCGGAGACTTCGGCAACCGGCAGGAGCGGGATTCACGCCAGCCCCCGGCGATTCTCCGACCCGGCGGGGGGTCGGAGAATCCTGTCCATTGTTGGGTATCTCTCCTTCTTTCGAAACAGTACAGAGCCAAAATAGGCACCAGTTCCACAGATATAAAAATACAGAAGCGGTGTTGTGAAAATATTACTACAAATACAATTGTAACAGGCAGCAATAGTTTTAATATGATGCACAAGGAATTATGAATTAGGACAAAAAATAATTTATTTGTATTAATGAATAAATATTGACAATGCATAAGGTTTGTCGAACAGCTTGAGCTGTGTTTTTCTAAATGCTATCATGCATTTAAATTTGATGTAATGCGGTTCAGGCAGCAGGTTCTGAGTTGGTGAGTGAAAGAGCGACAGAGGACGTGACTGCTTCCCAATAAGAGGAACTGTACACCTGAAGATGCTTATTGAGCACTTCCTGCTCGCTCCTGTCTTCACCAGAGGCTGTGAGCTGAGACTGGGCATCAATCGACCAAGTGTGGGTCGAGCAAACCCAGGAGGTGTTTGAGGGATCGGGAACAGGGGATCGAAGGTAGAAACTAAATCCTTGGAAATAAGGTTTCCCTGCTTCGCCCTCAGATCATCAGATTCACCGCAGGGTGAACCCACAAATGACAGCACCCCCGAAACCCCCACCCCCTCACACCCATCCACCTCCCCACCACCCCAACTCCTAGTGCCCCGAAACGCAATGTTATACCTGGTCTTTGAAGATCAGAACAAAACTCTTCAATCTTAAAGATCTTAGATTGTGCCTCAACCAGCCTCAAAAGCGATTGGCTGTTTAACAGTAAAGCACCTTTCGGTAAAAGCACCAAAATTCATCATTCGCCTGCCTTAATTTTTGAATTCTCGTCCTTGTTTTCAATTCCATCCATGACCTTCATCTTTTCCTGTCTCTGTAACCTCTTCCATCCAGCCACCCCCTGCTCTGTAATCTTCTCCAGCCCCTACACAGTCCCTATCGCTATAACCTCCTCCAGCCTTGACAATCCTCCTTATCTTTGTAACCTCCCCAGTCCCTATAATCCTCCCTTTCTCTGTAACCTCCTCCAGTCCCCACAACCTTCCCTATCTCTGTAAACTTCTCCAGTCCCCCATTACCATCCCTATTTCTGTAACCTCCTCCAGCCTCGACAATCCTCCTTATTTCTGTAACCTCCTCCAGTCCCTATAATCCTCCCTTTCTCTGTAACCTCCTCCACTCCTAACAATGCACTTAATCTCTGAAACCTTCTCCAGCCCCCCACAACCCTCCCTATCTCTGCAACCTCCCTCAGTCCCCAGAACACTCCCTATCTCTGTAACCTCCCTCAGTCCCCAGAACACTCCCTATCTCTGTAACCTCCCTCAGTCCCCAGAACACTCCCTATCTCTGTAACCTCCTCCAACCCTCTGAGGTCTCTGCTTTTCTTCAATTCTAGCCTCCACTTCCTTCACTCCACCATTGGCAACAGTGTCTTCAGCTGTCTAGACCCTAATCTCTGGCCTTTCCACCCTAAACCTCTCCTCCATCCCGCTTTGCTCTTTTAAGTCATTTGTTAACGTGCCCCCATCAGTTTTCTTTCCGTGTCTCGGTGTCAAATTTCATTATTCAATTGATGTGAGTTAGAACTTCCTTTGCCCGATGGAAATAATGCAATTAGTTGTTGTTCACCTCCCAGTTTTCCACATCCTTCCCTACTCCCCTGCTTTTCCCACGCACACCTCCTCCAGACACAGTTTTTATTTCTCTACTGCTTCCGTTGCCATTTCTTTTGCCTTCCTCCGCCATCCCTCGTGCCATTTAATCTCTTCTGCCTTCTGCCCAAACCCAGACCTCCCCCCCTGTTCTTTCCTCCACTCCCCCCTCCCCCTTTTCCACTCTCCAACTTCCCTCCAAATAACTCCTGTTCTGAGGAAAGGTCATTGACCTGGAACATTACACCTCTCCCCACAACAACTTGTTGATATCGGGGCTCAATTCAGAATTTCACAACGGAGATTGATGGATTATTGTGGGAGGAGGGTAGGAAGGGATGTGGGCACCTGGAATTGTCAACCATGATCTAACTGAATGGAGGAGACAGGATCAAGGAGCTGAACATCTTCTTCTTCCCACCACCTTTGGAGTGTTCCTGGGCTGACGTCGGACAGCTCTCTGTAACCCTGACTGGCTTTTGTTTTTGAAGCCCAGGAAGACCTGTTGGCCATGTCCTCCAGATTGGCGAACGCACGGCAACTGGGAATCAAAGTCTGGGCCTCACTGCTCAACCCCATTGGGGGTGGTATCTGGGAGAAGGAGCACGCACTGGTTGAGAGTGGGTTCCAACCTGGGGGTGCTAAATGCCCCTTTCCCCATCTGTGATAAACAAACTCAACCCCAATCAGGAAAACAAATCTGCTTTGGGTGGACAGATAGTTATTTGGAGGGGAAACGCAGGGCATAATCATTATTTAAATATTTACTTATTAACTTTCGCTGAGTTGAATTTACAAATCTCAGGCATACAGGGTCTTCCGGGTGATTCGGGGTTCTGTGTACAGTGACAAAAACCTGCTGAGTTCATGTGGTGGCACAAACACACAGAGTTCTCTTCCAGGTTAGTTCTTGGTGTTGCTCGAGTTTCCCCTTATGTTCGACAATAAGAGCACCAGAAATGGTTTTGCCAGCTGTCATTGGCGCACCTCACGGGAGCAGTCAAACCCGTGCCTCGACAGAACATTTGCTGTACATTTGTTTGGATTTCCGGCACCTGCAAACAAATACAATCACTGTCACAATGTATACTAATAATAATAATCTATATTGTCACAAGTAGGCTTACATTAACACAGCAATGAAGTTACTGTGAAAAGCCCCTAGTCGCCACACTCCGACGCCTGTTCGGGTACACAGAGGGAGAATTCAGAATGTCCAATTCACCTAACAAGCCCGTCTTTCGGGACTTGTGGGAGGAAACCGGAGCCCCCGGAGGAAACCCACGCAGACACGGGGAGAACATGCAGACTCCGCACAGACAGTGACGCAAGCCGGGAATCGAACCCGGGGCCCTGGTGCTGTGTAGCAGCGGTGCTAACCACTGTGCTACCGTGCCGCCCATCCTGAACGTGGAACAGTAGAAGTTTTAAAGCACGTGAAGGAGGCTGTTCAGGCTGTCACCTCTGGTTTTTTGTTACCATCCCAAATACGAATCCGACCGTCGTGTTTCCTCCCACAACCCTGTGCCTGCCACGGCATCATATACTTTTCCGAAACCTTTTCTTCCAAGTTGCGACTGTCTGCCTGAAACATTCCCGGCAGCAAAGCTTTCTGTGCTCCACATTAGTAATACGACCATTCCTTCCCTATACTCTCACACAAGGGCAATTAGGGATTGGGAATGAATGCTGGCCTAGCCAATCAAACCCACATCCCGTGAATGAATTTAAAAAACCTCACACCCTTACTGATTATTTTAAAACGATGACCAAGTCCGCGCATTAATTAGAAATGAGTGGAAAAGCAAGAATGGAAAATGGACTGCATCAAACATGTTTCAATGTCCCTTCACAGTGGAACAGTAAATGAATAATTTGTAATACCATTGGCTTGCATTCGTACAATATCTTTGATGTGCTCGAACATCCCAAAGCGCTTCACATGAAAATTATCAAATAAGCATTTAACACCAGGCCACTGAAGGGGTTTTCGGGCAGATCTCTAAAAGTTGGATCAAAAAGATTTTATGAAGAGCTGTGCAGGTAGAGAGGTGGTGAGGTTTAGGGGGGCAATTCCAGAGCTTAGGGTGCAAGCAACTGAAGGCACGGCCACCAATGATCGAGATGCGATAAAGGCCAGAATTAGAGGGGCGTGGAGACCTTGGAGGGAGGTAAGTCCTGTCTACTTTCTCAAACAGACAAAAAAGATCCCACCACCATTATTTTGAAGAAGACCAGGGGAGCAGTGACCTTGGCTAAGATTCATCCTTCAACCAGTATCACTAAAAGTTATTGGATGAACAGATCATTGTGACGTTGATGTTCCTGGGAGCTTGCAATGGCATTTCAATGGCTGTGGAATATGGCCGGACCTTCTGAGGTTGTGAAAGGCACTATATAAATGCAATTTGCATTTCAACAAGGGTCAGCCCCTTTACTGGGAGCTTTATTTCCTTACTGAGCTTACCTGTTTCGACAGCAATAATAGAGAAGAACAGCAAGTCCACTGAAGAGCAATCCAACACCAATTCCAACTGCGATATACATGTATAGTTCTGACTGCTGGGTTGCGTGAGACAATAGTGTTAGTTCCTCGCACCTCTCTCCCCTGTATCCTGGCTTACAGCTGGAATAGTGAATATAAAAGATGTATTCATGTTAACATTGAAAAGCAGAGCACCATTTGTATAATTAACCTGACTTAGCTTGGCGGTATTCGTTGGTACAAATCATAAGTGTTGCCTATTCATGTTTGTTCTGAATTGGAACAGAGTCACTTTAAGAGTATGGTCATGTGTGGTATTGATGATGTCATCGGCAATTTGGGCAGGCTAACAGTCCGTCTAGTCTAGCAGCCTGTGTGACACCACCTTTCCAATGAAGCTCTCGTTTTTTTGTGCCTTCGTGGTCTGCAAGCCTATCCTTTAAAAATACCATGACGAGGTAGATAACCCGCACTGCAAACATCCAAAAACAAACTGATGACACCTGGTGGAGGACGGAAAATCGTCGATCCACACTGCAACCATCCAAAAAGAGATTAAGAAAATCAAAACATCACTCTACCAAAGCTGGCAACAGAGGAGTGCAGAATAATAGCGGAAACAATCGAAGGAACCAAAACTTAAACAAAGATTTTGATGCAAACAGCATCAAAAGAAGCTTGTCAAGTGCTCTGCCCGGAATGTTCTGGAACAGTGCTCCTTCTACAGTGAGTAGTAAGTAACAAACACCCTGCAACGATTAATTGAGAGCTAGGAGAGTTTTGCAACAGCTTTTGCAAAACTTGAAAAGCAACAGGCTGAGCTCAGGATTACCTGGGTAAAAAGATTTTTAAAAGAATCAAGATAGTGCGAAAGATTTTTTGTGACACATTTGTGCTTACACAGGTTTTTTTTGGCATCATGGGACGATATGATGAAAGCACCAAGAACTGGAGCTCAGACACTGAAAGATTCAAATAATTTGTCCAGGCGAACAAAATTTTGGTGGACACACTAGTCCCATCCTTCCTGAGAATGATGGGAGGTGAAACGTTCATCCTCCTGCGAAGTCCATAGAATAGAGATCCTACAGTGCAGAAGTCAGCCATTTGGCCCATGGAATCTACACCAACCGTCTTAATGAGCACCCTCCCTATCCTCACAACTCCATCTAGCCTTTGGGCCCCAAGGGACAATTTAGCCTGGCCAATCCACCGAACCTGCTCATCTTTGGACTGTGGGGGGAAACCGGAGCACCCGGAGGAAACCTACGCAGACACGGGGAGTACGTGCAAACACCGTTAATGGAAGTGATTGGGCCACATCTATAGTACCCGTGATGAAGAAAGATGGCTTTTACACATATGCGGCAATTTTAAAGTTACTATCAATAGGGAACTGTGTCCAGAACATTGTCATCTACCTTTAATTGATGATTTATTTCCTGGGTTGGCTGGAGGCCAGACTTTAGTAAAGTTGACCTTAATCACGCTTATGTCCAGGTAAATGTGAATCCAGATTCACAACAATATTTGCTGAACATGACACATAAGGGGCGGTTCAGGTATAAATGACTTCCATTTGGCATCACGTCTGCACCTGCGTTATTCCAGCGTACCGCAAATCTAATTCTAAGCAGCCGAGAAGGAGTC
The DNA here is from genome assembly GCF_047496885.1 of Scyliorhinus torazame. Lineage (NCBI taxonomy): Eukaryota > Metazoa > Chordata > Chondrichthyes > Carcharhiniformes > Scyliorhinidae > Scyliorhinus > Scyliorhinus torazame. The sequence continues at coordinate 7,436,877 of NC_092709.1, forward strand.
CAGTGCTCCTTAGGTGATGGGCGAGATTTAACAGAAAAGAAACCGGGTCCAGCGTCGAGCACATTTACCTGGGTGTTTCCCGGTGCCAGCAGCCACTCCGATATCTAAAGGAACTTGGTTTTATTTTGGGGCCTCAGTGGGGGGAACGCCTTTGTACAAATTAAGGAGGCATTATTAAAGTCGGAGATCCTGACACACTTCAATCGAAGTTACCATTGCAACTGGCTTGCGACACATTCCCATATGGGGTGGGAGCTGTGGTTTCTCACATAATACCCAACGGTGAAGAGATGCAATGAAGTGTTTGCATCAAGATCCTTGGGCAAAGCAGAAATGGACAATGCACAGATAGAGAAGGAAGCTCCAGGCATCATTTTCAGAATCATTTTTACTAATACCTATTTGGACATAAATTTGCTTTACTGATGGATCATCGACCACTGGGAACGATACTTGGGCCACACACCTGTATTCCATCTCTAGCAACGAGCCGGATGCAGAGATGGGCTTTGTTGTTGTCAGCGCACACGTACACAATAACAAAATATCAAATCTCCATGGTAACGTTGATGGACTCTCTAGATCACCTTTACCCCAATGTGTCGTCAATGAATGGTTCGAGTGGTAATATTTTCTATTTTGAAGAAATCGATCACACTCCAGTAACAGGACAAGTTAAGAAGGAACCAGAAATAATCCACTCGCGTCAGAAGTTCTGGACATGGTGCTTCATGGCAAGACCATGGGAGCAAACCCGGAGTTGAAGCCACATGTTACCCAAATTCTCAAACTATCCGTTCAGGCTGGTGGCCTCCTCTGGGGAATGAGGGTCAGCATTCCGCCATTGTTAAGAGAATGTGTCCTAAACCAAATTCATGAAGGTCATTATGGGATAGTCAGGATGAAGGAGAAAGCCAGAAGCTATCTTTGGTGGCCAGGACTTGATAGTGAAATCAAGGAGAAGGCGGGCATGTGTTTGGTTTGTGCAAGGATTTGAAACCTGCCACCACTCGCGCCATTACATCCATGGGAATGGCCAGAAGGGCCTTGGCAAAGAATTCACGTATAGATTATACCGGACCATTCGGTGGGCGAATGTTTTCGATTGTGGTCGACGCGGACTCGAAATGGCCTGAAGCCTCCATTAAGAAGACAACATTCTCGGAGAGAACAATAAAAAGACTGGGTGAGATTTTTGCAAGATTCAGTTACCCTGAACAACTTGTTAGCGACAATGGGCCACAGTTCATTTCACAAGCATTCACTAATTATCTAAAGTAACTCATAAACAAAGATCACTGTCTAAACGATTCAGCCAATTCCTGATGAAACACGGGAATACAACACATTCGACAGCCCAAAGTTCTCCAACATTAGTCATGGTAAATGTCAGTTACGCATAGCGTTTGATCTGCTGTAGCTGCCTAAGACGGGAGATTGTTGAGAGGAAACTGCAAAATCGGGTATTGTGGCCTGAGAGCAGGGCTAAACAACGTGTTTTTCACAAAGGTCAGAAAGTATTGGCAAAGGAACTATACCACCAGTGAGGAGTGGATACCTGCCATCGGCTTAGCACAGACTAAGTGTAGTGACCAGAACTGGACACAATCCTCCAGCTGGAGACTAACCAATGATTTAGTGAAGGTTTAGTACAACTCGTTCACTCTTGTACTCTACACCTGTGTTTGTAAAGCCCACCATCCTCTCAGTCTACTTTTAACCAGTGATATTGTTCAGCCACCTTCACAGCAGAGTCCGGTCCAATATTCTTCTGGACAGAAGGGAGTGTGAGAAACCTGTGTCCCTCAGTGCTTTCTCCTCTGTCCTGCGAGCAATGGAGCTGGAGTCTCGGGGGCAGAGCCGCTCCCCTCGAAGCCCATCACAGTTTGAATAAGTGTCATACCTCTCGGGCTGGGGCGTCTTTTGCTCCGCGCCGGCCCCTTTAGCCCTGCGCCATGTTGATTCAGGGCCGGCGCGGAGTAGGGAGCCACCGCGCATGCGCACAACCGCGCCGGCCGCAGCGCACATGTGCAGAGCCACGCCGCCCATTTGAGGCCGGTATTGGCTGCTGGAGCAGCGTGGGTCGTTCCAGAACCGTGCTGGCCTACTGAGGGGCTCAGGATCGCTGCTCCTGAGGGCCTGTTGACGCCGTCGTGAAACGCGACGGTCTTTACGAAGGCGTCAACACTTAGCCTCAGGATCAGAGAATCCCGCCCTTCATTTTTGTTCAAACTGGAATGGCTATGTCATTGTGGGATGGGATGTGATCTAACCAACTGCGCTCGACAGCACAGACATAGAAACCAGCTCGCTAGAAACCAGCTCTGTTTGCAGACCTGTCACAATTCAGACTGGATCAGCAGCATTCAAATTGATTTTTACAATCACCGCGCCCTAACCTTTCAAGTTGAGTGAAGTGAAGTTCATGGAAAAGGCTCAGCTCCACACACTGCAGACGAGCACAAGGTGAAGCACAGGTAAATGGGTGGCACAGAATTTCCTGACATGTATCCGCTCCCCCCCCCCCACCTCCCACCCCCCCACCCCCAGTGTACAGATTTAGCTGGTCTGAGATCTGGGTTCAAACTCAATTCAGACAAAGAAAGATATTTCTATCTGACCTTTCTCAACCTCAGCACGTCCTAAAGTACTTCACAGCCAATGAAATACTTTTAAAGTGCAGTCACTGTTGCAATATAGGAAATATGGCAGGCAATGTGGCAGCACGGTAGCATTGTGGATAGCACAATTGCATTGCTTCACAGCTCCAGGGTCCCAGGTTCGATTCCGGCTTGGGTCACTGTCTGTGCGGAGTCTGCACGTTCTCCCCGTGTGTGCGTGGGTTTCCTCCAGGTGCTCCGGTTTCCTCCCACAGTCCAAAGATGTGCAGGTTAGGTGGATTGGCCATGATAAATTGTCCTTAGTGTCCAAAATTGCCCTTAGTGTTGGGTGGGGTCACTGGGTTATGGGGATAGGGGGGAGGTGATGACCTTGGGTAGGGTGCTCTTTCCAAGAGCCGGTGCAGAATCGATGGGCCGAATGGCCTCCTTCTGCACTGTAAATTCCATGAAAACAATGTACGCACAGCAAGCTCCCACAAATGGTCTAAGTCCCAGGTAATCCATTTTTATTCATGTCGGTTGAACAATTAATGTTGACCAGGGCGCTGGCAGAAAGTCCCCGCTCTTGATTTGAGTGCTGTCCAAGCGATCTTTTACATTGACCTGAGAGGTGGAGCTTCAGTTTAATATCTCTTTCAAAGGCAGCGTCTCCAATAGAAAACAAAGGTGTTATCATTCCGATGATGAATATTGTCAGGTGTTTTCACTGAGGGTAGAGTCAGATCTGAATGTACAGAAAACCTCAGCACCACATACCCTTAACAACTGCTAAATGTCCAGTCTTACTATGAGCAATATATAGGTGGAGTACAAAGAAAGCCTCTTGTTATTGTGGGAGGTGAAAACACCTCCCATATAAAAACAGTTTTTATGATTTGCAGTTTCCGCAGTATTTTGCTTTGAACACACAGCCGAGCTCCCTCGAATTCCATAACTTTCTTTATATCCGAGGCTACGCAGCCTGTGTCCGTACCCGCACCAAACCCCGTTCACCCATCACCCGTAAACTCGCTGACAACGTCTTGATTCTAAATTCCGCATCCTTGCTTTTAAATCCCTCCAGGGTGTCACTCCTCCCCCATCTCTGTAACACTCCTCGAGCCCAACAAAACTTGCAAAGCTTGTGCCCCTCCAACTCTGGCCTCTTGCACATCCCCAATAATGCCATTATGGGTGGCATGGCAGCACAGTGGTTAGCACAGTTGCTTCACAGCTCCAGGGACCCTGGTTCGATTTGCGGCTTGGGTCACTGTCTGTGCGGAGTCTGCACGTTCTCCCCGTGTCTGCGTGGGTTTCCTCCGGGTGCTCCGGTTTCCTCCCACAGTCCAAAGATGTGCAGGTTAGGTGGACTGTCCATGCTAAATTGTCCTTCGTGTACATAAAGGTTGGGTGGGGTTACTGGGTTATGGTAATGGGGTGGAGGTGTGGGCTTAAGTAGGGTGCTCTTTCCAAGGGCCAGTCCAGACACACTGGGCCGAATGGCCTCCTTATGCACTGTAAATTCTATGTGATTCCAAGCCTCTCTCTACACATTTAAGATGCTCCTTAAAAGCTGCCTCTCTGGCCAGTTTTTCTAACATCTGTCCTCTTACCTCCTCATGGGACCCGGTGTCAAATTTTATTTTAGTAACAGTCCTGTGAAGACTTTTTTATGTTTCAGGATTAGGTTTTCACGAAGGAGTTAGATTCAGTTCCTGGGGCTAAAGGGACCAAAGGATATGGGGGGAAAGCGGGATTAGGCTATTGAGTTGGATGATCAGCCATGATCATAATGAATGGCGGGGCAGGCTCGAAGGGCCGAATGGCCTCCTCCTGCTCCTATTTCTCTATGTTTCTGTGTAAAATGCAAATTGAGTGGGTGCAGAGGAGATTTACCAGAACGGTTCCTGGGGTGAGGGGGGGTTAGTCACAAGGTTCGGCTGGTGAATCTGGGGGTGTTCCTCTTGGAGTGAAGGAGATTTGGGGGGGATTTGACGGAGGTGAACAGGGTCGTGATGGGTTTGAATAATGTAGACAAGGAAAAGATGTTCCCATTGGCCAATGGTTCAAGGACTAGGGGACACAGATTTATGGTTTGGGGAAAGCGATGCGAAGGAACACGGGGATGTGGGAATGAACATTTCACACAGCGAGCGGGAATGACCTGGAACTTGCTCCTTATGAAAGGGGTAGTAGCAGAAACACTCAAGGTCTCACAAGAAATTTGGATAGGCACTCGAGGGAAATAAAGTTACAGGGCTTTAGGGGTGGTGGGGGGGGAGGGGGTGAATGGGACTGACTTCCTGGCTCCCTGGTGAACTGCTGAATGGCCCTGCCTCTGTGCTATTATGTCTCAATGAGAGCAATTCAAGCTGCGTTCTGACTGACGCTCTTCCCGCTATTCCGGGAGATGTGGACATTTAGTGAAGTGGGGGAGGTTGCCCCTCTGGGGTCGAGGGTGCTGCCCATGCCTGCAGAGGGCCGCGATGTCCGTGGGTCGGGGGTGTGGGAGATCTTCAACTTAACTTTGAGATCTGGGGCACCTTGAAAAGGATACCCCGGTCTCCGAGGAGCCGGCCTTCTCGGCGTCTTTAGTTCCCCACTCCAGAGAAAATTATAGATGTGGGAATTTTCAGTGAGAATCTCCCCAAGCTCCAGGAAAATGACTAGGAGTGGGTGAGTTGTGATGGTAACCGTGCCGGAACAGCCGACGGAATTCTCACCGGGTTTCCTGCCCAAAATGGCACTTTCGGCTGGAAATCTCCAGCTATTGGGATTTTCTGTTCCCGCTGGCGGCGCACCCCCTCCCGTGGGTTTCCCAGCAGCAGGGAGTGGCTTCAATGGGAAATCCCATTTACAAGCGGCGGTAGTAGAGAATCCCTGCCGCCTGCGAACGCACGTCGCCAAGGAACACGGGGCTGGGAGACCGGAGAATCCCGCTCCTAGTCATTGTTTGGGAGAATTCCGCCCAGTGAGTTGTTGTTCTTGCTACTGAGGAAACGATATTGATGACCTATACTGTGCTCCTACTCAGCATCTTTAATTATGTTCCATGACGCATGGCCTGTCACTCTTACTTAAAGCATTGCAGTCTGGAGGCAGGAGGCCAGGATGCATGCGTGACGCCAAAACATTCCAAATTCATTGGGCCCAGTCAGGGCAGTATGAATGCCTCTGAATCAGATTGCGGATCCAAACCTCACTCACTCATGAATCGGGCAGACACACGAGTACAATGATGAGGTCATTGTTGTTCTATCCTTCAGTTGAGACATGGAATAATACAGCACAGAAGGAGGCCAGTTGGCCCATCATATGCCAATACCAGCTCTTTGAAAGATCTATGCAATGAGTCCCGCTGTCCTCTCTCTTTCCCCATATTCCTGCAAATGTTTCCTTTCCAAGTATTCCCTGTGTGAACTAATTTCTCCTCATCTCCCCCCTCATTCTTTGACCCATTATCTGTGCCCTTCAGCCACTGGAAACAGTTTTTTTTATTACTTACTCTATCAATACCTCCCATAATTCTAAACAGCTCTATTGAACCTCCCCTTAACCTTCACTTCCCTAAGGCGAACATTTCCAACCTCTGCAGTCTCTCTAAATCTCCATCTTACTAAATCTCCTCAGCACCTTCTTCAAAGCTTTGACATCATTCTCCTGTTGTGGATCCCAGAACTGGACACGATTATACAATAAGACGTAGGAGCAGAAGTTGGCCATTCGGCCCATCGAGTCTGCTCCACCATTCAACGAGACCCTGCTGATCTGTTATGATAATCCTCAACTTCACTTTCCCGCCTTTTCCCAAGACCCTCGATTCCCTCACTGATCTATCTCAGCCTGCGCTACGCTTAACGACCCAGCCTCTACAGCTCTCTGCGGTAAAGAATCCCACAGATTCGCTGAGAGAAGAAATTCCTCCTCATCTCGGTCTTAGATGGGCGCTCCCTCATTCTGAGATTCTGCCCTCTGACCCTGGACTCCCCCACAAGAGGAGACAAACTCTCAGCAGTGACCCTGTCTAATCTCGAGCTGCAGCAATAAAAATAGTCTGCACCGTCTCGTTAGAAACATGGACAGGTCGATCAGCTGTTTCTGCATTCCCTATAATTTCCTAGTCGTTAATTGTAAATGTGAGGTATTGAGTCACAGGAACAAAAATAAGGAATGGCCCAATTCCGAGTATATTATTTAAAAAATGATGGACAGGAAATCGCAGCAAGTGTTTAAATTATTGTGAGCGTAACTTTGTGAAATAAGCCCATGCGGTTGTCGAAATCGGACGTAGAGCTGAAAAGACACAAAGTTCAGGACTATAGGGGAAGGGCAGGAGGAGTGGGGCCAGTTGGATTGATCTCTCAAAGAGCTGGACTGAATGGTCTCCCTTCGGCGCTGCACTTGATGCTATGTTGCTGCAACATTAATACTCCAGCCGGAGCACCAACCGTCATCAGCACACTGGAATGACAGAAAGAGTCTCTGCGTCAGGATGGATCCGCTGAAATCTTTTAAAAGGAATGCACGCCATAGTCTCTGGATTTTTTCACCTCTTGAGTCATATCCTCCACTGTCTCAGTTTAGTTCATTGTAACCAGAGCAAAGAGTTTCTACGGTCACTCAAATTCATGACCAAATCCTAGCCTCTGTGACAGAATCAAAGAACGCAGAAGGAGGCCATTCAGCCCATTGCATCAGTGCCAGCCCCGTGAAAGAGCGAGCCAATTAGTCCACACTGCCCACTGCTCATTCCCCATATCCCGCCAATTCCCTTGTGAAAGCTATTGGGCGGGATACGACAGCCGTGTTTTCTGGCACGGTGCGCCTGTGTCGGCAGCGGGGTCGTATATTAGCATGGATAGAGGATTGGCTAGCTGATAGAAGACAGAGAGTTGGGATAAGAGGGGCATGAGGGGCTGGTTTAGCACAGGGCTAAATCGCTGGCTTTGAAAGCAGACCCAAGGCAAGCCAGCCGCATGGTTCAATTCCCGTACCAGCCTCCCTGAACAGGCGCCGGAATGTGGCGACTAGGGGCTTTTCACAGTAACTTCATTTGAAGCCTACTTGTGACAATAAGTGATTTTCTTTTCATTTTCATTTCATTTTAAGAACGGTAATTTAGGAATGATTTTAACATACTCCACCCAGAGGAAACACAGAGGATTGGGTGAAATACTGGTTTCACGCAGTGCCCAACTTTACTCTTCAAAGTCAACAAGTCAACAGCAGATGGAATTTAAAATGCAGGTCTCTCTACACCCATGTCACCACCACTAAATCAGCGTGGTTCATTTGATCATTACACATTTCATTGGCTTTGTCAACTTTGGTTGGGCAGATTCCTGCAGGTGACATCATTTGACCTTCTGCCTCCATCTTCTCCGACTCACATTCCTGCCATTGCCGATGCATCATCGCAGCTCGACGCCTCCCCGCAGCCAATCAGAAAGCAACAAGATTCTTCACTGCTGAATGCTGTTTTCTTTTATTCATTTAGGGGATGTGGGTGTCGCTGGTCAGGCCAGCATTTGTTGCCCATCCATAGTTGCCCTTCAGAAGGTGGTGGTGAGTCACCTTCTTGAACCGCTGCAGTCTATGTGGTGTAGGTACACCCACTGTGCTGTTAGGGAGGGAGTTCCAGGATTTTGACCCAGCGACAGTGAAGGATCGGCCGATATATTTCCAAGTCGGGGTGGTGAGTGACTTGGAGGGGAACCTCCAGGTGGTGGGGTTCCCAGGTACCTGCTGCTCTTGTCCTTCTAGATGGTAGTGGTCGTGGTTTGGAAGGTGCTGCCTCAGGAGCCTTGGTGAGTTACTGCAGTGCATCTTGTAGATGGTACACACGGCTGCCAATGTTGTCAGTGGTGGAGGGAGTGAATGTTTGTGGAAGGGGGAGCAATCAAGCGGGGCTGCTTTGTCCTGAATGGTGACAAGCTTCTTGAGTGTTGTTGGAGCTGTGCCTTGTAGATGGTGTAGGTTTGAGGGGGTGGGGGGTGGGGGGGGTGGGGGGTCAGGAGGTGAGTTACTCGCTGTAGGATTCCTAGCCTTTGACCTACCCTGATGGCCACAGTATAGATGTGGCTAGTCCAGTTCAGTTTCTGATCAATTGTAACCCATTGATCTTTCAAAATGTCATATTGCTTAAAGGGACTGTAGCATGACATCACTAGAAAGGAAGTGTATCATGTGGTCCAAGTTTAGTTTCACTTCTGCTTTTGAGCTGAAAATGCACATACAGCTCTGCTGCTGGGGGCTTCAAGCTTTCTAGCCACGTACATCTGCTCTCATGTGCCCCGTCTTAATAAAGGAACCCACAACTTGCTTACCCAATCACCCCGGTGTGACTGGTGCCTTTACATCATTATAAAAATGACACTGAATTGCATTCTACTTGACTCTCAGTCAAACAGACCTCCCTCCCCCCATTTATACTTTTTTAACAGTTCAGTTTTTCAGTACTGCTCTTTTCCCAGGACCTGTTGCTACCAACAGTTAATCTCAAATTCCTGGAGACACCATGGCAATCCTGATCAACCGTCTCTTTCAGCAGGATGTCATCTCTGAATTTTAAAGGTCATTTCAAAGAGATTAAAATTCTTGTAGACTTACACACACGTCCGTAATTTGGTGATCTGATCCTGGTCCTCCCGGTACATACAATCACCATTCATACAATAACTGTGACCACCTTCATAACAGGAATGCTTTAATTCGAGAGTCCTTGGCACATTAGGATTTCCTGCTAAATGGACAAAACTAAGTTAAGGAATCATCAACAACAACTTGTATTTATATGGCACCTCTAACAGAGTAAAAGATCGCAAGGTGCTTCACAGCAACATAACGGAAATATCACCAAACCACATAAGAGGCTATCAGGACAGGTGACTGAAAGCGAGGTCAAAGAAACAGGTTTAAAGGAGCATCGTAAAGAAGGGGAGTGAGAGAGGGGGGGAGGTTTAGGAGAGAAATTCCAAAGCTCAGTACTTGAGCTAAAGACACGTTACCCAATGGTGGAGCGATGGAAATCAGAGATGCTCAAGAAGCCAACAAAGAACAAAGAGAAGTACAGCACAGGAACAGGCCCTTCGGCCCTCCAAGCCTGCGCTGACCATGCTGCCCATCTAAACTAAAATCCTCAACACTTCTGGGGTCCGTACCCCTCTATTCCCATCCTATTCATGTATTTGTCAAGATGCCCCTAAATGTCACTATCGTCCCTGCTTCCATCACCTCCTCTGGCAGCGAGTTCCAGGCACCCACTACCCTCTGTGTAAGAAACTTGCCTCGTACATCTCCTCTAAACCTTGGCCCATGCACCTTAAACCTATGCTCCCAAGTAATTGACCCCTCTACCCTGGGGAAAAGCCTCTGACTATCCACTCTGTCTATGCCCCTCATAATTTTGTAGACTTCTATCAGGTCGCCCCTCAACCTCCGTCGTTCCAGTGAGAACAAACAGAGTTTATTCAACCTCTCCTCATAGCTAATGCCCTCCAGACCAGGCAACATCCTGGTAAATCTCTTCTGCACCCTCTCTAAAGCCTCCACATCCTTCTGGCAGTGTGGCGACCAGAATTGAACACTATACTCCAAGTGTGGCCTAACGTTTGGAGGAATGCAGAAACCTTTGACTGGAGGAGATGGCAGAGACAGGAAGAGGGCGAGGCTATGTAGCAATTTGAAAACACGGACGAGAATTAGAAAATCGGGTTGTTGTCCAACTGGGGGCCAGTGAAGGTCGGCGAGCACAGGGCAGGGGGCGAAAAGGACTTGCCGCAAGTTAGAAAAGGGAAACAGGGTTTGGGTAACCTCAAGTATCCAGAGGGTAGAAATCAGGGGCAAAATTCTCTGGAAACGGCGCGATGTCTGCCGACTGGCGCCCAAAACGGCGCAAATCAGTTGGGCATCGCACCGCCCCAAAGGTGCGGAATGCTCCGCATCTTTGGGGGCCGAGCCCCAACCTTAAGGGGCTAGGCCCACGCCGGACGAATTTCCGCCTTTGGTGCCCCGCCAGCTGGCGCGGAAATGACATCTCCGGACGGCGCATGCGCGGGAGCGTTAGCGGCCGCTGACGGCATTCCCGCGCATGCACAGTGGAAGGAGTCTCTTCTGCATCCGCCATGGTGGAGACAGTGGCGAAGGCGGAAGGGAAAGAGTGCCCCCACGGCACAGGCCCACCTGCGGGCCAGGCCACCATCGGGGCACCCCCCGGGGCCCCGACCCGGTGGGGGGTCGGAGAATCTCGCCCCAGATGACTTTCTGCACACACCACTCCACCTTCAGAGAGACTATTTACATTTAAAAGGAAGGATTGCCTTTCCTTATGATGCATAATGTTCTAATTGCAGAATTTAACAGCTCAGAAGTTGGCCATTTCGCTCATTGCGCCTATGGTAGCTTTTTCAAAGTGCTATCCAATCAGTCCCACTCCTTCACTCTTCCATAGCCCTGCCATTTTCCATAGCCCTGCCATTTTCCATAGCCCTGCCATTTTCCATAGCCCTGCCATTTTCCATAGCCCTGCCATTTTCCATAGCCCTGCCATTTTCCATAGCCCTGCCATTTTCCATAGCCCTGCCATTTTCCATAGCCCTGCCATTTTCCATAGCCCTGCCATTTTCCATAGCCCTGCCATTTTTCCTTTTCAAGTATCTAGAAAACCGTTGAAAGTTATTATTGAATCTACTTCTTCCTCCCTTTCAAATAAATAACCTTTATTGTCACTAGCAGGCTTACATTAACACTGCAATGAAGTTACTGTGATAAGCCCCTCGTCGCCACATTCCGGCGCCTGTTCGGGTACACGGGGGGAGAATTCAGAATTCTCAGCTGGTACGGGAATTGAACCCGTACTGCGAGCCTTGTTCTGTATCACAAACCAGCTGTCTAGCCCACTGAGCTAAACCAGCCCCTGGACACCAAGCAGGAGAAGAGAGAAAAGGAAGAGGCAACATAAACACCGATTCCAGTCCTTGGACAAGAGCAAAATAGAGATTGATACTTTCAGTACAGTACTGAAGGAGTGCTGCTCTGTCAGAGGCGCCAACATTTGGATAAGACATTAAGTTGGAGCGGCATCTGCCCTCAGACAAATATAAACGGTCTTGTGCATTATTTCAAAGAGCTGGGTAGTTCAACATCAATAAAAATAGATTCTGCAGTGGTTACCACATTGCTGTCTACATGCTTGTGTGCAAATTGGCTGCTATAACCTCCTACTTAGCTACACATCAAAAGTGCCTTATTCGCTGCAACTTGGAGCATCCTGCGGCAAGAAGGGAGCTTTATAATTGCAGCTGCCCCAATGAGGAACAAATGCTCAGAGGCCACACTGGTCAGTATTAATACATGGGAGGAAATCGGGGAATGTGTGCCAAGAGCTTCCAGTCCAATGCTCCATACAAGTGTCACACTTTGCACTGAAATCCCACACTGGCAAACTTCTCATTCTTTCATGGGATGTGGACATCACTGGTAAGATCAGCGTCCATAATCCATGCCTAATTGCCCTTGAGAAGGTGGTGGTGAGCTACCTCATTGAACCGCTGCAGTCCATGATTATTGTCATTTTTATAAATGACCTGGAGGAGGGCGTAGAAGGATGGGTGAGTAAATTTGCAGATGACACTAAAGTCGGTGGAGTTGTGGACGGTGCAGAAGGATGTTACAAGTTACAGAGGGACATAGATAAGCTGCAGAGCTGGGCTGAGAGGTGGCAAATGGAGTTTAATGCAGAAAAGTGTGAGGTGATTCATTTTGGAAGGAATAACAGGAAGACAGAGTACTGGGCTAATGGTAAGATTCTTGGCAGTGTGGATGAGCAGAGAGATCTCGGTGTCCATGTACGTAGATCCCTGAAAGTTGCCACCCAGGGTGAGAGGGTTGTTAAGAAGGTGCATGGTGTGTTAGCTTTTATTGATAGAGGGATTGAGTTTCGGAGCCATGAGGTCATGTTGCAGCTGTACAAAACTCTGGTGCGGCCGCATTTGGAGTATTGCGAGCAATTCTGGTCGCCGCATTATAGGAAGGATGTGGAAGCATTGGAAAGGGTGCAGAGGAGATTTAGCAGAATGTTGCCTGGTATGGAGGGAAGATCTTATGAGGAAAGGCTGAGGGACTTGAGGCTGTTTTCGTTAGAGAGAAGAAGGTTAAGAGGTGACTTAATTGAGGCATACAAGATGATCAGAGGATTGGATAGGGTGGACAGTGAGAGCCTTTTCCTCAGATGGTGATGTCTAGCACGAGGGGACATACCTTTAAATTGAGGGGAGATAGATATAAGACAGATGTCAGAGGTAGGTTCTTTACTCAGAGAGTAGTAAGGGCGTGGAATGCCCTGCCTGCAACAGTAGTGGACTCACCAACACTAAGGACATTCAAATGGTCATTGGATAGACATATGGACGATAAGGGAATAGTGTAGATGGGCTTTAGAGTGGTTTCACAGGTCGAAGCAACATCGAGGGCCGAAGGGCCTGTACTGCACTGTAATGTTCTATGTTCTATGTGATGTTCAAGGAGCCTCGGTGAGTTGGCACAGTGCTTCTTGGAGATGAACACTTCCTTAACGGCAGCAAGGTGGCACAGTAGTTAGCACTGCTGCCTCACGACGCCGGGGTCCCAGGTTCGATCCTGGATCCCGGCGGGGGGTTGGAGAATGTCGCCCTCTATCTCTGTAACCTTGTTCAGCCCCTCAACTCTGTTATCTCTGCTCTTCTCTAATTCGGACCCTTGAGCATTCACAATTTCAATCGTTCCACTATTGGCGGCCGTGTCTTCCCCTTCCAGCGTATCTGGAATTCCCTCCCTAAGCTTTTCCACCTCTCCCCCCTCCTCGAAAATGCTCCTGAAAACCTCCCTTTCTGACCACGTTTTTGTCACCTTCTGAACATTTCTTTGTATGACACGACGTCATACTTGGCAAGCTTTCCTGTTATGCGTTGACCTGTTTTATGGGCACTGCAGAAAAACAAGTTGTTGTTGTTGTTGCTGCTACTCATCATCAAGCAATGCAAATATCGTAAATCATTTCTGTAAATATCTTTAGTCAACCATCAGCAGCTGCCCCAATGAGGAAGAAATGCTCAGAGGCCACACTGGTCAGTATTAATACACGGGAGGAAATCGGGGAATGTGTGCCCAGAGCTTCCAGTCCAATACTCCGTACAAGTGTCACACTTTGCACTGAAATCCTGGACTAGGACTCCCAAGTCCCTTTGCACTTCAGCATTATGAATTTTGTCTAAACGGTGACAAAATTCATAATGCTGAAGTGCAAAGGGACTTGGGAGTCCTAGTCCAGGATTCTCTAAAGGTAAACTTGCAGGTTGAGTCCGTAATTAAGAAAGCAAATGCAATGTTGTCATTTATCTCAAGAGGCTTGGAATATAAAAGCAGGGATGTACTTCTGAAGCTTTATAAAGCATTGTTAGGCCCCATTTAGAATACTGTGAGCAATTTTGGGCCCCACAGCTCAGGAAGGACATACTGGCACTGGAGCGGGTCCAGCAGAGATTCACACGGATGATCCCAGGAATGGTAGGCCCAACATACGATGAACGTCTGAGGATCCTGGGATTATATTCATTGGAGTTTAGGAGGTTGAGGGGAGATCTAATAGAAACTTACAAGATAATGAATGGCTTGGATAGGATGGACGTAGGGAAGTTGTTTCCATTAGCAGGGGAGACTAGGACCCGGGGGCACAGCCTTAGAATAAAAGTGAGTCACTTTAGAACAGAGATGAGGAGAAATTTCTTCAGCCAGAGAGTGGTGGGTCTGTGGAATTCATTGCCACAGAGGGCGGTGGAGGCCGGGACGTTGAGTGTCTTTGAGATAGAAGTTGATAAATTCTTGATTTCTCGAGGAATTAAGGGCTATGGAGAGAGAGCGGGTAAATGGAGTTGAAATCAGCCATGATTGAATGGTGGAGTGGACTCGATGGGCCGAATGGCCTTACCTCCGCTCCTATGTCTTATGGTCTTATGGTTTTCAGGTCAGTTGTACCGTGATGTGGGAAAGCACCATTGGCTGATGGTTGACTAAAGATATTTACAGAAATGATTTACGATATTTGCATTGCTTGATGATGAGTAGCAGCAACAACAACTTGCTTTTCTGCAGTGCCCATAAAACAGGTCAACGCCTAACAGGAAAGCTTGCCAAGTATGACGTCGTGTCATACAAAGAAATGTTATCAGTTCAGACACTCCTACAGTCAGCTTGGGCTGGTAGTAACATGCAAAGGGTTCAATCGGCTATCTACTGTCTATCACTGATAGCAGTGACTCCACACATTCACTTTCCGAACGATTCTGATGAACAACTTTGATCTCTAACGAGTGGGGAGATGATGCAGATATTTTCCAACAGGTCGTTTGGCCTCACTGTTTATGCATCACATGAAAATACGAACATAGGACTTGGGAACAGAAGTAGTAGGCTATTCGGCCCTTCGAACCTACTGCCCCATTCAATAAGATCACGGCTGATCCAATTGTTGTTTCAGCTCCACTTTCCCCCTCTGTCCCTCATCACACTCGGCACTTCTGTCTATCAAAACTCTATCCAACTCAAGATGCGACACAAATGCAAGTCAACACAAGGGCGGTATGTCGTCACAGTGGTGAGCACTGCTGCTTCACAGCACCAGGGTCCCAGGTTCGATTCCCCGCTGGGTCACTGTCTGTGCGGAGTCTGCACGTTCTCCCCGTGTCTGCGTGGGTTTCCTCCGGGTGCTCCGGTTTCCTCCCACGGTCCAAAGATGTCCAGGTTAGGTGGATTGGTCATGTTAAATTGCTCCTTAGTGTCCAAAGGCCAGGTGGGTTAAGGAAAAAGGTGGGGGGCAGGTGGGGGCGTCGGGTAGGGTGCTCCTTCAGGGGGTTGGTGCAGACTCAGTGGGCCAAATTGACACTCAGCGAGACCTTTTTGTCCTCGTGCACCAGTCGCTGAAAGTAAGCGCACAGGTACAGCAGGCAGGGAAGAAGGCAAATGGTATGTTGGCCTTCATAGCGAGAGGATTGGAGTATCGGAATGGAGATGTTTTACTGCAATTGTAATGGGCATTGGTGAGGCCACAGCTGGAGTATTGTGGGCAGTTATGGTCTCCTTATCTGAGGAGGATGTTCTTGCTGTGGAGGGAGAGCAGCGAAGGTTTACCCGGCTGATTCCTGGGGTGGTGGAACTGTCATATGGGGAGTCATATGGTTAGTAATATATTCATTTAGAGGAGTGAGAGGGGATCTCATAGAAACTTACAAAATTCTAACAGGATTAGACAGGGTAGATTCAGAAAGAATGTTCCCGATGGTGGGGGAGTCCAGAACTAGGGGTCATAGTTTGAGGATAAGGGGTAAACCTTTTCGGACTGAGGTGAGGAGAAATGTCTTCACCCAGAGAGCGGGGAATCTGTGGAATTCACTCCCACAGAAAGTCGTTGAGGCCAAAACGTTGTGTAATTTCAAGAAGGAATTAGATCTAGCTCTGCACAGGGCTAAATCGCTGGCTTTGAAAGCAGACCAAGGCAGGCCAGCAGCGCGGTTCGATTCCCGTACCAGCCTCCCCGAACAGGTGCCGGAATGTGGCGACTAGGGGCTTTTCACAGTAACGTCATTTGAAGCCTACTTGTGACAATAAGCGATTTTCATTTCATTTGGGGCTAAAAGGATCAAAGGATATGGGGGGGAAGGCGGGATCAGGGTATTGAACTTGATCGGCCATGATCGTAATGAATGGTGGAGCAGGCTCGAAGGGCCGAATGGCCTCCTCCTGCTTCTATTTACTATGTATGTTTTGTGCATGTTTCTACGGATATAATCTGAATTTGTTTTTCTGTCAGAGCTGCTGTGTATTTTCAGCATTTTCTATTTTTCAGTGCCTGCTGTGTTCTATTTTTATTATTTTTAGTGATGATTCAGGGTTTAGGTATTGACCAGGACACCAGAGAGAACTGCCCCGCTATGCTTTGAAAGAGCACAACGGGACCTTTGATATCCAACTGAGAGGCAAATTGGGTTTCACGCACATCGTATTTGACAGACAACACGTCTGACAGTGCAGCACTCCCTGCAACACTGCACTGGCACTGCTGGCCTAGATTTGGTGCTCAACACCCTGAAGTGGGATTTGAATCCATGACCTGACATGGGGGGTGTTGGGTAGCTCAGTTGGCTAGATGGCAATGTGGAATGACACCGATGTTCAATCTCTGTACCAGCTGGGGTAGTTCGTGGAAACCCGACTCCCGGCCTTACCCAACACTGGTGGGGTGGTGCCTCTCAAACTATCTAACCAATTGTCCTAATGGAGAGAGATGGACCCGTACTACTGACCCAAGGCCAGTGTGCGTCCACAGACCAAACCTACACTTCTCCTTATTTGATAGGATCAAATTATTGATCAGGTCAGCATGTTCGGTAGTGGCCTTTGAGAGTAATGATAGAGTTATTACAGCACAGAGAGCGGCCAGCCCATAGTGTCTGTGCCGGCCATCAAACGCCTATCCATTCTAATCCTATTTCCAGCATGTTGTCCGTAGCCTTGTGAATGGTTGCGGAGCTCATTTAAGTTTAATGAAAGGGGATTTTGTGAAATAATTATAACCAGTTTCTCTGAGGTTTTACATACAGGCAGCTTTTCAAAGAACTAAAGATGCAGAAATGATGAATTTCCATGCTGTTTACGCCTGACGCTTGCCGCTGAAGCAGAGTTTGTGTACAACAGTGTAAAGCTTGACAGTAATTTCCAACTTACCTTTGTGCTCTGGCGTGGGCGTTTCCAGGGTATCTGATGTGTTTTGAGACACATTGAAAGTGTGGAGAGATTCAGTGGTGGGCAGTTGAGTAAGTTCACTCGCAGCTCGAGCCAGGGCAAGAATTACTGGCAAAAAATTAGCAATGGTATTAGCAACACACTGGTATCAGGATTCTGTTTGCACCAACATGGGTTTATATAGATGACATAATGATCTATTACAGTCATTGTAGACCCAACCATCTTCAGCTGCTTCATCAATGACCTCCCTTCCACCATCAGGTCAGAAGTGGGGATGTTTGTGGATGACTGCACAATGTTCAGCACCATTTGCGACTCCTCAGATACTGAAGCAGCCCATCTCCTACAAGATACATTCTAATCATCGCCTCTTGATGGTCGATGGCATTTCCATCACTAAATCCCTCACTATCAACATCCTGGGGGGGAGGGGGCGGGGGTTACCAATGACTAGAAACTGATCTGGGCTCGCCATGTAATTACTGTGGCTACCAGAGCAGGTCAACAACTAGGAAGCCTGCAGTGAGTAACTCACCTCCTGTCTCCACAAAGCCATTGGCCAGAATTCTCCAGCTTTACCTGCTCCCGTGTTAGCACCCCGCCTGGAGGCGTGGGGTGGCTTCTGTGGGAAATCCCATTGACAAGTGGTCTCGCCGTCGAGAACCATGCGGTCGGGGATCTGGAGAATCCTGGCCACCAACTACAAGGCGCAAGTCAGCAATGTGATGGAACACTCTCCACTTGCCTGGATGGGTGCAGCTCCAACAACACTCAGGATGTTCGACATCATGCAGGACAATGCAGCCCGCTTGATTGACACCCCATCCACAAACATTCAATCCCTCCACCACCAACAAACAGTAGCAGCCGTGTGTACCATCGACAAGATGCACTGCAGCAACTCACCAAGACTCCTTCGACAGCACATTCAGCGAACCTTGCCATCTAGAAGGACAAGGGCAGCAGATACCTGGGAACCCCACCACCTGGAGGTTCCCCTCCAAGTCACTCACCATCCTGACTTGGAAATATATCGCCGTTCCTTCACTGTCACTGGGTCAAAATCCTGGAACTCCCTCCCTAACAGCATAGAGGGTGTACTTACCCCTCAAGAACTGCAATGGTTCAAGAAGGCAACTCACCACCACCTTCTGAAGGGCAATTAGGGATGGGCAATAAATGCTGGCCTGACCAGCGACGGCCACATCCTGTAAATGAATCTTTAAAAAGGTGGTCCCTCCAACAATGCAGCAATTGCTCAGCTGGACTTTGTGCTATACTGCCACTTTAGCCCACAGCATTCTCAGTCTGCTACATGATTTGCCTGAGGATAATCTGACCTGCTATGAAGTTGGCAACAACAATGCCCTTGAATAGCCACATGCATTATTTCATCACTCGATTCCTATTGTATTTAAATAGACAATGAATATTCTCAATTACCTGCTACCTGGAATGTGAAGAATCTCCCAAAGAGGCATGGAATTAAATTCACAGAATCTTAGAGTAAAGAAGGAGGCCATGCACCCCCTGTCATTTCTGTGCTGACTCTGAGAAAGAGCTTTCCAATTCGCTCCCTGAAATCCAGCAAATGTCTCCTATTCAAGGATTTATCCAATTTCCTTCTGAAAGATATTGGGCGAAATTCTCCGTAATCGGCGCGATGTCCGCCGACCGGCGCCAAAAACGGCGCAAATCAGTCCAGCATCGCGCCGCCCCAAAGGTGCGGAATCCTCCGCATCTTGAGTGGCCGAGCCCTAACCTTGAGGGGCTAGGCCCGCGCAGGACTGATTTCCGCCCCGCCAGCTGGCGGGAAAGTCCTTTGGTGCCCCGCCAGCTGGCGCGGAAATGACATTGCCGGGCGGCGCATGCGCGGGAGCGTCAGCGGCCGCTCACGGCACCCCCGCGCATGCGCAGTGGAGGGGGTCTCTTCTGCTCCCATGTCCATTCCCATGTCTCCACCATGGCGAAGGCGGAAGGAAAAGAGTGCCCCCATGGCACAGGCCCGCCCGCGAATCGGTGGGCCTCGATCGCGGGCCAGGCCACCGTGGGGGCACCCCCCCGGGGCCAGATCGCCCCGCGCCCCCCCCCCTCCCAGGACCCCGGAGCCCGCCCGCGCCGCCTTGTCCCGCCGATAAGAGAGGTGGTTTCATCCACGCCGGCAAGACAGGCATTCCAGCAGCGGGACTTCGGCCCATACGGGCCGGAGAATCGCTGGGGGGGGGGGGGGCCCGCCAACCGGCGCAACGCGATTCCCGCCCCCGCCGAATCTCCGGTGCCGGAGAATTCGGCAACCAGCGGGGGCGGGATTCACGCCAGCCCCCGGCAATTCTCCGACCCGGCGGGGATTGGAGAATCCCGCCCATTATTGAATCTGCTTCCACCGCCAGTTCAGCCGATGCGTCCGGGATCACAACGCCCACAAAAACTCTCTTCAGTTCCCTCTCTGATTCCTTCATCAATTATCATAAATCTGTGTCCCGCTGCGCCTCCTACTGGTGGAAACAGTTTCTCCTTATTTATTCCATCAAAATCCTCATGATTTTGACTGTCCTCCCCCCCCCCTCTCCCCTTAAATCTCCCCTTAACCTTCCCGGCTCTAAGAAGCTTCTACCAGTCCCTCCACGATACAAAAGCAGCACAGTCACGTTTGCGAAAACGCACCATGTTCTTCAGCCTCACATCGTAAGCAGCCCCTTCTGCCTCAAAGTGCAAACCTGGGATCACATTGCTTCGTTTCTTGACCCTGACAAAAAAGATCAAAAACGAGAAGGACACATCTGCACAGCTCCGAACACTCTTGAATTCTCGCTCGCAGATTGGAGCATCGGCAGATTCACATGTCTCATTTTAATACCACACTCGTGCGCCTTTGAAAGTTCTTGAGGGATTGAAGAGCTGTTCAGAAAGGGAGACGTCTATTCAACTGCAATATCGAATTAGCCTTACCGCTTATTATGAAGATAGGTCCCCCCGTGACAGATTTCATCCTCGACACCTACACAGCCCTCACCAACTCACTTTCACTCCGGTCTGCAGAATGCCCTGGCCTCTGTGTTGCTGCTTGCTGATCTCTTTATACAAACACCTATTTGGAACAACATTAGCTGAAATGATGTCAAACCAATAGAAAGACAACATTACCACATGGCCCCAATCCAGTGCCAGAGGCAAAATAACCTGAATTCACTTCAAAGCTCAGCCTCCGTGATTATGCAACACCAGGAATGTTCATTAAAATGACGGAGAGCTTCCTCTTAACCTGGGGCACTATCTAAGAAATGGCCTTTACATGACTATACCTGTTTAAACCCAGTAGGACAGTCTCATCAATGGAATTAATTCCTCCGGCAACTCCCAAACCAAAGTATTAGCTGACCAGAAGCATTATTTTATGTGGTTCATGTGCGTAAAGGGTTTCTTTAACACGTTTCCTGCAGGGTCTGGCATTGTAACCACAAGGAACATTGACAGCTGGCATTCACTCAGACAGCACGGTGATCTGGCCTTTGGAGGAGGAGAGACTCACATTTATTTATCGCTTTTCTTGACCGCCGGATGTTCCAAAGCAGTTTGTAGCCACTGAATTACTTTTGAAGTGTAGCCACTGTCGCAACGTAGGAGACACAGTAGCCAATTTGTGCACAGCAAGATCCCAGGAACCGTAAAATGACAATGGCCAGAACATGTTTTTAGTGATGAACATTGAGGGAAGAATATTGCCCCTGACAGGCTCCTGTGAAGCCCCCTGTGGATGTTTTACTACATTAAGGTGTTAAATAAATGCGTAGCCTTGCTGTTGATTTAACATTTTAACAGGTTGTGGCGATGATTTAAAAACATGAAATCAACACAAGAGTTGTCTATGCACTGATGATTTAGTCATAGCTCAAAGGGAGTGAAGGTTTCTCGACATCATCCATCTCATAGTTTGTTCATTTTTATTTTATTGGCAAGCCGAAATATTAATAGCAAGCACCAGCAGAAAGATAAGGAAAGATCAGGGAAAATCAATGAAAGGAAGTGTTCTTATTTTATGACATTGATTGAACAATTATTTCTCAATAATGATACTTAGATTAACATTAGTTCCGCACATTATCTCCACCCCTCCTACTCTTTATGGATGAATAAGGAATTTGTATTAAACCTTTATAAAATAGTGGTTGAACATCAGCTGCATTAGAACAAAGAACAGTACGGCACAGAAATAGGCCCTTCGGCCCTCCAAGTCTGTACCGGTCATGATACCAACCTTGGCCAAACCCCTCAGCATTTCCTCTATACCCATCCTATCCATGTATATGTTGAGATGCCTTTTGAACGCCGTTAATGTATCTGCTTCGACAACCTCCCCTGGCCACTCGTTCCAGACACTCACCACCCTCTGTGTAAAAAACCTGCCTCGCACATCTCCTCTAAACTTTGCCCCACGGACCTTAAACCTATGCCCCCTGGTGACTGACCCCTCCACCCTGGGAAAGAGTGCCTGCCCATCCACTCTATCCATGCCCCTCATAATCTTGTCGACCTCTATCAGGTCACCCCTCAACCTCCGTCTTTCTAATGAAAACAGTCCACGTCTGTCATGATATCCATATTAACATATCATGGTGCAATCACACACACACTGATGGACATGTCGACGGACCAATCAACACACACGCAACATCGCAGCCAATCACCAGTGAGAGCACACGCACTATAAAACAGGGAACACCACAGTTCCTGCTCATTCCACCAGGAGATAGCTCAGAGCACAGAGCTCACAGCGTGCCACTCAGACATACACCATGTGCTGAGTGCCTCTCTAAGATAGCGCTAGGGCTGGGTCCACAGGTTAGCTGGTGAAGTACGAACCTCAGCCAGAAGTTAATAGTTATTATTGTACAGAATAATAAAACAGAGTTGTACCATCCACAACCGCGTTGGTTCGTTTGTGTATCGGCACACCCAACACGACTACGTCTATTCAGCCTCTCCACATAGCTAACACCCACCAGACCAGGCAACATCCTGGTAAACCTCCTCTGCACCCTCTCCAAAGCCTCCACATCCTTCTGGTAATGTGGCGACCACTTCTGGCAGCGTCATTAGACAGAACATTAAGAGACAGTGGACAACCCTTCCCCACCCCCCAGAAGCAAGGCCAGCATGGAGCTGACCCACAACGATAATGTGATGAAGAGAGCAAACAAGCTGCTCGATTCAACTAACTGGGAACAAAGGCCCACAGCGAGCGCGTTTAGCCGTGTGTTTCCTGGCGCTCGCAGTGCTATGAAATACATGGTTATACAATGTGACTCGTATCATATAAGGGGCCTCAGCGGGGAACGTGCAGCCGAGACCGCACACATCCCCGTTTTGTACACTGAGAAGCTCCACTCGCCGGAACTCCCCAGTGTAGCGAGAGACCGGGACGCCATTTTTAAGTGGTGTCCCGATCTCCAATGCCCCCAAAGCGATCCCTGACCCCCCCCTCCCAGACCGAACGCACTATGGGAAGATTCCCATCTCCCCCCACCCCCGGCAACACCCGAACACCCACGCAGGGCACCCCCGCCACAATCACATGCACAAAATGCCAGCTTGGCACCACCCATGCCAGCTGACAGTGGCACCTTGGCACTGCCACCCTGGCACCCAGGTGACACTGTCAGGGTTGCACTGCCAAGGTGTCAGGCTGGGTTGCCAGGGGGCACATTGGCATCAGCAGTGCCAGGGCACCACCCTGCTCAAAGGACATGCAGCTGGGGTCCTCCAATCTCCTGGGGCCCCACACGTGTGCCATTCCATTTTTGGGGAGCAGTGCTGAACGGCACTCGCCCGAGTTCTCTGCGGCGAAGGGAATGAATCCCAAAGCCTCAGATGCCTCGGGAATCTGCACTTCAGAGTGAGACTAGCTGTCCCACTTTAATATACAGATTTGCCAAAACGTGATCCCATGCACAATGGGCGGATTTATATCGCAATGTCTCGCGTTGGATCTCGTGAGGCTTTGTGAGTTCTCGGGAGCGATGTCTCCTGGCTTTTATCGGCCACATGGATTGCGGCGAGCTGTTTTTCGGGTGCAGCGCGGCCGTTGGATCGCGTCCAAGGGCTGAGTGGGACTTCAACCCCACACTGGAGACAAGGTTCCACCCTGGGGAGCTGCCAACCAATCTGACTGGCTGGCGGCTCCAGCAGTCCCACAGACCGCAGACTTGATTCGGGAACTTAAGGTGAAGGAACCCTGAGGGGGCAGTGACCACAATATGATAGAATTCACCCTGCAGTTTGAGGGAGAAGCTGCAATCAGATGTAACGGTATTACAATTAAACAAGGGTAACTACAAAGACATGAGGGAGGAGCTGGCCAGAGTTGATTGGAAAAGGAGCCTTCAGAAATTCATCCCGGGGAGGAGGAAACATGCTAAGGGGAGGACAAGGCATCCATGGTTGACGAGGGAAGTCAAGGACAGCATAAAAGAAAAAGAAAAAGCATACAAAGTGGCGAGAATTAGTGGGAAGCCAGAGGATTGGGAAGCCTTTAAAAGTGAGCAGAAGATAACTAAAAAAGCATTAAGGGGGGAGAAGATGAAATATGAGTGTAAACTAGCTAGTAATATAAAAAGAGATGGCAAGAGTTTTTTTTTGATACATAAAAGGTAAAAGAGAGACAAGAACGGACGTTGGATCACTGGAAAATGAGGCTGCAGAAGTAGTAATGGGGAACAAAGAAATGGCACAGGAACTAAATAGGTACTTTGTATCCGTCACAGAATCATAGAATTTACAGTGCAGAAGAAGGCCATTCGGCCCATCGAGTCTGCACCGGCCCTTGGAAAGAGCATCCTACACAAGCCAACACCTCCACCCTATCCCTGCAACCCAGCCCCATCTTTTTGGACACTATGGGGTAATTTAACATGGCCAATCCACCTAACCGGCACATCTTTGGACTTTGGTGCCTTCACGGTGGAAGACACCAATGTCATAGCAGAACTTCAAGAGAGTCAGTGGGCTGAGGTGAGTGCCGTGGCCATCATTAAGGAGAAGTTGCTGGGGCAACTGAAAAGTCTGAAGGTGGATAAATCACCTGGACCGGATGGACTACACCCCAGGGTTCTGAAGGAAATATCTGAGGAGGATGTGGGGCGTTGGTGGTGATCTTTCAGGAATCACTGGAGGCAGGAAGGGTCCCAGAGGACTGAAATATGGCGAATGCAACACCCCTGTTTAAGAAGGGAGGGAGGTAAGGGCAGCACGGTGGCACAGTGGGTTAGCCCTGTTGTCTCACGGCGCCGAGGTCCCAGGTTCGATCCTGGCTCTGGGTCACTGTCCGTGTGGAGTTTGTACGTTCTCCCCGTGTTTGCATGGGTTTCGCCCCCACAACCCAAAAGATGTGCAGGGTAGGTGGATTGGCCACGCTAAATTGCCCCTTAATTGGAAAAAATGAATTGGGTAATCCAAATTTATATATAAAAAAAGAAGGGAGGGAGGCAGAAGACAGGAACTTATAGACCAGTTAGCCTGACTTTGGTTGTTGGTAAGATTTTATAGATTTTAAGGACCAGATGCGGAGTACTTGAAAGTGCATGATAAAATAGGACTGAGTCAGCACAGCTTCATCAAGGGGAGGTTATGCCTGACAAATCTGTTAGAATTCTTTGAGGCGGTAATGAGGAAGTTAAACAAAGGAGTACCAGTGGACGTGGTCTATTTGGATTTCCAGATGGCCTTTGACAAGGTGCCGTACAGGAGGCTGCTAAATAGGATAAGAGCCCATGGTGTTAGGGGCATGGATAGGGGATTGGCTGACTGACAGAATAATAATGATTAATAATCTTTATTATTGTCACAAGTAGGCTTACATTAACACTGCAATGAAGTTACTGTGAAAATCCCCTAGTCGCCACACTCCGGCACCTGTTCGGGGACACTGAGGGAGAATTCAGAATGTCCAAATTACCTAACAAGCACGTCTTTGGACTGTGGGAGGAAACCGGAGCACCCGGAGGAAACCCACGCAGACACGGGGAGAACGTGCAAACTCCGCACAGACAGTGACCCAAGCCGGGAATCAAACCTAGAACTAACCATTGTGCTGTCATAGAGAAGGCAGAGAGTGGGGATAAAGGGGTCTTTTTCAGGATGATAGCCAGTGACTAATGGTGTTCCACAGGGGTCAGTGTTGGGACCACAATTATTCAGGATATACATTAACGACCTGGAAGAAGGAACTGAGGGCACTGTTACTAGAGTTTGCAGACTATACAAAGATATGCAGAGTGACAGGTTGGGAGGGATTCTCCGACCCCCCGCCGGGCGGGCTCCGGGGTTCCTGGGGGGGTCACGGGAGGATCTTGCCCCGAGAGGTGCCCCCAGGATGGCCTGGCCCGCAGTCAGGGCCCACCGATCCGCGGGCGGGCCTGTGCCGTGGGGGCACTCTATTCCTTCCGCGATGGCCGATGTGGAAGTGAATCCCTGTGCGCATGCGCGGGGATGACGCCAGCATGCGCTGGTGCTCCCGTGCTTGCGCCGACACGCGCCGGCCGGCGGAGGCCCTTCGGTGCCGGTTGGCATGGCGCCAGGCCCCTATCCCGCCGGCCTATGGGGCGGCCCGACGCCAGGGTGATTCACGCCACTCCGTCCCGCCGGGATCCCCCGCCGCGCCGGGTACGGGAGAATCCCGCCCGTTGTGTTGAGGAAGCAGAGAGGCTGCAGAAGGACTTGGACAAGCTAGGAGAGTGGGCAATGAAGTGGCAGATGGAATACAATGTGGAAAAGTGTGAGGTTATGCACTTTGGTAGGGAGAACAGAGGCAAAGGCTATTTTCTTCGGAAATCTGAAGCACAAATCGACTTAGGAGTCCTTGTTCACGATTCTCTTAAGGTTACCGTGCAGGTTCAGTTGGCAATTTGGAAGGCAAATGCAATGTTAGCATTCATGCCGAGAGGGCTAGAATACAAGACCAGGGATGTACTTCTGAGGCTGTATAAGGCTCTGGTCAGACCCCATTTGGTATATTGTGAGCAGTTTTGGGCCCCGTATCTAAGGAAGGATGTGCTGGCCTTGGAAAGGGTCCAGAGGAGGTTCACAAGAATGATCCCTGGAATGAAGAGCTTGTCATATGAGGAATGGTTGAGGACTCTGGGTCTGTACTCGTTGGAGTTTAGAAGGATGAGGCGGGATCCTACTGAAACTTACAGGATACTGCGAGGCCTGGATAGAGTGGACGTGGAGAGGATGTTTCCACTTGTAGCAAAAACTAGAACCAGAGGGTACAGCCTCAGACTGAAGGGACGATCCTTTAAAACAGAGATTGGATTGGATTGGATTGGATTGGATTTGTTTATTGTCACGTGTACCGAGGTACAGTGAAAAGTATTTTTCTGCGAGCAGCTCAACAGATCATTAAGTACATGGGAAGAAAAGGGAATAAAAGAAAATACATAATAGGGCAACACAAGGTATACAATGTAACTACATAAGCACTGGCATCGGATGAAGCATACAGGGTGTAGTGTTAATGAGGTCAGTCCATAAGAGGATCATTTAGGAGTCTGGTGACAGTGGGGAAGAAGCTGTTTTTGTTCCCTCATCCAAATCATTAATTAAATGGTGGAGCAGACTCGATGGGCCGAGTGGCCTAATTCTGCTCCCACGTCTTATGGTCTTATGGTTTTATGTCCTGACATCAAAAGGCTCTATAAAAATGCAGGTCTTTCTTAAACATCAATCCACCTTTAAGGAGAAAACCTGGAGCAATGTTCACTTCCTGCTCAATGTCGTGCTTTATCTAACTGGCACAATTGTTTTCTATTACACTTCTTTCGCAGGAAGGGTTCTGGAGAAGTGTTTCTTTCCTGCACCAAACACATCAATGGATGTTCCCTCTGCTATGCAAGTACTTAACACAAGAGGGCATCTGTTAATAATACGATTCTCACACTGTACAGCTGGGAGGTGACCTGAACCAACCATTATTGTCCTGATGAACTATCACAAAAGGCTATTGGCCACTCTCCTGGAAGCAGGAAGCTCTCCCGGCCTCTCCTCCGGCACTTTTGCACCGTGTGGAAAGGAAGTCTTGCATTTCTGTGGCGTCTTTCACAGCTTCAGGATATCTCAAAGTGCTTTACAGTTAATTAAATATTTTTCACCGCTGTAATTTAGGAAATTCCGCATCCAATTTGCACAAGGCTGCGTTTGCTGCGGGTGCAGTCGTACCGATGTGAAGTCAGGTCCATTTGGCGGTGATGGCTGTGTACACCACACTTCTGATTTCACTTTTCAGTGAAGCGACCTAATGTATTTGCAGCCAATCAAATTCATGTCGC
This sequence comes from Scyliorhinus torazame, assembly GCF_047496885.1. Taxonomy (NCBI): domain Eukaryota; kingdom Metazoa; phylum Chordata; class Chondrichthyes; order Carcharhiniformes; family Scyliorhinidae; genus Scyliorhinus; species Scyliorhinus torazame. The sequence continues at coordinate 7,464,574 of NC_092709.1, forward strand.
CTGATCTTGGTTCAAAGGTTCATATAAATCCCTCAGGGGATTCTAATTTTCATCCTATTCCCTCCGGGAATGCAGGAGAAGGCTGCCCTCTGCTGTATCACAAGAGGCAGATAAATATAAATGTTTTGTTCTGCTCTTGATAGAGCATATGCTGCTTCCGTGATGTGCACTCTGACAAAGGAAGGTTCAGACTAGGAAATAGCTGTAAAACATTTATTAAACTGTTAACAATTCTCCTACTTGGATTCGACTCTCCTGTTAATCCTGCTATAGCTACTCAGACTAACTAACCAGTCTGCTACAATCCACGTGGTGGGTGTGATGTGTTTCAATCAACCCTGTGTCTGTACTCACTAAGTGTCTCCACTGGAAAGAGGAAGATCATGTGTGTTGTGTCCTTATATATGGGTTGGTATAATGCCCCCCTGTGGTATTGGCACCTCTGTGTGTGTCGTGACTGCCCATTGGTCGTGTCCTATCTTACTGACCTATTGGTTGAATGTCTGTGTGACATGATGTCTCTGGTGCTCCCTCTTGTGTTTATCTAGTCTAAGTGTATTTATATTAACCCCTTGTGTATTTACAGTGATGCATATCACCACATCCCCCTTTTTTTGTATTACATATTTTCTGTACAGTGTTAAAGAAAATTGAACAAAATAGGTAGATAAGTGATGACACGTACAAATCATGATGAGTGATGATTATACAATAAGTCCAAATCATATGTATGAGTCCAAAGTTCAGTAATTAATATGGTCGAGTGGCTTTCTTGTTTGGTTGGTGAGTTGGTGATGTTGATGGTGACATATCCTTGTGAACGCCGTAAGTGTCCCTGTGCTTACGGAACCAAGAAGTGGTCAAATCACTTTGTTGGCTGAGGTGGACTCTTTCTTTCTTTCGATGCTTGTGGTGGTAATTCTTGATGGCATCTGTCCTGAAAGCCAGGTTGCCTGTTGATAGTGCAGCAAACGTGAATTGGTAAGATGCATCGTCCTGCCATGGCATGTCATTGTACTGAGCTGAGCAGTAACAGTGCTCCTCATTTGCGGAGTTGTACCATGTCGTACCAGTCGTAGTCCCATTGTTGTTGTTTTTGTCGTGCTTGTTGTCGACGTTGTTGCCTTTGGTACGCCTCTTGTTATTGTTTTTGATGTGGTTTTTGTGTTGGTTGGTTTTGTTGTCATGTTTGCTGCACTCAAGGACACACTCTGTGGATAATACGAGTCCTTCACACAGTTACTCGTGTTAGCATCCTTTGTGGCGTCTGCTGTCTCCTTGAGCGCGCCGTCACTGAGTTTGCGGCGTCCCCGTCTGGAGTCATGTCCGGCTTACTTGAATCAGCTTTGGTTTGTCGATGCCCCCCGTCTGGAGCCCTTTCTGGTTCACCTGAATCAGCTTTGGTTTCTTGATGCTCCCCGTCTGGAGTCAAAACATTCAGGAATGCATTTGCTTGTGGAGAGGCTCGAGCGAATGAGGTTTGAAGTAACGCGGTGTCACCGGAGTCACCAGTAGTCTCACTGTGATTGTCGAGTGCCTCTGTACATTCTAGCTGAGGTCTGTCATGTTGCACATCTGGTATGGGAAGTGGGATGCTGTCGTCACTTGTCGTACATACAGTGGGTAGGGCCTCAGTGTGTTCTTGCTTTGCACCTGAGCGTGGTAGACTGTCGTAGTCAGCTTGCTGTACACTTGAGCATGGCAGACTTGCATCGTCTGCTGCTGGTTGCTCAGACCCTCAGGGTCTTGTTCATGCAAGGACTGCGCTCTGGAGTCTTGCGTTCCTCCCATCGTGGAGTCCGTCCACGAGCTCGCTGTGGAGGCTTGTGTCACTCCCTCTGTGAAGTCTTAGAATTTCATAGAATTTCATAGAATTTACAGTGCAGAAGGAGGCCATTTGGCCCATCGAGTCTGCACCGGCTCTTGGAAAGAGCACCCTACCCAAGGTCAACACCTCCACCCTATCCCCATAACTCAGTAACCCCACCCAACACTAAGGGCAATTTTGGACACTAAGGGCAATTTATCATGGCCAATCCACCTAAGCTGCACATCTCTGGACTGTGGGAGGAAACCGGAACACCCGGAGGAAACCCACGCACACACGGGGAGGACGTGCAGACTCCACACAGACAGTGACCCAAGCCGGAATTGAACCTGGGACCCTGGAGCTGTGAGGCAATTGTGCTATCCACAATGCTACCGTGCTGCCCAGACAGTCCTGGACAAGTTCGAACGATTCCTTGCAGCATTCCTTGTATGGAATCGTGCATTGGTCTAGCTGTGGAGACTGTCATCACTTCTTGTTCATGCAAGGACAGCGCTCTGGAGTCTTGCGTTGCTGCTATCGTGGAATCTGTTCACGAGCTCGCTGTGGAGGCTTGTGTCACTTGAGTCACTTCTTGTTCATGCAAGGACTGTGCACTGGAGTCTGTCCACGAGCTCGCTGCGGAGGCTTGTGTCACTGGAGTCACTTTCTGTGTGGAGACGTGCAGTTGTCTCGCTGTGGAGTCTTTCATCACTTTCTGTGGGCAGGCTGGGACCCTTCGTGGTGCGTGGACCACTTTCTGTGTGGAGTCGGGGACTCTTCGCGGTGCGTGGACCATTCTCTGTGCGGCAGCCAGCCTCTCTCTGTGGGCTTAAACATAGAACATAGAACATAGAAAATACAGCACAGAACAGGCCCTTCGGCCCACGATGTTGTGCCGAACCTTTGTCCTAGATTAATCATAGATTATCATTGAATTTACAGTGCAGAAGGAGGCCATTCGGCCCTTTGAGTCTGCACCAGCTCTTGGAAAGAGCACCCTACCCAAACTCAACACCTCCACCCAACACCAAGGGCAATTTGGACATTAAGGGCAATTTATCATTGGCCAATTCACCTAACCCGCACATCTTTGGACTGTGGGAGGAAACCGGAGCACCCGGAGGAAACCCACGCAGACACGGGGAGGACGTGCAGACTCCGCACAGACAATGACCCAAGCCGGAATCAAACCTGGGACCACGGATCTGTGAAGCAATTGTGCTATCCACAATGCTACCGTGCTGCCCTTAAGAACAAATAAATCTACACTATATCATTTTCCCGTAATCCATGTACCTATCCAACAGCTGCTTGAAGGTCCCTAATGTTTCCGACTTAACTACTTCCACAGGCAGTGCATTCCATGCCCCCACTACTCTCTGGGTAAAGAACCTACCTCTGATATCCCTCCTATATCTTCCACCTTTCACCTTAAATTTATGTCCCCTTGTAATGGTGTGTTCCACCTGGGGAAAAAGTCTCTGACTGTCTACTCTATTTATTCCCCTGATCATCTTATAAACCTCTATCAAGTCGCCCCTCATCCTTCTCCGCTCTAATGAGAAAAGGCCTAGCACCCTCAACCTTTCCTCGTAAGACCTACTCTCCATTCCAGGCAACATCCTGGTAAATCTTCTTTGCACCTTTTCCAGAGCTTCCACATCCTTCCTAAAATGAGGCGACCAGAACTGTACACAGTACTCCAAATGTGGCCTTACCAAAGTTTTGTACAGCTGCATCATCACCTCACGGCTCTTAAATTCAATCCCTCTGTTAATGAACGCGAGCACACCATAGGCCTTCTTCACAGCTCTATCCACTTGAGTGGCAACTTTCAAAGATGTATGAACATAGACCCCAAGGTCTCTCTGCTCCTCCACAATGCCAAGAACTCTACCGTTAACCCTGTATTCCGCATTCATATTTGTCCTTCCAAAATGGACAACCTCACACTTTTCAGGGTTAAACTCCATCTGCCACTTCTCAGCCCAGCTTTGCATCCTATCTATGTCTCTTTGCAGCCGACAACAGCCCTCCTTACTATCCACAACTCCACCAATCTTCGCATCGTCTGCAAATTTACTGACCCACCCTTCAACTCCCTCATCCAAGTCATTAATGAAAATCACAAACATCAGAGGACCCAGAACTGATCCCTGCGGTACACCACTGGTAACTGGGATCCAGGCTGAATATTTGCCATCCACCACCACTCTCTGACTTCTATCGGTTAGCCAGTTCGTTATCCAACTGGCCAAATTTCCCACTATCCCATGCCTCCTTACTTTGTGCAGAAGCCTACCATGGGGAACTTTATCAAATGCCTTACTAAAATCCATGTACACTACATCCACTGCTTTACCTTCATCCACATGCTTGGTCACCTCCTCAAAGAATTCAATAAGATTTGTAAGGCAAGACCTACCCCTCACAAATCCGTGCTGACTATCCCTAATCAAGCAGTGTCTTTCCAGATGCTCAGAAATCCTATCCTTCAGTACCCTTTCCATTACTTTGCCTACCACCGAAGTAAGACTAACTGGCGTGTAATTCCCAGGGTTATCCCTAGTTCCTTTTTTGAACAGAGGCACGACATTCGCCACTCTCCAATCCCCTGGTACCACCCCTGTTGACAGTGAGGACGAAAAGATAATTGCCAACGGCTCTGCAATTTCATCTCTTGCTTCCCATAGAATCCTTGGATATATCCCGTCAGGCCCGGGGGACTTGTCTATCCTCAAGTTTTTCAAAATGCCCAACACATCTTCCTTCCTAACAAGTATTTCCTCGAGCTTACCAATCTGTTTCACACTGTCCTCTCCAACAATATCGCCCCTCTCATTTGTAAATACAGAAGAAAAGTACTCATTCAAGACCTCTCCTATCTCTTCAGACTCAATACACAATCTCCCGCTACTGTCCTTGATCGGACCTACCCTCGCTCTAGTCATTCTCATATTTCTCACATAAGCGGCTTGTACCGCTTCCTGTCTCTTGGTGTCTGCCGCAGCATAATCCTGCACTCACGAGTCGGGATGTCGTATACGCTGGGCTGAAGCTCCTCAAATTTGAAGGACACATCCGCGTCTGTGTTGGATTCTTCACCGTAGAACACATCTCGTTGAGGTTCGGATTTGGTACTGGGGGTCGCCATCTCCAATGATGAAATCATCGTCTGAGTCGTAGTCTTCAAGGACTGTATCATCTCTTTGGGCGGTGCTAACTGCTTGTTGCAGGATCCTGCGGAGGTTACTTTCAGCTACAGGTCGAAGTTCAGGCATTGTGCTGTCGTTCCAGGTGAAAGAATTTGTTTTGAGGCGGTAAAAAATTTTTTTTATTGTTTTGGGACATTTCGCCTTTAAGTGGGCATGGTCCGGTGCCTCTGACGTCACAACGCTTGTGACGTAGAGCGTAGGAAGCGCTGGCGCACGCGCAGATCGCTGTTCCTTTAGTTTGCGCATTTCTCTAAACTGCGCATGTGCGGCACCTTTTCCAAGATGACCGCCAATCAAAATTGTCGTTCGCTGCTCGCCCACCCCGGCCTCGTGGTTAGTATTGGCGCCTAGTTTACCATTTTCTGTTGTTTTTTTTGTCTTTTCCTCGCAGTATCGTTCGAACTTGTCCAGGACTGTCTGGAATTCACTCTTGTCTTGCCCTTTGGAGAACTTGAATGTTTTGAAGATTTCTTCTGCACTTGCACCCGCGATGGTGAGCAGAAGCTCTGTCTTTTCATCATCAGCCACGTCTTGTAGGTCGGCTGCTACCAGGAAGATCACAAACCTTTGCCTGAATGCACGCCAGTTGGCACTGAGATTGCCGTGGCACCTGAGCCGCTGTGGAACCGGAATCTCGATCATCTTGCCTGGGTGCTTTTGCTGGTTGTCACAGTTCGCTGAGTTGAAACTATATGGATTTAAACAGTCACTCACTGGTACCATGTTTTGTTGTGCTCTTGCTGTACATAAGCTGCTTCCTTGATGTGCACTCTGACAAAGGAAGGTTCAGACTTGGAGATAGCTTTAACACGTTTATTAAACTATTAACAATTCTCCTACTTGGATTCGACTCTCCTGTTAATCCTGCTATAGCTACTCAGACTAACTAACCAGTCTGCTACAATCCACATGGTGGGTGTGATGTGTTTCAATCAACCCTGTGTCTGTATTCACTGAGTGTCTCCACTGGAAAGAGACTGAGCATGTGTGATGTGTCCTTTTATATAGGTTGGTGTAATGCCCCCCTGTGGTAGTGTCACCTCTTGTGTGTATCGTGACTGCCCATTGGTCCTGTCCTATCTTACTGGCCTATTGGTTGAATGTCTGTGTGTCATGATGTCTCTGGTGCTCCCTCTAGTGTTTATCTAGTCTAAGTGTATTTACATTAACCCCTTTTGTACTTACAGTGATACATATCATCACAATAAATAAAAATAGGGGCTGGTTTAGCACAGTGGACTAAACAGCTGGCTTGTAATGCAGAACAATGCCAGCACTGTGCGTTCAATTCCCGTACCAGCCTCCCCGAACAGGCGCCGGAATGTGGCGACTAGGGGCTTTTCACAGTAACTTCATTGAAGCCTACTCATGACAATAAGCGATTATTATTATTAATATCTATGTATATCTCGCGAAATCACATTACAAAGCGTTACCATTGTCACACGGTAGATCGCCAGCAGGGTTTATCATGAATAGAAGGTTGCGCACCACACTTCAATACTTGGCAAAGAAGGAGGAGAAGGCAGCGGTGCTGCAGGAAATGCAAAACATTAAAGAGAAACAGAAACAGTTCTATGATAGAGTGTCTCGAACGTTACCACCTCTGAATAGTGATGACATTGTGAGAGTAGAAGATTCAGACAATTGGTCAAGAAAAGTCATTGTACTTGAAAAGAAAACCTGATCGACTCAATTTGTAGATTTGGACTATTTGTGCATGCTATGTTTGCTGTTCTTGTATATATATATATACTTGTTAAACCAGTTTTTTAAAGTTCAAAGAAAAATATAATACTGTTAGGTTCACAGGCTAACGATAACCACATGTAAATATACTGATGATACTGTATTAAGTTATATCTTCAAAGGAAAGGGGATGTGGTGATATCACGGTTGTGTTGTAATTCACTAACTGACCACTAGGAATTTCATTAGTATATAAGTGAATGTTAGAGTCAGGTGGCCCCTCAAACTGACTGGAGGAAGCTGGAGAGAGGTTGCTTGTGCATGATCATACTGTTGTTCACCTGTTGTTTTGTATATAGTTGATCCACAGTTAATGCTAATAAATCATAAACCAGTGAACAGTGAATTTGTTTGATAACATGTGACGAATGAATGCGGTGGGGTGGGAATCATAAAATTAAGAACCAAATTATACAGATACGCAGGTAAAACTTTTCTTTCTTTCACCTTTTGTGTGTAGGTCAGTGGTCCTTTCTATGCAGGGGTATTTTAAAACTCCTGAGTCAGGAATCTGGCCTGAACTCGATTGTATAATAATAAAAGTAATCTTTATTATTGTCACAGTAGGCTCACATTAACACTGCAATGAAGTGAGTTTGAAAATCCCCTCTTCGCCACACTCCGGCGCCTGTTCGGGTACCGAGGGAGAATTCAGAATGTCCAATTCACCTAACAAGCACGTCTTTCGTGACTTGTGGGAGGAAACTGGAGGGCCCGGAGGAAACCCACGCAGACACGGGGAGAACGTGCAGACTCCACACAGACAGTGACCCAAGCCGGGAATCGACCCCGGGTCCCAGCACTGTAATACAACAATGCTAATCACTGTGCTACCGTGCCGCACAAGGTGATTGAGTGGGTCCTGAGCTATGGAGGGATTTAAACAAGACACTGGGAATTGTAAAGGCTGAAAGCATCAGAATCTGGCTCCTCACTAAAGCCAAAGAATTTTACCGTAAGGGCAGAAAAGTGAAACATTGTCCAAATAAATATCGAAAATAGATTTTTTTAAAAATGTTAATAAGTCATTTATAGCTTTAGCTCCAAGTGTTCTTGTAATAAAAATCAGACCATCTGACAAGAACATAACAGTGACCATGAGATTGTCTTTGTTTTATTGTTTGGGTTGGTTTCACTGCCATCATGGGTGGGCCTCTGGCCTACATCCTCTGGGCAGGTGCTTGAGAATCCGTTATGGTGCAAATAGCTGACTCCGGGTGAAGGGCATGTGGCAGACCCCCAATGTGATTGGTCACCTGGCTCGTTCAGAAAGTTAGGGGGCATGGGATACAGGGGAGTTTGGCTGTCTGGATACAGAATTGGCTGGCCGAAAGAAGACAGCGAGTGGTAGTGGATGGACAGTATTCCGCCTGGAGGTCGGTGACCAGTGGTGTCCCGGATCTGTTCTGGGACCTCTGCTCTTTGTGGTTTTTATAAATGACTTGGATGAGGAAGTGGAAGGGCGGGTTAGTAAGTTTGTCGATGACACGAAGGTTGGGGGTGTTGTAGATAGTGTTGAGGGCTGTTACAGGTTACAACAGGACATTGACAGGGTGCAGAGCTGGGCTGAGACGTGGCAGATGGAATTCAACCTTGATAAATGTGAAGTGATTCATTTTGTAAGGTCAAATTTGAATGCTGAATACAGGGTTAAAGGCAGGATTCTTGGAAGTGTGGAGGAACGGAGGGATCTAAGTTGCCACCCAGGTTGATAGGGTTGTTAAGAAAGCGTATGGTGTGTTGGCTTTCATTAACAGGGGGATTGAGCGAGGCTTTGGCAGTCACGAGGGGACATAATTTTAAGGTGATTGGAGGAAGGTGTCGGGGAGATGTCAGGGGTAGGGTCTTTACACAGAGAGTGGTGGGTGTGTGGAATGCACTGCCAGCAGAGGTGGTGGAGTCAGAGTCATGAGGGACATTTAAGCGACTCTTAGACAGGCACATGGACAGCAGTAAATTGAAGGGGTGTAGGTTAGGTTGATCTTAGATTAGGATAAATGGTCGGCACAACATCGTGGGCCGAAGGGCCTGTACTGCGCTGGACTGTTCCATGTTCTATGTTACGGTGCAAATGGCTGACTCCAGGTTAAGGGCGTGCGGGAGACCCCCGATGTGATTGGTCACCTAGAACGTAAGGGGATTGGGGGCCCAATAGAAAGGTCGAGCGTTTTCTCTCACCTGAAGAATCTGAGAGCTGATGTGGCATTCTTGCAGGAAACTCATCTGTGGGTGAGGGATCAGACCAGGCTGCGGAAAGGGTGGGTGAGCCAGGTCTTCCACTCGGGCTTCGATGGTCGGGCTCGGTGGGGGGGGGGGGGCGGGGGGGGGGGGGGCGGGGGGGGGGGCGCATTTTAACCAACAAACGGGTTGATTTATCGGTGGGCAAGTTGGTGGTTAACACATAGGGAAGGTACGTGATGGATACACAGTCTTTGGCAGGTAGGTTGGTGGTATTAGTTAACGTATACGCCCCGAACTAGGACAACACAGCATTTATTGGGAAGCTGTTGACTTCCATTCTGGATTTGGATACACACCAACTAATTTTTGGGGGTGAATTAAATTGTGTTCTAGATCATTAGGAGCAGTGCTCTGAAAGCTAGTGATTTGAAACAAACCTGTTGGACTTTAGCCTGATGTTGTAAAACCTCTTACTATGGGTAAGGCAGTGAGACAGTTCCAGCGGTCAAGGGAGGTCCTTTGTCAGTATGGGGAGAAGGCTGGCCATCTGTTAGCTCATCAGCTGAGGTGACAGGTGGCCTCCCAGGAGATTATTCAGGTTAGGGATTCGAGTGGGAGTTTGGTTTCCACCCCAGGTAAAGTTAACGCAGGATTCGAGGCGTGGTCACTTTGAAATCATACTGCAGTCAAACCTCAGGAAGGCTGTTGTCCGGAGCCCAGATCGAGCCAGACTTTCTGTCACCCAGAGTTTCTACTGCCGCCTTATATGGGAACAGGTCATGTGCGGCCCACGCCACCTGAGGTGGGACACCTGGAACGGGCTCAGGTGGCCTGCCAAACGGTCATCAACTGGACCATTGGTTGCTGGGACCCCCCTCCCGAGGCCTCATTAGCCAGAAGCCAGAGAAGTTCCTGAAAAAGCGAGTGGAGGGGAATAAAAGTAGGCACCTCGGAGACACCAAAGGCAGAAGACAAGCAGAAGATTCGAAGCAAAGACTCAAAGCAAAGATTCTGTGATGAATGATAACTGTACCTTTAATGTCATGATCTTTTTAAGACCGGGTTTGAAACCCTGGGGGACTCCGCCTCCGGCTCCGCCCCCCCAGGGAGCCTTATATAAGGTCATGTCCAGTGGGCAGCGTGCAGTGAGCACACTTCTCGTCAGCTGTCTGGTTCTCTGCTAATTAAAGTCTTTGTATTACCAATCATCTCTCTCGAGTTGTAATTGAGGGTATCTCAATTTAATTAGCAGACTACTTCAGGATGGAGAAGCTCAATTTGGATGCTCGGTCGCCGGAGGCCGCTGAAATTTTAAAATACTGGCTCCGGTGCTTTGAGGCCTACCCGAACTCCTCAGACACAACAGTCGACGGACCTCGCAAGCTGAGCTTACTACATGCCCGGGTGGGCCACAGACTCTCTTCCGCGATCGGAAAGGCCACCACGTACGAGGCAGCGGTCGAAATCGTGCAGAAGCGCTTCGTTAAGCCAATAAATGAGGTACACGCCCGGCATTTGCTCTCGACCTGCCGGCAGTGCTCCGGGGAAGCGTTGGACGAGTACGTGGAGAGACTCACTGCGACCACAAGGAGGTGACGGCAGAAGTCCATATGAACTTGCACATTCGAGATGCTTTCGTGGCCGGTATACGATCCACATACATCCGGCAGCGGCTCCTTGAAGACGGGGCAAAGGACCTCCAAGGCACGGTAACGCTTGCTTCTTCTCTGGAAGCGGCCCACCATAATCTCCGCACGTACTCCGCGGACCTTGCGAACCCCTCTCGATCCTCTCCAGACTTGGCCACGCTACAGGCCTGCGCCTCGCGGCCACCCGCTCACACCGAGGGCACACCGTGCTATTTCTGTGAACAAGGCCAGCACCCACGCCAGCGTTGCCCTGCCCGCTCCGCTATCTGCAACGACTGCGGAAAGAAGGGACATTTCGCAAAGGTCTGCCCAGCTGGGTCCAAAGTCCAGAAACAAAAGTCTCATCGGGCCCAAAAATCGAACTCCCGGGCCCACATGCCCAGCAACGCGGCTGCGTGCCGGCCGGACACGCCCCCTTCTGACGCGTCATTGGCCGCGTGCGAGTCATGTGGGCGGCCATCTTGGCGGCGGCCATCTTCAAAATCCGACACGTGCGACTGACGGCGGCAGCCATTTTGTGACTCCCAACGGCCATTTTGTGAGTCCGACTCAACTGAGGACTCTGACTACCCACAACTGGGAGCGATCACTCTCAATCAATCACGGCCAAAGCACCTGCGGAACTCCATGATGCAGGTCCAAATCAACGGGCGCTACACCCCCTGCCTTTTTGACTCCGGGAGCACGGAGAGCTTTATTCACTCAGAAACGGTAGGACGCTGCTCCTTGCGCACCTATCCCGCCTCCCAAACAATCGCCCTCACGTCCGGGTCCCACTCGGTCCAAATCACCGGGTATTGTGGCGCGATCCAGGGCGCCAAATACGCCCGTTTCAAACTTTATATCCCCCCTCACCCCTGCGGCCCCCTGCTGCTCGGTCTGGACTTTCAGTGCAGCCACCGAAGCCTGACCCTGAAGTTCGGCGGACCCCTGCCCCCACACACGGTATGTAGCCTGGCGACACTCAAAGTTGCACCACCCCCCCCCCTCTTCGCGAACCTCACTCCCGACCGTAAGCCCGTCGCCACCAGGAGTCGGCGGTACAGTGCCCAAGATATAACTTTCATCAAGTCAGAGGTCCAGCGGCTACTGAAAGAAGGGGTCATAGAGGCTAGCAACAGCCCCTGGAGAGCACAAGTATTGATAGTCCGGTCTGGGAAAAGCAACGAATGGTGGTGGACGATAGTCAGACCATAAACCGTTTTACGCAACTCGATGCGTACCCCCTCCCCCACATAGCAGAAATGGTGAACCCGATTGCCCAGTACCGGGTATTCTCCACGGTCGATCTAAAATCCGCCTATCATCAGCTCCCTATCCGCCCGGAGGACCGCCCCTACACGTCCTTCGATGCAGCCGGTCGGCTTTTTCACTTCCTCAGGGTCCCTTTTGGCGTCACAAATGGGCTCTCCGTTTTTCAAAGGGCGATGGATTAAATGGTGGACCAGTACGGCTTACGGGCTACATACCTGTACTTGGACAACATCAACATTTGCGGCCATGACCAGCAGGACCACGACGCAAACCTGAGAAAATTCCTCCAGACCGCCCGGGCCCTCAATCTGACATACAACAAAGAGAAATGCATATTCCACACAACCCGACTAGCCATCCTCGGCTACGTCGTGGAAAACAGGGTCCTCGGCCCAGACCCCGACCGCATGCGCCCCCTAAAGGAACTTCCCCTCCCCCGTAGCCTCAAGGCACTCAAACGGGGCCTGGGGCTATTTTCCTATTATGCCCAGTGGGTCCCCAGATATGCGGACAAAGCCCGACCACTCATTTAGACCACGGTTTTTCCCCTGACGGCTGAGGCCCAGTCGGCCTTCAGGCGTATCAAGGCCGATATCATCAAGGCCGCCATGCACACAGTGGACGAAACCATCCGCTTCCAGGTGGAAAGCGATGCATCAGACATCGCCCTGGCTGCTACCCTCAACCAGGCGGGCAGGCCAGTAGCTTTTTTCTCCCGAACCCTCGCCACCTTGGAATTTCGACACTCTGCAGTCGAGAAGGAGGCACAAGCCATTGTGGAGGCCGTGCGGCGCTGGAGGCACTACCCAGCCGGTAGGAGGTTCGCCCTCATCACCGACCAACGGTCGGTCGCCTTTATGTTCGATAACACGCAACGGGGCAAAATAAAAAACAATAAAATTTTGAGGTGGAGGATCGAACTCTCCACCTATACATACTATATTACATATCGTCCGGAGAAGCTCAATGAGTCCCCAGATGCCCTGTCCCGCGGCACATGCGCCAACGCACAGAAAGACCGTCTGCGGGCCATCCACGATGACCTCTGTCACCTGGGGATCACCCGGCTTGCTCACTTCATCAAGTCCCGAAACCTACCTTACTCCACCGAGGAGGTCAAGGCCATGACCAAGGCTTGCCAGATCTGTACAGAGAGCAAACCGCACTTCTACCGACCAGACAAGGCTCGCCTGGTAAAGGCCTCTGGGTCCTTTGAGCGACTAAGCGTGGACTTCAAAGGGCCCCTCCCGTCCACCAACTGCAACACCTACTTGCTCACTGTCATCGATGAATTCTCCCGCATCCCATTCGCTGTCCCCTGCCCCGATATGACCTCGGCCACCGTAATCAAGGCACTGCACAGCATCTTCACCCTGTTTGGTTTCCCCGCTTATATCCACAGCGACCGGGGGACATCGTTCATGAGCGATGAGCTGCGTCGGTATCTGCTCAACAAGGGCATCGCCTCGAGCAGAACGACCAGTTATAACCCGTGGGGAAACGGGCAGGTGGAGAGGGAGAACGCCTCAGTTTGGAAGGCTGTCCTTCTGGCCCTACGGTCAAGAAGTCTCCCAACCACCGGCTGGCAGGAGGTCTTACCCGATGCCCTACATTCCATTAGGTCGCTCCTCTGCACGGCCACGAACGAGACCCCTCACAATCGTTTGTTCGTCTTCCCCAGGACGTCCACCTCTGGGGTCTCGCTTCCACGTTGGCTGACGATTCCGGGACCAGTTCCACTCCGGAGACACGTGAGGAGCCATAAGACAGACCCTCTAGTCGAAAGGGACCAACTGTTACTTGCAAACCCTCAATACGCCTACGTCAAGCACCTCGACGGAAGGCAAGACACAGTTTCCCTGCGAGTCCTGGCACCCGCTGGCTCTCCCACTGACACTCCCCGCTCTACCGACGCTCCCCTCCCCGCACGGCTGCTGACCCCGACAGCGCCCCCCCCCCCCAACGCCCCCTTCCCCCCCCGCCGGTGCCAGCACCAATCACCCTAGTCACCCCGGATACCCCCCCCTGCTCCATCACGGGCAAAGGCTCAAACCACCGTGCTCCCGGATATACCCCCACTGAGGATGACCGTGTCCGCCGCACCACCGCCGGAGCTGGGAAGGTCAACACGGACAATCAGACCACCCAAAAGACTGGACATGTAATTCCACTTCACCCCCGACGGACTATGTGTTTTTTTAAAACAAGGGGTGAATGTGATGAATGATAACTGTACCTTGAATGTCATGATCCCTTTAAGACCGGGCTTGGAACCCTGGGGGACTCCGCCTCTGGCTCCACCCCCCCAGGGAACTGTATATAAGGTCATGTTCAGTGGGCAGCGTGCAGTGAGCACACTTCTCGGCAGCTGTCTGGTTCTCTGCTAATTAAAGTCTTTGTATTACCAATCATCTCTCTCGAGTTGTAATTGAGGGTATCTCAGACTCGGTGTGTGAGGTGACCCTGACCAGACCAGAAGGAAGCAAGAAACAGCCAGCGAGAATCACCCTTTGCAAAGAGGAAGCAGAGGGTCGAGGGATCGGACCTGCAGCTTACCAAACCACCTTTACAGGTAATATCGTCAAATCCTGGCTGTGTCTTGTCTGTACAGTGGGTAATTTACTGGTTAACTATATTTAATAAAGTGTTATATCTGTGTTCGTGCTTTGTTCTACTCATAAATAAAGACATCTGGGTCAACTTTAATTAAGGAGCTGGTTGAAGTGGCTGAATTGGACAGATACAGCAGAGGCGTTTTCAGAATCTTTATGAATCGGAGCACTCGGTGGAGGGGGTGGATGGGGAGGTGGGGGGCGGATGGGGAGGTGGGGGGTGGATGGGGAGGTGGGGGGTGGATGGGGAGGTGGGGGGTGGATGGGGAGGTGGGGGGCGGTGGACATGTCAGTCTTTGAGGTGGATTGGAGTTTCTGGTGGTAGGGGATGAGAGATGGGACGAGTTGGAGGCCCCATTCGGTCCTGAGGAGATTGTGCTGGGAATGGGATGGATGCAAACAGGTAAAGCTCCTGAGCCTGATGCGTTTCCAGTCCAGTTCTATAAGGTGTTTACCGAGCGGTTGGTTCTGTTATTGGAGGTATATTTGATGACGCTCTATCCCGGGGGGGTCCCTGCCCGCTACACTCTCACACGCCTCCATTTCACTACTGTCGAAAAAGGGTAACGGAGTGTGGCTCACACTGTCCGATCTCACTGCTAAATGTGGATGCCAAGATATCGGCTGAGGTATCGGCGGCAAGATACCTGTCTTCATAGAATTTACAGTGCAGAAGGAGGCCATTCGGCCCATCGAGTCTGCACCGGCTCTTGGAAAGAGCACCCTACCCAAGGTCCACACCTCCACCCTATCCCCATAACCCAGTAACCCCACCCAACACTAAGAGCAATTTTGGACACTTCGGGCAATTTAGCATGGCCAATCCACCTAACCTGCACATCTTTGGACTGTGGGAGGAAACCGGAGCACCCGGAGGAAATCCACGCACACACGGGGAGGATGTGCAGACTCCGCACAGACAGCGACCCAAGCCGGGAATCGAACCTGGGACCCTGGAGCTGTGAAGCAATTGTGCTATCCACAATGCTACCGCGCTGCCCTCCACAATGCTACCAATGCTTCCCGGGGTGATTGCGGAGGATCAGACAGGCTTTGTCAAGGAGCGGCAATTGTCAGCTAATATCTGGAGGCGGTTGTATCTGGTTCTGTCCCCGTCCGAGGAACCCGCTCCGGAGGTGGTTGTGTCTTTAGATACCGAGAAGGCATTCGACAGGGTGGAGTTGAGTTACCTATTCGAAATTCTCGAGAGATCCGGTCCTCGGCCAAAATGTTGTATGGGACATCCTTGGCTAGGGTTCACATCAATACCTTGAGCTTGGGGTACTTTTGTTTGAAAAGGGGGACCAGACAGGCGTGTCCGAGGTCTCCCCTTGAAAGGGGATAGGGGGGGTGGAGGGATGGAGGACAGGCTGATGGTCTGTTGTTGTTAAAACCCGACTGGAGGTCACGGGGTCGGCAACCTCAGAGTCCCTGTGGCCTCACCTGAGGACGATCGCCCCAGATAAGGGGGCGGAGCTACACCCTCAAGCCAGGGGCCTCATGGGACATAAATACCCCAGACCGAGGGTGGGCCGGGCAGGGGAGACCCTGGGGAGCAGGAGTTCTAATATAATAAGGTAAAATAGACTTGAGTATTTCTTAGTCATTGCTTCCATGTGGTCGCCCGCCTGGAACTTTACGTGTGCTCTATGACCCGGTCCCCACTATGGGTGATGTAATTGAGAGGCCTCACTATATTTTTGGGTGTCAAGTTAAATCTGAAAAAGAGTGAATGTTTCCTGGTTAACTTCGCAGTGCGGGAGCCAACTTGAGGGTTGTGGTAGTACCAGGTATTGCGGTACCTAAGAGGCTGATGACCATTGGTTCGACCCAGGAGTCTACCATTGGCTGTTGTTACGTAGCTCCGCCCTGACAGGCGGAGTATAAGCAACGGTGCCGTCCCAGCAGCCTTCACTTTCTGGACCGAAGCTGCTGGGGAACAAGTTCTAGTCGATTAAAGCCTTCAGTTATGAAATCACTTCGTCTTGAGTGTAATTGATCGCGCATTAAGGGTGTGGCCTCTTCGCTTGTCCAGCTCTAGCTTCAGGTGTTTGAGACTCCAGGTGGCCCACGATTGGGGCCCAGTTGCAAAAATTGAATCTTGCAAGTCTGTTGGGCAAGGTTAGGTCCAATCTGCAAAACTGGGTCTAACATTGCCGACTTTGCTTTCTTATTGTTCGGAGGCGAAAGCTGAGACGGTGCTGAGGTGGTGCAGTGACCCAGATTCCATATGTGGACAGAGAGAGGCGAGGACATGCAGGGGGTCTCGCACGGGTGCGTTACTGACAGCCTTGCTTCCGTTTTCTCCGGCTAGGTAGTCTATGAACCCGGTGGTTGGAGCTACTTTGAGGATGTGGGGATAATTCAGGCCGCATTTTAAGCTTGGAGCCGTGTCGATGCTGCCCCCTATCTGTGTCACTCAATTATTTGAGTCGTCGAGGATGGACGCAAGGTTTCGGGAGCGAGAAGGGAAGCCCCCGGAGTGGTTCAGGCCCCGGGGAGAGGGAAGGGGCCGGAGTGATTCAGGCCCCGGGGAGAGGGAAGGGGCCGGAGTGATTCAGGCCCCGGGTGAGGGAAGGGAAGGGGCCAGAGTAATTCAGGCCCCGGGGTGTGGGAAGGGGCCGGCGTGATTCAGGCCCCGATGTGAACGAAGGGAAGGGGCCGGAGTGATTCAGGCCCCGAGTGAGGGAAGGGGCCGGAGTGATTCAGGCCCCAGGGTGTGGGAGGGGGCCGGAGTGCTTCAGGCCCCGGTGTGTGGGAAGTGAAGGGGCCGGAGTGATTCAGGCCCTGGGGTGAGAGAAGGGAAGCGGCCGGAGTGATTCAGGACCCGGGTGAGAGAAGGGAAGCGGCCGGAGTGATTCAGGCCCCGGGGTGAGAGAAGGGAAGGGGCCGGAGAGATTCAGGCCCCGGGGTGAGAGAAGGGAAGGGGCCGGAGAGATTCAGGCCCTGGGGTGAGGGAAGGGAAGTGGCTGGAGTGATTCAGGCCCTGGGGTGAGGGAAGGGAAGGGGCCGGAGTGATTCAGGCTCTGGGGTGAGGGAAGGGAAGGGGCCGGAGAGATTCAGGACCCGGGGTGTGGGAAGGGGCCGGAGAGATTCAGGACCCGGGGTAAGAGAAGGGAAGTGGCCGGAGTGATTCAGGCCCCGGGGTGAGGGAAGGGAAGGGGCCGGAGTGATTCAAGCCCCGGGGTGAGGGAAGGGAAGGGGCCGGAGTGATTCAGGCCTCGGGGTGAGCGAAGGGGCCGGAGTGATTCAGGCCCCGGGGTGAGGGAAAAAAAGGGCCCAGAGTGATTCAGGCCCTGGGGTGAGGGAAGGGAAGGGGCCGGAGAGATTCAGGCCCCGGGGTGTGGGAAGGGGCCGGAGTGATTCAGGCCTCGGGGAGAGGGAAGGGGCCGGAGTGATTCAGGCCCCGGGGAGAGGGAAGGGGCCGGAGTGATTCAGGCCCCGGGGAGAGGGAAGGGGCCGGAGTGATTCAGGCCCCGGGGAGAGGGAAGGGGCCGGAGTGATTCAGGCCCCGGGTGAGGGAAGGGAAGGGGCCGGAGTGATTCAGGCCCAGGGGTGAGGGAAGGGAAGGGGCCAGAATGACTCAGGCCCCGGGGTGAGGGAAGGGGCCGGAGTGATTCAGGGCCCGGTGTGAGGGAAGGGAAGGGGCCGGAGTGATTCATGCCTCGGGGTGTGGGAAGGGAAGGGGCCGGAGTGATTCAGGCCCCGGGATGTGCGAAGAGAAGGGGTCGGAGTGATTCAGGCCCCGGGGAGAGGGAAGGGGCCGGAGTGATTCAGGCCCCGGGGTGTGGGAAGTGAAGGGGCCGGAGTGATTCCGGCCCCAGGGAGAGGGAAGGGGCCACAGTGATTCAGGCCCCGGGGTGAGGGAAGGGGCCGGATTGATCCAGGCCCCGGGGTGTGGGAAGGGGCCGGAGTGATTCAGGCCCCGGGGAGTGGAAAGGGAAGGGGCCGGAGTGATTCAGGCCCCGGGTAAGAGAAGGGAAGCGGCCGGAGTGATTCAGGCCCCGGGGTGAGGGAAGGGAAGGGGCCGGAGTGATTCAGGCCCTGGGGTGAGGGAAGTGGCCTGAGTGATTCAGGCCTCGGGGTGTGGGAAGGGAAGCGGCCGGAGTGATTCAGGCCCCGGGGTGAGGGAAGGGGCCGGAGAGATTCAGGCCCCGGGGTGAGGGAACGGAAGGGGCCGGAATGACCCAGGCCCCGGGGTGAGGGAAGGGAAGGGAGGGAGTGATTCAGGCCCCGGGGTGTGGGAAGGGAAGGGGCCGGAGTGATTCAGGCCCCGGGGAGAGGGAAGGGGCCACAGTGATTCAGGCCCCGGGGAGTGGAAAGGGAAGGGGCCGGAGTGATTCAGGCCCCGGGGTGAGGGAAGGGAAGGGGCCACTGTGATTCAGGCCCTGGGGTGAGGGAAGGGAAGGGGCCGGAGTGATTCAGGCCCCGGGGTGAGGGAAGGGGCCGGAGTGATTCAGGCCCCGGGGAGTGGAAAGGGAAGGGGCCGTAGTGATTCAGGCCCCGGGGTAAGAGAAGGGAAGCGGCCGGAGTGATTCAGGCCCCAGGGTGAGGGAAGGGAAGGGGCCGGAGTGATTCAGGCCCTGGGGTGAGGGAAGTGGCCTGAGTGATTCAGGCCTCGGGGTGTGGGAAGGGAAGCGGCCGGAGTGATTCAGGCCCCGGGGTGAGGGAAGGGGCCGGAGAGATTCAGGCCCCAGGGTGAGGGAACGGAAGGGGCCGGAATGACTCAGGCCCCGGGGTGAGGGAAGGGAAGGGAGGGAGTGATTCAGGCCCCGGGGTGTGGGAAGGGAAGGGGCCGGAGTGATTCAGGCCCCGGGGAGAGGGAAGGGGCCACAGTGATTCAGGCCCCGGGGTGAGGGAAGGGAAGGGGCCACTGTGATTCAGGCCCCGGGGTGTGGGAAGGGAAGGGGCCGGAGTGATTCAGGCCCCGGGGTGAGGGAAGGGGCCGGAGTGATTCAGGCCCCGGGGAGTGGAAAGGGAAGGGGCCGGAGTGATTCAGGCCCCGGGGTGAGGGAAGGGAAGGGGCCACTGTGATTCAGGCCCTGGGGTGAGGGAAGGGAAGGGGCCGGAGTGAACAACAAACAAAGAACAAAGAAATGTACAGCACAGGAACAGGCCCTTCGGCCCTCCAAGCCCGTGCCGACCATACTGCCCGACTAAACCACAATCTTCTACACTTCCTGGGTCCGTATCCTTCTATTCCCATCCTATTCATATATTTGTCAAGATGCCCCTTAAATGTCCCTATCGTCCCTGCTTCCACTACCTCCTCCGGTAGCGAGTTCCAGGCACCCACTACCCTCTGCGTAAAAAACTTGCCTCGTACATCTCCTCTAAACCTTGCCCCTCTCACCTTAAACCTATGCCCCCTAGTAATTGACCCCTCTACCCTGGGGAAAAGCCTCTGACTATCCACTCTGTCTATGCCCCTCATAATTTTGTATACCTCTATCAGGTCGCCCCTCAACCTCCTTTGTTCCAGAGAGAACAAACCGAGTTTATTCAATCGCTCCTCATAGCTTATGCCCTCCATACCAGGCAACATTCTGGTAAATCTCTTCTGCACCCTCTCTAAAGCCTCCACATCCTTCTGGTAGTGTGGCGACCAGAATTGAACACTATACTCCAAGTGTGGCCTAACTAAGGTTCTATACAGCTGCAACATGACTTGCCAATTCTTATACTCAATGCCCCGGCCAATGAAGGCAAGCATGCCGTATGCCTTCTTGACTACCTTCTCCACCTGTGTTGCCCCTTTCAATGACCTGTGGACCTGTACTCCTAGATCTCTTTGACTTTCAATACTCTTGAGGGTTCTACCATTCACTGTATATTCCCTACCTGCATTAGCCCTTCCAAAATGCATTACCTCACATTTGTCCGGATTAAACTCCATCTGCCATCTCTCCGCCCAAGTCTCCAGACAATCTAAATCCTGCTGTATCCTCAGACAGTCCTCATCGCTATCCGCAATTCCACCAACCTTTGTGTCGCCTGCAAACTTACTAATCAGACCAGTTACATTTTCCTCCAAATCATTTATATATACTACAAAGAGCAAAGGTCCCAGCACTGATCCCTGTGGAACACCACTGGTCACAGCCCTCCAATTAGAAAAGCATCCCTCCATTGCTACCCTCTGCCTTCTATGGCCTAGCCAGTTCTGTATCCACCATGCCAGTTCACCCCTGATCCCGTGTGACTTCACCTTTTGTACTAGTCTACCATGAGGGACCTTGTCAAAGGCCTTACTGAAGTCCATATAGACAACATCTACTGCCCTACCTGCATCAATCATCTTAGTGACCTCCTCGAAAAACTCTATCAAGTTAGTGAGACACGACCTCCCCTTCACAAAACCGTGCTGCCTCTCACTAATACGTCCATTTGCTTCCAAATGGGAGTAGATCCTGTCTCGAAGAATTCTCTCCAGTAATTTCCCTACCACTGAAGTAAGGCTCACCGGCCTGTAGTTCCCGGGATTATCCTTGCTACCCTTCTTAAACAGAGGAACAACATTGGCTATTCTCCAGTCTTCCGGGACATCCCCTGAAGACAGCGAGGATCCAAAGATTTCTGTCAAGGCCTCAGCAATTTCCTCTCCAGCCTCCTTCAGTATTCTGGGGTAGATCCCATCAGGCCCTGGGGACTTATCTACCTTAATATTTTTTAAGACACCCAACACCTCGTCTTTTTGGATCACAATGTGACCCAGGCTATATACACCCCCTTCTCCAGACTCAACATCTACCAATTCCTTCTCTTTGGTGAATACTGATGCAAAGTATTCATTTAGTACCTCGCACATTTCCTCTGGCTCCACACATAGATTCCCTTGCCTATCCTTCAGTGGGCCAACCCTTTCCCTGGCTACCCTCTTGCTTTTTATGTACGTGTAAAAAGCCTTGGGATTTTCCTTAACCCTATTTGCCAATGACTTTTCATGACCCCTTCTAGCCCTCCTGACTCCTTGCTTAAGTTCCTTCCTACTTTCCTTATATGCCACACAGGCTTCGTCTGTTCCCAGCCTTTTAGCCCTGACAAATGCCTCCTTTTTCTTTTTGACGAGGCCTACAATATCACTCGTCATCCAGGGTTCCCGAAAATTGCCGTATTTATCTTTCTTCCTCACAGGAACATGCCTGTCCTGTATTCCTTTCAACTGACACTTGAAAGCCTCCCACATGTCAGATGTTGATTTGCCCTCAAACATCCGCCCCCAATCTATGTTCTTCAGTTCCCGCCTAATATTGTCATAATTAGCCTTCCCCCAATTTAGCACATTCATCCTCGGACCACTCTTATCCTTGTCCACCAGTACTTTAAAACTTACTGAATTGTGGTCACTGTTACCGAAATGCTCCCCTACTGAAACATCTACCACCTGGCCGGGCTCATTCCCCAATACCAGGTCCAGTACTGCCCCTTCCCTAGTTGGACTGTTTACATAATTCAGGCCCCGGGGCGTGGGAAGGGGCCGGAGTGATTCAGGCCCCGGGGAGTGGAAAGGGAAGGGGCCGGAGTGATTCAGGCCCCGGGGTAAGAGAAGGGAAGCGGCCGGAGTGATTCAGGCCCCGGGGTGAGGGAAGGGAAGGGGCCGGAGTGATTCAGGCCCCGGGGTGAGGGAAGGGGCCTGAGTGATTCAGGCCCCGGGGTGAGGGAAGGAAAGAGGCCGGAGTGATTCAGGCCCCGGGGTGTGGGGAGGGGCCGGAGTGATTCAGGCCCCGGGGTGTGGGAAGGAACCGGAGTGATTCAGGCTTCGGTGTGTGGGAAGGGATGGGGCCGGAGTGAGTCAGGCCCCGGGGTGAGGGAAGGGAAGGGGCCGGAGTGATTCAGGCCACGGGGTGAGTGTAGGGAAGGGGCCGGAGTGATTCAGGCGCCGGGGTGTGGGAAGGAACCAGATTGATTCAGGCCCCGGGGTGAGGGAAGGGAAGGGGTCAGAGTGATTCAGGCCCCGGGGTGTTGGAAGGGGCCAGAGTGATTCAAGCCCCGCGGTGTGGGAAGGGAAGGGGCCGGAGTGATTCGGGCCCTGGGGTGAGGGAAGGGAAGGGGCCGGAGTGATTCAGGCCCCGGGGTGAGGGAAGGGGCCGTATTGATCCGGGCCCCGGGGTGTGGGAAGGGGCCAGAGTGATTCAGGCCCCGGGGAGTGGGAAGGGAAGGGGCCGGAGTGATTCAGGCCCCGGGGTGAGGGAAGGGAAGCGGCCGGAGTGATTCAGGCCCTTGGGTTTGGGAAGGGAAGCGGCCGGAGTGATTCAGGCCCCGGGTAAGAGAAGGGAAGCGGCCGGAGTGATTCAGGCCCCGGGTAAGAGAAGGGAAGCGGCCGGAGTGATTCAGGCCCCGGGGTGAGGGAAGGGAAGGGGCCGGAGTGATTCAGGCCCCGGGGAGTGGAAAGGGAAGGGGCCGGAGTGATTCAGGCCCCGGGTAAGAGAAGGGAAGCGGCCGGAGTGATTCAGGCCCCGGGGTGAGGGAAGGGAAGGGGCCGGAGTGATTCAGGCCCTGGGGTGAGGGAAGTGGCCTGAGTGATTCAGGCCCCGGGGTGTGGGAAGGGAAGGGGCCGGAGTGATTCAGGCCCCGGGGAGAGGGAAGGGGCCACAGTGATTCAGGCCCCGGGGTGAGGGAAGGGAAGGGGCCACTGTGATTCAGGCCCTGGGGTGAGGGAAGGGAAGGGGCCGGAGTGATTCAGGCCCCGGGGTGAGGGAAGGGGCCGGATTGATCCAGGCCCCGGGGTGTGGGAAGGGGCCGGAGTGATTCAGGCCCCGGGGAGTGGAAAGGGAAGGGGCCGGAGTGATTCAGGCCCCGGGGTAAGAGAAGGGAAGCGGCCGGAGTGATTCAGGCCCCGGGGTGAGGGAAGGGAAGGGGCCGGAGTGATTCAGGCCCTGGGGTGAGGGAAGTGGCCTGAGTGATTCAGGCCTCGGGGTGTGGGAAGGGAAGCGGCCGGAGTGATTCAGGCCCCGGGGTGAGGGAAGGGGCCGGAGAGATTCAGGCCCCGGGGTGAGGGAACGGAAGGGGCCGGAATGACTCAGGCCCCGGGGTGAGGGAAGGGAAGGGAGGGAGTGATTCAGGCCCCGGGGTGTGGGAAGGGAAGGGGCTGGAGTGATTCAGGCCCCGGGGAGAGGGAAGGGGCCACAGTGATTCAGGCCCCGGGGTGAGGGAAGGGAAGGGGCCACTGTGATTCAGGCCCTGGGGTGAGGGAAGGGAAGGGGCCGGAGTGATTCAGGCCCCGGGGTGAGGGAAGGGGCCGGATTGATCCAGGCCCCGGGGTGTGGGAAGGGGCCGGAGTGATTCAGGCCCCGGGGGGTGGAAAGGGAAGGGGCCGGAGTGATTCAGGCCCTGGGGTAAGAGAAGGGAAGCGGCCGGAGTGATTCAGGCCCCGGGGTGAGGGAAGGGAAGGGGCCGGAGTGATTCAGGCCCTTGGGTTTGGGAAGGGGCCGGAGTGATTCAGGCCTCGGGCTGTGGGAAGGGAAGGGGCCTGAGTGATTCAGGCCTCGGGGTGTGGGAAGGGGCCGGAGAGATTCAGGCCCCGGGGTGTGGGGAGGGGCCGGAGTGATTCAGGCCCCGGGGTGAGTGTAGGGAAGGGGCCGGAGTGATACAGGCCACGGGGTGAGGAAAGGGAAGGGGCCGGAGTGATTCAGGCCCCGGGGTGAGGAAAGGGAAGGGGCCGGATTGATTCAGGCCCCGGGGTGTGGGAAGGAACCAGATTGATTCAGGCCCCGGGGTGAGGGAAGGGAAGGGGTCAGAGTGATTCTGGCCCCGGGGTGTTGGAAGGGGCCAGAGTGATTCAAGCCCCGCGGTGTGGGAAGAGAAGGGGCCGGAGTGATTCAGGCCCTGGGGTGAGGGAAGGGAAGCGGCCGGAGTGATTCAGGCCTCGGGGTGTGGGAAGGGAAGCGGCCGGAGTGATTCAGGCCCACGGGTGAGGGAAGGGGCCGGAGAGATTCAGGCCCCGGGGTGTGGCAACGGAAGGGGCCGGAATGACTCAGGCCCCGGGGTGAGGGAAGGGAAGGGAGGGAGTGATTCAGGCCCCGGGGTGTGGGAAGGGAAGGGGCCGGAGTGATTCAGGCCCCGGGGAGAGGGAAGGGGCCACAGTGATTCAGGCCCCGGGGTGAGGGAAGGGAAGGGGCCACTGTGATTCAGGCCCTGGGGTGAGGGAAGGGAAGGGGCCGGAGTGATTCAGGCCCCGGGGTGAGGGAAGGGAAGGGGCCGGAGTGATTCATGCCCCGGGGTGAGGGAAGGGAAGGGGCCGGAGTGATTCAGGCCCCGGGATGTGGGAAGGGGCCGGAGTGATTCAGGCCCCGGGATGTGGGAAGGCAAGGGGCCCGAGCGATTCAGGTGCCGGGGTGAGGGAAGGGAAGGGGCCGGAGTGATTCAGGCCCCGGGGTGAGGGAAGGGAAGGGGCTGGATTGATCCAGGCCCCGGGGTGTGGGAAGGGGCCGGAGTGATTCAGGCCCAGGGTTGTGGGATGGGAAGGGGCCCGAGCGATTCAGGTGCCGGGGTGAGGGAAGGGAAGGGGCCGGAGTGATTCCGTCCCCAGGGTGAGGGATGGGAAGGGGCCGGAGTGATTCAGGCCCCGGGGAAAGGGAAGGGACCGGAGTGATTCAGGCCCCGGGGAGAGGGAAGGGGCCGGAGTGATTCAGGCCCCGGGGTGTGGGAAGGGAAGGGGCCGGAGTGATTCAGGCCCCGGGGTGTGGGAAGGGAAGGGGCCGGAGTGATTCAGGCCCCGGGGTGTGGGAAGGGGCCGGAGTGATTCAGGCCCCGGGGTGTGGGAAGGGAAGGGGCCGGAGTGATTCAGGCCCCGGGGTGTGGGAAGGGGCCAGAGTGATTCAGGCCCCGGGGTGAGGGAAGGGAAGGGGCCGGAGTGATTCAGGCCCCGGGGTGTGGGAAGGGAAGGGGCCGGAGTGATTCAAGCCCCGGGGTGAGGTAAGTGAAGGGGCCGGAGTGATTCATGGCCCGGGGGAAAGAAGGGAAGTGGCCGGAGTGATTCAGGCCCCGGGGTGAGGGAAGGAACCGGAGTGATTCAGGCCCCGGGGTGAGGGAAGGGAAGGGGCCGGAATGATTCAGGCCCCGCGGTGAGGGAAGGAAAGAGGCCGGAGTGATTCAGGCCCCGGGGTGTGGGAAGGGGCCGGAGTGATTCAGGCCCCGGGGTGAGGGAAGGGAAGGGGCCGGAGTGATTCAGGCCCCGGGGTGTGGGAAGGAACCGGAGTGATTCAGGCCCCGGGGTGAGGGAAGGGAAGGGGCCGGAATGATTCAGGCCCCGGGGTGAGGGAAGGAAAGAGGCCGGAGTGATTCAGGCCCCGGGGTGTGTGAAGGGGCCAGAGTGATTCAGGCCCCGGTGTGAGGGAAGGGGCCGGAGTGATTCAGGCCCCGGTGTGTGGGAAGGAACCGGAGTGATTCAGGCCCCGGGGTGAGGGAAAGGAAGGGGCCGGAGTGATTCAGGCCCCGGGGTGTGGGAAAGGAAGGAACCGGAGTGATTCAGGCCACGGGGTGAGGGAAAGGAAGGAACCGGAGTGATTCAGGCCCCGGGGTGAGGGAAAGGAAGGAACCGGAGTGATTCAGGCCACGGGGTGAGTGTAGGGAAGGGGCCGGAGTGATTCAGGCCCCGGGGTGTGGGAAGGAACCGGAGTGATTCAGGCCCCGGGGTGGGTGAAGGGAAGGGGCCGGAGTGATTTAGGCCCCGGGGTGTGGGAAGGGGCCAGAGCGATTCAGGCCCCGGGGTGTGGGAAGGAACCGGAGTGATTCAGGCCCCGGGGTGTGGGAAGGGATGGGGCCGGAGTGATTCAGGCCCCGGGGTGTGGGAAGGGAAGGGGCTGGAGTGATTCAGGCCCCGGGGAGAGGGAAGGGGCCACAGTGATTCAGGCCCCGGGGTGAGGGAAGGGAAGGGGCCACTGTGATTCAGGCCCTGGGGTGAGGGAAGGGAAGGGGCCGGAGTGATTCAGGCCCCGGGGTGAGGGAAGGGGCCGGATTGATCCAGGCCCCGGGGTGTGGGAAGGGGCCGGAGTGATTCAGGCCCCGGGGGGTGGAAAGGGAAGGGGCCGGAGTGATTCAGGCCCTGGGGTAAGAGAAGGGAAGCGGCCGGAGTGATTCAGGCCCCGGGGTGAGGGAAGGGAAGGGGCCGGAGTGATTCAGGCCCTTGGGTTTGGGAAGGGGCCGGAGTGATTCAGGCCTCGGGCTGTGGGAAGGGAAGGGGCCTGAGTGATTCAGGCCTCGGGGTGTGGGAAGGGGCCGGAGAGATTCAGGCCCCGGGGTGTGGGGAGGGGCCGGAGTGATTCAGGCCCCGGGGTGAGTGTAGGGAAGGGGCCGGAGTGATACAGGCCACGGGGTGAGGAAAGGGAAGGGGCCGGAGTGATTCAGGCCCCGGGGTGAGGAAAGGGAAGGGGCCGGATTGATTCAGGCCCCGGGGTGTGGGAAGGAACCAGATTGATTCAGGCCCCGGGGTGAGGGAAGGGAAGGGGTCAGAGTGATTCTGGCCCCGGGGTGTTGGAAGGGGCCAGAGTGATTCAAGCCCCGCGGTGTGGGAAGAGAAGGGGCCGGAGTGATTCAGGCCCTGGGGTGAGGGAAGGGAAGCGGCCGGAGTGATTCAGGCCTCGGGGTGTGGGAAGGGAAGCGGCCGGAGTGATTCAGGCCCCCGGGTGAGGGAAGGGGCCGGAGAGATTCAGGCCCCGGGGTGTGGCAACGGAAGGGGCCGGAATGACTCAGGCCCCGGGGTGAGGGAAGGGAAGGGAGGGAGTGATTCAGGCCCCGGGGTGTGGGAAGGGAAGGGGCCGGAGTGATTCAGGCCCCGGGGAGAGGGAAGGGGCCACAGTGATTCAGGCCCCGGGGTGAGGGAAGGGAAGGGGCCACTGTGATTCAGGCCCTGGGGTGAGGGAAGGGAAGGGGCCGGAGTGATTCAGGCCCCGGGGTGAGGGAAGGGGCCGGATTGATCCAGGCCCCGGGGAGTGGAAAGGGAAGGGGCCGTAGTGATTCAGGCCCCGGGGTGTGGGAAGGGGCCGGATTGATCCAGGCCCCGGGGTGTGGGAAGGGGCCGGAGTGATTCAGGCCCCGGGGAGTGGAAAGGGAAGAGGCCGGAGTGATTCGGGCCCTGGGGTGAGGGAAGGGAAGGGGCCGGAGTGATTCAGGCCCCGGGGTGAGGGAAGGGGCCGGATTGATCCAGGCCCCAGGGTGTGGGAAGGGGCCGGAGTGATTCAGGCCCCGGGGAGTGGAAAGGGAAGGGGCCGGAGTGATTCAGGCCCCGGGGTAAGAGAAGGGAAGCGGCCGGAGTGATTCAGGCCCCGGGGTGAGGGAAGGGAAGGGGCCGGAGTGATTCAGGCCCTTGGGTTTGGGAAGGGGCCTGAGTGATTCAGGCCTCGGGGTGTGGGAAGGGAAGCGGCCGGAGTGATTCAGGCCCCGGGGTGAGGGAAGGGAAGGGGCCGGAGTGATTCAGGCCCTTGGGTTTGGGAAGGGGCCTGAGTGATTCAGGCCCCGGGGTGAGGGAAGGAAAGAGGCCGGAGTGATACAGGCCCCGGGGTGTGGGAAGGAACCGGAGTGATTCAGGCCCCGGGGTGAGTGTAGGGAATGGGCCGGAGTGATTCAGGCCCCGGGGTGAGGGAAGGAACCGGAGTGATCCAGGCCCCGGAGTGTGGGAAGGAACCGGAGTGATTCAGGTCCCGGAGTGTGGGAAGGAACCGGAGTGATTCAGGCCCCGGGGTGAGTGTAGGGAATGGGCCGGAGTGATTCAGGCCCCGGGGTGTGGGAAGGGGCCGGAGTGATTCAGGTCCCGGAGTGTGGGAAGGAACCGGAGTGATTCAGGCTTCGGTGTGTGGGAAGGGATGGGGCCGGAGTGATTCAGGCCCCGGGGTGAGGAAAGGGAAGGGGCCGGAATGATTCAGGCCCCGGGGTGTGGGAAGGAACCAGATTGATTCAGGCCCCGGGGTGAGGGAAGGGAAGGGGTCAGAGTGATTCAGGCCCTGGGGTGTTGGAAGGGGCCGGAGTGATTCAGGCCCCGGGGTGAGGGAAGGGAAGGGGCCGGAGTGATTCGGGCCCTGGGGTGAGGGAAGGGAAGGGGCCGGAGTGATTCGGGCCCTGGGGTGTGGGAAGGGAAGGGGCCGGAGAGATTCAGTCCCCGGGGTGAGGGAAGGGAAGGGGCCGGAGTGATTCAGGCCCTGGGGCGAGGGAAGGGGCCAGAGTGATTCAGGCCCCGGGGTGAGGGAAGGGGCCAGAGTGATTCAGGCCCCGGGGTGAGGGAAGGGGCCGGAGAGATTCAGGCCCCGGGGTGAGGGAAGGAAAGAGGCCGGAGTGATTCAGGCACCGCGGTGTGGGGAGGGGCCGGAGTGATACAGGCCCCGGAGTGAGGGAAGTGAAGCGGCCGGAGAGATTCAGGCCTCGAGGTGTGGGAAGGGGCCGGAGTGATTCAGGCACCGCGGTGTGGGAAGGAACCGGAGTGATTCAGGCCCCGGGGTGAGTGTCGGGAAGGGGCCGGAGTGATACAGGCCCCGGGGTGAGGGAAGGGGCCGGAGTGATTCAGGCCCCGTGGTGAGGGAAGGGAAGGGGCCGGAATGACTCAGGCCCTGGGGTGAGGGAAGGGGCCGGAGTGATACAGAGCCCGGAGTAAGGGAAGGGGCCGGAGTGATTCATGCCTCGGGGTATGGGAAGGGGCCGGAGTGATTCAGGCCTCGGGATGTGCGAAGGGAAGGGGCCGGAGTGATTCAGGCCTTGGGGAGAGGGAAGGGGCCGGAGTGATTCAGGCCCCGGGGTGTGGGAAGGGAAGGGGCCGGAGTGATTCAGGCCCCGGGGTGTGGGAAGGGAAGGGGCCGGAGTGATTCAGGCCCCGGGGAGAGGGAAGGGGCCGGAGTGATTCAGGCCCCGGGGTGAGGGAAGGGAAGGGGCCGGAGTGATTCATGCCCCGGGGTGAGGGAAGGGAAGGGGCCGGAGTGATTCAGGCCCCGGGATGTGGGAAGGGGCCGGAGTGATTCAGGCCCCGGGATGTGGGAAGGCAAGGGGCCCGAGCGATTCAGGTGCCGGGGTGAGGGAAGGGAAGGGGCCGGAGTGATTCAGGCCCCGGGGTGAGGGAAGGGAAGGGGCTGGATTGATCCAGGCCCCGGGGTGTGGGAAGGGGCCGGAGTGATTCAGGCCCAGGGTTGTGGGATGGGAAGGGGCCCGAGCGATTCAGGTGCCGGGGTGAGGGAAGGGAAGGGGCCGGAGTGATTCCGTCCCCAGGGTGAGGGATGGGAAGGGGCCGGAGTGATTCAGGCCCCGGGGAAAGGGAAGGGACCGGAGTGATTCAGGCCCCGGGGAGAGGGAAGGGGCCGGAGTGATTCAGGCCCCGGGGTGTGGGAAGGGAAGGGGCCGGAGTGATTCAGGCCCCGGGGTGTGGGAAGGGGCCGGAGTGATTCAGGCCCCGGGGTGTGGGAAGGGAAGGGGCCGGAGTGATTCAGGCCCCGGGGTGTGGGAAGGGGCCAGAGTGATTCAGGCCCCGGGGTGAGGGAAGGGAAGGGGCCGGAGTGATTCAGGCCCCGGGGTGTGGGAAGGGAAGGGGCCGGAGTGATTCAAGCCCCGGGGTGAGGTAAGTGAAGGGGCCGGAGTGATTCATGGCCCGGGGGAAAGAAGGGAAGTGGCCGGAGTGATTCAGGCCCCGGGGTGAGGGAAGGAACCGGAGTGATTCAGGCCCCGGGGTGAGGGAAGGGAAGGGGCCGGAATGATTCAGGCCCCGCGGTGAGGGAAGGAAAGAGGCCGGAGTGATTCAGGCCCCGGGGTGTGGGAAGGGGCCGGAGTGATTCAGGCCCCGGGGTGAGGGAAGGGAAGGGGCCGGAGTGATTCAGGCCCCGGGGTGTGGGAAGGAACCGGAGTGATTCAGGCCCCGGGGTGAGGGAAGGGAAGGGGCCGGAATGATTCAGGCCCCGGGGTGAGGGAAGGAAAGAGGCCGGAGTGATTCAGGCCCCGGGGTGTGTGAAGGGGCCAGAGTGATTCAGGCCCCGGTGTGAGGGAAGGGGCCGGAGTGATTCAGGCCCCGGTGTGTGGGAAGGAACCGGAGTGATTCAGGCCCCGGGGTGAGGGAAAGGAAGGGGCCGGAGTGATTCAGGCCCCGGGGTGTGGGAAAGGAAGGAACCGGAGTGATTCAGGCCACGGGGTGAGGGAAAGGAAGGAACCGGAGTGATTCAGGCCCCGGGGTGAGGGAAAGGAAGGAACCGGAGTGATTCAGGCCACGGGGTGAGTGTAGGGAAGGGGCCGGAGTGATTCAGGCCCCGGGGTGTGGGAAGGAACCGGAGTGATTCAGGCCCCGGGGTGGGTGAAGGGAAGGGGCCGGAGTGATTTAGGCCCCGGGGTGTGGGAAGGGGCCAGAGCGATTCAGGCCCCGGGGTGTGGGAAGGAACCGGAGTGATTCAGGCCCCGGAGTGTGGGAAGGGATGGGGCCGGAGTGATTCAGGCCCCGGGGTGTGGGAAGGGAAGGGACCGGATTGATTCAGGCCCCGGCGTGTGGGACGGAACCAGAGTGATTCAGGCCCCGGGGTGAGGGAACCGGCTGGAGTGATTCAGGCCCCGGGGTGGTGGAAGGGGCTGGAATGATTCAGGCCCCGGGGCGAGGGAAGGGAAGGGGCCGGAGTGATTCAGGCCCCGGGGTGTGGGGAGGGGCCGGAGTGATTCAGGCCCCGGGTTGAGGGAAGGGAAGGGGCCGGAGTGATTCAGGCCCCGGGGTGAGTGTAGGGAAGGGGCCGGAGTGATTCAGGCCCCGGTGTGTGGGAAGGAACCGGAGTGATTCAGGCCCCGGGGTGAGTGTAGGGAAGGAACCGGAGTGATTCAGGCCCCGGGGTGTGGGAAGGGGCCGGAGTGATTCAGGCCCCGGTGTGTGGGAAGGGATGGGGCCGGAGTGATTCCAGTAACTTCACTGCAGTGTTCATGTAAGGCTAACTGTGACAATAAACATTATTATTATTATATCTTTACACATGCCCTCTGGCCTGATCCAGCTTAAGTTGCTGCAGTTTGTGCACCTGACCAACATTAGGTGGAGTGTTTTTTTCCCTGAGGTACAAGAAATGAAATGAAAAATGAAAATCGCTTATTGTCACAAGTAGACTTCAAATGAAGTTACTGTGAAAAGCCCCTAGTCGCCACATTCCGGCGCCTGTTCGGGGAGGCTGGTACGGGAATCGAACCGTGCTGCTGGCCTGCCTTGGTCTGCTTTCAAAGCCAGCGATTTAGCCCTGTGCTAAACAGCAAGACAGGTGGGAGCGATGTTTCCGTGCGGCCGGCCAATCACACACATGTTCTGATCTTGCCTCAATCTGGTCAACTTTTGGATCTCCGTCTTCAGCAACATGAATATCGAGCTGGGGGCCTCTCCTCTCGTGACCGTTTTAAAAATTTTATTTAGTGTACCCAATTCATTTTTCCCAATTAAGGGGCATTTTAGCGTGGCCAATCCACCTAACGTGCATATCTATCGGGCTGTGGGGGCGAAACCCACGCAAACACGGGGAGAATGTGCAAACTCCACACGGACAGTGACCCAGAGCCGGGATCGAACCTGGGACCTCGGCGCCGTGAGGCAGAAGTGCTAACCACTGCGCCACCGTGCTTCCCATTGGGGGCCGTTTGTGAAATGACGAACTCGCCAGGGCTGCAGACGAGAGTGAATCGATGTCCTTCCCTTCGCCTCGCTGATTGTCCGGAGGAGAGTTCTGCTCGGGTGGATTTCCTGTTTTCCGCCCAGTCCCTCGGAATGGTTGGGGGAACCCAATGGAATTTTTATACCTGGAGAAAATACAGTCAGAGGTGGGTTGGGGGTACTACCAGAGATAGCAGCCATCCATTACCTACTTTAAGGAATTAATCACTATCAGTTGCTGCGTGGGGGGGGGGGGGGAGGGGGGGGAGGAGTGGAGGGGGTTTGGTTTGGGGAGGGGGGGGCAGTGGAGGGGGGTTGGTTTGAGGGGGTGGGAGTGGAGGGGGGTTGGTTTGAGGGGGGAGTGGAGGGGGGTTGGTTTGAGGGGGGGGAGTGGAGGGGGGTTGGTTTGAGGGGGGGGAGTGGAGAGGGGTTGGTTTGAGGGGGGGAGTGGAGGGGGGTTGGTTTGAGGGGGGGTTGGTTTGAGGGGGGGTGGAGGGGGGTTGGTTTGAGGGGGGGGAGTGGAGGGGGGTTGGTTTGAGGGGGGGAGTGGATGGGGTTGGTTTGGGGGGGGGAGTGGAGGGGGGTTGGTTTGAGGGGGGGGAGTGGAGGGGGGTTGGTTTGGGGGGGGGAGCGGATGGGGGTTGGTTTGGGGGGGGAGTGGAGGGGGGTTGGTTTGAGGGGGGGAGTGGAGGGGGGTTGGTTTGGGGGGGAGTGGATGGGGGTTGGTTTGGGGGGGGGTGGAGGGGGGTTGGTTTGAGGGGGGGAGTGGATGGGGGTTGGTTTGAGTGGGGGGGTTGGTTTGAGGGGGGGGGTTGGTTTGAGGGGGGGGGCTGGGGTTTTTGTAATGTGGGTTCGGTCTCGTTTACTTCGGGAAATTAGTTTTGATGTTAAATGTTTTGTTAAAATGGAAAACCTTTCATCAAATATGAAAAACATGGAATCCTGAACGAACGATCAAAATGTTGATCTCGTTGCCAATGTGATAGCTCGAGACAAAACACTCGAGACTTCCAGAAGCTTGGACAGGTCTCACTCTCCAGCTCCGGGTCACTCTGCCTGGGTCCACACTGCCCGGTACTAAACTGACCCTCTGACAGTGCAGCACTCCTTCAGTACTGACCCTCTGACAGTGCGGAGCTCCCTCAGTACTGACCCTCTGATAGTGCAGCAGTCCCTCAGTACTGACCCTCTGACAGTGCAGCACTCCCTCAGTACCGACCCTCTGACAGTGCAGCACTCCCTCAGTACTGACCCTCTGACAGGGCAGCACTCCTTCAGTACTGACCCTCTGACAGTGCAGCACTCCATCAGTACTGACCCTCTGACAGTGCAGCACTCCATCAGTCCTGACCCTCTAACAGTGCAGCACTCCTTCAGTACTGACCCTCTGACAGTGCAGCACTCCATCAGTTCTGACCCTCTGACAGTGCAGCATTCCCTCAGTACTGACCCTCTGACAGTGCAGCACTCCATCAGTACTGACCCTCTGACAGTGCAGCACTCCATCAGTCCTGACCCTCTGACAGTGCAGCACTCCCTCAGTACTGGCCCTCTGACAGTGCAGCACTCCTTCAGTACTGACCCTCTGACAGTGCAGCACTCCATCAGTACTGACCCTCTGACAGTGCAGCACTCCTTCAGTACTGACCCTCTGACAGTGCGGCACTCCCTCAGTACTGACCCTCTGACAGTGCGGCACTCCCTCAGTACTGACCCTCTGACAGTGCAGCACTCCTTCAGTACTGACCCTCTGACAGTGCAGCACTCCATCAGTACTGACCCTCTGACAGTGCAGCACTCCTTCAGTACTGACCCTCTGACAGTGCGGCACTCCCTCAGTACTGACCCTCTGACAGTGCAGCACTCCTTCAGTACTGACCCTCTGACAGTGCAGCACTCCATCAGTACTGACCCTCTGACAGTGCAGCACTCCCTCAGTACTGACCCTCTGACAGTGCAGCACTCCCTCAGTACTGACCCTCTGACAGTGCAGCACACCCTCGGTACTGACCTGGAGATCAGCCTAGATTTTGTGCTCAAGTCCTGGACTGGGATTTGTGTGCGACATTGTGATCCAGAAACAGGAGAGCTGACACCGATCAAGCTACATTTAGTCCTCACTGGGCTTTGTCATTTTGTCAGAATCAGGAATGATGTATTGCTTCACTGGAGGACAAATGCTAATCCTTAATTGTGTAATAAATATGCCTGGACTCGAATTCCGCAATCTCATTTTCATATTTACCATCTGTCCTGCATCAGTTCCTCTTGTGAATGCAGGTTTATTGAAAATCTTCCTCCACATCAGAAACTCCTGTAAACCTTTCACTGAATCTCCTTCTCAATATTTCACTTGTTAATAACTTACTTGTGATTGTTAATCATTTGCTGCTGAAAAGTTCAATCTGGGCAGCACAGTAGCACAAGTGGATAGCACTGTGGCTTCACAGCGCCAGGGTCCCAGGTTCGATTCCCCGCTGGGTCACTGTCCGTGCGGAGTCTGCACGTTCTCCCCGTGTCTGCGTGGGTTTCCTCCGGGTGCTCCGGTTTCCTCCCACAGTCCAAATGCGTGCAGGTTAGGTGGATTGGCCGTGATAAATTGTCCTTCGTGTCCAAAAGGGTTGGGAGGGATTATTGGGTTATGCGGATAGGGCGGAAGTGAGGGCTTAAGTGGGTCGGTGCAGACTCGATGGGCCGAATGGCCTCCTTCTGCACTGTATGTTCTATGTTCTATGTAAACCACCTGTTCAGTGGCTAGCGGAGCCCCTTCCCCAGCACTGTAACTACCGATCTGTGAACAATCTGCTCTCCATGGTGCCCCCTTGAGTGTATTCACCTGGCAGGAGAGTGACAAGACCATTGTGTCTATGCCAGACATCAAAGACCTCTCTGTTCCAACCCCATTTCTCAGCAAATTGGTCCGTCGTCTTTTGTGCTCGGGCAGTTCAATCGCTCATCCAAACACTTCTTAAATGTTGTGAGCATTCCCGCTTCCACCCCCCCATTCAGGCAGCGAGTTCCGGACTCCCACCCCCCCTCTGGGTGTAAAGGGTTTTCCTCACATCCCCGCTAAACCTCCCGCCCCTTCCCTTTAAATCTCTGCCCCTTGGTTATTGACCCTCCACTAAGGAGAAAAGTTCCTGCCCAGCCACCCTATCTGTGTCCCTTCTGGTTTTGTTCACCATCTGCCTTCTCTACTCCAAGGGGAACATCCCCAGCCTCTCTTGCCAGCTGAAACTCTCCAGCCCAGGCAACATCCTGGTGATCTCCTCTGCACCCTCTCCAGTGCTATCACATCCCTCCTATGATGTGGTGACCAGAACTGCACACAGTGCTCCAGCTGCAGCCTGACCAGCATTTTATACAGCTCCAGCATAACCTCCCTGCTCTGAAATTCTAAAAGTGGAAACAGATTGAAAAGTAACTTCCAGGAAGGAATTGGATAAATACCCGAAAAGGGATCATTGAAATGCTTACAGGGGAAGAGCAAGGTGGGAGTGGGACTAATTCTCTCAAAGAGTGGCGCAGTGGGTTAGCCCTGTTGCCTCACGGCGCCGAGGTCCCAGGTTCGATCCTGGCTCTGGGTCACTGTCCGTGTGGAGTTTGCACATTCTCCCTGTGTCTGCGTGGGTTTCGCCCCCGCAACCCAAAAGATGTGCAGGGTGGGTGGATTGGCCACACTAAATTGCCCCTTAATTGGAAAAAATGAATTGGGTACTCTAAATTTATTTTTACAAAAAATAAAAAATTCCCTCAAAGAGATCGCACAGGTACAGTGGGCCCAATATGCTGTGTGATCCTAATATTGTACATGGTACTGAGAGGGTGCTACATTGTCAGTGGTGCCGTCTTTGGAATAAGACATTAAACAGAGACCCGGTTTGCCCTCTCAAACATTGGCAGCATTTCAAAAAAGAGCAGTGATTTTTTCTGTAATCCTGACGATTATTCATCCCTCAACCAACATCATTAAAGTGGACTATCTGGTGGAGATATCATGTTAGTTTTGGGGGATCTTGCTGTGTTTCCTGCATCACAGCAGTAACTGCACTTCGAAAAGTGCTTCATTGGTTGTCAGGCATATCCTGAAGTTCTGAAAGGTGCCAGAGAAATTACATTTTGTTTTACAAACCAATCTGAGTGATTAACCTGACTGATAACTCCAGCCAGGAACGGTAAATGCCCAAGTCACTTCGAGGAGATGTGGGGCAGTTGAAGTCTGAAAAGATGGGAGCAGAATACCTTCAAACTCTGCTGGAGAAGGGTCAGAGAATCAGTTGCCGGCCGCCTCCTCCTCCATCAGACAGGAAGACTGTCCTCAGGAGGTAAGAAAACATCAACGGGCGCGATTCAACAAAAACGTTTCTAAGTGTGGTAGCAAGAGGGAACTGCGTGAGCTTCCCCGTGCTCGGTCCGCCAAGGCCGGCAATGTTAATTGGTCCATGTATGGAGGGCCCCCCCGGGCTTCACGCCTCAAATGAAGGCTCACCAGCCAATTCGCCGGGACCGTGCTCGCCAGAGACCCCCGGTAACAAGGTAGAGCAGCACTTAAACTGGTCCTTGCGGCCCTGGGCTGAGCAGGTGCCATACCAGGCTGTGATGCAGCCTGATAGGATGCTTTCTATGGTTAATCTGTAAAAGGTGGTAAGGGTTAATGTGGACATGCCGAATTGCCTTAGTTTCCTGAGGAAGTATAGGTGCTGTTGTGCTTTCTTGGTCGTAGCGTCGACGTGGGTGGACCAGGACAGTGTCATGTGAGAGTACCTTTAAGAAATGGGTGTTTATAAATGGGTGTGTAGATAAATACCTGTAGTGAGAGTACCTTTAAGAAACGGGTGTTTATTACTGCAGTGATGTCAGAGAGTGGGCGGAGCTGGGCTGTCTGTCAGCTTTTTACTTTCGGTTTAGGCTGTTTGCTGGAGGGTGTGTTTTAGTTTTGTTTTCAGTGTTGGAGCTGAAGCTAGACCAAGCAGGTGTACTGCTGTTCTCTCAGCCATGAAAAGACTATATCTTGATCATTTGGTGAATTCAGAATTATACATGTTCTCAGTAGTGAATGTAAACCTAATGTGCTTCTGTCAAGAGGTGTTTCTTTTGTCTGGATGTTGTTTGGGAAGTTATTAAGGATTACTTAGTGCTGTATTCTTTGGGGGTTGTATTTGAATTGATGGTTGCTAAGTTTTCACTGTATGTTACAAAAAGGTTAACTTGAGTTCATAGAATAAACATTGTTTTGCTTTAAAAAATACTTTTCCATTTCTGCTGTCCCACCCCTGTAGAGTGGGCCGTGTGCTCCCCATACCACAATCTAGTAAAAGTTGTGGGTCAGGTGAACTCCATGATACAGTTTGGGGATCTCTAAACCCTGGCCCATAACAACAGATTGTTGGTGATGTGCACGCCTAGGAATTTGAAGCTATCAACCATCTCCACCTCGGCCCTGTAGATGCAGACAGGGGTGTGTACAGTACTTTGCTTCCTGAAGTCAATGACCAGTTCTTTGGTTTTGCTGGCATTCCGGGATAGATTGTTGTCGTGCGCACTCCCTGGGAAGCGTGCACTACGTGCAAGTTCTTAAGGTGATGGTCACACACGAGCTGGATGTTCAGGGAGTGGAACCTCTTCCTATTGATGTAGGGCACTCCCAGATGGCCCAGTGAGAGCAAGACGACATGCGTGCAGTCTATCAGGCCCTGGACCTGGGACATCCCGGTGATGGCAGAGAACCCTGCTGCACGGGCATCTTGCTGGGCTTGGTCCACGTCAAAGTTTATATAATTTGCTGCCAGGGCAAACGGGGCATCAGTGACCTGTTGGATGCACCTGTGGGGG
This sequence comes from Scyliorhinus torazame, assembly GCF_047496885.1. Taxonomy (NCBI): domain Eukaryota; kingdom Metazoa; phylum Chordata; class Chondrichthyes; order Carcharhiniformes; family Scyliorhinidae; genus Scyliorhinus; species Scyliorhinus torazame. Next base: position 7,502,451 of record NC_092709.1, read on the forward strand.
GTTGTAGCTTTTGAGATTTCAACAGGACCCCGCTCGAACCCTGGAATGATCCTGAGGCGTAAAGGTTCAGAGCTGCGGTGACCTTGGTGACCACAGATAGTGGGTGTCCTCCTCCTCCACGCGGTGCCAAGTCCGCGAGGACATGGGACAAGTGCCGCACCATCTCCTGGTTGAGGTTGAGCCTCCTGCGGCACACGCTGTCCGTCATCTGTTCGAACGACCAACAATGCTTGTACACCCTGGGCAGTCACTGGCCTCCCCCTCTGGGCCTCCCCCTGGCCTGATGGGCGGCCAGATCCTCTGAGTATGGGGCGGGGCCCTGCGCATGGGCCGCCCCCCCAAGTCTCTGTTGATGGTCCTGCTGCTGCTGTCACCGTCTTTGGCCTCTTGCCGCCTGCCAGTAGCACTGTGAGGGCAAGTTCCGCAGGGTCCAAAATACCATCCATACTGTTCAATATCTGTGAGGAATTGGGTGTGAGACTGGCCAACAGCCCGGGGCTCTCCATTCTTCCGTTCATACCCCCCTCCACCCCTAACCCACACCCGGAGTGCCCAGCTCACTCTCACCCAGCCGCACTGGGGACCCGTTCAGCGGGCCCCACATCCTGTACCCCTGACACCCGCACGTAACGTTACCTGGACCAGGCACTGGTCCCCTCCCCATTGCACTCACCCACTTTCCGGCCGCGCACATGTCCCCGGGGCTGGGGCCCAGCCCCTGGGTGTTCAGATGTTGGCCGCTGCGTGTGTGGTGTTGCCTCAGTGTCCAGGCATCACTTTCTGATTGGGCTGCTCGGCAATGACCCCCACATGCTGCATGGCCCGCACACCCACGGGAATCCACTTGGGATGTGTGAAGTGCTCACTTAACTATGATTGCCAATTCCCTGTTAGCAATGGCCCTCAGCCACGTGGCCAGAGGCCTCGGCGGTCAGTGGGGCTTACGGGTGGTCGGTGGGGCAGACAGGGCAGGGACAAGGGTTTCCCCCAGAATGGGTGCACATGGTCCAGGGGTTAGCATGGTGGAGCCATGACCCCCCTCCCCCCCCAGCAGAGCGTCCCCCCCCCCCAGCTCTGATACCCCCACCCCCAAAGAGGACTACCCAACTGAGGCTGGATCCGCTCCCCCCCCCCCCTGGTTACCCCCCACTCTCCTCCCAGCACAGGGGCAGCACGCCCAGAGCCCCCGAGCTCTTTGCCTGTGAGGTGGCTACTCACCTCCTCGGCTCCCCACAGAAGCCCTTCCGCCAGGTTCACGTTTTTCAAAAGGAGACCTAATTGGCGCCAGCGTGAGCACTCGCTGGGGAGGCGGCTGGATGACGGGAGGCCGGTGGTTATGGGGTGGCTCCCGTTAATTGTATGCAAATGGGGCTTAAGTGGTGATTATTGGTGTCTCGCCGCGCTCTGGTGGGATCCTGATTTTGCCGACGGGAGTGGGCCGGTTGCATCGGAAACGGTTTGGCGCCCAGCGGGGCCCTCGTTTCTTGGCCTCTCCCGCTATTCACTGGCCTCATCCTGCTCTCGCTCGGGCTCAACCAAGACCACTGAATCGCGCCCAAACTTAATTTACTTTGGCCGGAGGAATACATCATCTCTCTGGTTAAGCTCCCTTAAACTGTTGAGGCCAGATCTGAAAGTCACTTGTGAAGATCAAAGGGTAACGTGGATAAATATTCTGGAATTTGTTCTATTAACTTTGGCGATCAGGAAGCGTTCATGCAGGACACTTTATTCTGAGATGAAATCGATTGTACATGTTGGCTGATTGTGAAGATTGGCCATGCTGTGTTGAAAGAGCGGTATGAAAGGTCAGGTTAGCTCCCTTTGTCACATAGTTTCCTTCAGAAAACTTGTCATGCCAGGAATAGCATCCAATTCTGGTCACTACTTTGAAGATGTCAAGGTGGTGGAATGTCACGGATGAGGGACATTGGTTCCGCGGAGAAATTAGACAAGTTAAGATGGGCTTGTTCTCCGAATCTCCGTCCACCGCAGCGGGACCGGGAATCCCGTCGGCGCGAGTGGACGGAGAATTCTAGAACCCCAGTTCTAAACTCTCCAGACAGGCAAATCAGCCTCTCAGAATCGATCCAACCCGGAAGGTTATGGGGAGGCCGAATAGAATAGACACATGTGAACCCCACCACCTGGAGGTTCCCCTCCGCGTCACTCAGCACCCTGACTTGGAAATGTATCGGCCGTTCCTCCGCTGTCGCTGGGTCAAAATCCTGGAACTCCCTCCCCAAGTGCACGGTGGGTGTACCTTCACCACAGGAACTGCAGTGGGTTCAAGAAGGCAGCTCACCACCACCTACCCAAGGGCAATTCGGGATGGGCAACAAATGCTGGCCTGGCTAGCGACGCCCACAAAACCATGAATTGTTTTGCTATAACAAGCAGTGAAGAACATTCTTCTGCCAGTGGATCAGTGACTAGAAATCACAGGCTGGGTTCTCCGCTGGCGGGATTCTCCGTTACGCCGGCAGCGCACCCACGCCCGGGGACTTCCCGACAGTGTGGGGCTGCCCACAATGGGAAACCCCATTGGACGGCTGGCGGGACGGAGAATCCCACAAATTTAAAACAATCCACAAAATAACTAGAGAGGAAATTGGAAGAATTGTTTCACACTGTGTGTTGTTAAGATCCGCAATGCAGACTTTGTAGAATCTTTTAGAAGACAACTAGACATTGATTGTTGGGTTCTGGGGGGTGGCAATGGGATGTGGACTAAATTGGACAGTTCTTCAAAGAGCCAGTAAAGGCCCAACTGGTCAAAGGATTTGGATTGAATTTGTTTTATTGTCACGTGTACCGAGGTACAGTGAAAAGTATTGTTCTGCGTACAGTCCAGGCAGATCGCACCATACACAATAAAACAAACATAGGACATACGATAAATACACAATGTTAATACACAATGTAAATACATAGACAGAGGCATCGGGTGAAGCACACAGAGTGTAGTGCTAAACTGTAGGGAAGATGTGTGAAGAGATCAGATCAGTCCATAAGAGGGTCATTGAGGGGTCTGGTAACAGTGGTGAAGAAGCTGTTTTTGAGTCTGTTCGTGCGTGTTCTCAGACTTCTGTATCTCCTGCCCGATGGAAGAAGTTGGAAGAGTGAGTAAGCCGGGTGGGAGGGGTCTTTGATTATGCTGCCCGCTTTCCCCAGGCAGCGGGAGGTGTAGATGGAGTCAATGGATGGGAGGCAGGTTTGTGTGATGGACTGGGCGGTGTTCACAACTCTCTGAAGTTTCTTGCGGTCCTGGACCGAGCAGTTGCCATACCAGGCTGTGATGCAGCCTGATAGGATGCTTTCTATGGTGCATCTGTAAACGTTGGTCAGAGTCAATTTGGACACGCCGGGTTTCCTTAGTTTCTTCTGGTAATTCTGTAAGAGTCAGGAGGTGGCAAGTTCCAGTTGCACTCCAGAACGTGGAACATACAACATAGTGTGACACTTCAGTGCCTTAAGAAAGAGTGCTACACTGTCTGATGTGCCACCTTTTGGATAAGACACAAACCAGAGGCCCCACCTTCATGTTCAGATAGATCCTAGGGATCCCAATAACACTTTAAACAATGGTAGGGCAGCTCTCCTTGTTTCCTAGGCAACATTTCTTCTAGAACTAACAGCAGCTAGAATAGATGATTAGACAGAATTACACAGCATTTCCAGCACAGTTATAGGCCATTAAGTGAACCATCATTCATTAATTGTGGATTGTCACTGTATTTGTCTCGAAGAAACCATTTCAGAAATCAATTGATTGGCTACGAAACATTTTGAGGAACAACAATGAAATGCAGCAACGAGAGATGTTTAATCCTTCCGTTATAACCATCTGCCTTTTATCAGAGGCTGGGTTTTATTCTATCACACTGATGGGTTTAAGGATCGGTGGAGGTTGTAACCCATGTGGGGTTATTCATGGGCTCCTGCAGGGGGTGGGGTCGAGGTGTACCTCGCTCAAAAGCATTCGGTGCCTAGTCAGGGGACCCAGTATCAGAGGGATGGGGGCCCGCATGGCGCAGGTTCTCCCTGCCTTTGCTGCTGACCCCTCTCCTCCAAGACCCACACCCCCATGCCGTCGCTCACCCTTGGCCTGGGAACCAATGACAATTGTAGGCCTCAGGTGGGTGTCGTATTAGCAGCAGGCATTGCCTCCAGACTGGCACTGCCATTCAATAGAGCTGTCGTCCTCCGATTGTCCGGCTAGTCCTGGGGGGAGGGATCTTCGCCCACGGTCAGGGCCCTTAATCCCAGGGAAGACTGGCTACCAGCCTACTAGTGTCTGTCTGGCATTAGCGCTTGTCTGGTAGGCCTTCTTTAAAAGAAACAACACGGGGTCTCGCCGGCTCTCCATCTGGCAACTAAGACCCCCCTTTGGCTCCGTAACCTTCTGAACATATTGGGGGGCATCGGAACTTTTCACAACCAATTTAAATTTAATGGATTTTTGAACATATGAATATAATCATGTCAGGGCATTCACAAACATACACAGCCGAGTCTGGCTGTAATTGTGAAATAGTGTGACTCGGATTGTTCACTTAAAATCCTGTCTACAACACAACTGGCAAAGATTTAATACCATCAATGGTGGAAAGTACGTTGAGGTGCTTCATGTGATCAGAATCAGACCAAAGTTGACACACAGCCGCTCCGCTTGAGGCAGCATTAAGAGAGGTCAACTTGGTCAGAGATCTGTGTGAGGAGCGTCCGAAATGAGGAGAGAGAGAGATAAGGAGATGGCAAGGTTTAGGGAGGACATTCCAGAGTTTAGGGTCCAGGTGGCCAATTTGCATGCGGCATAAGGAAGTGGGAGGGTCAAGAGAAATTGTTCTTGGAAGGGAAGCAAAGCTGTCCGAGTTGTGGGGCTGGCGCACATTACAGAGATAGAGAGGGGAAAGCCCATGAAGGGATTGCAACATAATAATGATCTTTATTATTGTCACAAGTAGGCTTACATTAACACTGCAATGAAGTTACTGTGAAAAGCCCCTAGTCGCCACATTCCGGCACCTGTTCGGGTACACAGAGGGAGAATTCAGAGTGTCCAATTCACCCAACAGCCCGTCTTTCGGGACTTGCGGGAGGAAACCGGAGCACCCGGAGGAAACCCACGCAGACACGGGGAGAACGTGCAGACTCCGCACAGACAGTGACCCAAGCCGGGAATCGAACCTGGGACCCTGGAGCTGTGAAGCAACAGTGCTAACCACTGTGCTACCGTGCTGCCGCATGAGGAAAAGAATGCTAAATTCTAACGTTGCCAGAGTGGGTGACAACAGAGGACACTGAGTACAGGGTTGATGGGTGAATGGGGACTGGTTTGAATCAGGCAGCAGCAGAGAGTTGGATGAGTTGACAATGGAAAAGGCCAAGAGAGCTTTGGAAAAAGTCAAGAGTCCGTATCATCTTCCACAAACATTAAATGGAGATAAATTGGAATATGAATCTTAACTGAGTTTTCAATGGGCACCTGGTCTTCAACATGCCCCAAATGATCTGAGAGTGAACAGCCCAGGTTTGTTAAATTGGTTCAGACAGGTCCGTGTTGTGAAATATTTTCTTTTTGTAAATTGTCCTCCCACAACCTCATCCTATATTGACTCCAAAAACATCCTTGTCATAGAAGTCCAAGAATATCTCCCAGACAGTCTTTGATTTTGAAACAAATGGATCTGATTAGAAATTTTTTGTTGCTGCCTTTCAAGTCGGTGATACAGGTTACAACATGTGAAACTTGAGATGAATGATTCTGGTTTGAACATAACTTTTTCAACTTTTAACAGTACAGAATCTTTGCCAGTCACAGTGCCAGTGCTGTCCGTACTGGGGAACACAGCACAAACTGGGGGATTTGAGTGCGGAACATCTCCGTTCAGTCCACAAGCATAACCCGGAGCCGCCAGTCATTTTAATTCTTCATCCCGCTCCCTCTCCGATCTCTCCATCCCATTCCAACTCTGATCTCTCCATCCCATTCCAACTCTGATCTCCCCATCCCGCTCCCTCTCCGATCTCTCCATCCCATTCCAACTCTGATCTCCCCATCCCGCTCCCTCTCCGATCTCCCCATCCCGCTCCCTCTCCGATCTCTCCATCCCACTCCCTCTCCAATCTCCCCATCCCGCTCCCTCTCCGATCTCTCCATCCCATTCCAACTCTGATCTCTCCATCCCATTCCAACTCTGATCTCCCCATCCCGCTCCCTCTCCGATCTCTCCATCCCCCTCCCTCTCCGATCTCCCAATCCCGTACTCTTCCAATGAATGCTCAATAAACAGCAGCTCAACCTCATCAGAGGCATTTTGCACCCTTCTGGGCTCAAATCTGAGTTCAACAATTTCAGACCATACCCTCTGTCCTCATCTTCACCTGAGGAAGGAGCTGTGCTCCAAATGCTAGTGATTCGAAACAAACCTGTTGGACTTTAACCTGGTGTTGTTAGACTGCTTACTGTGCTCATCTTCATCGACCGTGGCTGTGCGAGATGCTGCTGCTGATCCCATTCACATGGCTCCATTTACATCTCCCTTTGCTTTGCGCCATCATCCCTCTTGTCATTTATTCTCTACTTTCTTCCGCCCAATCATTCATTCTGTTTCATCCTCTCCCCCACCACCTTTCCCTTCTTCTGCATTTCTCAAAATCTGTCAGATGGATAACTTTTTGGAGTTCTGCTGAAAGGTCACAGATCTTTAAACATTGGGCAGAATAATCTCCCTGTGCCCCAAGGGCATGTTTCGAGGTGGGCAGCTATTTAATCAAACCAGAGAGTGGCAGATAGGGGTCCTGCCTCAGTGAGAGTCCAGGTGGGGAGGGTGGTGGCTGCTGTCGTCCCCCCTAAGGTTTTTCCCACCCCCTCCTCCCTCTCCCATGACACCCCTCCTTGCAGCCCCATCCTCACTCAGTTGTGGCCGAGGTCCACCATCCATCCTAGGTCTCTGGTGAGTGCATTACCAGCAGCTACCACTGCTCATCATGGCGCTGATGGGCATTGGAAAGCTGTTGGCCTCTGATTGGCCAAGAGCTCTTGGTGGGAGGGAAGGGGTGGGTTTTCCCCCCCTCCCAGGTCTCTAAATCTGGGGAAGGTCTACAGCTGGCCAATTCGGTGACTGACAGGCACTTACATCTGGTGGGCCTTCGCCAAAGGAGATGGATCTCTTACTCCTCTCCAGTCAATGGATGTTAAATTCCACCCATTAACTCTGTTCCTCTCTCCACAGATGCAAGCAGACCTGTTGTGTGTTCCTCGTATTTTTATTCCAGATTTCCTGCATCCGCAGTATTTTGGGTTTGCGGTGAGCCGGGGTACTCCGCCAGCTGTGACTCAGTGAGAAACTTCCTTGGTTCGTGGTTAGTAGGTTGCGTGATCATGTCCCACAATTCCAGGCGGACGGCCCCAGTGCAGTCTTTCGAAGGAAATATTCATCCAAAGCTCCATCTACCCACTCCTGTGGACACAATGAGGGTAGCACAGTGGTTAGCACAGTTTCTTCACAGCATCAGGGTCCCAGGTTCGATTCCCGGCTTGGGTCACTGTCTGTGCGGAGTCTGCACGTTCTCCCCGTGTCTGTGTGGGTTTCCTCCGGGTGCTCCGGTTTCCTCCCACAAGTCCCGAAAGACGTGCTGTTAGGTGAATTGGACATTCTGAATTCTCCCTCTGTGTACCCAAACAGGCGTCGGAATGTGGCGACTTGGGGATTTTCACAGTAACTTCATTGTAATGTTAATGTAAGCCTACTTGTGACAATAATAAAGATTATAACGATTATATAACAATAAATCCCATTTGTAATCGCTGGCTCCATTGAGGGACAATCTTCTGAAGGATCATGCAACCGCTCAGCTAATCAGTTACTAGTATCTGGAGTCGCCGAGAAGAACCCGGGCATTTGCAAGCTCCTTTTATAGAGGTTGGGGATTTAGTAAAAGGACACTATCACCCAAAGCCCTCTGATTTTGCAATGATTTAAATTCAATTCCGCAGGGAGAGCCTCAGGGAAGAACATTGCAGCTTACAGTGCATAGCTTAGGAAAATTGTAGCACACTGTGACTTTGGGACAATGCTAAATGAGATGCTGAGGGATCGCTTGGTTTGTGGAGTCAATGATGAGGCCATACAGAGCACGTTGCTGACAGAAATTGAGATTAATTTTTTTTAAAGAATTAGAAATAGCGGTAGCAATGGGGAATGCTGTGAAGGGAAGCCAAGAAACCTCAGAGCACGTGCGGCCCACCATGTAGGGCATGAAGCTGCAGACGGCAATGGTGTCAAAAGTAAAGACGCCAGCTTAGTCCGAGAAACAAATACAGAAGCTGGTAGACTTAGAAGATTCAGGAGAATTGACCAACAGCCTCGGATCGGTACAGAGTGTTACAGATGCAGAGGGAATCCTTTGTGAGGGCCACGAAGAATCCACACGGGTTGAAGGATAGAAAGAAATAACATTTATTTACAATAACATATATATACAACAGCAGCAGCAACTCCCTTGCTGCTCACTCTCCTCTAGCCGGTTCAAAACTGGCCAGCTTTATTTATGCAGGGAATCTGCTAATGATTTCTCCGCCCCCGTCATTGGGGAAGCTCATACTCCCAAAGGATTGTGGGATTGCCATTAGTCCCCAGCCAGTGGTAAGCAGGCAGGTTATAACAGAATCACTTCCCAGAGATTTACAGATTTGCTTTGTGTGGCACCAGAAGGGCCATTTGGGGCGCAGGTATCTGGTAACAATAGAGTGAACACGCCAGTATCAGTAAATAGTATTGAAGATTTACCTGCGAGTGATCGAACTGTTCTTCAGATCAATAACGTGAAAACGGGCAAGGTAGCCCCCATTATAGTGGTGTTACTGTCAATGGCACACCATTAAGAATGGAAGTAGACACGGGAGTGGCTGCTACCAAAGTAGGGGAGCCAACCTATAGATATCTTCGAGAAGGGGTTCAGTCTCTGAGGCTGCAGAACACATCAGCTAGATTGGCTACCTACACAGGGGAGGCTGTTAAAGTAGTAGGGGTGACCGAAACACTTGTGATATATGGGCAGCAATTTGCTTAACTTCCATTAATTGTGGCGCCTGACCAAGGAGCAAATCAAATGGGCCGTGACAGACTCCAAGAAATTAAACCCAACTAGTCTTTTCAACGGAGACAAGGCTATTCCGCTGATTACATCGGCCAGGATTCCGTGATCTTTGGCCCAAATGGGCTCCAGGTATTTGAGGTGAGTTCCAGAACCGCACGTGCCACAGAAATAGGAACATAGGAAGAAGAGTAGACCATTCAGCTCCTCGGGCCTGTCCCGCCATTCAATGAGATAATGGCTGATCTGTGACCTAACTCCATAGAACCGCTCTGGCCCATATCCCTTAATATCTTTGCTAAATAAAAATCTATCTCAGATTTAAAATTAACAACCGATGTACCTTCACCTGCTGTGTGTGGGAGAGAATTCCAACCCTCTACCACCCTGTGAGTGAAGAAGTTCTCACTTACATCTCTCCTAAACGGTCTAGCCCTAATTTTTAGACTATTCCCCCTAGTTTTAGAATCTACAACCAGTGGAAATACTTCATCTTTATCTACCCTGTCTTTCCTTGTTAATATCGTGAAGACTTTGATCAGATCAACCCCTTAACCTTCTAATTTCCAGTGAAAACAGGCCTGATTTGTGTAATCTCTCCACGTAACTCAACCCCTGTAATCCAGGTATCATTTTTGTAACCCTTTTCTAAACCTGTCGAGATGATTCGCCAGTGCTTCACATCCATGGGTAACCTGAAGTACTCATATCAGGAAATGGAACGGTTTTTACAAGCGCTGAATTTCAAAGGATCTTGTCTTCCAGTAGGATAAACCACATATCATCCCTCATCCAATGGGCTGGCTGAGTGGGCAGTCCAAACTTTCAGGGCAAGCTAAACAAAACAACCAGCTGCATCTTTGGACAGAAAAATAACTCTGTTCCACTTGGCGCACAGGACCACCAGCTCGGTTCCTCTTTGTGTACAGGACCACCAGCTCGGTTCCTCTTTGTGTACAGGACCACCAGCCTGGTTCCTCTTTGTGTACAGGACCACCAGCTCGATTCCTCTTTGTATACAGGACCACCAGCTCGGTTCCTCTTTGTGTACAGGACCACCAGCCCGGTCCCTCACTGTGTACAGGACCACCAGCTCGGTTCCTCTTTGTATACAGGACCACCAGTTCGGTACCTCTTTGTGTACAGGACCACCAGCTCGGTTCCTCTTTGTGTACAGGACCACCAGCTCGGTTCCTCTTTGTGTACAGGACCACCAGCCTGGTTCCTCTTTGTGTACAGGACCACCAGCTCGGTTCCTCTTTGTATACAGGACCATCAGCTCGGTTCCTCTTTGTGTACAGGACCACCAGCCCGGTTCCTCTTTGTGTACAGGACCACCAGCTCGGTTCCTCTTTGTATACAGGACCACCAGTTCGGTACCTCTTTGTGTACAGGACCACCAGCTCGGTTCCTCTTTGTGTACAGGACCACCAGCTCGGTTCCTCTTTGTGTACAGGACCACCAGCCTGGTTCCTCTTTGTGTACAGGACCACCAGCTCGGTTCCTCTTTGTATACAGGACCACCAGCTCGGTTCCTCTTTGTGTACAGGACCACCAGCCCGGTTCCTCTTTGTGTACAGTACCACCAGCTCGGTTCCTCTTTGTATACAGGACCACCAGCTCGGTTCCTCTTTGTGTACAGGACCACCAGCCTGGTTCCTCTTTGTGTACAGGACCACCAGCTCGGTTCCTCTTTGTATACAGGACGACCAGCTCGGTTCCTCTTTGTATACAGGACGACCAGCTCGGTTCCTCTTTGTGTACAGGATCACCAGCTCGGTTCCTCTTTGTGTACAGGACCACCAGCTCGGTTCCTCTTTGTATACAGGACCACCAGCTCGGTTCCTCTTTGTGTACAGGACCACCAGCTCGGTTCCCCTTCATGTACAGGACCACCAGCTCGGTTCCTCTTCACGTACAGGACCACCAGCTCGATTCCTATTTGTGTACAGGACCACCAGCTCGGTTCTTCTTCACGTACAGGACCACCAGCTCAGTTCCTCTTTGTGTCCAGGACCACGAGCTCGGTTCTTCTTCACGTACAGGACCACCAGCTCGGTTCCTCTTCATGTACAGGACCACCAGCTCGGTTCCCATTCGCTTACAGGACCACCAGCTCGGTTCCTATTTGCGTACAGGGCCACAAGTTCGGTTCCTCTTTGTACACAGGACCAACAGCTCAGTTCCTCTTCGCGTACAAGACCACCAGCTCGGTTCCCATTCGCTTACAGGACCTCCAGCTCGGTTCCTATTTGTGTACAGGGCCACAAGTTCGGTTCCTTTTTGTGTACAGGGCCACAAGTTCGGTTCCTCTTTGTATACAGGACCAACAGCTCGGTTCCTCTTCGCGTACAGGACCACCAGCTCGATTCCTATTTGTGTACAGGACCACCAGCTCGGTTCCTCTTTGTGTACAGGACCACCAGCTCGGTTCCTCTTTGTGTACAGGACCACCAGCTCGGTTCCTCTTTGTATACAGGACCACCAGCTCGGTTCCCCTTCGCTTACAGGACCACCAGCTCGGTTCCTCTTTGTGTACAGGACCACCAGCTCGGTTCCTCTTTGTATACATGACCACCAGCTCGGTTCCTCTTTGTGTCCAGGACCACCAACTCGGTTCCCCTTCGTGTACAGGTCCACCAGCACGGTTCCTCTTCACGTACAGGACCACCAGCTCGGTTCCTCTTTGTGTACAGGACCACCAGATCGGTTCTTCTTCACGTACAGGACCACCAGCTCAGTTCCTCTTCATGTACAGGACCACCAGCTCGGTTCCCCTTCGCTTACAGGACCACCAGCTCGGTTCCTATTTGCGTATAGCGCCACAAGTTCGGTTCCTCTTTGTACACAGGACCAACAGCTCAGTTCCTCTTCGCGTACAGGACCACCAGCTCGGTTCCCCTTCGCTTACAGGACCACCAGCTCGGTTCCTATTTGCGTACAGGGCCACAAGTTCGGTTCCTCTTTGTACACAGGACCACCAGCTCGGTTCCTCTTCGTGTACATGACAACCAGCTCGGTTCCTCTTTGTGTACAGGACCAACAGCTCGGTTCCTCTTCATGTACAGGACCACCAGCTCGGTTCCCCTTCGCTTACAGGACCACCAGCTCGGTTCCTATTTGCGTATAGCGCCACAAGTTCGGTTCCTCTTTGTACACAGGACCAACAGCTCAGTTCCTCTTCGCGTACAGGACCACCAGCTCGGTTCCCCTTCGCTTACAGGACCACCAGCTCGGTTCCTATTTGCGTACAGGGCCACAAGTTCGGTTCCTCTTTGTACACAGGACCACCAGCTCGGTTCCTCTTCGTGTACATGACAACCAGCTCGGTTCCTCTTTGTGTACAGGACCAACAGCTCGGTTCCTCTTTGCGTACAGGACCACCAGCTCGATTCCTATTTGTGGACAGGACCACCAGCTCGGTTCCTCTTCGCGTACAGGACCACCAGCTCGGTTCCTCTTTGTGTACAGGACCACCAGCTCGGTTCCTCTTCATGTACAGGACCACCAGCTCGGTTCCCCTTCGCTTACAGGACCACCAGCTCGGTTCCTATTTGCGTACAGGGCCACAAGTTAGGTTCCTCTTTGTACACAGGACCAACAGCTCGTTTACTCTTTGTATACAGGACCACCAGCTCGGTTCCTCTTCATGTACAGGACCACCAGCTCGGTTCCCCTTCGCTTACAGGACCACCAGCTCGGTTCCTATTTGCGTACAGGGCCACAAGTTCGGTTCCTCTTTGTACACAGGACCACCAGCTCGGTTCCCCTTCGCTTACAGGACCACCAGCTCGGTTCCTATTTGCGTACAGGGCCACAAGTTCGGTTCCTCTTTGTACACAGGACCACCAGCTCGGTTCCTCTTCGCGTACAGGACCAACAGCTCGGTTCCTCTTCGCGTACAGGACCACCAGCTCGATTCCTATTTGTGGACAGGACCACCAGCTCGGTTCCTCTTTATGTACAGGACCACCAGCTCGGTTCCCCTTCGCTTACAGGACCACCAGCTCGGTTCCTATTTGCGTACAGGGCCACAAGTTAGGTTCCTCTTTGTACACAGGACCAACAGCTCGTTTACTCTTTGTATACAGGACCACCAGCTCGGTTCCTCTTCATGTACAGGACCACCAGCTCGGTTCCCCTTCGCTTACAGGACCACCAGCTCGGTTCCTATTTGCGTACAGGGCCACAAGTTCGGTTCCTCTTTGTACACAGGACCACCAGCTCGGTTCCTCTTCGCGTACAGGACCACCAGCTCGGTTCCCCTTTCTATACAGGACCACCAGCTCAGTTCCTCTTCGCGTACATGACAACCAGCTCAGTTTCTCTTTGTGTACAGGACCACCAGCTCTGTTCCTCTTCACGTACAGGACCACCAGCTCGGTTCCTCTTCGCGTACAGGACCACCAGCTCGGTTCCTCTTCATGTACAGGACCACCAGCTCTATTCCTCTTCACGTACAGGACCACCAGCTCGATTCCTATTTGTGTACAGGACCACCAGCTCGGTTCCTCTTTGCGTACAGGTCCACAAGTTCGGTTCCTCTTTGTACACAGGACCACCAGCTCGGTTCCTCTTCGCGTACAGGACCACCAGCTCGGTTCCTCTTTGTATACAGGACCACCAGCTCGGTTCCTCTTCGTGTACATGACAACCAGCTCAGTTTCTCTTTGTGTACAGGACCACCAGCTCGGTTCCTCTTCGCGTACAGGATCACCAGCTCGGTTCCTCTTTGTGTACAGGACAACCAGCTCGGTTCCTCTTTGTGTACAGGACCACCAGCTCGGTTTCCCTTCGCGTACAAGGCCACCAGCTTGGTTCCTCTTCACGTACAGCACCACCAGCTCGGTTCCTATTTGCGTACAGGGCCACAAGTTCGGTTCCTCTTTGTACACAGGACCACCAGCTCGTTTCCTCTTTGTATACAGGACAACCAGCTCGGTTCCTCTTTGTGTACAGGACCACCAGCTCGGTTCCTCTTCATGTACAGGACCACCAGCTCGGTTCCCCTTCGCTTACAGGACCACCAGTTCGGTTCCTCTTTGTATACAGGACCACCAGCTCGGTTCCTCTTCACGTACAGGACCACCAACTCGGTTCCTCTTCACGTACAGGACCACCAGCTCGGTTCCTATTTGCGTACCGGGCCACAAGTTTGGTTCCTCTTTGTACACAGGACCAACAGCTCGGTTCCTCTTTGTATACGGGACCACCAGCTCAGCTCCTCTTTGTGTACAGGACCACCAGTTCGGTTCCTCTTCGTACACATAACCACCAGCTCGGTTCCTCTTCACCTACAGGACCACCAGCTCGGTTCCTCTTCGCGTACAGGATCACCAGCTCGGTTCCTCTTTGTGTACAGGACAACCAGCTCGGTTCCTCTTTGTGTACAGGACCACCAGCTCGGTTTCCCTTCGCGTACAAGACCACCAGCTTGGTTCCTCTTCACGTACAGCACCACCAGCTCGGTTCCTATTTGCGTACAGGGCCACAAGTTCGGTTCCTCTTTGTACACAGGACCACCAGCTCGTTTCCTCTTTGTATACAGGACAACCAGCTCGGTTCCTCTTTGTGTACAGGACCACCAGCTCGGTTCCTCTTCATGTACAGGACCACCAGCTCGGTTCCCCTTCGCTTACAGGACCACCAGTTCGGTTCCTCTTTGTATACAGGACCACCAGCTCGGTTCCTCTTCACGTACAGGACCACCAACTCGGTTCCTCTTCACGTACAGGACCACCAGCTCGGTTCCTATTTGCGTACCGGGCCACAAGTTTGGTTCCTCTTTGTACACAGGACCAACAGCTCGGTTCCTCTTTGTATACGGGACCACCAGCTCAGCTCCTCTTTGTGTACAGGACCACCAGTTCGGTTCCTCTTCGTACACATAACCACCAGCTCGGTTCCTCTTCACCTACAGGACCACCAGCTCGGTTCCTCTTCACATACATGACCACCAGCTTGGTTCCTCTTCACGTACAGGACCACCAGCTCGGTTCCTCTTTGTGTACAGGACCACCAGCTCGGTTCCTCTTTGTATACAGGACCACTAGCTCGGTTCCTCTTTGTGTACAGGACCACCAGCTCGGTTCCTCTTTGTGTACAGGACCACCAGCTCGGTTCCTCTTTGTATACAGGACCACCAGCTCGGTTCCTCTTTGTGTACCGGACCACCAGCTCGGTTCCTCTTCACGTACAGGACCACCAGCTCGGTTTCCCTTCGCGTACAAGACCACCAGCTCGGTTCCTCTTTGTGTACAGGACCACCAGCTCGGTTCCTCTTTGTATACAGGACCACCAGCTCGGTTCCTCTTTGTGTACAGGACCACCAGCTCGGTTCCTCTTTGTATACAGGGCCACCAGCTCGGTTCCTCTTTGTGTACAGGACCACCAGCTCGGTTCCTCTTTGTATACAGGACCACCAGCTCGGTTCCTCTTTGTGTACAGGACCACCAGCTCGGTTCCTCTTTGTATACAGGACCACCAGCTCGGTTCCTCTTTGTATACAGGACCACCAGCTCGGTTCCTCTTTGTATACTGGACCACCAGCTCGGTTCCTCTTTGTGTGCAGGACCACCAGTTTGGTTCCTCTTTGTGTACAGGACCACCAGCTCGGTTCCTCTTTGTGTACAGGACCACCAGCTCGGTTCCTCTTTGTATACAGGACCACCAGCTCGGTTCCTCTTTGTGTACAGGACCACCAGCTCGGTTCCTCTTTGTATACAGGACCACCAGCTCGGTTCCTCTTTGTGTACAGGACCACCAGCTCGGTTCCTCTTTGTGTACAGGACCACCAGCTCGGTTCCTCTTTGTATACAGGACCACCAGCTCGGTTCCTCTTTGTGTACAGGACCACCAGCTCGGTTCCTCTTTGTATACAGGACCACCAGCTCGGTTCCTCTTTGTATACTGGACCACCAGCTCGGTTCCTCTTTGTGTGCAGGACCACCAGTTTGGCTCCTCTTTGCGTACAGGACCACCAGCTCGGTTCCTCTTTGTGTACAGGACCACCAGCTCGGTTCCTCTTTGTATACAGGACCACCAGCTCGGTTCCTCTTTGTGTACATGACCACCAGCTCGGTTCCTCTTTGTGTACAGGACCACCAGCTCGGTTCCTCTTTGTATACAGGACCATCAGCTCGGTTCCTCTTCACCGACTGGACCATCCCGCATTTAGCCACAGATATATCTCCAGCAGGGCAATTGAAGGATCGACGGTTAAGGCCCAGGCTAAGCCTGCTTTTCCCAAGTTTAGCGGGGAGGGTAGAGGCAAAAGAGTGCAACCAAAGGAGGAACCATGATTCATCTAAAGATGCAAGATCTTTCAAAATAGGTGAACTGGTTTAGGTGAGGAATTTCGGGAGTGGCCCAAGCTGGGTTCTGGAATCCTTCTGTTATCGTATCAAGTGAGTGAATTAGGCCACTCGGCCCATCGAGTCTGCTCCGCCATTCAATCATGGCTGATATTTTTCTCATCCCCATTCTCCTGCCTTCTCCCCATAACCCCTGATCCCCTTATTAATCAAGAACCTATCTATCTCTGTCTTAAAGACATTCAGTGATTTGGCCTCCACTGCGGCAAAGAGTTCCACAGATTCATCACCCTCTGGCTGAAGAAATTCCTCCTCATCTCTCTTTTAAAGGATCGTCCCTTCAGTCTGAGATGGTGTCCTCTGCTTCTAGTTTCTCCTACAAGTGGAAACATCCTCTCCACGTCCACTCTATCCAGGCCTCGCAGTATCCTGTAAGTTTCAATAAGATCCCCCCTCATCCTTCTAAACTCCAATGAGTTCAGACCCAGAGTCCTCAACCGTTCTTCATTCCAGGGATCATTCTTGTGAACCTCCTCTGGATCCTTTCCAAGGCCAGCACATCCTTCCTTAGATACGGGGCCCAAAACTGCTCACAATATTCCAAATGGAGTCTGACCAGAGCCTGAGACAGCCTCAGACGTACATCTCTGGTCTTGTAGTCTAACCCTCTTGACATGAATGCTAACATTGCATTTGCCTTCTTAACTGCCGACTGAACCTGCACGTTAACCTTAAGAGAATTGTGAACAAGGACCCCCAAGTCCCTTTGTGCATCTGCTTTCCGAAGCATTTCCCCATTTAGAAAATAGTCTATGCCTCTATTCCATTTCCAAACTACATTACCTCACACTTTTCCACATTGTATTTCATCTGCCACTTCATTGCCCACTCTCCTAGCTTGTCCAAATCCTTCTGCAGCCCCCTTGCTTCCTCAATACTACCTGTCCCTCTACAGATCTTTGTATCATCTGCAAACTTAGCAACATTGCCTTCAGTTCCTTCCTCCAGATCATTAATGTATATTGTGAAAAGTTGTGGTCCCAGCACAGACCCCTGAGGCACACCACTAGTCACCGGCTGCCATCCTGAAAAAGACCCCTTTATCCCCACTCTCTACCTTCTGCCAGTCAGCCAATCCTCTATCCATGCCAGGATCTTACCCTGAACACCATGGGCTCTTAACTTATTAAACAGTCTCCTATGCGGCACCTTGTCAAAGGCCTTCTGGAAATCTAAATAAATCACCGAGCTGGTGGTCCTGTACATGAAGAGGAACCGAGCTGGTGATCCTGTACACAAAGAGGAATAAATAAACTTCCTTGTTACCTCCTCAAAGAACTCTAACAGATTTGTTAGACATGACCTCCTCTTGATGAAGCCGTGCTGACTCAGTCCTATTTTACCGTGCACTTCCAAGTACTCCGTGATCTCATCTTTAATAACAGACTCTAAAGTCTTACCAATGACCGAAGTCAGGCTAACGGCCTATAATTTCCCGTCTTCTGCCTCCCTCCCTGCTTAATCAGAGGTGTTACTTTAGCCACTTTCCTGTCCTCTGGGACCCTTCCTGCCTCCAGTGATTCCTGAAAGATCATCACCAATGCTTCCACAATCTCCTCAGCTATCTCTTTTCGAACCCTTCAATCTAATTGGTTGAGCCTTTATCCTGAGGCTGTGACCCCAGGTTCTAGATTCCCTACCCAGGGGAAACATTTTCTCAGGGTCAATCTAGAGTCATCACAGTGTTTCCCAACAAAGACAGGGGCCCTTCAGCCCATTGTGTGTGTGCTAGCCATCAAGCACCTATCTATTCTAATCTCATTTTCCAACACTTGGTCTGTAGCCTTGTATTTCTTTCTTTAAATACACAATGCTGGTGTTATGAGGACTTTATAACTCTGAAATGTGGACAAAATAGATTTCACTTCACTTGCCCCTGGAGGAAGCAGCGTTCCGGAGAATTCCACTGGACCAGTCATGACAAGATCAAGGAGAGACTCCATCCCCTTCCTGGAATGTGATAGAATAACCAAAGCTCGCGTCCTCCTGAATTCCCCACATGCTGTGACAATGTTCAACGGATGCTGCAAGACGTTGCTTCAATGAGAAGGAATTTCTTCCCGGCTATTAAAACAGCCTTTCCTAAATCCCAGTGTTAGTTGGAATGCAAACACCATGTGGTAGCTAGTAAGTCTGGTCAGGCTAGTATCAGGTCTCCAGTCAAGTCAGCATAGTGTCAACCCACAGGTGAACATGTATAATAGTTTAGATGTTAAATAAAATTGTGTTGCATCTTATCAAGTGTTGGAGGTCTGTCTCTCGCTACACTACATCAAGTGCAGTCCACATCGACCCCGCCCACCCAACACATCACCGACACAGATAAAGGTTGTGCGATTCAGAGAGCCAAATAGTAGAAACAGAGGGTGTGATTTAATGCAAAGATTTCTAAGTGTGGTAGCAAGCGGGGACTGCCGTGAGCTTCCTGATGCTCCACCTGGCATTAAACGTTAATTGCTCCACTTAATGAGTCCCCATGGAGTTCACGTTGCAAATGATGGTCCCGCCGGCTGTTTTGCTGGGACCGCGCCCCCAGGGTCCCCACCAACAAGGGGGAGCGGCACTTAAACCGATGCCCCTGAGCAAACCCCACACACCACAGAGCCATATCACCGAGGAGACCAGTCCCACGATTCGGGGGTCCGACCTGGCCACATTGTTGGACGCTGTCGAGACCAGATGCTCTTTTTCCCTCGAGGGTCTCGGAGGGTCAGTCAGAGGGCAGCCAGTGTCACCTGGGAGGAAGTGGCAGCGGCCATCAGTGTCGCCTGGGAGCGTCACCAGGAGGAGCGACACTGAGCGCCGTAAGAAGATCAACGACCCCCACTGGGCCACACGGGTGGGCTGGCAGCCGCCCATGGCACCACCTATGCCAATGCATGCCACCCCCGCCGTCCCCCCCCCACCCCCAAGCAACCGCCTGGCAACGCCCCACCCAGCACCGTACAGTGCCCCAGCCTACCCATGTCCAGCATTGCTGCACATGCTGGCACTACCCCCCCCCACCGCACTAACTTCCCATCCCCCCATACTCCCCATTTCCCCCCCCCGCATCCTGCCCCACGGCTACCCCCTCCCTCCACGGTGAACAAAGCTTGCAACTCACGATGAAGTGGCCACAGCAGACGGGCGAGGTCCCTGACGGGCGTTGGGGTGCCGGACATCTGTCTTCACCCCCTACAAGGGACGGGCCCTGGAGGCCACATGTTCCTCCTCTTCCACCTGCAACACGTCGCCCCGTTGCCATGCCAGGTTATGGAGGGCACAGCAGGCTACCACACAGCGCGCGGCCCTCTGGGGGGTGTACTGCAGTGCACCACCGGAGAAGTCGCGGGCATTTTGAGCAGTCTGATGCACAGCTCAATAAAACCGGGTGGCCGCATGGGCCTCGCTGTATCGGGTCTCCGCATCGGTCACCGGCTTCTATATTGGCGTCTTTATCCAGGTCCTTATCCCCCAGGAGCCAATCGGCCATCCTGGGGTGGTCCTCGAATCAGCCGGGGATGTCCGACTGCCCCAGGATGTCCTGCACACTGCCTGGAAAGTGTGCACACACGTGCGTGATCTTCATGTGGTGGTCGCACGCGAGTTGAATGTTCAGGGAGTGGAATTCCTTCCTGTTGATGCAGGGCACTCCCAGATGGCCCAGTGAGGGCAAGGCGACATCCGTGCAGTCTATCAGCCCCTGGACCTGGGGCGCCCCGGCGATCGCAGAGAATCCTGCTGCCCGAGCTTCGTCCATGCCAAAGTTTATATAGTGTGCTGCCCGGGCAAACGGGGCATCTGTGACCTCACGGATGCCCTTGTGGGCTGCAGCTTGTGAGATGCCGCACAAGTCCCCGCTTGAGGCCTGGAATAACCCTGAGGCATAGAGGAGTTATGGGTGGTCGGTGGGACAGACGGGCAGGGGCTGGGGTTGCCCCTGTAATGGGTAGACAAGATCTAGGGGTTAGCACAGCAAAGCCGCAGGCACTGAGACACCCACAACCCCTCCCCCCCCGCAGCCCAGGGGCAACCCCCCCTCCCACTGATGGCGGCCCACCTCAACCGAGGCTCCTTACCCCCACCCCCTCGAGCACCGGGGCAGCAACTCCAGTGCCCCCATGGCACATTGCCTGGGAGCGAAGGTGGTTACTGGTCTCCCCGGCTCCCCGCAGCAGCCAATCCGCCACCTTCACGTTATTAAAGAGGACTAATTGCCACCCACGTGACCAGTTGCTGGGGAGGAGGTTAGATCACGGGAGGCCATTTGATAGGAGATTGTTCTCGCTAATTGTATGGAGATTGGCTGTAAGTGGCGATTATTAGTATCTCGCTACGCCAGGGTGGGATCCTGATTTCGCCAACGGGAGCGGGCCAGCGAGATCACAAACCGATAGGCGCCCGGTGCAATTCCTGATTTTGGCCTCTCCCGTGATCTAACGGCCACGTTCAGTTCTCGCTCAGGTGTGATGCTGCCGTAAAATCGCGGCCTCTGTGTTCTTCTGGAATGGCAAGATCTATTATAAATTTCAACTCTGCCACCTGACCTAAGGTGCATTCCAACACATTGGGCGCAATCCAACGACCACGCTGTGCGCAGCGTGGCCGATAAAAGACGGGAGACCCTGCTCTCGGGCAAGCACCGTTCAGCGCTGGTTCCCCACAAACAGGGACCAGACGGAACGGCGCTTGTGGGGGTCTCCCAGGGGATCGGAGGCCACCAGCTGCATGCCCTTTTGGGCAGGGTGGTGCCCATGCCACCTGGCAGTGCCATCTGGGCACCCTGGTAGTGCCACGTAGCTGCCAGCCTGGCACTGCCAGTGGGCACTGCCAGGGTGTCAGGTTGGATCTGCCAAGCTGGCATGTTTTGTGCACACTTGACCGGGCTGGGGGCGCCCTGTGTGGGTGTTGGGAGTCGAATCGAGCCCATTGTCAATTCTTTCAGAAGATGCAATAAAGGACATTGTCGGATGAGCGACCTTTACCCAGCCTTAGCTTCCAAACTCTCCCTCTTCACACAGTGCTTTTGGTCTTTATCTACTGAGCCATGGTTAGCGCAGTGTTAAATTTCCTTGAATACCCAGTTTCGCCGACTCCTCCCAGTATCCTTATTTGCATTGGTATCAAAACTCACTGGCTCCATTCAATCCAACTCATTCTTTCAAGGAGTTTCTTACTCCCAGACTAACAATATTCCTGGACTCTATAGGCTATCAAAGCCTAGGCACCGATCACCTCAATCACAGTTAATACAGGCTCCCACCTTTCTCCCACCCTTCTCATTCTTCATGGTGGATCTACAACGTGAAGCTCAGCCTTTTTCTTGAGGTTTTGAAGAAAATTGTGCCTCAGTTTTGAAGAAAATTGCGGCTCAGTAATAAAGCAGGGAAAGAATGATGAGTTAAATGGGGACATCAGCAAGTCACCCCTTCACGCGACGTTATTCTGGGATGAGATTAGTTTCCAATCCCGTGTCTTCTGCATCATTCGGGTGGACTACCTCCACCTCCATGGCCAACTCTGCCTCTGCCTCAGTTCATTTGCTGCTGGGAACGTCATCCCTGCCTTTGTTACCTCCAGACTTGTCTATTCCAATGTATTCAGCTGATCTCTTAACTTGCACCGTCTGTAAATTTGAGTTCCTCTGAAACTCATCTGCCCCACATCCTAAAGCACAATAAATCCTATTCACCCATCACAACATTCCTGAAGCTCCTTAATCTATCCTGGATTCCTATTCAGAGGTGCCTTGATTTGAAGATTCTCCTTCTAGTTCAAATCAATCAATGGCCTCATTCCTTCTCCATCTGTGTAACTTCGTCCAGCCTTACCACTGTCTAAGAGCTCTACACTAATTCTGGCCTCTTGACCATCTTAATTTTAATCACTCCACCACTGGCCACCAGAATATCAGCTGCCCCAAACTCTGGCAATCCCTCCCTAAACCTCTCTGCCTCTCGCTCATCATTTAAGATGCTCCTGACCACCGATCTCAGTGACCACCCCATGTCCTAGTGCTCCTTGTATCGCTTTCAGTGTCAAATTATCTCCGGTAACACTCCTGAAGTGTTTTGTGACGTTTTACCCTGTAGAGCTTCTGTTGTTGGTGGAGGAGGAAAAGGAGGAGTTGTAAGGGGGGGGGGGGGAAGAATGGGGGCGGTCATAGGGTTAGAATCTGATTGGAGAAGGGCCAAAGTCCTCTATTACTTGAGGTCATCTCTCCATTGTGCCCCATCCTGAAATAAAATCCTTACCACAGAGCGACGGTGATGGGTAAACGGATCACGTTCCTCCAATTTCTTTGCCTGAGAGTGCAGCCAAGTGATGACAAGGTATTGGCAAGGATAGGTTAAGCTGCGGCTCACCACTGCATTAACTAGGTCACAAGCACGCTGTTCTAACACGCCACAAATAGATCAGCAGCAACAACTTACACTTACAAAGCAGCTTGAAAAGTAAAGCACGGCAAGGTGCTTCACCGGAGCGTCATCACATACAATTTGACACCCAAGCTGCATCAGGAGATATTAGGACAGGTGATCGAATGCTCGAGATATCAAACCCGGAGGAGAGCTGGGATCATGACTGGGTTGTTGGGTTGGAGGAGGCTACGGAGAGAGTTAGCTCGGGGGGGGGGGGGGGAGGACATGGAGAGATTTGAGTCATAGAGTCATTTACAGGACGGCAGGAGGCTATCTGGCCTGTCAAGTCCATGCCAGCTCCATGTGGGGCAATCCATTCCGTCCCGTTCCCCCATTCCCTGGCTAGTTGATTTCCTTCAATTGTCCACCCAGCTTCCTTTTGAAACTCTTGATCACCTCTCTGCTTCCGCGTGATCTTAGTGATCTTAATTATCACTTGCTGCTTAAAACCGTACATCCCTTTCACATCCCCAAATCTCAAATCTCTGACCCCCCCCCTCAACTTTGTACCATTGGCCCGCAGTGGGTTAGCCCTGCTGACTCACGGCACCGAGATCCCGGGTTCGATCCCGGCTCTGGGTCACTGTCCGTGTGGAGTTTGCACATTCTCCCCGTGTTTGCGTGGGTTTCGCCCCCACAACCCAAAGATGAGCAGGGTAGGTGGGTTGAACACGCTAAATTGTCCCTTATTTGGAATAAATGAATTGGGTACTCTAAATTTATTAAAAAGAAACAAACTTTGTACCATCGGCCAATGGGAACAGCTTTCTTTTGCTTACGTTATTTCCGCCCTTCATAATCTTGTCCACCTCCGTCAAATCTCCCCTCAATCTCCGTTGCTCCAAGCAGAACAACATCCCCACCTTCTCCAACCCAACCTTGTGAATAATCTACCCCCCAGCTGGGTCCCAGTCAGACGCTGAGACTCTGGAGCAGGCTTCCTCCTCTCCGGAAGTGGCTAGTGGCACTGGCGAACTTTGCCAACTTTCAGCAAAACGTTACTGGATCCGAACTGGATCGCACCAAACATTTGGGAGTCTGGCCCAGGATCGGGGCAAAGCTCAGACCTCTCTCTCCTGGTCATACGAAGAGAGATTGGGCGGGCTCTGTATTCACTGGGCTTTAGAAGAATGAGAGAGGATTGAAGTGTACAACATTCTGACAGACTGGATGCAGGGACGTGTTTCCTCTGGCTGGGGGAGTGGAGGGGGGGGGGGGGCGGGGGGGGGGGAGGGGGTCTCGAACAACGGGTCACAGTGTCAGGATACAGGGTAGGACACTTAGGGCTGAGACGAGGAGAAACTGTTCACCTAGAGGGTGGGTCAACATGTGGCAGTTTCTACCACAGAAAGCTGTGGAGGTCAAGTCACTAAATATATTAAAGAGGGAAACATTGCCCATTCTCCCCGTGTCTGCGTGGGTTTCGCCCCCACAATCAAAAGATGTGCAGGGTAGGTGCATTGGCCACGCTAAACTGACCCTTAATTGGAACAGAATAATTGGGTACTCTAAAATCTCTATTAAAAAAACGAAAGAAACAGGTTTCCGGACTGTAAAGGTGTGAGGGGGTATGGGGAGAGCGCAGGAGTACAGCGTAGAGATGGAACATTCGCCATGATCATATTGAATGGTGGCGAATGGGGGTGAGTGACCTAATCCTGCTTCTGATTTCTGTGTTTGCTCCACACCCTTCAAGGTTTTAATTAGAAATGTTGAAAAAAGCAAACATCCAGCAACAAGGCCTGCACGCACACACGTCGCTGAAGCAAGTCGAACTGAGACAGGACTCCACTTGTGCAGCAGCGCCAGATGCCTGTGGGTGTCTCCTGGCCTGGGCTAGCTTCACAGGCCATGTGGCTGATCCCTCAGGCAGAGACCAATCACACACGCAACGCTTACACCCAACCGCTTTCCACCTTCCCCCTGTCAATACATGCAAATAACTTTCCATCACATTCCTGAGTTTTGAGACAGAGAGAAACGTGGGTGCAATGTTCAATTTCTTCATCAACTTTGGCATTAGATGTGCACATCTGTCCAGTAATTACCATATCAAGCTTACGTCAATAATTAATTCCACCCCAGTTGTGTCACCTCCACCAAGATACACCCTAAGCAATCACTGAGTTGAAATTCCTCAATCTTCTATCTCGAGCACAGTGATGAACACGTTCCTATCAGCAATCTGCATTTGTGTAGCACAGGTAACACAGTTGAATATCCCAAGGTGCCTCACAGGACCGTTATTTTAAAAATGAGACACGTGAGGGGATTTTATGACAGGTGCTCTCAAGCTTGGCTAACAGGTAGGTTTCAACGCGAGCCGAAAGAGGAGAGAGGCTGAGAGGTGGAGGGAGGGGATTCCAAAGCTATGGCGCAGGCAACGGTGCCGTTAATGGTGGAACGATTAAAATCAGGGAAACTTGGGAGGCCAAAATTGACGGAGCACAGCAATCTCTGAGGGCTGTCGGGCTGGAAGAGGTTGTTAAATATTCACCATCCACACTGACACAAATCCCAGTTACACCAGGAAGGCCAGCTGGTTGGCACATGCATGTGTGAGGATATCTATAAATGACCCGTGAACCTCCATGGGTACCAGGGAGGAAAGATGTACCGGCCGCATTTCCCAGATTACATGTGTCTGTGAATTTACCCCCACTTCTGTCAGTTTATTGCAATGAGGTTGCCATTGTCACATCGTAGGTTGCGACCCAGCCTGCAGCACACTCTTGCCTCCCAGGGGTTTAAATCTGAATCCGGAGACCTGGGGCGGGATTCTCTCAGCCCACACCGGTCTGCCGAGTCTCTGGACAGCGGAGAATCGGCGCCAATGCGGCGCCGGTCGGGGGGCCGCTCTACGGGCCCCCCCACCCCCACCCCCCGGCGATTCTCCGCCTGGGATGGGTCGAGTGGCTGCAAAAAAAAATCCAAGTCCTGCCGCCGTCATCCACGAGTCGTCTTATCCGCCGGGACCTCGGCGTGCATCATTCCGGGGGCGGCCGGGTGGTGGGGGGGGGGGGCGTCCGACCCTGGGGGGGCCTCCGTTGCGGCCTGGCCCACGATCGGGACCTACCGATCGGCGGGCCGGCCTCTCGGGCTGGGGGCCTCATTTGTTCCGCACCAGCCCCTGTACCCCTGCGCCATGTTGCGTCGGGGCCGGCGCAGAGAAGGGAGACACCGCGCATGCGCGGAAATCGCGCCGGTCGCACTGCGCATGCGCGGACCCGCGGCTCCCATTTGAGGCCGGTATCAGCAGCTGGAGCGGCGTGCTGGCCTACTGAGGGGCTCGGAATCGCTGCTCCTGGGGGGCCTGTAGACACCGTCGTGAAACGCGATGGCATTGACGACGGCATCAACACTTCGCCTCAGGATCAGAGAATCCCGCCCCCGAGCACAAAACCTCACAGACCCTCGCAATGAAGCACTGAAGGAGTGCTGCACTCCCAGGGGTGCTGGTGTTCAGATGAGATGTTAAACTGAGGTCCTGTCTGCCCTCTCAGGAGGTCATCAAAAATCCCAGGGGACTATTCTGAAGAAGAATATTTATCCCTCTGTTAACATCACCAAAAACAGCTAATCTGGTCATTATTGCACTGCTGTGTATGGCTGCTTACTGTGCACCAATGAGCTGTCGCTTTGGCACATCTTCAGATACTGAAAGGTGTTATATAAATGCAAGTCTTTTTTTTCTTTCACTTATCACCGGGTACCCTGTGTCTTCCCTCAGTGTGTGGAAGGTTTGCAATCATAATTCCTACCTTTCGTGGCTCTCTGTACACCATCACATTTCCCCCCTAATATCTCCAAATAGAAGCAGCATACGGTTAGCATCTGGCTAACAGTGTCCGCTCTCTCGTCAGTTGGAATTAGATGAACATGAGCAACATTGTCAAGTCACAATAACTGATCAAGGTGAAAACAGTTCAGGAAGTAGTGAATACATTTTATATTTGAATAAAATGATTGGGAACTTGGAGGTTGAAAGAGAAACAAAGGCGGGATTCTCCGTTTCGGAGACGAGGTGCCGGTGCCGGCGTGGGAACTGTGGCATTTTGCGACACCAAAATCGGCGCCGACCCCTCGCCAATCCTGCGACCGGTGAGGGGCTGGCAGCCGCGCCGGGTAAAACTCCCGGCTCCCACAACATAAATGATGGAGAATGGCCGGGTCCGTGGCCGCGCATGCATACGGCGACAGCCTGCAGCAGTCGCACGGTAAAACATGGCGCCGGCGGTGCGCGGACCCGACAGACTTGCAATCTCCTGCAAGTGTAATGTTGCACCTCCCTTGAAACTTTGCAATTTTGTCAAAACCCTCTGGATATTTCAATGCCAGGTCATTAACTAAGGTGATAGGAGTAATTTCTGAGGTTAATTTACTTTGCGAGGTTAAACTGATTCCATGGACTGTTACAAATGTGACATCACAACCTGCCAGAAGACCTGAAAACACTGGGCCTTTAGTCTCCATAATAAAGAACATCGGTGGCACCCAGGAGGATTGATTGCACTTGTACACCAGGACTGTAGATCCTGCACACGGAATTAGTGAATCACTGTACACTGAACATTGCACAGTGGTAAATTTCACCTTGACCTTTGAAGCCTGTCTTGCATGCCTTCTAGAATGTTGGCACTTGCCCCTGTGTCAGACTAGGCCAATAACTGATAGTTACATACTTTCTTAAGACAGATCATTTGAATCTTGCCAAACACTTTGGACGGTGTGAAGACATCTATGTTTTCCATGAGCAGTCCGGGCTTGGTCATGAAGTGCACTGAGTATATAGTTTACTTTGCAATAAAGCAATTTTACTTAAGCCTCTCATTTGGACACCTCTGAGGCCACCAAAGCATGTCAGACAGTGGTGTTCTGCTGCCATGGCTGGGTATCTGAGAGAGAGCATGGAAGGCGAAGCTTGATTGCAAGTGGTGATCAAGGGGAGTGCAACAACAGAAGGAGAGGCTGAAACCCTGGAGGCGGATTCTTGAGTTGAAGATGCCAAAGTGAAAGGATAGTTTGGGAGGAAATTCCAAGGCGATTTCTTCGAGAGTGGAGATTGGAAACCCAAATTGAAAGATAGACCAGTTGCCTCCCAGTGTGGCAAACATCTGGGGACAGTTGATGAGAAATCCATACAAGTTGGTTTGCGTGGGAATCTGTCACTTGGTTTTGGAATGTGATGTGTCTGCCACAGATCACCTCTGGTTTACATGGACTGTACTTACTGTGGACATTAGAGTATAAGATAGCTTCTGTAACTTGTGTTATCCTTATGAATCTTAAGGTAAAATTGTGGGTGAAAGAGTAGGCCAAAGGCTTCGGAAATCAGAAACACAAAGAGACTTGGGAGTCCTAGTTCAGGATTCTCTTAAGGTTAATACATAGAACAAAGAACATAGAAAAGACGGCACAGAACAGGCCCTTCAGCCCACGATGTTGTGCCGAACCTTTGTCCTAGATTAATCAGAGATTATCATAGAATTTAAAGTGCAGAAGGAGGCCATTCGGCCCATCGAGTCTGCACCGGCTCTTGGAAAGAGCACCCTACCCAAGGTCAACACCGCCACCCTATCCCCATAACCCAGTAACCCCACCCAACACTAAGGGCAATTTTGGACACTAAGGGCAATTTATCATGGCCAATCCACCTAACCTGCACATCCTTGGACTGTGGGAGGAAACCGGAGCACCCGGAGGAAACCCACGCACACACGGGGAGGATGTGCAGACTCCGCACAGACAGTGACCCAAGCCGGAATCGAACCTGGGACCCTGGAGCTGTGAAGCAATTGTGCTATCCACAATGCTACCGTGCTGCCCTTAAGAACAAATTAATCTACACTATAGCATTCTACCGTAATCCATGTACCTATCCAATAGCTGCTTGAAGGTCCCTAATGTTTCCGACTCAACTACTTCCACAGGCAGTGCATTCCATGCCCCCACTACTCTCTGGGTAAAGAACCTACCTCTGACATCCCCCCTATATCTTCCACCATTCACCGTAAATTTATGTCCCCTTGTAATGGTTTGTTCCACCCGGGGAAAAAGTCTCTGACTGTCTACTCTATCTATTCCCCTGATCATCTTATAAACCTCTATCAAGTCGCCCCTCATCCTT
Source organism: Scyliorhinus torazame (assembly GCF_047496885.1). Taxonomy (NCBI): domain Eukaryota; kingdom Metazoa; phylum Chordata; class Chondrichthyes; order Carcharhiniformes; family Scyliorhinidae; genus Scyliorhinus; species Scyliorhinus torazame. The sequence goes on from NC_092709.1 coordinate 7,531,457, forward strand.
CTCCGTTCTAATGAGAAAAGGCCTAGCACCCTCAACCTTTCCTCGTAAGACCTACTCTCCATTCCAGGCAACATCCTGGTAAATCTCCTTTGCACCTTTTCCAAAGCTTCCACATACTTCCTAAAATGAGGCGACCAGAACTGTACACAGTACTCCAAATGTGGCCTTACCAAGGTTTTGTACAGCTGCATCATCACCTCTCGGCTCTTAAATTCAATCCCTTTGTTAATGAACGCGAGCACGCCATAGGCCTTCTTCACAGCTCTATCCACTTGAGTGGCAACTTTCAAAGATGTATGAACATAGACCCCAAGATCTCTCTGCTCCTCCACATTGCCAAGAACTCTACCGTTAACCCTGTATTCCGCATTCATATTTGTCCTTCCAAAATGGACAACCTCACACTTTTCAGGGTTAAACTCCATCTGCCACTTCTCAGCCCAGCTCTGCATCCTATCTATGTCTCTTTGCAGCCGACAACAGCCCTCCTTACTATCCACAACTCCACCAATCTTCGTATCATCTGCAAATTTACTGACCCACCCTTCAACTCCCTCATCCAAGTCATTAATGAAAATCACAAACAGCAGAGGACACAGAACTGATCCCTGCGGTACGCCACTGGTAACTGGAATCCAGGCTGAATATTTGCCATCCACCACCACTCTCTGACTTCTATCGGTTAGCCAGTTTGTTATCCAACTGGCCAAATTTCCCACTATCCCATGCCTTCTTACATTCTGCATAAGCCTACTATGGGGAACCTTATCAAATGCCTTACTAAAATCCATGTACACTACATCCACTGCTTTACCTTCATCCACATGCTTGGTCACCTCCTCAAAGAATTCAATAAGACTTGTAAGGCAAGACCTACCCCTCACAAATCCGTGCTGACGATCCCTAATCAAGCAGTGTCTTTCCAGATGCTCAGAAATCCTATCCTTCAGTACCCTTTCCATTTCTTTGCCTACCACCGAAGTAAGACTAACTGGCCTGTAATTCCCAGGGTTATCCCTAGTCCCTTTTTTGAACAGGGGCACGACATTCGCCACTCTCCAATCCACTGGTACCCCCCCTGTTGACAGTGAGGACGAAAAGATCATTGCCAACGGCTCTGCAATTTCATCTCTTGCTTCCCATAAAATCCTTGGATATATCCCGTCAGACCCGGGGGGGACTTGTCTATCCTCAAGTTTTTCAAAATGCCCAACACATCTTCCTTCCTAACAAGTATTTCCTCGAGCTTACCAATCTGTTTCACACTGTCCTCTCCAACAATATTGCCCCTCTCATTTGTAAATACAGAAGAAAAGTACTCGTTCAAGACCTCTCCTATCTCTTCAGACTCAATACACAATCTCCCGCTACTGTCCTTGATCGGACCTACCCTCGCTCTAGTCATTCTCATATTTCTCACATATGTGTAAAAGGCCTTGGGGTTTTCCTTGATCCTACTCGCCAAAGATTGTTCATGCCCTCTCTTAGCTCCTTTTCTTCAGTTCCCTCCTGGCTATCTTGTATCCCTCCAGCGCCCTGTCTGAACCTCGTTTCCTCAGCCTTACATAAGTCTCCTTCTTCCTCTTAACAAGACATTCAACCTCTCTTGTCAACCATGGTTCCCTCACTCGACCATCTCTTCCCTGCCTGACAGGGACATACATATCAAGGACACGTAGTACCTGTTCCTTGAACAAGTTCCACATTTCACTTGTGTCCTTCCCTGACAGCCTATGTTCCCAACTTATGCACTTCAATTCTTGTCTGACAACATCTTATTTACCCTTCCCCCAATTGTAAACCTTGCCCTGTTGCACGTACCTATCCCTCTCCATTACTAAAGTGAAAGTCACAGAATTGTGGTCACTATCTCCAAAATGCTCCCCCACTAACAAATCTATCACTTGCCCTGGTTCATTACCAAGTACCAAATCCAATATGGCCTCCCCTCTGGTCGGACAATCTACATACTGTGTCTGAAAAGCTTCCTGGACACACTGCACAAACACCACCCCATCCAAACTATTTGATCTAAAGAGTTTCCACTCAATGTTTGGGAAGTTGAAGTCACCCATGACTACTACCCTGTGACTTCTGCACCTTTCCAAAATCTGTTTCTCAATCTGTTCCTCCACATCTCTGCTACTATTGGGGGGCCTATAGAAAACTCCTAACAAGGTGACTGCTCCTTTCCTATTTCTGACTTCAACCCATACTACCTCAGTAGGCAGATACTCCTCGAACTGCCTTTCTGCAGCTGTTATACTATTTCTAATTAACAATGCCACACCCCCACCTCTTTTACCACCCTCCCTAATCTTATTGAAACATCTATAACCAGGGACCTCCAACAACCATTTCTGCCCCTCTTCTATCCAAGTTTCCGTGATGGCCACCACATCGTAGTCCCAAGTACCGATCCATGCCTTAAGTTCACCCACCTTATTCCTGATGCTTCTTGCATTGAAGTATACACACTTCAACCCATCTCCGTGCCTGCAAGTACTCTCCTTTGTCAGTGTTCCCTTCCCCACTGCCTCACTACATGCTTTGGCGTCCTGAATATCGGCTACCTTAGTTGCTGGACTACAAATCCGGTTCCCATTCCCAAAGTCTGCTCTGTAGGGGAATCACTTTTATACTCAGGTTAACGTGCAGGTTTAGTCGGCAGATAAGAAGGCAAATGCAATGTTGGCATTCATGTCGAGAGGGCTAGAATACAAGACCAGGGATGTACTGCTAAGGCTGTATTGGGCTCTGGTCAGACCCCATTTGGAGCATTGTGAGCAGTTTTGGGTCCCGTAATCTAAGGAAGGATGTGCTGGCCTTGGAAAGGGTCCAGAGGAGGTTCACAAGAATGATCCCTGGAATGAAGAGCTTGTCATATGAGGAATATTTACGGTCTCTGGGTCTGTACTCGTTGGAGTTTAGAAGGATGAAGGGGGATCTCACTGAAACTTACAGGATACTGCGAGGCCTGGATAGAGTGGATGTGGAGAGGATGTTTCCACTTGTAGGAAAAACTAGAACCCAAGGGCACAGCCTCAGACTGAAGGGACGATCCTTTAAATCAGAGATGAGGAGGTATTTCTTCAGCCCGAGGGTGGTGAATCTGTGGAACTCTTGGCCGCAGAAGGCTGTGGAGGCCAAATCACTGAGTGTCTTTAAGACAGAGGTAGATAGGTTCTTGATTAATAAGGGGATCAGGGGTTATGGGGAGAAGGCAGGAGAATGGGGATGAGAAAAATATCAGCCATGATTGAATGGCGGAGCAGACTCGATGGGCCGAGTGGCCTAATTCTGCTCCTATGTCTTATGGTCTTACAGTTAATCTTTTCTTGTATAATACCTTAGTTTATTTACTGTAGAAGGCACAAGACACCAATCACTCATAAGGCATTGGTTAAACACGCTGTGGGTTCATTTATTAAGACCAGGCAATGAGAACAGTTATAGATGGGTTTAAAACTTGGAGGTATCAGAGCTGTGTGTGTGTACTCTGCTCAAAGCAAGAGTGAAACTAAAACTGGATCATAGAATACACTTCCCTTCTAGTGACGTCATGCTGATATCCCTTAAAGGCATATTACAACATGTTTAACCATCTTAACCATTTTAAACTCATTAACCTTCTGTAACTGAGGAAATGTAAACCTACTATATGCAATCTGTCTTCATAATTACTCCAGAATCAATCATTCTGGTAAACCTACACCTCACCCTCTCCAAGGTGAACATATCATTACTCAGCAATTAGAACTGAATGTCTAATTAGAGTTTCATCGTCGAATGAGAATAATACAGGACTGACACTGTGATCAGTTCAATAGTGTTGACACCACAACATTGCACAACAGGGCATTAGGCGTCAATGCAACGTTCGAGGAAATTCTTGTATTTTGATGCTTTCTTCCTACTTAGAGTTAGGTTTATTGTCACCTGTACCGAGATACAGTGAAAAGTATTGTCCCGCGTACAGTCCAGGCAGATCATTCCATACATGAAAACCACAGGACAGACGATAAATACACAATGTAAACATATAGACACGGACATCGGAGTGTAGTACTACTCAATAGAGAAGATGTGTGAAGAGATCAGTTCAGTCCGTAAGAGGGTTGTTTAGGAGTCTGGTAACAGCGGGTAAGAAGCTGTTTTTGAACCTGTTGGTGCGTGGTCTCAGACTTTTGTATCTTCTGCCCAATGAAAGAGGTTGGAAGAGAGGTTGGCTGGGTTATTCTGTTGAAGGCGGAGCTGCAGTCAATGAGTTTGACGTTGGGGTCCTTGTTGTCGAGATGCTCCAGGGATGAGTGTAGGGCCTGGGAGATAGTGTCTGCTGTGGACCGGTTGTGGCGGTATGCAAATTGCAGTGGATCGAGGCATTCTGGGAGTAAGAAGTTGATGTGCCCCATGACCAACCTCTCGAAGCACTTCATTACGATCGATGCAAAGGCCACCGGACGGTAGTCGTCGAGGCACGTTCTCCTTTGGCACCGGTATGTTGGTGGTCTACTTGAAGCAGGTGGGAACCTCAGTACGGAGTAGGGAGAGATTGAAGATGTCCGTGAACACAGTTGGTCTGCGCAGGATCTGAGTGCACGGCCAGGGACCCCATCAGGACCCGTTGTTTTCCGAGGGTTCACTTTCAAGAAGGCAGCTCTGACTTCTGAGGCTGTGATGGTAAGTATGGGTGTGTTATGGGCCGCTGGGGCAGTTGAGAATGGCTTGTTGAATTCCTATTCGAAAGGAGTATAGAATACATTGACATTACAACAAGTAAAATAATCAAACCTTCTTATTCATTTCATTTCATTCAATTCATTTTTCTCTTCCATTGAACTTTATTCTCAAGCAATACAGGTAAAAATATCTACTTCTATATCTGTGCAGAACTACCATATACTAAACAAATAAAAGATCTAGCATAATCAACACAGTCCACCTCTACGTCAAGGTCCTGGCATTGCTTTAAAGAGGACCACTGAGGTGTTAGACCTGACTCAGTTGTTAATACTTGTGCCCCAAGCCAGAAAGTGATCAGGGGCCCAAGCCCCACATTAGAAAGTGGCGCAAACTCAGACTGAAGAGACGATTCTTTAAAACAGAGATGAGGAGGAACTTCTTCAGCCAGAGGGTGGTGAATCTGTGGAAGTCTTTGCCGCAGAAGGCTGTGGAGGCCAAATCACTGAGTGTCTTTAAGACAGAGATAGATAGGGCAGCACGGTGGCGCAGTGGTTAGCACTGCTGCCTCACGGCGCCAAGGTCCCAGGTTCGATCCCGGCTCTGGGTCATTGTCCGTGTGAGGTTTGCACATTCTCCCCGTGTCTGCGTGGGTTTCGCCCCCACAACCCAAAGATGTGCTGGGTAAGTGGATCGGCCACGCTAAATTGCCCCTTAATTGGAAAAAAAATGAATTGGGTACTCTAATTTTATTTTTTTAAAAGATTGAGATAGATAGGTTCTTGATTAATATCAAGTCAGGGGTTATGGGGAGAAGGCAGGAGAATGGGGATGAGAAAAATATCAGCCATGATTGAATGGCGGAGCAGACTCGATGGGCCGAGTGGCCTAATTCTGCTCCGATGTCGTATGGTCTTAAAACCTAAGCTTACACTCCAGTGCAGTACTGAGGGAGTGTCAGAGGTTCTGTTTTGCCAATGAGGCATCAAACCGAGTCCCCCATCTTCCCTCTCAGGTGGGTCCTCTGCACCATTTCAAAGAAGAGCAGGTGAGATTTCCGGGTGTCCTGGCCAACATTTATCCCTCAGCCAACTCATTAAAAAATGAGATTAGCTGGTCCTTGGCTCATTGCTGCGTGTGGGATCTTGCTGTGCACAAATTGGCTGTCACATTTCCTACATTGCAACAGTGACTACGCCTCGAAAAAGATACTTCATTGAAGTGGAGAAGTTGGAGACATTCTGGGGCCATTATACACCCTGCAAAGGTGCGACATGTCCCACATTCAGCAACATTGAAGAGTTGAAAATCCTGGTGGCTGAGGGGTACCTACTGGTCATCCCAAAGCTCTCTTTCTTTGTTAATTCACTTCTAACTTTCTTTCTCTCAACATCTCTCCTCGCTTCACCAACACCGACCACTCCATCAAGGACCATTTTCTTCCTGGACGTGACCCAAAGCTAGGTTTGTCCATGGTCAGTGTGGCTGCAGCCATAGGAGGGAACACAGGAGCAGCAGTAGGCCGGTCGGCACTGTGTGCCTGGGAGCTGCAGTCAGTCATTCTGTCATTGGGCGATCTCGTTGTGGACTCAACTCTGTTGTTTTTGTGAAGGTTTCCATGAAATTATTTTGTGATTCGTAAAAGCTCAACAGCGCCACCAGGAGGAACTTGACGTTGATACATCTTTATTTCTTCCATTTCACATAAGACAAATGAGCTTGTTATATCCGGCACGTATTTATCAGATTCGGCGAGCACTCACTAACGAGTGTGATTGTCCACCGAGAGACTCCGTGTCACTGGTCATGGCTTCTGTGGGTTCTTGCATAGCTGATGAGCCCGATCCTAGAGACTGTAGAGGGTGCCATCTCCGCTACTCCACTACTGGGCCGATATCTGGGGTTTGAATATCTGTGTGTGTCTCTCTCCAGCTGGCACTGAAACTTCAGAGGCCAGGGGATGTCGCACTGGGACACTTCCACTGAAGAGAGCACTGATTCAAGCCTGCCGTTTATTCCTAACCGACAGCCTGAGACTTATATCACACAGATCTCCAGACCCCTACCAATACCCAGGTGATTCTCTCTCTTGCCGGTGGTGCAACACCCACCCGGTTCCTACTCCACTAGAGTAGCTTTCCCAAGAGAGAGAATAGGACACTGCTGTTTATTTCCTAACCAGCAGTCTGTCCTGAGTGAATCGCTCAAGATGACCCTCGATTCTTGAACCCGGAATTAAGGTGAGGAGTATTTTAACAATGACTTGGTCAGAGATCGCTGGTGAAAGATTGAAGAATTTAAACGACTCCAATTATCATCAAATCAAGGTTTATTGCAAAACCCAGGTCAAAATCATCAACAGAAGAAACACAATAAAATCTTATGCTCTAATACAAACTAAGTCTATTCAAAAGTAATATAGCGGACACAACGAAAATTCTTATGATTACACAGTTTTTAGCAATATCACAAGGCACAAAACAAGTTCCCTTCCCCAAAGCCTCAACCACTATTAAAGTCAAGGGAGTTTCGCAAGCTGCTGCAGGGTACTTACGGTCACGGGCTGCAGAGGTCAAGTCAGGGGTGCAGAGGTCGAGCCAAGAACGAAGAGACCCCCAATCGAAAACACAGCCCCTTTTATATTGTTTTACCTGGCTTTGTTCTGTGATCGGCCAGCCCCTTTTGCATTGAAAAAGGTAAGTTTTAAAGTTCCCGCTGGTCCCGCCCCCTTTGAGCCGGCCAGAGCTGTATGTTTCCGGGTATTCCTCGCAGGTCCGCCCCTTCCAGCTAGGCAGACCTGCGCGATTTGAATTTGGCGCTGACTCCGCCCCCTCCTTCCAGTGAGTTTCTGCCGGTAGCTTCTGTCAAGATTGGAGTACCTCCCCCAGGTCCGCCTCCAACTTGGTTTTTTTCAGACCTGCGCGATTTGAATTTGGCGCTGGCTCCGCCCCCTTCTCCCAGTGAGTTTTTGCCGGTAGCTTCTGTCAAGATTGGAGTACCTCCCCCAGGTCCGCCTCCAACTTGGTTTTTTCAGACCTGCGCGATTTGAATTTGGCGCTGGCTCCGCCCCCTTCTCCCAGTGAGTTTCTGCCGGTAGCTTCTGTCAAGATTGGAGTACCTCCCCCAAGTCCACCTCCAACTTGGTTTTTTTCTACCGCTTATCTTCTAGGGGCTTTTCCAGCGCAATATGCTGAACCCAGACAGTCTGTTTTCTAGGATAACGAGGTTAGGCTCTCTTGTGGAGAATTTCAGTGTCTTCCAGCTGCTCCGGAGATGGCTGCTATTCTCACCTCGCTATGTTGATGGGGTGTTAATTGGATTCTGCTCTGGTGGAGGCCAGGTCATTGACATTTGCATGGGGCTATGACCATCCCATTGTCCTGCTTGCAGGCAGGCCTCCTGTGTATTCCCGTGCCCCTTTGTCTGTGTTTTGATGTTATCTCGTTGTCTGTCTCCTTCTTCCTTGTAGCTCCTAGGGGGGGGTTTGTAAATATTTATGTACTTATGTCCCTACTCAGCTCAGCGGATCAAGCCTGCTGGGAAAACTGGTTCCGTTCTCTTGGCTGAAAAGTCAGTTTACAGTCTCTGAGTTTTTATTCTTGGGCAGTTCCAAAAAGGCCGAATTGCCCGAAAACCTTACAGATGCCCCTTCGATACGTCCCTACCTGCTTGGACCGTATCGACACAGGTGAAGGGCAATTATTTCCTTTTGTGTGGACCGTAGGCCCCCCCTCAACAACATGCGAAACTACAAGTCCCAAGACAGTTCCCTTAATCTAGGCTACCCCTGATTTCAATGAAAGGGAAAGACAAGACCATACTTAATTCAAGCAGACAGTAACATATACACATTTCACCGGAACCCCAAACGTAAGGGTCCCTGTACATATATCACACTCAAGTACACATTTCACCGGAACCCCAAACGTAAGGGTCCCTGTACATATATCACAGTCAAGTAACTGGGACCCGCGAATCCATACAACTATTTACAATCTGTTTATTTCACCAAGGATCCTCCTTTCTTGGCTGCACTTCGCTTCTTCCCGTTGAGGGCTCTTCATTTACTCTCCATCGTCGATACCTGCAGCTGAGAGGTTTAGTCCAACTGAGGCGACAGCACAATGTACCCCCTGTACAACATTTCCTTTGTGGGGCAAACACTAAACCATTCTCAGGCCCCCCCCTGGTGGTGATCGGACAGTTGTGAGGGTCGATCGGTTGGGCTGTGGGCAGGGGTCGCTTTACCTGAACCAGCAGTTCGGTAGCTTTTACAGTCATCCCTTCCCTGGGCGTTACACATCCCTCCCCAGTGCGGTCACTTTATCCCGTTCCCTGGGTTCTGCCACCACCTTACAAAAGTGATTAATGCCCCTTGTGGACATGCCTTGGTAGATCCCCATGAACACAAATAAATGCCCTGGTCAGAAGCCCACCCCTTATCCCCGCAAACGGTGATCCTACCCGGTGACCCCGTGATGGTCCGTTAGGTGTTGGTGTCCAGGCGTTCCCAGTCCGAGGACCGATCCCTCATGTCCAGCCTCAGCTTCCTGGGCCACCACCATCTCCCCAAAGGAACGTCCCCCTCACAGGTTAAACACACCCGCCTGCCCTCAGTCACCCTAACCCGGTCAGTCGAAGGACTCTTCTGTCTCGCCTCTGCGGAGTTCTCCCGGTCCCACCATCGCCAAGATCATCAAACTCCACATCGTCGGGTGCCCCATCTGTAAAAAACAAAACACATCCTTGCCTCTACAGCCCTACCTACCTTAAAGTGCATGGGTTCTATCCAGCGGCAGCATCAGCTCCCGCTTTGAAGTTGCCGCAGCCTGTCTGTGATTCTGTGTCCACAGCCCGGCTCCCCAGGGTCCTAGTGCCTGCTGCTATCCGGCGGCAGCAGCAGCTCCCGCTTTGAAGTTGCCGCAGCCTGTCTGTGATTCTGTGTTTACAGCCCGGCTGCACCAGGGTCCTAGTGCCTGGTGCTTCATCATTTTACCCTTGCACCAGGCGCTTCTGTGTTCCCACGATCCTAAATACTTCACACACAACTACACACTAATTAGAACTAGCAGGGGGAAAGAAAAGGGAGTATGATATATACAATGCCACCCGTCTCCGGGTGGCCAAATTAAAACTGTGCCCCGCTAAACTGGGGCAGTCCGCCTGTTTGGTCGAATAGCTCGGGCCAGACCGTCCCCTCCCGGGGGTTCGGGCTGCCTCTTGCCTCTCCTTCCCCAACAGGGTTCGGGGATCCCTCAGCGCTCCCTCCTACTCGGGCCCCCTTACTGCGGGACCGGGTTCTAGGGAGTTGTGAGGGTGACCATCTTAGAGGGGGCTTGGAGACCCGATTGCTCCTTCGTCCCCTGACTGGTTCCCAAGCCCAAGGTGATACTTCCACTTCCTCCGCCTCCTTAGCCTCTATACTAAGGCAGGCCACCTGACCCACAGGTAAGGGCTTGGGAATTGTCACTGTCCCTGGGTTGGGTGCTTGCAGCACTGTCGGTCTCTTTGGGACTGCCCCTTCGGGACAGCACCTTGCCACCGGTTGTGTGGTCGTGGAGTCAGGGACCTCCCCCACCGTCGTCAATTCTGCAGGCGGTTTCTCCACTATCACTCCCAGCCCCCCCCCCAACTTACTCTTACCGGCCCTGGTGGGGTCGAAAAGTTTGCACTGGTTCACGTGGAACCATTTAATCTTCCGGGGGAGCTGTACTGCGTAAACCATGGGGCTGGCCTTGTCCACTATACTGTACGGTCCCGCGTACAGTGGCTCGAAGGCTCCTACCCGTGCAAAATTCCGGACCATTACTTGGTCCCCTATGGCCCATTCCTGGGTAGTGTGGGGCTCGAGTAGCAGCTTGTTCCTCCGGTGCTGGGTCCCCATATTAAACGCTGCCTGCCAGTTAATTTCCTTTAGCTGCTCCATCAGCTTCTTAGCAAACCTGTCTCGGTTTACCTCCCTAAGCTGCCCCTCTGTCAGGGAAGGTACCCTGACATGGATCGGGGTTCTCATGACTCTCCCTGTCATGAGCTCGTGCGGGGAGTACCCTGTGCTTCTGGACTGGCTTGCCCGGATCCCCATTAAAACTAAGGGTAAGATTTCTACCCACCGGTTGGGCGAGCTGCCTGTTTCTTTCCTGATCCTCTCCTTTATGGTCCTATTTAACCTTTCCACAGGACCTGAGGATTGAGGGTTATAAGCCACATGCCATTTTGCCTTAATCCCCAGGACTTTCAGGGTCGCTTGCATCACTTGTCCCGTGAAGTGACTCCCCTGATCTGACTCCACAAACTGTGGGAGTCCCCACCTCGAGAATACCTCCCTGACCAGTATCCTGGCTGTGCCTGCTGCGGTGGCTGTTCGGCAGGGGAAGGCTTCTACCCACTTGGTGAAAATATCCACCAACACCAGACAGTACTTGTAACCCCCTGCCGCTGGGGGAAGGGGTCCAATATAGTCGATCTGTATCGACTGCCAGGGCCCCTCCACCCTGCGGATGTGCCCCAACGAGACCTTTCTTTTCTTGGGGTCCGGGTTATTGGTAGCACACACCAAGCAGCTCGCACAGAAATCGCGAGCATCCTCCCGGAGGCTCGGCCACCACCCCACCCTCTCCACCCGTTGCCAGGTGGTCTCAGGGCCGGGATGTCCCGCTCCGGGGCTCTCATGGGCCATTTCGATAAATTCCCTATGGTGTTGGGAAGGCACTATCCACTGGTCCCCCCTGAAGAGCATGCCCTCCTTCAGTGTGATATCCTTTCCCCCATAGGGCCCCTCTATTCTTTCCTGTCTACCCATGGCCGTTATGACTTTCTTTAGCTCGGGGTCCTGTCCCTGGGCAGTGGCCAGATCTGGGGCCAAACTCGTCCCATCCCCCCTCTGGGGCTGTCTTGTAACGGCCGCTACCTGTCCCTCTTCGTACGGGTCCCACGCTATCCCATTCTTAGCCCCCTCTCGAGCCAGGCCGTCTGCTTTCTGGTTCCCCTCGCCCCGTGGCTCTGTTTTGGAGTGAGCTTTCACCTTGAGGATATACCTGTCCTCTCCCTGCCCAACTGCCGCCACGATCTTCTCGAGGAGGGGTTTTGTGGCCAGTGGTTTTCCATCCGAGGAGGTGTATCCTCGGCGGGACCAGATAGCCAGGTACTCCGTGCAGGAGTTGCATGTAAACATGCTATCTGAGCAGATGGTATACGGCGTGGGAAAACGGTCGGGGTGGGTCACCACATACATCACTGCAGCCAGCTCTGCCTGCTGGGCGCTGAGTGTATGGGGGAGTTTAAGGGCCAGGGCTATGTCGGCATCGGGGTCCCAGATCCCACAGCCCGTGAACCTGACGCCCTCCGCTACCGTACTGGACCCATCCACATAGATCTCCCTCCCTGTCGGGTGCAGCCCTGCCCGGAGTCCGAACCCTACCTCCCATACCCCTTCTACGGAACAGTGGTGTGGCTCCCCGGGGTATATCAGGTTGGCTGCGAGCTGTGGCTCATTCAGCCCTTTTACCTGAAGGGCCATTTGAGACAGCAGGAGGGTCCACCTGGTGATTCTGGCGCTGCTGACCGTGCCGTCCTTAATCCGGCCGTCCAGCAGCATTTGGGTCGGGGTGTGATGTGTCAGGAGAGTGATGGGGCCCATCCTAACAAATACCTGCATCCGCTTTACCGCCCAGTGGGTGGCCAGCAGATGCCTCTCACAGTTGGAGTATGCCCGCTCCACGTCTGTGAGGACCCGAGAGGAGTACACCACCGGCCTTAATTTGCCATGTCGGGTCTGGAGGAGCACAGCACTCAGGCCATCGCTGCCTGCGGCCACCTCCAGGAAAAACTCCTCCCGGGGGTTAATGGCTCCCAGGGCTGGGGCTTTCTGCAAGTCCTGCTTGAGTTGGACGAACGCCGTCTCACATTTACTGTCCCAGTCCCACTCCACCCCCTTGTGCAGCAGCCTAAGCAGAGGCGCTGCTGTGGTGGCATAGTCCTCAATGAAATCCCTGCAGTAGCCGGTGATTCCTAAAAAGGACCGTATCCCCTTTACATCTACGGGGACTGGGAGTTCCTGCACTGTTTGTCTCCTGGCGGTGTCGATCCCTCTCTCCCCAGCTCTCAGGGTTAACCCCAGGAACTTCACCTCTCCTAGCCCGATCTGTGCCTTTTTAGGGTTAACTTTCAGCCCTCCTTTGTGTAACATCCCCAACAGCTCGTCCACTAGGGGCCCATGCTCCTCACTATTACTGGTGAACAACAGGATGTCGTCCACATACTGCACCAGCTTGTGTGGTTCACTGAAACCCTTTAAGCATTCGGCCATGCATTGATGGAAAATGCTCGGGCTGTTGTGGAATCCCTGCGGGAGACAGGTCCAGGTGTACTGTTGCCCCTTAAAGGTAAAGGCAAACTTGTATTGGTCTTCCCTTCTGACCGGGACGGACCAAAATCCATTCGAAATATCCAGCACCGTAAAAATTGAGGCGGATGCTGGAATTTCTCCTAACAAGTCTGCCACGGCCGCTACCGTTGGGGCGCAGGCCGGAATGTGTTTATTCAGGACTCTGTAGTCCACGGTGGCCCTCCAGGAGTTGTCCGGCTTCCTCACCGGCCAGAGCGGGGAGTTTACATGGGTGGCAATTGTCCTCAACACCCCTTGCCGCACCAGTGAGTTTAGGGCCACCTCCAAGTCTGCCTCTGCTTCCCGGGGGAAGCGGTACTGTTTCTGGGGCTGGGACATGGGGTCCCCATCTACCCTGACCTCTGTCCCAGTAACTCTCCCACAATCATGCTTGTGGGTGGCAAAAGCAGCCAGATTCTTGCGGACATACTCCCTGAACTCTTCCGGGGTATTCCTCTCCAGGGCTTCTAGATCGTACCCTTCCTTTGGCTGTACCACGCACAAAGCTCCCTTCTCCTGGGCTCTGTCTATTACCCTCAACTCCCTTTCAGTCCCTTCCGTTGCTGCACCCCACAGGCAGTGATTTCTTAGGTCCACCAGGATCTGATGAGCCACTATGAAATCAGCTCCTAGGATCCCTTTCCCCTCCTGTTCCCATCTCATCAGGACGCATTTCCAGTGCGTCTGGAGTGCCCCTAACCTGATAGACAGGGGAACAGAGAAAAAACCCATTTTTTCGTTCCCGGTAAAGCCAATGAGACTATAGGGTACCCCGCTAGACAGAGGGGATGCTCGGGGATTGTCCGTGTGGACTATAGTACTGGAAGCACCTGTGTCCAGTAGGTAACTCCCGACCGTATCCTGGACCTCCATTTTGACCCAGGGTCTCCCGCACGGGCCATACTCCAGTGGGCATAGAAAGGTGGGCTGCTGAGGGGCTAGTCATTCGGAGGCTTCCCTGGGTGCGGGGGCGGGCTGACCCTGGCCCGTTGCCATGGCCACCTGTCCTGAGCCTTGCAAAAAGGCTAAAAGTTTCTTTACCTCGAAGGTTTCCGGAGCAGCTGCTCCTGCCACCGGGGTCTGACTCTCTACTGCGGGAGCCCTCTCCTGCTTGCTGGGGTTTTTACATTCCCTCTTGAAATGCCCGGCTTTCCCACACCCGTAGCATACCGGTTTCTTGTCCGAGGTCCGGGTGCCCTCATGCTTCCACTCTCTCTTAGGGGCTGCTGGCACGATTTCGTGCACTTTACCCTTAAGGGGCTTGTCCTCACCCCTCTCCCCATTACGATATGCGAGGGTAAGTTTCCTGAGGACCTCTTCCTCGTTAAGGGCCGGGGTCTGCGGGTCGAACCAGTGTTCGGCTTTTGCCCTAACGTTAGGGAGACAATTGGCAACTAGGGTCTTCAGCCAGTGGGCGGTTCTTTCCCCTAAATTCCGTCTATCCGCTTGAATCCCGCATGCCTCCATATAGACAGTCCACAGTCTGTCTGCGAACATGGTGGGAGATTCCCCTGGTTGCTGCTTGGTTTCCCCCACCCTCATGAAAGGGCTCCCCAGATTCAAGCCCATTGCCTCCAGAACAGCAGTCTGTGCTGCCGCCCAGGTGTCAGGTCTTCCCCCATTCCCAGAGGTCACTGTCCTGCATAGCTGGGCATCTAGGGTTATCAGGAGCATCTTTATTTGCTCCCCTTCGTCGCAGTCATTGATGTTGGCAGCCTGTTCCACCTCCATAAAATGCAGCGACGGATCCCCCTTTGGAGTTAGTCTGGGAACGTGGGCCACCATCCCCCTGAGCGCGGATGCCCCATGAGGAACGATAATGTCGCCCTCAACCGGTCCCCTGTTTGCCATCCCCGCCGGGGGACCATACCTTCTTTGCCTGACAGGGCACATCTGCCCTACCTGGGGTTCCTGCTCCTCCTCCCCACTGTCCAGCTCTCCTGCCTCGTTGGGTAGCCCCCCTGTCCCCGGGCTAACTACCCATATAGGAGACGCCGCTATCTGGGGATACACCACTGGCCCCCCTTGGACCTGCCCCTGACCGGGCGGTCCAAACCCTACCTGCTGACCCGGCCCCGTCACCGGCATCCCAGGCAGTGGCCTGTCCCCATCCCATGGGGACCCACATACGAAACCAGGCGGACACGCCTCCAGCTGGGGGTACCCTGCCGACCCCCCTTGGACTTGCCCTTGAACGTGCAGTCCGTTCCCCGCCTGCCGACCCGGGCACGATCCCGGTGCCTCAGGAGGCGGTCTATTCCCCTTGGCCTGTGGGGAATCATCCGCTGCGAGGAGCACCTTGCCCCTTGGGGACCCCCCTGGACCTACCAGGTGTATCTGTCCCCTGACCTTGGACAAGGCCTCCTCCAACTCCGTTATTCGTGCCTGGCACGGCCCATGGGCACAGTCCCCTACTTCCTCGCGAGCCACTCGGTACGCTGCCTGGATGTCCCGGAACTTCCCCTCCAGCTTCCTACACTGCTCTGTACTCCGAGCATAGAGTTCCTGGAGCCTCCGTTCCTTTTCTTTACCCTCCACTATCTGGCAGTGGAGATAGTCCTTCTCACACCGGTTAGACTCGCTTTCCTGTTTCATTTCTGCCATTTCTTCCCGCAGTCGTTCCGCTGCGCTAGCGCTGTCCCCTGCGCTGGCCCTCACTTCTCTCAACTCCTGCTCTAACTCTTCGACCCTATCCTCTGTCTTGACTACCTGCTCGGACAGGCAAACCAGCCAAACTGCCTTCTCCAAGTGCCTTTTGTGCGCCTTGCTTTCTGTCCATGCAGCCGCTGCCATTACCGGTTGCTCCGCATTGATCAATTCTGAAACCCAAGGTTTGGTGAGGTTGACCTTTTGCCACAAATACGAGGATATTCTCTCCTCCATTTTGCTTCGTTCCCTCACCCCCTCTGCCAAGTCACATACTCCAAACCACCGGGCTCCTGCCTGACTCGCCATTGTAGAGGGTGCCATCTCCGCTACTCCACTACTGGGCCGATATCTGGGGTTTGAATATCTGTGTGTGTCTCTCTCCAGCTGGCACTGAAACTTCAGAGGCCAGGGGATGTCGCACTGGGACACTTCCACTGAAGAGAGCACTGATTCAAGCCTGCCGTTTATTCCTAACCGACAGCCTGAGACTTATATCACACAGATCTCCAGACCCCTACCAATACCCAGGTGATTCTCTCTCTTGCCGGTGGTGCAACACCCACCCGGTTCCTACTCCACTAGAGTAGCTTTCCCAAGAGAGAGAATAGGACACTGCTGTTTATTTCCTAACCAGCAGTCTGTCCTGAGTGAATCGCTCAAGATGACCCTCGATTCTTGAACCCGGAATTAAGGTGAGGAGTATTTTAACAATGACTTGGTCAGAGATCGCTGGTGAAAGATTGAAGAATTTAAACGACTCCAATTATCATCAAATCAAGGTTTATTGCAAAACCCAGGTCAAAATCATCAACAGAAGAAACACAATAAAATCTTATGCTCTAATACAAACTAAGTCTATTCAAAAGTAATATAGCGGACACAACGAAAATTCTTATGATTACACAGTTTTTAGCAATATCACAAGGCACAAAACAAGTTCCCTTCCCCAAAGCCTCAACCACTATTAAAGTCAAGGGAGTTTCGCAAGCTGCTGCAGGGTACTTACGGTCACGGGCTGCAGAGGTCAAGTCAGGGGTGCAGAGGTCGAGCCAAGAACGAAGAGACCCCCAATCGAAAACACAGCCCCTTTTATATTGTTTTACCTGGCTTTGTTCTGTGATCGGCCAGCCCCTTTTGCATTGAAAAAGGTAAGTTTTAAAGTTCCCGCTGGTCCCGCCCCCTTTGAGCCGGCCAGAGCTGTATGTTTCCGGGTATTCCTCGCAGGTCCGCCCCTTCCAGCTAGGCAGACCTGCGCGATTTGAATTTGGCGCTGACTCCGCCCCCTCCTTCCAGTGAGTTTCTGCCGGTAGCTTCTGTCAAGATTGGAGTACCTCCCCCAGGTCCGCCTCCAACTTGGTTTTTTTCAGACCTGCGCGATTTGAATTTGGCGCTGGCTCCGCCCCCTTCTCCCAGTGAGTTTCTGCCGGTAGCTTCTGTCAAGATTGGAGTACCTCCCCCAGGTCCGCCTCCAACTTGGTTTTTTCAGACCTGCGCGATTTGAATTTGGCGCTGGCTCCGCCCCCTTCTCCCAGTGAGTTTCTGCCGGTAGCTTCTGTCAAGATTGGAGTACCTCCCCCAGGTCCGCCTCCAACTTGGTTTTTTTCTACCGCTTATCTTCTAGGGGCTTTTCCAGCGCAATATGCTGAACCCAGACAGTCTGTTTTCTAGGATAACGAGGTTAGGCTCTCTTGTGGAGAATTTCAGTGTCTTCCAGCTGCTCCGGAGATGGCTGCTATTCTCACCTCGCTATGTTGATGGGGTGTTAATTGGATTCTGCTCTGGTGGAGGCCAGGTCATTGACATTTGCATGGGGCTATGACCATCCCATTGTCCTGCTTGCAGGCAAGCCTCCTGTGTATTCCCGTGCCCCTTTGTCTGTGTTTTGATGTTATCTCGTTGTCTGTCTCCTTCTTCCTTGTAGCTCCTAGGGGGGGGTTTGTAAATATTTATGTACTTATGTCCCTACTCAGCTCAGCGGATCAAGCCTGCTGGGAAAACTGGTTCCGTTCTCTTGGCTGAAAAGTCAGTTTACAGTCTCTGAGTTTTTATTCTTGGGCAGTTCCAAAAAGGCCGAATTGCCCGAAAACCTTACAAGACGCATCTCCGACTGCACACTTGGCAGGTGTTTCCGGGAGTTGGGATCAGCCCTTGGAATCTGGATTCCTTTCTCAGGCTCCTTTTCCGGGCCTCCTCTTGCCTTCAGGTGTCCTCGAAGAATCGTGTCCCTTCAATCAGGAGGTTCCTTCTGAGCAAGGGTGTCGCAGGCGTTGATGTCTATGTTGCATTTCTTTCTTTTTAAAAATATTTTAATGAGGGTGTTTGCAAGTTTTTATATAAATAACAATAACAATGACAAAAACATGGTACAATAAACATTTCCACCCCCATCCCAATCTTCACACACCCCAACCATAAAACAACAATCCCCCCCCACCCCCCCCCCCCCCCCCACCCCCCCCCCCCCCCCCACACCCCCCGGAATACTGCATCTGCTGACATTTTACTTTTCCCCGAGGAAGTTGGTGAACGGCTGCCCCCTCCGGGAGAACCCGACCATTGACCCTCTTAAGGCGAACTATATTTTCTCGAGACTGAGAAACCCAGCCAGGTCACTAACCCAGGTCTCTACACTCGGGGGGGGCTTCGAGTCCCTCCACATTAACAAGATCCGTCTCCGGGCTACCAGGGAGGCAAAGGCCAAGACGGCAGCGATATATATACATGCATGATTATATACAAGTGGTGAGTGAATGAACATATGTACATGGGAAGGTGTCCAGCGTGGAGATACAGAGCAAACGGAACAAAGTTTACAAGATTTAAGTCTACAGATTCAGTCTTTGTGGCGGGCGACAAATTCTTGTTGATCGCCTCAGAGGTGGAGGGGGAACGCCGGCACTTGGACAGGCGGGATTGCTGCCATGTCGGTGGCCTCATGGAGAGGCGGGATCACTGCCAGATCGGTAGTCTCGTGGAGCGAGATGTCCAGAGGAGGTATGATGACATGCGGAGAAGTGCGGCCAGGCGGTGGGCGGGGAACTTTTTGTAGCGCCCTCCTGTTGCGCCGTAGAATGGAGCCATCAGCCATTTGGACAATGAAGGACCTGGGGGCAGCCTGACTGACGACAACAGCTGGGGCTGACCAACCTCCCTCAGGCAACTGGACGCGAACAACATCTTCTGGAGCCAGCGCAGGCAGATCCGTGGCATGAGCATCATATGTGATCGTCTGCTGGTCCCTGGATCGATGCACTTTCTACAGCACCGTGAGGTGGTCAAAGTCTGGAACATGGATGGCTGGAACAGTCGTCCTCAGGTTGCGGTTCATGAGCAGCTGCGCCGGAGACAAACCGGTCGGCAGAGGGGTTGCCCTGTATGCCAACAGCGCCAGGTTGAGGTCCGAGGCTGAGTCTGCAGCCTTGCACAGCAACCGCTTGACAATATGGGCCCCTTTCTCGGTCTTCCCGTTTGATTGCGGGTAATGGGGACTGGATGTGGTGTGACTGAAGTGTTAGGATCGTGCAAAGTCGGACCACTCTTGGCTGTAGAAACATGGACCGTTGTCACTCATTACTGTGAGTGGTATGCCGTGCCCGGCAGACGTCTCTTTGCCGACTTTAATCACTGATTTGAACGTGAGGTCCGACAGTTTCACCACTTCCGGGTAGCTGGAGAAGTAGTCGACCAAGAGCACGTAATCACGCCTATTTGCGTTAAAGAGGTCTATCCCCACCTTGGACCATGGAGAAGTCACGATCTTGTGCCGTTGCAGTGTTTCCTTGGGCTGAGCTGGTTCAAACTTCTGGCATGTTGTGCAGTTGAGGACCGTGTTGGCAATGTCCTGGCTGATGCCAGGCCAGTAAACTGCCTGCCGAGCTCTGCGTCAACATTTCTCGACCCCAAGGTGACCCTCATGGATCTGTCTGAGCACCATGGTTTGCATGCTTTGGGGAATGACAATTCTATCTAGTTTAAGAAGGATCCCCTCAACAACCCTTAACTCGTCCTTAACGTTGAAGAACTGGGGGCACTGCCCCTTTTGCCAGCCATGGGCGAGGTGTTGCATCACGCGCTGCAGTAGATGATCTTTGGCAGTTTCTTTACGTATCTGGACAACTCGTTCATCAGTGGCTGGGAGGTTGCTGGCGCACAACTGTACCTGTGCCTCAATGTGGTGAGTGAAGTCGACCTGTTCACACGGCGTGGTGATGGAGCGGGATAGGGCATCCGCGGCGATCAGCTCCTTGCCCGGTGTGTAATGAAATGAAAATTGTTTATTGTCACAAGTAGGCTTCAAATAAAGTTACTGTGAAAAGCCCCTAGTCGCCACATTCCAGCGCCGGTTCGGGGAGGCTGTTACGGGAATCGAACCGTGCTGCTGGCCTGCCTTCGTCTGCTTTCAAAGCCAGCGATTTAGCCCTGTGCTAAACAGCCCCTCGTGTAGACGAGGTTGAAGTCATATCGGCGGAGACGAAGGAGAATTTGCTGCAGCCGAGGTGTCATGTCATTTAAATCTTTCTGGATTATGTGGACTAAGGGCCTGTGGTCTGTTTCCACCGTGAACTTTGGCAGACCGTGTACGTAGTCATGAAACTTGACTATTCCTGTCAGGAGACCCAGACACTCCTTTTCGATCTGGGCATACCGTTGTTCGGTCGGAGTCATGACCGTGGAGGCATATGCCACTGGAGCCCAGGACGAGGAGTCGTCTCGCTGGAGGAGCACCGCCCCAATGCCGTCCTGGCTTGCGTCTGTGGATATCTTGGTATCCTTAGTTGGGTCAAAGAATGCCAGTACTGGGACTGTGGTGAGCTTCGCCTTCAGCTCAAGCCACTCTGCTTGATGTGCGGGAAGCCACTGGAACACTGTCGACTTTTTAACAAGATGCCGGAGGGCCGTGGTGTGGGATGCCATGTTGGGAATGAATTTTCTGAGAAAATTTGCCATCCCGAGGAAACGGAGGACCGCCTTTTTGTCCTCTGGGGTCTTCATGGCATTGATTGCCAGCATCTTGTCGGCGTCAGGTTGCACACCTTGCTGTGAAATGTGGTCACCCAGAAACTTGATAGCGGACCGACCAAACGAGCATTTGGCTCTGTTGAGCTGGAAGCTATTGCCATGAATCCTCTAGAAGACTTGTTTGAGGCGAGCAATGTGATCCTCGGACGTCGTGGACCAGATGATCATGTCGTCCACATAGACTCGCACCCCCTCGATGCCCTCCATCATTCGCTCCATTATGCGATGAAATACTTCGGAAGCTGATATGATACCAAAAGGCATGCGGTTGTAGCAATACCTGCCGAAAGGAGGGTTAAAAGTGCACAGCTTCCGACTGGACTCGTCCAGCTGAATTTGTCAGAAGCCACGGGAGGCGTCCAGCTTGGTAAAGAATTTGGCGTGAGCCATCTCACAGGTCAATTCTTCACGCTTCGGGATCGGGTAGTGCTCTCGCATTATGTTGTGATTCAGGTCTTTGGGATCGATGCAAATGCGTAGTTCACCAGAGGGTTTCTTGACGCAGACCATATAGCTGACCCAGTCTGTTGGTTCCGTGACCTTTGAGATGATGCCCTGGTCTTGGAGCTCTCGTAGCTGCGTTTTCAAACGATCCTTGAGAGGAGCCGGCACCTGGCGTGGTGCATGGATGACTGGGGGTGGCACTCAGCTTGAGCAATATCTTGTAGCGATATGGGAGCGTGCCCATCCCATCAAACACACTGTGGTATTGTGTGAGAATGTCGTCTATCTCAGCCTGGAGATTCGCATTAGGCGAAGCCGTCGCCGGTGTCGAGGACATGGCATGGACTCGTTGGACCAGATTTAGGAGTTTGCATGCGCGAGCAGGGATGCCTTGTCAGGCCGGACGATCTCGAATCTCAACGTCGCCTTGATTGGCTTGTGAGATACACCAAGCTGACACGACCCACTGGCAGCTATGGCATTGCCATTGTAGTCAAGGAGCTGGCAGGCTGGTGGAAGAATGCTAGGTTGGTGTCGGATGCTGTCGAGGTCTGACTGTGATATGAGATTCGCAGACGCGCCAGTGTCCAATTTAAATCGGATGCGAGACTGGTTGACCGCGATGACGGCACACCACTCGTCGTCAGGATCCACACTCAGGACTGGAAGGCGGTTGGCAGGCACGGTGGAGACCAATTCGCGTGTGGTGATGATGCCCACCCGATATGGAGACTCGAGGCAGTCAGCATTGGGGTCCATTGGGCTGTCTGGATCAGAATCCTGCATGCCTTGTTGTACGCAGCGGACACGTCTGCGCTGCAGCTGGGATCGCTGGCTGTTGCTCGGTGGAGCGGACCTGCAGAAGGCCGCGTAGTGGCCAGGCTTTCTACACTGTAGACATCGCCTTCCTTTGGCTGGATATTGCCGCTTTAAATGGGCGGAAACCACAATTCGGACCTGTCATGACGCTAACATCAGCACGTTCTGTGCGTCTTCGCGCATGCGCAGTGCGGTCGGCCGAGGTTCGCGCATGTGCCTCAGGGTCTTCAGCCTCATCGTCCACCCGGTCGTGGCGCGCATGCGTGGGGATCGAGAAAAGCGCGCGAAGCGGCCACTCTCCTCGATGCTCAGGCCTTGCATTTCCGCGATGGCCTGCACCCTTTCTGCCTCGTGGGAGGCCAGCTTTGCAGTTTCTGCCGCCCTGATGCGGGAGTAACGATTTCTGGCATGCTCATGGACAACGCACGTTTCGATGGCAACGGAGAGGGTCAACGGTTTGATTTTGAGGAACTCGGACTGGACCCCGAAAACGATCTGATCCCAGATCATGGAATCAGTCATCGAGTCATAATTACATGACTGCGCTAGGATGCAGAGATGGGTCAAGAAGGACTGAAAAGGTTCATCCTTACCCTGAAGCCTCTGTTGGAAGATGTACCGTTCAAAGCTCTCATTCACCTCAATGTCGCAGTGGCTGTCGAATTTCAGCAGGACTGTCTTGAACTTCGTCTTGTCTTCGCCATCAGCAAATGTGAGCGAGCTATAGATGTGGATGGCTTGATCCCCCGCAGTCGACAGGAACAGCGCGATCTTCCTGTCATCCGATGCTGCCTCGAGGTCGGAGACCTCGATGTACAGGAGGAACTTCTGTTTGAAGACTTTCCAGTTGGCACCGAGGTTGCCGGAGATCCGGAGTTGCGAAGGAGGCTGGATCTTTTCCATGCCGCTGGATGGCTGCTTGCTGGTCTTTGCAGATGCCCTCGAGGTAGGTTTGTTAGGATTAATAGCTCCCTGGTACCATGATGTGTTAAGTGAGTTGGTTCAACGTTGACTGCAACTGGATGCAGTGAAACTAGAAACAGGCTTCTGACACAGGAGATAGTCCAACACTGTTTTATTGAACTTCCTGATTGCTGTACATAGTCTGCTGTGAGTTGACACTCTATTAATCTAACTGATACCCCCCACTGGCTTGACCAGACTAACTCTCTACCTCATGGTGATAGTGCTCACTGGCTTGTGCACTCTAACTATCTCAGTAGCTGTGTCCTGTAGAGAGAGGGAGAGTCTTAATGCCCTGTGTGCTTTATAATGGTGGTGTCCTGTCTGGTGATTGGTGGTTATGTGTTGTGTGTGTTCATTGGTTATCCTGTGTGTCAATCACTGCCTGTCTGCATCTCATTATATACATGAGTGGATATTATGACACACCTGACACTCCAAAGATCGCCACCTCCGGTCTCGGCACCATGCATGTTTTGAGTACCGTGGACATTACCTTAGTGAAACACTGCCAGAACCCTCTAAGCTTCGGGCATGCCCAAAACATGTGGACATGATTTGCTGGGCTTCCCGCGCACCTCGCACACCTGTCCACTACCCCAAAAACTTGCTCATCCGAGCCACTGTCATGTGTGCCCGGTGGACTACCTTGAATTGTATCAGGCTGAGCCTGGCGCATGATGAGGAGGTATCCCCCGTGGCGGCAGCAGCGGAAAGGCCGGAACCGGCTTTCACAGGAAGTCTCGTACCTGCAAATACCTAAACCCGTTCTCTGCTGGCAATTCAAATTTATCCTCCAAGGCTTTCAAGCTGGGAATGCTCCCATCTGTAAATAGATCCCCCATCCTTCTAATTCCTGCCCTCTGCCAACTCCGGAACCTGCCATCCAGCCTCCCGGTACAAACCGATGATTATTATAAATCGGGGTCCAAACCGATGCTCCATCCCCTCTCTTACATCTCCTCCGTTGCCCCCAGATTCTCAGAGCCGCCACCATCACCGGACTTGTGGAGTATCGGGCCGGCGAGAACGAAAGAGGTGCCGTTATCAGTGCTCCCAAACTGGTGTCTTTACATGACGCCGCCTCCATCCGCTCCCATGCGACCACCCCCCCCCCCCCCCCCCCCACCCACCCACTTCCTGATCATGGCTATATTAGCCGCCCAGTAGTAATTGCAGAAGTTCGGCATCGCCAACCCACCCTCCCCCCGACTGCGCTCCAGCAACACTTTCCTCACTCGCGGGGTTTTACCCGTCCACACAAAGCCCAAAATAACCTTATTCACCCGCTTGAAAAAGGCCTTTGGGATGAAGATGGGGAGGCACTGAAAGACAAACAGAAATCTGGGGAGGACCATCATTTTCACAGTCTGTACCCTCCCCGCCAGTGATAGCGGGAGCATGTCCCATCTCTTAAAGTCCCCTCCATTTGTTCTACCAGCCGGGATAGGTTTAACCTGTGCAGTGCCTCCCATTTCCAGGCCACCTGGATTGCCAGATACCGAAAGCTCTTCCCTACCATTCTAAGCGGCAGCTCTCCCAGTCTCTTCTCCTGTCCTCTTGCCTGGATCGTGAACATCTCGCTTTTCCCCATGTTCAATTTATACCCCGAAAAATTGCCAAATTCCCCCAAGATTCGCATTACTTCCCCCATCCCCTCCAACGGGTCTGAAATGTACAAGAGCAGGTCATCTGCGTAAAGCGAGACCCGGTGCTCCACCGCCCCCCCCCCCCCCAAACCAGCCCTTTCCAGTTCCTAGAGGCTCTTAACGCCATGGCCAATGGCTCTATGGCCAGAGCAAACAGTAGCGGGGAGAGGGGGCACCCTTGCCTCGTCCCTCGGTGTAGTTTAAAATACCCCGACATCAGCCGGTTCGTATGCACACTCGCTACTGGTGCCTGATAGAGCAACCGCACCCAGTCAATGAAGCCCTCACCAAACCCAAACCTTCCCAGCGCCTCCCACAGGTAATTCCACTCCACCCGATCAAAAGCCTTCTCCGCATCCATCGCTACCACCACCTCCACCTCCCCTCCTTCTGAGGGCATCATAATAACATTCTAAAGCCTTTGAACATTGGCCTTGAGTTGCCTGCCCTTTATAAATCCCGTCTGGTCTTCCCCTATCACTCCCGGGAGACAGTCCTCTATCCCTGTGGCCAGCAGTTTGGTGTCCACATTCAGTAGAGAAATTGGCCTGTATGACCCGCATTGCTCCGGCTCCTTCTCCCGTTTCAGGATCAGTGAAATCGAGGCCTGCGACGTTGTTGGGGGGAGGACTCCCTTCTCTCATGCTTCGTTAAATGTCCTCACCAGCAGTGTATGAATATCTCTGAAAACTTCTTATAGAATTCCACCGGGTAGCCATCAGGCCCCGGGGCCTTGCCCCACTGCATTCCCTCCAGCCCCTTGATTATTTCCTCAATCTCAATTGGGGCTCCCAGCCCCTCCACCAGGTCCTCATCTACCCTCGGAAACCGCAACTGATCCAAAAACTGCCTCATCCCCTCCACCTCAGCCGGGGATTCCGACTCATATAATTTACTATAGAAGTCCTTAAACAGCTCGTTCACCCCCGCTGGGTCCAGGACAGTATTCCCGCCTCTACTCTTTACTTTACCTATCTCCCTGGACGCCTCCCTTTTCCTGAGCTGGTGCACCAACATTCTGCCTTTTCCCCGTACTCATAGATCGCCCCCCTTGCCTTCCTCAACTGTTCCACCGCTTTCCCTGTGGTCAACAGCCCAAACTCCACCTGTAACCTCCGCCGCTCCATCAGTAGTCCCGCGCCTGGGGCCTCCGAGTATCTCCTGTCTGATGTGTTGGGTGTTCTGGATCACATACAGGTCACCAACACTTGAAGTAGTGCAACACTATTTTATTAAAAGGTTAACTGTTTAAACATACTTGAACTGTGGGTAAATATGATACCAGCTTTAACTAAAGACCTTTGCCTTGTCCTAACCAGTCGATGCACTCAGCACATGGTGAATGCCTGTGTTGCAGGCTGTGAGCTCTGTGCTCCTAGCTAGCTGCTACTTGAATGAACGGGAACTCTGATGCCCCCTGTCTTTATAGTGCGTGTGCTCTCACTGGTGATTGGCTGCGGTGTTGTGTATTTGATTGGTCCCACTGTGTGTCCATCAGTGTGTGTCTGCACCATGATATACTGGTGTATATTATGACACCCCTCCTTTTATATAAAGAAATGTGCCTGCGTGACAATAAATAGTGTATGGTGAATGTTCCTGACTACGTGTGTGCGAAATATTTACAGGACTATGTACATAAAACTAAGCTATTTACATGGGAAGGTGCCTGGTGCAGAAAAACAGTGTGTCACACAAATAACGTGATGAACACTATATACAAACCACTTGAACGATTAAACAGAAGAACAGAACAGACCAGAGAGTCCATTAGTGCAAAGTTCACAAATTAAGTCTCTGAGGTGGGTGATGAATTCTGGTTGACCACCTCAAGGGTGGGTCGGGAGCCGCCGGCTGAGGAGCGGGCTGGACTGCGTCAGAGTGAGGAGGATGCAGAGAGACCGGAATCTCCGCATAGTCCAGGTCAGGGTCAACAGGAGGGCGTGGCACTGGCGGAGGATCACGTAGCGAGCGCGGAACGAGACGAAGGGCACGCCGATTACGGCGCAGAATAGAGCCATCCGGTAGACGAACCAGGAACGAGCAGGGGGCCACCTGCCGAAGAACCACAGCGGTTGCAGACCAGCCACCATCCGGATGATGGATGCAGACGTTGTCATCTGGAGCCAGAGCAGGGAGATCAGCTGCACGGGAGTCATGAGCCGCCTTGTGCTGTGCACGAGACAGTTGCATTCGTTGAAGGACCGGAACGTGGCCGAGGTCTGGGACATGAATGGACGGCACCGTCATCCTCAGGGTGCGACCCATGAGCAATTGGGCTGGCGACAGGCCAGTGGACAGTGGGGCCGAGCGATAGGCCAGCAAGGCGAGGTAGAAATCGGACCCAGCATCGGCAGCCTTGCAGAGGAGCCGTTTGACTATGTGGACGCCCTTCCCCGCTTTGCCATTGGATTGGGGGTACAGGGGACTGGATGTCACATGCACAAAGTTGTACCTCCTGGCAAAGTTGGACCATTCCTGGCTTGCAAAGAGGGGCCTTTGTCCAACATCACAGTGAGTGGGATGCCGTGACGAGCAAAGGTGTCCTTACAGGCACGGATGACTGCAGACGATGTGATGTCGTGCAAACGTAGCACCTCCGGGTAGTTTGAAAAGTAGTCTACAATCAGGACATAGTCCCTGCCCAGCGCCTGGAACAGGTCGATGCCGACCTTGGGCCAAAGGGACGTGACCAACTCATGGGGCTGTAGGGTCTCACGTGGTTGGGCTGGCTGGAACCGCTGACAGGTGGGGCAGTTGAGCACTGTGTTGGCGATATCGTCATTGATGCCGGGCCAGTACACTGCCTCTCGGGCCCGTCGGCGGCACTTCTCCACGCCAAGATGGCCCTCGTGTAGCTGTTCCAAGACGAGCTGGCACATGCTGTGCGGGATAACAATGCGGTCCAGCTTCAGGAGGACACCATCAACTACTGCCAGATCGTCTCTGATGTTGTAGAACTGCGGGCATTGGCCCTTGAGCCACCCGTCCGTTAGGTGGCGCATGACACGCTGTAGCAGGGGGTCAGCCGCCGTCTCGTGGCGAATTTGGATGAGGCGTTCATCCGTGGCCGGTAGATTGGAGGCCACGATGGCCACATGGGCGTCAACCTGGCAGACAAATCCCGCTGGGTCACACGGGGTGTTGGCTGCCCTGGAGAGAGCATCGGCAATGATGAAGTCTTTGCCCGGGGTGTATACGAGCTGAAAGTCGTATCGCCGGAGCTTGAGCAGATTGTGCTGGAGGCGAGGCGTCATGTCGTTCAAGTCTTTTTGTATTATATTGACCAGTGGGCGATGGTCGGTCTCGACGGTGAATTGGGGAAGGCCGTACACATAATCATGAAACTTGAAGACACCGGTCAAAAGGCCCAGGCACTCCTTTTCTATCTGCGCGTAGCGCTGCTCCGTGGGGGTCATGGCGCGTGACGCATATGCAACACGGGCCCATGATGAGGCCTCATCGCGTTGCAGGAGCACTGCCCCAATGCCGGATTGACTGGCATCGGTCAAAATATTTGTCTCTTTCGCTGGATCAAAAAAGGCCAATACCGGGGCCGTGGTAAGTTTGGTTTTAAGTTCTCTCCATTCGCGCTCGTGGGCGGGAAGCCATTGGAAGTCTGTCGTCTTCCTGACCAGGTTCCTGAGAGACGTGGTATGAGAGGCGAGGTTAGGGATGAACTTCCCTAGGAAGTTGACCATGCCCAGAAATAGGAGGACCGCCTTCTTGTCCTCTGGCTTTTTCATGGCTGTGATGGCAGCCACCTTGTCCGCATCTGGCCGCACACCCAACTGGGAGATGTGGTCCCCTGGGAACTTGAGTTCCGTCTGGCCGAAGGAGCATTTGGCTCTGTTGAGCCATAGGCCCTGCTCCCGTATGCGTTTGAATACGCGCTGAAGGCGACTGACATGCTCCTGCGGGGTGGTGGACCAATTGATTATGTCGTCGACATAGACGCGAACACCTTCAATGCCTTCCATCATTTGTTCCATGATCCTGTGGAACACTTATAATGCTGATATGATCCCAAACGGCATCCTGTTGTAACAATATCTGCCAAAAGGGGTGTTAAAGGTACACAGTTTCCTGCTGGATCTGTCTAGTTGAATTTGCCAGAATCCTTTCGAGGCGTCAAGTTTGGTGAAGAGCTTGGCGCGAGCCATCTCGCATGTGATCTGTTTGCGCTTGGGGATTGGGTAATGCTCCCTCATTATGTTGCGATTCAGATCCTTTGGATCAATGCAGATTCTGAGCTCGCCGGAAGGCTTTTTTACGCACACCATGGAACTGACCCAGTCAGTTGGTTCCGTAACTCTGGAGATCACTCCTTGGTCTTGGAGGTCCTGCAGCTACTGCTTGAGGCGGTCCTTGAGGGGTGCTGGGACTCTGCGAGGTGCATGCACCACAGGCGTGGCGTTCTGTTTGAGTAGGATCTTGTAAGTATATGGGAGCGTGCCCTTGCCTTCGAAGGCGTCGCGGTGCTGGTCGATGATGGTGTTGAGTTGCGCCCTGAAGTCAGCATCCTGAAAGGCGGACGTGTCATCAGGAGAGAGAGAATGAATTCTTTGAACGAGGTTTAGCAGCTTGCACGCCTGTGCGCCAAGCAGAGAGTCCTTCGAGGAGCCCACGATCTCGAAAGGAAGGATGGCTTTTCGTGACTTGTGCGTCACTTCGAGTTGGCATGAGCCGCTAGCAGGAATGATGTTGCCATTGTAGTCCAATAGCTGGCAGGCTGATGGAAGAATGGTTGGTTTGACACGAAGGCTTTGGAAAGCAGACCACGCCATGAGATTGGCGGAGGCACCAGTGTCCAGGCGGAATCGTATTTGGGACCGGTTGACCGTCAGGGTGGCACACCACTCATCGTCTGGATCGATGCTGTATACCGCCAGCGGCTGGTGTCTTTGCTTCGGGGACAGCCTGTTTTTCGTTACGACACCGACTCGAAAAGGCACCTTCGGGTCCTTGGTGTCACTGCTGTGGGGGAGGTCGGAATCGGACTCGGTGACCGTGGGTTGAATTGCCCGAACATTCCTGCGAGGCTGGCTGAAGCGATATGAATTGGCAGACTGAGCTGCTCGACAGCAGGCAGCATAGTGGCCAAGTCTCCCACATCGCAGGCATTGTCGAGATTTTGCAGGGCATTGCCGCTTTAAATGGGCGGAGCCACAGTTGCCGCACATCGTGACGCCAGCACGTTCGCTGCACCACCGCGCATGCGCGGTGCGGTCAAGCATGGTACGCGCCTGCGCATTACGTTCCTCCACGTCGCCGTCCCCTCGTTTGGTGCGTACAAGAGCGGGAGTCCGCGAAAAGCGCACGAAATGGCCGCCCTCATCCAGGCTGAGGCCCTGGAGGTGCTCAATCACTTGGACCCATTCCGCCTCGTGGAGACCTTGCCGTGCCGTTTCAGCCGCTTGTATATGGGGGTGCCGACTGGTGGCATTTTCATGTAAGACACAGGTCTCAATGGCGGTCGCTAGGGTGAGTTGCTTTACTTTGAGGAGCTGCTGACGTAGGGGGTCCGACTGAACACCGAAAACGATCTGGTCGTGTATCATGGAGTCGGAGGTGGGCCCGTAGCTGCAAGATTGCGCAAGGATGCGGAGGTGCATGAGAAAGGATTGGAAAGGTTCATCCTTACCCTGCAAACGCTGCTGGAACACGTCGCGCTCAAAACTTTCATTCACCTCTACGCTGCAGTGAGTGTCAAATTTGAAGAGGACCGTCTTGAACTTCGTCTTGTCTTCATCATCTGCAAAGGTGAGAGAATTGAAAATGTGGATGGCATGGTCCCCGGCCGTGGAGAGGAGAAGAACAATCTTTCTGGATTCCGAGGCGCCCTCCCTGTCCATGGCATCGAGGAAGAGCTGGAAGCGCTGTTTGAAAATCTTCCAGTTGGCCCCGAGGTTGCCGGCGATGCGGAGCGGCGGCGGTGGGCTGATGTTGTCCATGTTGCAGGATGACGGAATGCTGGCGGAAGGCAGATCACTTGCAGGTAGGTCTAAGAAGTGCTAATATCCCACCACACCTGGTATCATGATGTGTTGGGTGTTCTGGATCACAAACAGGTCACCAACACTTCAAGTAGTGCAACACTATTTTATTAAAAGGCTAACTATTTAAACATACTTGAACTGTGGGTAAGTACGATACTAGCTTTAACTAAAGACCTTTGCCTTGTCCTAACCAGTTCATGCACTCAGCACATGGTGAATGTCTGTGTTGCAGGCTGTGAGCTCTGTCCTCCTAGCTAGCTGCTACTCGAATGAGCGGGAACTCTGATGTCCCCTGTCTTTATAGTGCGTGTGCTCTAACTGGTGATTGGCTGCGGTGTTGTGTGTGTTGATTGGTCCCACTGTGTGTCCATCAGTGTGTGTCTGCACCATGATATACTGGTGTATATTATGACACTGTCCACCTGGAATATCTCCTCAACTAACCTATCCCTCTCAGCCCGTTCCGCCTTTTCTCTGTGGGCCCATATCGAGATTAATTCCCCTCTGATCACTGCCTTCAGAGCTTCCCAAACCGTCGCTGCAGAGACCTCCCCCGGGTATCATTTGTTTCCAGGTAGTTCTGGCGGGACTTGTACACCTGCCCACAGATTGCTCCGTCCGCTAACAACGGCGCATTTCCTTTTTTTCAATCTATTTTATTCCAAACATAATCAAAATTACAAAAGCATAAATAAATCGAAGAACATTCTCCACATCTCACAGTTCACAGTTTATACAAGTTTTCTCCCCCTTTCCCCTGTCCCCCTTCCTCTTCCACCGAGGGGGGGATGCTAGGATCCCAAGGAAGGTCCTACAAAAAACAAAATCCGGGGGGGTGGGGGGAGGGGAGCTTGCCCTCCCAAACCTACAACTTTACCACTGGGCGGTGACGGCCGAGCGAATAAGGGGATGGATCAAGGAGGCAGAAGCCGAGTGGGTGCGCGCGGAGGAGGCCTCCTGCAGCGTGACCTCCCTCCGGGCCCTCGCCACGGCGGCACTCCCATCCCCACCCAAAAACACTCCAGCAGCCCGGTGGTGATAGCCACCCTCCAGTCCTGGAACCAGCTACGGCAGCAATTTGGCCTGACCAAAATGTCAATGTTCCCATCTGCAACAACCATAGCTTCACGCCAGCGCTGACTTACGCCACCTTTAAAAAGTGGGGACAGGACGGAGGGAACACTGACAGTCAGGAACCTATACACGGATGGCAGGATCGCAACAATGGACGAACATAGAACATAGAACATTACAGCGCAGTACAGGCCCTACGGCCCTCAATGTTGCGCCGACCTGTGAAACCACTCTAAAGCCCATCTGCACTATTCCCTTATCGTCCATATGTCTATCCAATGACCATTTGAATGCCCTTAGTGTTGGCAAGTCCACTACTGTTGCAGGCAGGGCATTCCACTCCCTTACTACTCTCTGAGTAAAGAACCTACCTCTGACATCTGTCTTATATCTATCTCCCCTCAATTTAAAGCTATGCCCCCTCATGCTAGACATCACCATCTGAGGAAAAAGGCTCTCACTGTCCACCCTATCCAATCCTCTGATCATCTTGTATGCCTCAATTAAGTCACCTCTTAACCTTCTTCTCTCTAACAAAAACAGCCTCAAGTCCCTCAGCCTTTCCTCATAAGATCTTCCCTCCATACCAGGCAACATTCTGGTAAATCTCCTCTGCACCCTTTCCAATACTTCCACATCCTTCCTATAATGCGGCGACCAGAATTGCATGCAATACTCCAAATGCGGCCGCACCAGAGTTTTGTACAGCTGCAACATGACCTCATGGCTCCGAAACTCAATCCCTCTACCAATAAAAGGTAACAGACCGTATGCCTTCTTAACAACCCTCTCAACCTGGGTGGCAACTTTCAGGGATCTATGTACATGGACACCGAGATCGCTCTGCTCATCCACACTGCCAAGAATCTTACCATTAGCCCGGTACTCTGTCTTCCTGTTATTCCTTCCAAAATGAATCACCTCACACTTTTCAGCATTAAACTCCATTTGCCACCTCTCAGCCCAGCGCTGCAGCTTATCCATATCCCTCTGTAACTTGTAACATCCTTCCGCACTGTCCACAACTCCACCGACTTTAGTGTCATCTGCAAATTTACTCACCCATCCTTCTCTAGGTCATTTATAAAAATGACAAACAGCAGTTGCCCCAAAACAGATCCTTGTGGTATACCACTAGTAACTGGACTCCAGTCTGAACATTTCCCATCAACCACCACCCTTTGCCTTCTTCCAGCTAGTCAATTTCTGATCCAAACTGCTAAATCCCCTTGAATCCCATGCCTCTGTATTTTCTGCAGTAGCCTACCATGGGGAACCTTATCAAATGCTTTACTGAAATCCCTCTGCACCACATCAACTACTTTACCCACATCCACCTGTTTGGTCATCTTCTCAAAGAACTCAATAAGGTTTGTGAGGCACAACCTACCCTTCACAAAACCATGTTGACTATCTCTAAACACATTATTCCTTTCCAGATGATTATACATCCTATCTCTTATAAACCTTTCCAAGATTTTGCCCACAACAGAAGTATGGCTC
This sequence comes from Scyliorhinus torazame, assembly GCF_047496885.1. NCBI lineage: Eukaryota > Metazoa > Chordata > Chondrichthyes > Carcharhiniformes > Scyliorhinidae > Scyliorhinus > Scyliorhinus torazame. The sequence goes on from NC_092709.1 coordinate 7,564,639, forward strand.
ACTGGTCTATAGTTGCCGGGGTTGTCTCTTCTCCCCTTCTTGAACAAGGGGACAACATTTGCTATCTTCCAGTCTTCTGGCACTATTCCTGTAGACAAAGATGACTTAAAGATCAAAGCCAAAGGCTCAGCAATCTCCTCCCTAGCTTCCCAGACAATGCTAGGATAAATCCCATCTGGCCCAGGGGACTTATCTATTTTCACACTTTCCAGAATTGCTAACACCTCCTCCTTATGAACCTCAAGCCCTTCTAGTCTAGTAGCCTGAATCTCAGTATTCTCCTCGACAATATTGTATTTTCCTGTGTGAATACTGATGAAAAGTATTCATTTAGCACCTCTCCTTCTCCTCGGACTCCAAGCACAACTTCCCACTACTGCCCTTGACTGGCCCTACACTTACCCTAGTCATTCGTTTATTCCTAACATATCTATAGAAAGCTTTAGGGTTATCCTTAATCCTACCTGCCAAAGACTTCTCATGTCCCCGCCTGGCTCTTCTTAGCTCTCTCTTTAGGTCCTTCCTAGCTAACTTGTAACTCTCAAGCACCCTAACTGAACCTTCATGTCTCATCTTTACATAAGCCTCCTTCTTCCTTTTGACAAGTGTTTCGACTGCTTTAGTAAACCACCGTTCCCTTGCTCGACCACTTCCTGACACAGCTAAAAGTGGTACATAGAGCCCACTTAACAAGAACCCGTATGAGTAGGTTCTTCCCGGAGGTGGAGGATAGATGTGAACGGTGCCAAGGAGGCCCGGCCAACCACGCCCACATGTTCTGGTCTTGCCCCAGAATTGCGGGGTACTGGACAGCCTTCTTCGAGGCAATGTCCAAAGTGGTGGGGGTGAGGGTGGAGCCATGCCCAAAAGTGGCGGTATTCGGGGTTTCAGACCAGCCAGATCTCTTCATGGGAAGGAGGGCGGACGTCCTTGCCTTGGCCTCCCTGATCGCTCGCCGTAGAATCCTGTTCGGCTGGCGGTCAGCAGCACCGCCCAAAGCTGCGGACTGGCTGGCGGTCAGCAGCACCACCCAAAGCTGCAGACTGGCTGGCGGTCAGCAGCACCACCCAAAGCTGCAGACTGGCTGTCCGACCTCTCGGAATCTCTCCAAATGGAGAAAATCAAATTCGCCATCCGAGGCTCAGACGGCGGCTTCCACAGAACGTGGGAGCCAGTCACCCAATTGTTCCGGGACCTGTTTGTGGCCAACGGACAAGCAGAAGAATAGCCAGGTAGCCAAGAACCGGGGGAAAGTAGCCGAGGCGGGAGAGGGAGGGATAGACCAGGGGAGGGGGTTGGGAGGGGATAGCAGCTAAACCTAAGAGAAAAGAAAGGTGAACCACAGGAGAAGGGGAGGAGGGGAAGGGGGCAGAAGGGGGGGGAGGGAGGAAGAGTGAAGAGACAGGGAACAATAGAGGGGGACCAGGGAGATGGGGGGGAGGCAGGGGAATGACAGCTGGAAGGAGGGCACGGGAGACAATAACAAACTTGGCATCTACAGGAACAGAGAACAAGGAAAATCCGGGCGGAAGACGGGACGGCTGAAGCGGAGGTGAGCGCGAGACGACAACGGCAGCGAAAACCGTCCGGGAGAAGTAAGCGACAACACCAACACCAGACCCATTCGAGTATTGCCCTCTGTAATTGTTCTGTATTTGTTTCTCCGGCACCCAAATGTATATGTACCCGCCCCCCCCCCCAGTCTCCCCCCCCCATCCCCCCCCCCCCCCCCCCCCACCCACCCACAAACAGATGCCTACCTATGTGTTAAAAATAATCTTGCCAATTGTACAGAGCTGCTGTTGTTGAGCTAGCACATAAAACCCGGCCAGTTATTTTATTCTAACATTTTTTGTTGTTGTTTGCTTTGTTTTTTGGGCGTGTTTCCTTCTCTTCTATATATATATATGTTCTATAGAATATAGATATATTCTATATATATATATGTATTCTATTCTGCGTACATAACGGTAAATATACTTCGCTCAAAAACCCAATTAAAAACATTTCTAAAAAAAAACAAATGTATTACCCCTTAGCAAGCATTCACAACAAAATCAGACCACCTGAGAACCCCCCCGTCCTCCGCCCCATTTGTGCCCTCCGCACCACCACCACCGCCCCCGCTGTATCCAGATCCTCCGATCTCTGTTTCTCTGCTGATCCAAATCCACCGTCTCCCATGAAAGTTCAGTTCTCCCCCAGTTTATGATCTCTAATAAAGTCATTGGCCTCCTCTGAGGTTTCAATATAATACTCCTTACTTCAAATGTCACCCACAGGTTCGCCATGCACAGCACTCCGAACCTGATCTGCCTTCGATAGAGAGCCGCCTTGGCTCTGTTAAACCCGGCCCGCCTTTTCGCCAGATCCACTCCAATGTCCCTGTTCCTCTCCCATTTGCAGTTCCGCTTCTCTCTGGCCCACCGCAGGGTATTCTCCTTCTCCACAAACTTGTGGAGCCTCACAATCACCGCCCGCAGCGGCTCCCCCACTCTTAGCTTCTGCCTTACAGACCTGTGCGATCTGTCCACCTCTGGGCCCTTGTCCAGCACCCCTTCCACCACCAATCCCACCAGCATCCTCGAGACGTATCCCGTGGCACTTGTGCCTTGCACACCTCAGGCAGGCAGACGATGCACAGGTTCTGCCTTCTGAACCTGTTCTCCTGCTCCACTTCCTTTGCCTTCAGCGACTTGCACAGGTTCCCCAGAAGCCCCACCCCTGCCTTCAATGTCACCACCCTATCGCTGTGGTCAGACATCACCTTCTCCATCTCCCAGATCTGCGGCCCCTGTGTCTCTAAACACTTCTCGACTCTCTCCGTCGATTCTACTGTTTACTCGATAGGCTTCGACCGACCTTTGTGCATTTCATTCCGTTGCTGGCGGAACTCCTCTCTGATTAACGCCATCAGCTGCTCCACCTGGGGAAGAGCCTGTCCATCTGGGGTTTTCCAGCCCTCCGCCATCTTCCCAATTCCTTGTCTCCTCCAGTTCCTTGGCGAGGTCTTTAACCTTCGCCTGCCGGGTCTGCAGACATGCCCCTCCCGGGGGAACTTCTCCTCCACACCTTCAGCTGCACTTTCCTGTCAAGAGCTCCCCGCTTTCGGATAAAGAGAGCTCAAATCAACGGCGTCGAGCCGGAGCTGCCCTGTGTGCGACCACTCACTCCATGGCCGCCACCAGAAGTCCCTATGTTGCATTTCTTGAGGTAAGTCTTCACGGGGTGGCTTTGAAGAGCTTCCTTTGTCCTCCTCTTGTTCTGAAGCCTTCCTTGAGCTGGTCAAAGAAGATTTGCTTTGGCAGTCGGAGCTCTGATATCCTAAGCACATGGCCGGCCCAGTGCAGTTGGTTTCGGATGATCATGGCCTCGTTGTCGGTGCTTTTGGCTCCTTCAAGGACACTGATGTTAGCACGCCTGCCTTCCCAGCTGATGTGGAGAATCCTGCGTTGATTGCCTCTCCGGGGCTTTGAGGCGATGTCTGTCCATAGACCAAGTTGCTGAGCCGTATAGAAGTGTTGATGGATGACCGCCTTGTACACGAGCATCTTGGTGTCAGCATTGGGTGTTGCCGTCATCTCGCCCTTAGCTGTCCAAAGGAGGCACTCGCGGATTAAATACAATGTCTGCCTTAGAGGAGAAGTGGCTCCCCAGGTATGGGAAATGTTCCACATTTGGGAGGGTTTCTACATTGATCTTGATGGAGGGAGAGACCAGATCTTGCCATGGGGCGGGATGGTAAAGGACTTGAGACTTCTTGAGGTTGAGACCAATTGTTTGGTGTGCTTCGGCGAAGGTGTCAGGAATAGCTTGGAGAGTCTCTTCTGGGGGAGCGGAGATGGCGATGCCATCCTCATACTGAAAGCTCCATGAGTGTTGTTTTCTATTGGATTTCAACTGGTTGAGGGAGAAAGGTTTTCTGTCCATCCTGTAGAAGATGTCCACTCCACTGGGAAGCTTGCTCCTGACAAGGTGAAGGATGGTGGTGGTGAAGATGGGGAAAAGGGTGGTGGTGATGACACAATTCTGTTTGACTCCAGCCTTGGCCTCAAAGGTTTCTGTCTTATTTCCGTCGGTGAGGACTGTCGGCAACATCTTGTCGTGGAGAAGTCGGAGGATGTTGAGGAATTTCCCTGGATAGCCGGCCTTTGACAGGGTCTTCCATAGCACTTCCCCATTGACTGAGTCACAAGCCTTGGTCACGTCGATGAAGGCCATTTAGAGTGTTTGTTGTTGCTCCTGGCATTTCTCTTGAAGTTGCCGAGCAGTGAAAATCAAGCCCGTTGTTCGATAATTTGGTCAGAACCCACATTGGCTTTCCGGACGGATTTCTTCAGAGACTGGGAGAAGACAGTTAGTGAGGTTTCGGGCAATTATACTCCCGGTAATGGAGAGTGGGGAGATTCTTCGGTAGTTCTCACAATCCATTTTGTCTCCTTTCTTGATGATGGTGACGATGACGGCCTCGCCGATGTCAGCAGGAATTTCATCTCTGTCCCAGATTTTCAGCAACAGCTGATGGAGATGACGGGTGATGTCTTCTCCTCCAAGTTTGAAAATCTCCGCAGGAATCCCGTCCACTCCTGCCGCTTTTCCATTCTTCACGTGTTTAATGGCGGCTTCAACTTCGCCCATGCTTGGTGGGAGTCCAAGATCATCATTGATGGGGATGCGGGATTTCCTCAAACACGTCCTCACGGATGGTTCCATCAAGAGTTCTTTGAAGGTTCTCTCCATCGTAGGCTGGTGTTTTCTCTGTCGCTCAAGAGGGTTACCCCCCATCAGTTTGAGGCCTAGAGTATTGGGTCCAATTATTACCTTTGTGGCACTGAAGAAACCCCAGGTATCGTGTTGGTCAGGGAGGAGTTGCAGCTCCTCAGCTTTCTCAGTCCGCCATTGGTTCTTCATTTCCCGCGTTCTTCATTGTACCTCGGTCTTGGCTAATTGAGGAGCTCTCCTCTTTGTCTTTCTTGTTAAGTCATCTTGGCAGGTGCGGAGAGCTTCCATTTTCTTGTTGATGAGGTCTTGGATAATGTGGTCATTCTCGTCGAATGAGACTTGGTGTTTCCTGGCCTTGTAGCTGATGGTTTCTTCACAGCTCGAGATGATGACTATCTTCAGCTCTTTTTTTTTAAATTTAGAGCACCCAATTCATTTTTTCCAATTAAGGGGCAATTTAGCCTGGCCAATCCACCCACCCTGCACATCTTTGGGTTGTGGGGACGAAACCCACGCAAACACGGGGAGAATGTGCAAACTCCACACGGACAGTGACCCAGAGCCGGGATCGAACCTGGGACCTCGGCGCCGTGAGGCAGCAGGGCTAACCCACTGCGCCACCGTGCTGCTCTTATCTTCAGCTCTTTCCAGTGTTACTCCACTCCATTAGATTGGACATTTCGGAGGTTTTGGCGAAGACATCGTTGGAAGTTCACTCGAATGCTTGGCTTTGAAGCCACTCAACGTTGATCTTTTTTCTGAGCTGTTTCTTCACCTTCCTTGGTTCTTGGCAAGTTGTGGACAGAGGGTCATGAGGCGCTCGTTGATGCTGACAGGGAGCTCTGAGAGTCGGTTGACGTCTTTGTTCCTGATGTCGAAACCAATTCCGTGTGTTCAGGGCTGATCCTCGGCTTTTCCTCTCCAGAAGAAGGTTTAACCGCCGGCATCTTCCCTCAGCGGTCCTTCAGGTCTCCTGCAGGGCAGCAGAGTCAATGTTGAAGTGCCGGAGTTCATGGCAACAAGGACAGTTCTCCATTCCGTTGATTGTTTTGCTCGTTATCCATGAGGGTTCGTACATTCCAGCTTCCGAAATTCAGTTTAACTTTGATATTCTGACCACAGGTAGATGAGCACCTCCAGCCAGGTTGGAAATTAAACAGACTAAATTTTAATTTCAAAGAACAAGAACAAAGAACAAAGAAATGTACAGCACAGGAACAGGCCCTTCGGCCCTCCAAGCCCGTGCCGACCATGCTGCCCGACTAAACTACAATCTTCTACACTTCCTGGGTCCGTATCCTTCTATTCCCATCCTATTCATGTATTTGTCAAGATGCCCCTTAAATGTCACTATCGTCCCTGCTTCCACTACCTCCTCCGGTAGCGAGTTCCAGGTACCCACTACCCTCTGTGTAAAAACCTTGCCTCGTACATCTACTCTAAACCTTGCCCCTCTCACCTTAAACCTATGCCCCCTAGTAATTGACCCCTCTACCCTGGGGAAAAGCCTCTGACTATCCACTCTGTCTATGCTCCTCATAATTTTGTATACCTCTATCAGGTCTCCCCTCAACCTCCTTCGTTCCAGTGAGAACAAACCGAGTTTATTCAACCGCTCCTCATAGCTAATGCCCTCCATACCAGGCAACATTCTGGTAAATCTCTTCTGCACCCTCTCTAAAGCCTCCACATCCTTCTGGTAGTGTGGCGACCAGAATTGAACACTATACTCCAAGTGTGGCCTAACTAAGGTTCTATACAGCTGCAACATGACTTGCCAATTCTTATACTCAATGCCCCGGCCAATGAAGGCAAGCATGCCGTATGCCTTCTTGACTACCTACTCCACCTGTGTTGCCCCTTTCAATGACCTGTGGACCTGTACTCCTAGATCTCTTTGACTGTCAATACTCTTGAGGGTTCTACCATTCACTGTATATTCCCTACCTGCATTAGACCTTCCAAAATGCATTACCTCACATTTGTCCGGATTAAACTCCATCTGCCATCTCTCCGCCCAAGTCTCCAAACAATCTAAATCCTGCTGTATCCTCCGACAGTCCTCATCGCTATTCGCAATTCCACCAACCTGTGTGTCGTCTGCAAACTTACTAATCAGACCAGTTACATTTTCCTCCAAATCATTTATATATACGACAAAAAGCAAAGGTCCCAGCACTGATCCCTGTGGAACACCACTGGTCACAGCCCTCCAATTAGAAAAGCATCCTTCCATTGCTACTCTCTGCCTTCTATGGCCTAGCCAGTTCTGTATCCACCTTGCCAGCTCACCCCTGATCCCGTGTGACTTCACCTTTTGTACTAGTCCACCATGAGGGACCTTGTCAAAGGCCTTACTGAAGTCCATATAGACAACATCCACTGCCCTACCTGCATCAATCATCTTAGTGACCTCCTCGAAAAACTCTATCAAGTTAGTGAGACACGACCTTCCCTTCACAAAACCGTGCTGCCTCTCACTAATACATCCATTTGCTTCCAAATGGGAGTAGATCCTGTCTCGAAGAATTCTCTCCAGTAATTTCCCTACCACTGAAGTAAGGCTCACCGGCCTGTAGTTCCCGGGATTATCCTTGCTACCCTTCTTAAACAGAGGAACAACATTGGCTATTCACCAGTCCTCCGGGACACCCCCTGAAGACAGCGAGGATCCAAAGATTTCTGTCAAGGCCTCAGCAATTTCCTCTCCAGCCTCCTTCAGTATTCTGGGGTAGATCCCATCAGGCCCTGGGGACTTATCTACCTTAATATTTTTTAAGACACCCAACACCTCGTCTTTTTGGATCTCAATGTGACCCAGGCTATCGACACACCCTTCTCCAGACTCAACATCTACCAATTTCTTCTCTTTGGTGAATACTGATGCAAAGTATTCATTTAGTACCTCGCCCATTTCCTCTGGCTCCACACATAGATTCCCTTGCCTATCCTTCAGTGGGCCAACCCTTTCCCTGGCTACCCTCTTGCTTTTTATGTACGTGTAAAAAGCCTTGGGATTTTCCTTAACCCTATTTGCCAATGACTTTTCGTGACCCCTTCTAGCCCTCCTGACTTCTTGCTTAAGTTCCTTCCTACTTTCCTTATATTCCACACAGGCTTCGTCTGTTCCCAGCCTTTTAGCCCTGACAAATGCCTCCTTTTTCTTTTTGACGAGGCGTACAATATCTCTCGTCATCCAAGGTTCCCGAAAATTGCCGTATTTATCCTTCTTCCTCACAGGAACGTGCCGGTCCTGAATTCCTTTCAACTGACACTTGAAAGCCTCCCACATGTCAAATGTTGATTTGCCCTCAAACATCCGCCCCCAATCTATGTTCTTCAGTTTCCGCCTAATATTGTTATAATTAGCCTTCCCCCAATTTAGCACATTCATCCTAGGACCACTCTTATCCTTGTCCACCAGTACTTTAAAACTTACTGAATTGTGGTCACTGTCACCGAAATGCTCCCCTACTGAAACATCTACCACCTGGCCGGGCTCATTCCCCAATACCAGGTCCAGTACCGCCCCTTCCCTAGTTGGATTGTCTACATATTGTTTTAAGAAGCCCTCCTGGATGCTCCTTACAAACTCCGCCCCGTCTAAGCCTCTGGCACTAAGTGAGTCCCAGTCAATATTGGGGAAGTTGAAGTCTCCCATCACCACAACCCTGTTGTTTTTACTCTTTTTCAAAATCTGTCTACCTATCTGCTCCTCTATCTCCCGCTGGCTGTTGGGAGGCTTGTAGTAAACCCCCAACATTGTGACTGCACCCTTCGTATTCCTGATCTCTACCCATATAGCCTCACTGCCCTCTGAGGTGTCCTCCCGCAGTACAGCTGTGATATTCTCCCGAACCAGTAGCGCAACTCCGCCTCCCCTTTTACATCCCCCTCTATCCCGCCTGAAACATCTAAATCCTGGAACGTTTAGCTGTCAATCCTGCCCCTCCCTCAACCAGGTCTCTGTAATGGCAACAACATCATAGTTCCAAGTACTAATCCAAGCTCTAAGTTCATCTGCCTTACCCGTAATACTTCTTGCATTAAAACATATGCACTTCAGGCCACCAGACTGTGTTCAGCAACTTCTCCCTGTCTGCTCTGCCTCAGAGCCACACTGTCCCTATTCCCTAGTTCTCCCTCAATGCTCTCACCTTCTGACCTATTGCTCCCGTGCCCACCCCCCGCCATGTAGTTTAAACCCTCCCGTGTGACACTAGCAAACCTTGCGGCCAGGATATTTATGCCTCTCCGGTTTAGATGCAACCCGTCCTTCTTATACAGGTCACACCTGCCCCGGAAGAGCTCCCAGTGGTCCAGATAACGGAAACCCTCCCTCCTACACCAGCTGTTTAGCCACGTGTTTAGCTGCTCTATCTTCCTATTTCTAGCCTCACTGGCACGTGGCACAGGGAGTAATCCCGAGATTACAACCCTCGAAGTCCTGTCTATTAACTTTCTGCCTAGCTCCCTGAACTCCTGCTGCAGGACCTCATGCCCCTTCCTGCCTATTTCGTTCGTACCAATATGTACAACAACCTCTGCCTGTTTGCCCTCCCCCTTCAGGATGCCCTCTACCCGTTCGGAGACATCCTGGACCCTGGCACCAGGGAGGCAACATACCATCCTGGAGTCTCTTTCACGTCCACAGAAGCGCCTATCTGTGCCCCTGACTATAGAGTCCCCTATTACTATTACTCTTCTGCGCTTTGACCCTCCCTTCTGAACATCAGAGCCAGCCGTGGTGCCACTGCTCTGGCTGCTGCTGTTTTCCCCTGATAGGCTATCCCCCCCGACAGTATCCAAAGGGGTATACTTGTTCGAGAGGGGGACAACCACAGGGGATTCCTGCACTGACTGCCTGCCCTTTCTGGTGGTCACCCATTTCTCTGCCTGCACCTTGGGTGTGACCACATTTACATAACTGCGATCTATGACGCTTTCCGCCACCTGCATGCTCCTAAGTGCATCCAATTGCTGCTCCAACCGAACCATGCGGTCTGTGAGGAGCTCCAGTTGGGTGCACTTTCTGCAGATGAAGCCATCCGGGACGCTGGAAGCCTCCCGGACCTGCCACACCTCACAGTCAGAGCACTGCACCCCTCTAACTGACATTGCGTCAATTAATTAAAAAAATTTTTTTAAATTGTAAAAAAAAAAATTTTAATTTCAAAGTTAGTGTTAACTATCTGTTTCCTAGCACTAGATTTCTAATATAAATGTGAAAGCTAAATATAGTACTCTCCGATCTCTGGCTTAGATATCCCTCTAAATTATAATTAAGTAATTATGTTTAATTAGTTACCAATGCTTAATTTTTTTAATTTAGTGTAGATTCCCAACCAGCCACTCAGGCCACAGCTTTTCTGTGATGTCACTTCAGTTTCCCCCCGACACACACAATTTGAAAAAGGTATAAAAGTAAAAATGAGTAAAAATCACTTACTTACCTTCTTACCTTCTGAGTGTCTTAGATGTTCTCAGGTTCTCTCCCTGACAGAGACTGCTCCTCCTCCTCCAAACGGCTCCCGAAACTAGGCCGCGATCTTTTAAAATCTCCACTCCGACTCGCAGCTCCCGCGCTTTTTAAATCTCCCGCGCTGTTTTCAATGTCCCGGCTCACTCAGCTCTAGCGTTGTTTTCAGAGTCCCGGCTCACTCAGCTCCCGCGCTGTTTTCAGAGTCCTGGCTCACTCAGCTCCCGCGCTGTTTTCACAGTCCCGGCTCACTCAGCTCCCGCGCTGTTTTCAGAGTCCTGGCTCACTCAGCTCCCGCGCTGTTTTCACAGTCCCGGCTCACTCAGCTCCCGCGCTGTTTTCAGAGTCCTGGCTCACTCAGCTCCCGCGCTGTTTTCACAGTCCCGGCTCACTCAGCTCCCGCGCTGTTTTCAGAGTCCTGGCTCACTCAGCTCCCGCGCTGTTTTCACAGTCCCGGCTCACTCAGCTCCCGCGCTGTTTTCAGAGTCCTGGCTCACTCAGCTCCCGCGCTGTTTTCACAGTCCCGGCTCACTCAGCTCCCGCGCTGTTTTCAGAGTCCTGGCTCACTCAGCTCCCGCGCTGTTTTCAATGTCCCGGCTCACTCAGCTCCCGCGCTGTTTTCAATGTCCCGGCTCACTCAGCTCCCGCGCTGTTTTCAGAGTCCTGGCTAACTCAGCTCCCGCGCTGTTTTCACATCCCGGCTCACTCAGCTCCCGCGCTGTTTTCAGAGTCCCGGCTCACTCAGCTCCCGCGCTGTTTTCACTGTCCCGGCTCACTCAGCTCCCGCGCTGTTTTCAAAGTCCCGGCTCACTCAGCTCCCGCGCTGTTTTCAATGTCCCGGCTCACTCAGCTCTCGCGCTGTTTTCAGAGTCCTGGCTCCCTCAGCTCCCGCTCTGTTTTCACTGTCCCGGCTCACTCAGCTCCCGCGCTGTTTTCAGAGTCCTGGCTCACTCACCTCCCGCGCTGTTTTCACTGTCCCGGCTCACTCACCTCCCGCGCTGTTTTCAATGTCCCGGCTCACTCACCTCTCGCGCTGTTTTCAGAGTCCTGGCTCACTCAGCTCCCGCGCTGTTTTCACTGTCCCGGTTCACTCACCTCCCGCGCTGTTTTCACTGTCCCGGTTCACTCACCTCCCGCGCTGTTTTCAGAGTCCCGGCTCACTCACCTCCCGCGCTGTTTTCACTGTCCCGGTTCACTCACCTCCCGCGCTGTTTTCACTGTCCCGGTTCACTCACCTCCCGCGCTGTTTTCAATGTCCCGGCTCACTCAGCTCTCGCGCTGTTTTCACTGTCCCGGTTCACTCACCTCCCGCGCTGTTTTCAATGTCCCGGCTCACTCAGCTCTCGCGCTGTTTTCACTGTCTCGGCTCACTCAGCTCCCGCGCTGTATTCAAAGTCCCGGCTCACTCACCTCCCGCGCTGTTTTCACTGTCCCACCTCACTCAGCTCCCGCGCTGTTTTCACTGTCCCGGCTGTCTCTCCTCCCGCGCTGTTTTCACAGTCCCGGCACACTCAGCTCCCGCGCTGTTTTCACTTTCTCGGCTCACTCAACTCCCGCGCTGTTTTCAATGTCCCGGCTCACTCAGCTCCCGCGCTGTTTTCACTGTCCCGGCTCACTCAGCTCCCGCGCTGTTTTCAATGTCCCGGCTCACTCAGCTCCCGCGCTGTTTTCACTGTCCCGGCTCCCTCAGCTCCCGCGCTGTTTTCACAGTCCCGGCTCTCTCTCCTCCCGCGCTGTTTTCACAGTCCCGGCTCTCTCTCCTCCCGCGCTGTTTTCAATGTCCCGGCTCACTCAGCTCCCGCACTGTTTTCACTGTCCCGGCTCACTCAGCTCTCGCGCTGTTTTCACTGTCCCGGCTCACTCACCTCCCGCGCTGTTTTCAATGTCCCGGCTCACTCAGCTCCCGCACTGTTTTCACTGTCCCGGCTCACTCAGCTCCCTCGCTGTTTTCACAGTCCCGGCTCACTCAGCTCCCGCGCTGTTTTCACTGTCGCGGCTCACTCACCTCCCTCGCTGTTTTCACTGTCCCGGCTCACTCAGCTCTCGCGCTGTTTTCACTGTCGCGGCTCACTCACCTCCCGCGCTGTATTCAAAGTCCCGGCTCACTCACCTCCCGCGCTGTTTTCACTGTCCCACCTCACTCAGCTCCCGCGCTGTTTTCACTGTCCCGGCTCTCTCTCCTCCCGCGCTGTTTTCACAGTCCCGGCACACTCAGCTCCCGCGCTGTTTTCACTTTCTCGGCTCACTCAACTCCCGCGCTGTTTTCAATGTCCCGGCTCACTCACCTCCCGCGCTGTTTTCACTGTCCCGGCTCACTCAGCTCTCGCGCTGTTTTCAGAGTCGCGGCTCACTCACCTCCCGCGCTGTTTTCACTGTCCCGGCTCACTCAGCTCCCGCGCTGTTTTCACTGTCCCGGCTCACTCACCTCCCGCGCTGTTTTCACTGTCCCGGCTCACTCACCTCCCGCGCTGTTTTCAATGTCCCGGCTCACTCAGATCCCGCGCTGTTTTCACTGTCCCGGCTCACTCAGCTCCCGCGCTGTTTTCACTGTCCCGGCTCACTCAGCTCCCGCGCTGTTTTCATTGTCCCGGCTCACTCAGCTCTCGCGCTGTTTTCAGAGTCCCGGCTCACTCAGCTCCCGCGCTGTTTTCACTGTCCCGGCTCACTCACCTCCCGCGCTGTTTTCACTGTCCCGGCTCACTCAGCTCCCGCGCTGTTTTCACTGTCCCGGCTCACTCACCTCCCGCGCTGTTTTCACTGTCCCGTCTCACTCACCTCCCGCGCTGTTTTCAATGTCCCGGCTCACTGAGCTCCCGCGCTGTTTTCACTGTCCCGGCTCTCTCTCCTCCCGCGCTGTTTTCACTGTCCCGGCTCACTCACCTCCCGCGCTGTTTTCACTGTCCCGGTTCACTCACCTCCCGCGCTGTTTTCAATGTCCCGGCTCACTCAGCTCCCGCACTGTTTTCACTGTCCAGGCTCACTCAGCTCCCGCGCTGTTTTCAGAGTCCCGGCTCACTCAGCTCCCGCGCTGTTTTCACTGTCCCGGCTCACTCACCTCCCGCGCTGTTTTCACTGTCCCGGCTCACTCAGCTCCCGCGCTGTTTTCACTGTCCCGGCTCACTCACCTCCCGCGCTGTTTTCACTGTCCCGGCTCACTCAGCTCCCGCGCTGTTTTCACTGTCCTGGCTCACTCACCTCCCGCGCTGTTTTCACTGTCCCGGCTCACTCAGCTCCCGCACTGTTTTCACTGTCCCGGCTCACTCAGCTCCCGCGCTGTTTTCACTGTCCCGGCTCTCTCTCCTCCCGCGCTGTTTTCACAGTCCCGGCTCACTCACCTCTCGCGCTGTTTTCACTGTCCCGGCTCACTCACCTCCCGCGCTGTTTTCACTGTCCCGGCTCACTCAGCTCCCGCGCTGTTTTCACTGTCCCGGCTCTCTCTCCTCCCGCGCTGTTTTCACTGTCCCGGCTCACTCAGCTCCCGCGCTGTTTTCACTGTCCCGGCTCTCTCTCCTCTCGCGCTGTTTTCACTGTCTCGGCTCACTCATCTCCCGCGCTGTTTTCACTGTCCCAGCTCACTCAGCTCCCGCGCTGTTTTCACTGTCCCGGCTCACTCAGCTCCCGCGCTGTTTTCACTGTCCCGGCTCACTCACCTCCCGCGCTGTTTTCAATGTCCCGGCTCACTCAGCTCCCTCGCTGTTTTCACTGTCCCGGCTCACTCACCTCTCGCGCTGTTTTCAGAGTCTCGGCTCACTCAGCTCCCGCGCTGTTTTCACTGTCCCGGCTCACTCAGCTCCCGCGCTGTTTTCACAGTCCCGGCTCACTCACCTCCCGCGCTGTTTTCACTGTCTCGGCTCACTCAGCTCCCGCGCTGTTTTCACTGTCCCGGCTCTCTCTCCTCCCGCGCTGTTTTCACAGTCCCGGCACACTCAGCTCCCGCGCTGTTTTCACTGTCTCGGCTCACTCAACTCCCGCGCTGTTTTCAATGTCCCGGCTCACTCACCTCTCGCGCTGTTTTCACAGTCCCGGCTCACTCAGCTCCCGCGCTGTTTTCACTGTCTCGGCTCACTCAACTCCCGCGCTGTTTTCAATGTCCCGGCTCACTCACCTCTCGCGCTGTTTTCACAGTCCCGGCACACTCAGCTCCCGCGCAGTTTTCACTGTCCCGGCTCTCTCTCCTCCCGCGCTGTTTTCAGAGTCCCGGCTCACTCAGCTCCCGCGCTGTTTTCAATGTCCCGGCTCACTCAGCTCCCGCGCTGTTTTCACTGTCCCGGCTCCCTCAGCTCCCGCGCTGCTTTCACAGTCCCGGCTCCCTCAGCTCCCGCGCTGTTTTCACTGTCCCGGCTCTCTCTCCTCCCGCGCTGTTTTCAATGTCCCGGCTCCATCAGCTCCCGCGCTGTTTTCAGAGTCCCGGCTCACTCAGCTCCCGCGCTGTTTTCAATGTCCCGGCTCACTCAGCTCCCGCGCTGTTTTCAGAGTCCCGGCTCACTCAGCTCCCGCTCTGTTTTCACTGTCCCGGCTCACTCAGCTCCCGCGCTGTTTTCACTGTCCCGGCTCACTCACCTCCCGCGCTGTTTTCAGAGTCCCGGCTCACTCAGCTCCCGCGCTGTTTTCAAAGTCACGGCTCACTCAGCTCCCGCGCTGTTTTCACTGTCCCGGCTCACTCAGCTCCCGCGCTGTTTTCACTGTCCCGGCTCCCTCAGCTCCCGCGCTGTTTTCATAGTCCCGGCTCACTCAGCTCCCGCGCTGTTTTCACTGTCCCGGCTCACTCAGCTCTCGCGCTGTTTTCAGAGGCCTGGCTCACTCAGCTCCCGCGCTGTTTTCACTGTCCCGGCTCACTCAGCTCCCGCGCTGTTTTCACTGTCCCGGCTCACTCAGCTCCCGCGCTGTTTTCAGAGTCCTGGCTCACTCAGCTCCCGCGCTGTTTTCACAGTCCCGGCTCACTCAGCTCCCGCGCTGTTTTCAGAGTCCTGGCTCACTCAGCTCCCGCGCTGTTTTCACAGTCCCAGCTCACTCAGCTCCCGCGCTGTTTTCAGAGTCCTGGCTCACTCAGCTCCCGCGCTGTTTTCACAGTCCCGGCTCACTCAGCTCCCGCGCTGTTTTCAGAGTCCTGGCTCACTCAGCTCCCGCGCTGTTTTCACAGTCCCGGCTCACTCAGCTCCCGCGCTGTTTTCAGAGTCCTGGCTCACTCAGCTCCCGCGCTGTTTTCACAGTCCCGGCTCACTCAGCTCCCGCGCTGTTTTCAGAGTCCTGGCTCACTCACCTCCCGCGCTGTTTTCAATGTCCCGGCTCACTCAGCTCCCGCGCTGTTTTCAATGTCCCGGCTCACTCAGCTCCCGCGCTGTTTTCAGAGTCCTGGCTAACTCAGCTCCCGCGCTGTTTTCACATCCCGGCTCACTCAGCTCCCGCGCTGTTTTCAGAGTCCCGGCTCACTCAGCTCCCGCGCTGTTTTCACTGTCCCGGCTCACTCAGCTCCCGCGCTGTTTTCAAAGTCCCGGCTCACTCAGCTCCCGCGCTGTTTTCAATGTCCCGGCTCACTCAGCTCTCGCGCTGTTTTCAGAGTCCTGGCTCCCTCAGCTCCCGCTCTGTTTTCACTGTCCCGGCTCACTCAGCTCCCGCGCTGTTTTCAGAGTCCTGGCTCACTCACCTCCCGCGCTGTTTTCACTGTCCCGGCTCACTCACCTCCCGCGCTGTTTTCAATGTCCCGGCTCACTCACCTCTCGCGCTGTTTTCAGAGTCCTGGCTCACTCAGCTCCCGCGCTGTTTTCACTGTCCCGGTTCACTCACCTCCCGCGCTGTTTTCACTGTCCCGGTTCACTCACCTCCCGCGCTGTTTTCAGAGTCCCGGCTCACTCACCTCCCGCGCTGTTTTCACTGTCCCGGTTCACTCACCTCCCGCGCTGTTTTCACTGTCCCGGTTCACTCACCTCCCGCGCTGTTTTCAATGTCCCGGCTCACTCAGCTCTCGCGCTGTTTTCACTGTCCCGGTTCACTCACCTCCCGCGCTGTTTTCAATGTCCCGGCTCACTCAGCTCTCGCGCTGTTTTCACTGTCTCGGCTCACTCAGCTCCCGCGCTGTATTCAAAGTCCCGGCTCACTCACCTCCCGCGCTGTTTTCACTGTCCCACCTCACTCAGCTCCCGCGCTGTTTTCACTGTCCCGGCTGTCTCTCCTCCCGCGCTGTTTTCACAGTCCCGGCACACTCAGCTCCCGCGCTGTTTTCACTTTCTCGGCTCACTCAACTCCCGCGCTGTTTTCAATGTCCCGGCTCACTCAGCTCCCGCGCTGTTTTCACTGTCCCGGCTCACTCAGCTCCCGCGCTGTTTTCAATGTCCCGGCTCACTCAGCTCCCGCGCTGTTTTCACTGTCCCGGCTCCCTCAGCTCCCGCGCTGTTTTCACAGTCCCGGCTCTCTCTCCTCCCGCGCTGTTTTCACAGTCCCGGCTCTCTCTCCTCCCGCGCTGTTTTCAATGTCCCGGCTCACTCAGCTCCCGCACTGTTTTCACTGTCCCGGCTCACTCAGCTCTCGCGCTGTTTTCACTGTCCCGGCTCACTCACCTCCCGCGCTGTTTTCAATGTCCCGGCTCACTCAGCTCCCGCACTGTTTTCACTGTCCCGGCTCACTCAGCTCCCTCGCTGTTTTCACAGTCCCGGCTCACTCAGCTCCCGCGCTGTTTTCACTGTCGCGGCTCACTCACCTCCCTCGCTGTTTTCACTGTCCCGGCTCACTCAGCTCTCGCGCTGTTTTCACTGTCGCGGCTCACTCACCTCCCGCGCTGTATTCAAAGTCCCGGCTCACTCACCTCCCGCGCTGTTTTCACTGTCCCACCTCACTCAGCTCCCGCGCTGTTTTCACTGTCCCGGCTCTCTCTCCTCCCGCGCTGTTTTCACAGTCCCGGCACACTCAGCTCCCGCGCTGTTTTCACTTTCTCGGCTCACTCAACTCCCGCGCTGTTTTCAATGTCCCGGCTCACTCACCTCCCGCGCTGTTTTCACTGTCCCGGCTCACTCAGCTCTCGCGCTGTTTTCAGAGTCGCGGCTCACTCACCTCCCGCGCTGTTTTCACTGTCCCGGCTCACTCAGCTCCCGCGCTGTTTTCACTGTCCCGGCTCACTCACCTCCCGCGCTGTTTTCACTGTCCCGGCTCACTCACCTCCCGCGCTGTTTTCAATGTCCCGGCTCACTCAGATCCCGCGCTGTTTTCACTGTCCCGGCTCACTCAGCTCCCGCGCTGTTTTCACTGTCCCGGCTCACTCAGCTCCCGCGCTGTTTTCATTGTCCCGGCTCACTCAGCTCTCGCGCTGTTTTCAGAGTCCCGGCTCACTCAGCTCCCGCGCTGTTTTCACTGTCCCGGCTCACTCACCTCCCGCGCTGTTTTCACTGTCCCGGCTCACTCAGCTCCCGCGCTGTTTTCACTGTCCCGGCTCACTCACCTCCCGCGCTGTTTTCACTGTCCCGTCTCACTCACCTCCCGCGCTGTTTTCAATGTCCCGGCTCACTCAGCTCCCGCGCTGTTTTCACTGTCCCGGCTCTCTCTCCTCCCGCGCTGTTTTCACTGTCCCGGCTCACTCACCTCCCGCGCTGTTTTCACTGTCCCGGTTCACTCACCTCCCGCGCTGTTTTCAATGTCCCGGCTCACTCAGCTCCCGCACTGTTTTCACTGTCCAGGCTCACTCAGCTCCCGCGCTGTTTTCAGAGTCCCGGCTCACTCAGCTCCCGCGCTGTTTTCACTGTCCCGGCTCACTCACCTCCCGCGCTGTTTTCACTGTCCCGGCTCACTCAGCTCCCGCGCTGTTTTCACTGTCCCGGCTCACTCACCTCCCGCGCTGTTTTCACTGTCCCGGCTCACTCAGCTCCCGCGCTGTTTTCACTGTCCTGGCTCACTCACCTCCCGCGCTGTTTTCACTGTCCCGGCTCACTCAGCTCCCGCACTGTTTTCACTGTCCCGGCTCACTCAGCTCCCGCGCTGTTTTCACTGTCCCGGCTCTCTCTCCTCCCGCGCTGTTTTCACAGTCCCGGCTCACTCACCTCCCGCGCTGTTTTCACTGTCCCGGCTCACTCAGCTCCCGCGCTGTTTTCACTGTCCCGGCTCTCTCTCCTCCCGCGCTGTTTTCACTGTCCCGGCTCACTCAGCTCCCGCGCTGTTTTCACTGTCCCGGCTCTCTCTCCTCTCGCGCTGTTTTCACTGTCTCGGCTCACTCATCTCCCGCGCTGTTTTCACTGTCCCAGCTCACTCAGCTCCCGCGCTGTTTTCACTGTCCCGGCTCACTCAGCTCCCGCGCTGTTTTCACTGTCCCGGCTCACTCACCTCCCGCGCTGTTTTCAATGTCCCGGCTCACTCAGCTCCCTCGCTGTTTTCACTGTCCCGGCTCACTCACCTCTCGCGCTGTTTTCAGAGTCTCGGCTCACTCAGCTCCCGCGCTGTTTTCACTGTCCCGGCTCACTCAGCTCCCGCGCTGTTTTCACAGTCCCGGCTCACTCACCTCCCGCGCTGTTTTCACTGTCTCGGCTCACTCAGCTCCCGCGCTGTTTTCACTGTCCCGGCTCTCTCTCCTCCCGCGCTGTTTTCACAGTCCCGGCACACTCAGCTCCCGCGCTGTTTTCACTGTCTCGGCTCACTCAACTCCCGCGCTGTTTTCAATGTCCCGGCTCACTCACCTCTCGCGCTGTTTTCACAGTCCCGGCTCACTCAGCTCCCGCGCTGTTTTCACTGTCTCGGCTCACTCAACTCCCGCGCTGTTTTCAATGTCCCGGCTCACTCACCTCTCGCGCTGTTTTCACAGTCCCGGCACACTCAGCTCCCGCGCAGTTTTCACTGTCCCGGCTCTCTCTCCTCCCGCGCTGTTTTCAGAGTCCCGGCTCACTCAGCTCCCGCGCTGTTTTCAATGTCCCGGCTCACTCAGCTCCCGCGCTGTTTTCACTGTCCCGGCTCCCTCAGCTCCCGCGCTGCTTTCACAGTCCCGGCTCCCTCAGCTCCCGCGCTGTTTTCACTGTCCCGGCTCTCTCTCCTCCCGCGCTGTTTTCAATGTCCCGGCTCCATCAGCTCCCGCGCTGTTTTCAGAGTCCCGGCTCACTCAGCTCCCGCGCTGTTTTCAATGTCCCGGCTCACTCAGCTCCCGCGCTGTTTTCAGAGTCCCGGCTCACTCAGCTCCCGCTCTGTTTTCACTGTCCCGGCTCACTCAGCTCCCGCGCTGTTTTCACTGTCCCGGCTCACTCACCTCCCGCGCTGTTTTCAGAGTCCCGGCTCACTCAGCTCCCGCGCTGTTTTCAAAGTCACGGCTCACTCAGCTCCCGCGCTGTTTTCACTGTCCCGGCTCACTCAGCTCCCGCGCTGTTTTCACTGTCCCGGCTCACTCAGCTCTCGCGCTGTTTTCAGAGGCCTGGCTCACTCAGCTCCCGCGCTGTTTTCACTGTCCCGGCTCACTCAGCTCCCGCGCTGTTTTCACTGTCCCGGCTCACTCAGCTCCCGCGCTGTTTTCAAAGTCCCGGCTCACTCAGCTCCCGCGCTGTTTTCACTGTCCCGGCTCACTCAGCTCCCGCGATGTTTTCAGAGTCCCGGCTCACTCAGCTCCCGCGCTGTTTTCAATGTCCCGGCTCACTCACCTCCCGCGATGTTTTCAGAGTCCCGGCTCACTCAGCTCCCGCGCTGTTTTCAAAGTCCCGGCTCACTCAGCTCCCGCGCTGTTTTCACTGTCCCGGCTAACTCAGCTCCCGCGCTGTTTTCAATGTCCCGTCTCACTCTCCTCCCGCGCTGTTTTCACAGTCCCGGCTCACTCAGCTCCCGCGCTGTTTACAAAGTCCCGGCTGCCTCAGCTCCCGCGCTGTTTTCACTGTCCCGGCTCACTCACCTCCCGCGCTGTTTTCAAAGTCCCGGCTCACTCAGCTCCCGCGCTGTTTTCACTGTCCCGGCTCACTCACCTCCCGCGCTGTTTTCAAAGTCCCGGCTCACTCAGCTCCCGCGCTCTTTTCACTGTCCCGGCTCACTCACCTCTCGCGCTGTTTTCACTGTCCCGGCTCCCTCAGCTCCCGCGCTGTTTTCATTGTCCCGGCTCACTCAGCTCCCGCGCTGTTTTCAGAGTCCCGGCTCACTCAGCTCCCGCGCTGTTTTCACTGTCCCGGCTCACTGAGCTCCCGCGCTGTTTTCAATGTCCCGGCTCACTCAGCTCCCGCGCTGTTTTCACTGTCCCGGCTCACTCACCTCCCACGCTGTTTTCACTGTCCCGGCTCACTCTCCTCCCGCACTGTTTTCACTGTCCCGACTCACTCAGCTCCCGCGCTGTTTTCAGAATCCCGGCTCACTCAGCTCCCGCGCTGTTTTCAAAGTCCCGGCTCACTCACCTCCCGCGCTGTTTTCACTGTCCCGGCTCACTCAGCTCCCGCGCTGTTTTCACTGTCCTGGCTCACTCAGCTCCCGCGCTGTTTTCAAAGTCCCGGCTCACTCAGCTCCCGCGCTGTTTTCACTGTCCCGGATCACACAGCTCCCGCGCTGTTTTCACTGTCCCGGCTCACTCAGCTCCCGCGCTGTTTTCACTGTCCCGGCTCACACAGCTACCGCACTGTTTTCACTGTCCCGGCTCACTCAGCTCCCGCGCTGTTTTCAAAGTCCCGGCTCACTCAGCTCCCGCGCTGTTTTCACTGTCCCGGCTCACTCAGCTCCCGCACTGTTTTCAGAGACCTGGCTCACTCAGCTCCCGCGCTGTTTTCAAAGTCCCGGCTCTCTCTCCTCCCGCGCTGTTTTCAATATCCCGGCTCTCTCAGCTCCCGCGCTGTTTTCACTGTCCCGGCTCACTCAGCTCCCGCGCTGTTTTCACTGTCCCGGCTCTCTCCTCCCGCGCTGTTTTCACTGTCCCGGCTCACTCAGCTCCCGCGCTGTTTTCAATGTCCCGGCTCACTCAGCTCCCGCGCTGTTTTCAGAGTCCCGGCTCACTCAGCTCCCGCGCTGTTTTCACTGTCCCGGCTCACTCAGCTCCCGCGCTGTTTTCAATATCCCGGCTCACTCAGCTCCCGCGCTGTTTTCAATGTCCCGGCTCACTCAGCTCCCGCGCTGTTTTCAGAGTCCCGGCTCACTCAGCTCCCGCGCTGTTTTCACTGTCCCGGCTCACTCAGCTCCCGCGCTGTTTTCAATGTCCCGGCTCACTCAGCTCCCGCTCTGTTTTCAGAGTCCTGGCTCCCTCAGCTCCCGCGCTGTTTTCACTGTCCCGGCTCACTCAGCTCCCGCGCTGTTGTCACTCTCCCGGCTCACTCAGCTCCCGCGCTGTTTTCACTGTCCCGGCTCACTCACCTCCCGCGCTGTTTTCAGAGTCCCGGCTCACTCACCTCTCGCGCTGTTTTCACTGTCCCGGCTCACTCACCTCTCGCGCTGTTTTCACTGTCCCGGCTCCCTCAGCTCCCGCGCTGTTTTCATTGTCCCGGCTCACTCAGCTCCCCCGCTGTTTTCAGAGTCCCGGCTCACTCAGCTCCCGCGCTGTTTTCACTGTCCCGGCTCACTGAGCTCCCGCGCTGTTTTCAATGTCCCGGCTCACTCAGCTCCCGCTCTGTTTTCAGAGTCCTGGCTCCCTCAGCTCCCGCGCTGTTTTCACTGTCCCGGCTCACTCAGCTCCCGCGCTGTTTTCACTGTCCCGGCTCCCTCAGCTCCCGCACTGTTTTCAATGTCCCGGCTCACTCAGCTCCCGCGCTGTTTTCAGAGTCCCGGCTCACTCAGCTCCCGCGCTGTTTTCAGAGTCCCGGCTCACTCACCTCCCGCGCTGTTTTCAATGTCCCGGCTCACTCAGCTCCCGCGCTGTTTTCACTGTCCCGGCTCACTCAGCTCCCGCTCTGTTTTCAGAGTCCTGGCTCCCTCAGCTCCCGCGCTGTTTTCACTGTCCCGGCTCACTCAGCTCCCGCGCTGTTGTCACTCTCCCGGCTCACTCAGCTCCCGCGCTGTTTTTACTGTCCCGGCTCACTCACCTCCCGCGCTGTTTTCAGAATCCCGGCTCACTCACCTCTCGCGCTGTTTTCACTGTCCCGGCTCACTCACCTCTCGCGCTGTTTTCACTGTCCCGGCTCCCTCAGCTCCCGCGCTGTTTTCATTGTCCCGGCTCACTCAGCTCCCGCGCTGTTTTCAGAGTCCCGGCTCACTCAGCTCCCGCGCTGTTTTCACTGTCCCGGCTCACTGAGCTCCCGCGCTGTTTTCACTGTCCCGGCTCACTCAGCTCCCGCACTGTTTTCAGAGACCTGGCTCACTCAGCTCCCGCGCTGTTTTCAAAGTCCCGGCTCTCTCGCCTCCCGCGCTGTTTTCAATATCCCGGCTCTCTCAGCTCCCGCGCTGTTTTCACTGTCCCGGCTCACTCAGCTCCCGCGCTGTTTTCACTGTCCCGGCTCTCTCTCCTCCCGCGCTGTTTTCACTGTCCCGGCTCACTCAGCTCCCGCGCTGTTTTCAATGTCCCGGCTCACTCAGCTCCCGCGCTGTTTTCAGAGTCCCGGCTCACTCAGCTCCCGCGCTGTTTTCACTGTCCCGGCTCACTCAGCTCCCGCGCTGTTTTCAATATCCCGGCTCACTCAGCTCCCGCGCTGTTTTCAATGTCCCGGCTCACTCAGCTCCCGCGCTGTTTTCAGAGTCCCGGCTCACTCAGCTCCCGCGCTGTTTTCACTGTCCCGGCTCACTCAGCTCCCGCGCTGTTTTCAATGTCCCGGCTCACTCAGCTCCCGCTCTGTTTTCAGAGTCCTGGCTCCCTCAGCTCCCGCGCTGTTTTCACTGTCCCGGCTCACTCAGCTCCCGCGCTGTTGTCACTCTCCCGGCTCACTCAGCTCCCGCGCTGTTTTCACTGTCCCGGCTCACTCACCTCCCGCGCTGTTTTCAGAGTCCCGGCTCACTCACCTCTCGCGCTGTTTTCACTGTCCCGGCTCACTCACCTCTCGCGCTGTTTTCACTGTCCCGGCTCCCTCAGCTCCCGCGCTGTTTTCATTGTCCCGGCTCACTCAGCTCCCCCGCTGTTTTCAGAGTCCCGGCTCACTCAGCTCCCGCGCTGTTTTCACTGTCCCGGCTCACTCAGCTCCCGCGCTGTTTTCAATGTCCCGGCTCACTCAGCTCCCGCTCTGTTTTCAGAGTCCTTGCTCCCTCAGCTCCCGCGCTGTTTTCACTGTCCCGGCTCACTCAGCTCCCGCGCTGTTTTCACTGTCCCGGCTCCCTCAGCTCCCGCACTGTTTTCAATGTCCCGGCTCACTCAGCTCCCGCGCTGTTTTCAGAGTCCCGGCTCACTCAGCTCCCGCGCTGTTTTCAGAGTCCCGGCTCACTCACCTCCCGCGCTGTTTTCAATGTCCCGGCTCACTCAGCTCCCGCGCTGTTTTCACTGTCCCGGCTCACTCAGCTCCCGCTCTGTTTTCAGAGTCCTGGCTCCCTCAGCTCCCGCGCTGTTTTCACTGTCCCGGCTCACTCAGCTCCCGCGCTGTTGTCACTCTCCCGGCTCACTCAGCTCCCGCGCTGTTTTTACTGTCCCGGCTCACTCACCTCCCGCGCTGTTTTCAGAATCCCGGCTCACTCACCTCTCGCGCTGTTTTCACTGTCCCGGCTCACTCACCTCTCGCGCTGTTTTCACTGTCCCGGCTCCCTCAGCTCCCGCGCTGTTTTCATTGTCCCGGCTCACTCAGCTCCCGCGCTGTTTTCAGAGTCCCGGCTCACTCAGCTCCCGCGCTGTTTTCACTGTCCCGGCTCACTGAGCTCCCGCGCTGTTTTCAATGTCCCGGCTCACTCAGCTCCCGCTCTGTTTTCAGAGTCCTGGCTCCCTCAGCTCCCGCGCTGTTTTCACTGTCCCGGCTCACTCAGCTCCCGCGCTGTTTTCACTGTCCCGGCTCCCTCAGCTCCCGCACTGTTTTCACTCTCCCGGCTCACTCAGCTCCCGCGCTGTTTTCAGAGTCCCGGCTCACTCAGCTCCCGCGCTGTTTTCACTGTCCCGGCTCACTCACCTCCCGCGCTGTTTTCAGAGTCCCGGCTCACTCACCTCTCGCGCTGTTTTCACTGTCCCGGCTCACTCACCTCTCGCGCTGTTTTCTCTGTCCCAGCTCCCTCAGCTCCCGCGCTGTTTTCACTGTCCCGGCTCACTCAGCTCCCGCGCTGTTTTCAGTGTCGCGGCTCACTCAGCTCCCGCGCTGTTTTCACTGTCCCGGCTCACTCAGCTCCCGCGCTGTTTTCACTGTCCCGGCTCACTCAGCTCCCGCGCTGTTTTCAGTGTCGCGGCTCACTCAGCTCCCGCGCTGTTTTCAATGTCCCGGCTCACTCAGCTCCCGCGCTGTTTTCAGTGTCGTGGCTCACTCAGCTCCCGCGCTGTTTTGAATGTCCCGGCTCACTCAGCTCCCGCGCTGTTTTCAGTGTCGCGGCTCACTCAGCTCCCGCGCTGTTTTCAATGTCCCGGCTCACTCAGCTCCCGCGCTGTTTTCAATGTCCCGGCTCACTCAGCTCCCGCGCTGCTTTCACTGTCACGGCTCACTCAGCTCCCGCGCTGTTTTCACTGTCCCGGCTCACTCAGCTCCCGCGCTGTTTTCACTGTCACGGCTCCCTCACCTCTCGCGCTGTTTTCAGAGTCCCGGCTCACTCACCTCCCGCGCTGTTTTCACTGTCCCGGCTCACTCAGCTCCCGCGCTGTTTTCAATGTCCCGGCTCACTCAGCTCCCGCGCTGCTTTCACTGTCACGGCTCACTCAGCTCCCGCGCTGTTTTCACTGTCCCGGCTCACTCAGCTCCCGCGCTGTTTTCACTGTCCCGGCTCCCTCACCTCTCGCGCTGTTTTCAGAGTCCCGGCTCACTCACCTCTCGCGCTGTTTTCACTGTCCCGGCTCACTCAGCTCCCGCGCTGTTTTCACAGTCCCGGCTCCCTCACCTCTCGCGCTGTTTTCAGAGTCCCGGCTCACTCACCTCCCGCGCTGTTTTCAGAGTCCCGGCTCACTCACCTCCCGCGCTGTTTTCAGAGTCCCGGCTCACTCACCTCCCGCGCTGTTTTCAAAGTCCCGGCTCACTCAGCTCCCGCGCTGTTTTCACTGTCCCGGCTCACTCAGCTCCCGCGCTGTTTTCACTGTCCCGGCTCACTCACCTCCCGCGCTGTTTTCAGAGTCCCGGCTCACTCAGCTCCTGCGCTGTTTTCACTGTCCCGGCACACTCAGCTCCCGCGCTGTTTTCAATGTCCCGGCTCACTCAGCTCCCGCGCTGTTTTCGGAGTCCCGGCTCTCTCTCCTCCTGCGCTGTTTTCAAAGTCAAGACCGTCAAGTTTGGATAGCCCAAAAACGATGTTGACCGTCCTGCATTGACAGAACACCGAGCTTTCGTTCGTGCAGTTGCTCTGTTTCACTGTCTTGTGAGAGACCATGAGCTACATCCACGTAGACACGACCAGATTATTTGCTGTATTGTTCTTCTTGCACTTTCTTGGTGCAGGAGATGTTTTCTGAGACCAACACGCTTTGGCAATATGGTCCTTCTCACCACAGTTCTTGCGTGTATTCCATTTCCCCCAGCATTCCGTTTTAGTAACTTTTTAAAAAAAATTTAGAGTACCCAATTCATTTTTTCCAATTAAGGGGCAATTTAGCGTGGCCAATCCACCTACCCTGCACATCTTTGGGTTGTGGGGGCGAAACCCATGCAAACACGGGGAGAATGTGCAAACTCCACACGGACATGGGGAGAATGTGCAAACGCTGCACAGACAGTGACCCAGAGCCGAGATCGAACCTGGGGCCTCAGTGCCGTGAGGCATCAGTGCTAACTCCCTGCACCACGGTGCTGCCTATTGCTTTCGAAACTTGAGGAAGCCAGAGTTAAGAGAACAGAGGTTTATTTAACTATATACAATATTCTGCTCAAGGCAGTAACTCGCTCCTAGTACAATCCTTGCTGGGAGAGCTAACCACACCAGGCCCTGCTTCAGGCCGGTTCACTTGTAACGGCCTCCGCCCCCTATCTGGGAAGCTCATACTCCACGTCTGCTATGGGGAGATCAACAATGGTTTCCCCTCAGTCCTCGTGGGGGTTATAACACCTGTTATGTGACAACCTGTGTACAATGGTGACATGGTTGCACCTTTGCAGTCTTGTTCCTTGAAGTATTCTGTGGATCTTCGATCCAGCCCCTATCCGTGAAGCTTCTCATGTTGCAAGCTCCATAGATGTGACAGATCCACAGCCAGCTCTCAAGAGTTAAATCACTTACATTAAGCAGCTTCCTCTGAATAGCTCCTCTGCGTGACAACCCGTGTCTGCGTGGGTTCCCTCCGGGTGCTCCAGTTTCCTCCCATAGTCCAAAGATGCGTAGGTTAGGTGGATTGTCTATGTTAAATTGCCCCTTAGTGCCCAAAGATGCATAGGTTAGGTGGGGTTACGGGGATAAGGTGGAGGTTTGGACCTCGGTAAAATGCTCTTTCAGAGGGTCAGTGCAAACTCGATGGGCCCAATGAAATGAAAATGAAAACCGCTCATTGTCACGAGTAGGCTTCAATGAAGTTACTGTGAAAAGCCCCTAGTCGCCACATTCCGGCGCCTGTTCGGGGAGGCTGGTACGGGAATCGAACCGTGCTGCTGGCCTGCCTTGGTCTGCTTTAAAAGCCAGGGATTTAGCC